>NC_136070.1:510823857-511432190 GCF_964261635.1 Lissotriton helveticus | reverse complement strand
GGAGAAGCATTACATACTGCCACATGACTGACTGCCCAGGATCCTTTCTGTCAAAAAGCAATCCATGTGAGCAGCAGGGTATATTCTTTCCAGTTTCTTCTTCCAGTCCTGAACATTTATGAGCATTAGTTTTCAGAGGACAAGCTGTTGGAAAGTGAAATATGACATTTTCATCCTCGGGATCAGTGCTATATGGGTCCATCAGACATTATTATAGTCAGAAGATGCACCCATTTATAAGCAGGGAGCTATATACAGTTATTTGCTCAAACTAAATCAGGTGGTCGCAATGAAGGGCCTGTATTCATCGCTACACCTTGGGGTATCACAGTGCCTCCTCTCGGTCTATCTGGACATGCACATAATGCTGCTCGTTTTGTCTTTGCTTCATCAAGTCTTTAGGGCCGCCTTTTCACCAATTTCTGTCTGTGAAAATATTAATGTTCGCTTTTCACATAAAAGAGAGTAGCTTACTTCCCTCAGCTGCTTCGTTTCTCTCCATCATGGGAGCCAAAATGAAAGCTTCTGTCCAGTGATATGTCACAATCTCCTCTGAAAAGCAAAAAACTAAAATCATGTAATTTATCGAATGCCAATACATTGTTTGTTATTTGGCTATGCTAGAAAGTAAAAAACAAGGCCATTCTGGGATGTATTTTTATTTTTCTGAAACATTAATTGATTTAATGCTAGATTCCTACCAACGCCAGAGTTGGAATCAAAGTCTTTATTGGATTTGCAGCTAGATATTCGATTTGACCATGTAATGCTTAAACTAGTGGTGGTTCTATTTATCTCCATTAGGTTGCATATTTCATCTTATAAATGTGTTACAAAAAGAGTATACATACCATCATGATAATGTGAATTAATGACAACATTGCAAACCTTTTAAAAAAACCTCACTGATAATATTAGACCTTGCTTCAATGTTATTGTACTCTATAATTTGTTTAATATCTTTTTTAAGTTAGTGAGTTATCCTGCTGACAAGACTACTTGAAACCATTTAATTGATGTGTTTTATATCCTAGAATTTAAATAATCTTGTAATTCTGGACCTGCATGGAAATCTCATATCAAAAATACAAGACCACTATAGATTGTTTGTAATCTTCCATCTTCCGGCTCTGAAGGCTTTAGATGGAGTCACAGTGGTAAGTTACCTATCATTTGCAATACACTTTACTTACAATCATGGCACAGGAAACTAAACAATGTACATACTAGAGCTTAGGTTTAAACTTTTCCCTTCATGTTTGCCATTTTTCAGGTCTTCAATCAGCAAGTTAAACCTTTGTAAGGCAAATATGTTTATTAATCGGAAAGAGAGTATACAAACGCTATCGTGAGAGAGAATACATTACGGCTAAATTACTCCAGTAACCATCAAATAGCAGGATTAGTCTATGCATTATGATGGACCACCTTTGCATCCATTGTTTCAAGTACCTTCTGAGTGAAGCACAGTTTTCCTTCGGTACATTCTGGGCAATTTGATTTCTACTCCGTCCTCTCGACTCCCACAAATAATTTGTGAGACAGAGGGCAAAGTGGGAAAAGTGATGCATTTGTCTCTACATTTCCCTTAAGAAAATGGGTAAGAACCTATAGGTTTAAGAGGTAATTCTGAAGGAGTACACATGAAATATTCCAATACTTCACAGTGTGGCCCCAAGAAACATCATTTTATGTAGCAGTAAATACTACTCCATGTGCAATAATACTGACCACTTTTCAGACTCCATCACGCAGTGTTTCTTCTACCCACAATTCGTGGCAGCCTCTACTGCATAATCTGTCCAACATCCAGAGAAGATTGATGTACAAGTCACAAAATATAGAAGACCTATTTATGGCTAATGAAAGTGAGCCTCTCAAAAGTAACGTTTAACTTACGTGTTGGACAACTAATGAAAACAATACATTTGTTTATTTGAAATCAAGGTACACATGTTTGTTTATGTCAACATTTTATTTGGAGTGTGTCTCTCAATAATCATACGTTCTCCATAGTTATGCTGTGGCTCATTGCATGAAGATTAACATAACCAAAAGTAAAGTCATTTGTATAGTAGGCAAAAAGAGGTGTCGAGCTGCAGATTTTGGTTGGTTTATCGGGGGGCAAAGATTGGAGGTTGTAAAGTCTTATATTTTTTTGGGGAAAATCGTTACGGCTAATTTGAGTGAGAAGCTCCATATAGAGCATTGCTCTCGCAAAGCTCTTGCCCATGGCAAAGGTTTAAACTCACTATACCATGCAACGGGGAAACGGCACTTTCCGATTTTATTGGAAGTGTACAGATCTAAAATCCCCGCAACAATTCTTTATGGCATAGAGTTAATAGAGGTGAAAAAGTGGGACTTCTGCCATAAGATTGAGGGGAAACTCTTAAGATCTCTCTCTTCATTAAATACTGCCTGCTCTCTGGCCGCCTGCAGGCTCGACTTCGGTCTAAGGAGCAGTTGGGTACAGGGACTTTGTGCCCTAGTAAGATGGGTGGCCTGTCTTGCAAGAGCGGAAGTTGGGACACTGAGAGCACTCCTTAAAAGTGAATTATTAGGTAATTTCAATGAGTTCTCTCAACTTGTTCGTAATTTCAGAAAAGCCGTAACTCTTTTAAAATTAGATGAAACTATTCTTTTTGTGTACTCCCCTCTACAGTTAAAACTTGTTTTAAAAGCAGCCTCTTGGGACCTTTGCTTTCAATCGGATAAAAAGTTAATTCATGGGAAAAGGAATGTAGATATCCTTTTTGACACTTATCTGATGAAGCAGCCACAACCTTATGTGCGATGGTCCCTTCCACACGGTATACGTAGATTTTGGTTCCTGCTACGCTACGATTTAATACCCCTAAACCTCTTGTTATCTAAATGGTATGGTTCCACCTCTTTGTGTAATCTATGTAATCTGAATATTCAGGATTGTATGCATGTTTTACTGATCTGCCCGGCGCTATGTAAATTGCGCTCTAGATGGATAAAAGTCATTTGTCTCCGTCTTGGCATTTTTACTCTGAATGACTTTCTACATGCACTTTATTGTCCCCCAAACGAAATGTTCTGCTTCCACATTTTTTACTTTTTTAAAGGTTTTTTAGCTATTTATTAATAATCCATGGAGATGCTTTTTTGACTTGCCAATTTTCTACAGCTCTGGTGTGTATGTTAGTTTGTATGTAATTTAGGTACCTTTTGGGCAGACATTGTTTGTATCTGTATTGCATTGTATTGTACTTCTGTATATTTTATGTGGCCCTCTGTTGAGAGCCAAAACATAATAAATAAATTGATTGATTGTATAATGAACATTTGAAACTTCATATTACTGTTGCCTTAGTACAGACTAACCACAGAAAATATTACTTTCGGCCTGACAGCTTCCATCTTACAATCCTTTTATAGACGAAAACTACTGTACAACTGAGAAAGCATATTTAATGACATTTCCTCTTATTGCAGTTTTACCTACACAGACCATGCACAGGCCTTTGGAATCTAAAAGGTACACGAGAGCACACCACTGAGAAAAAAAGCATATTATTAATTGCCCCCTTGTGTACTTATTACTAAAACAAAAAAAGTGGATGGGTGGAATGCTTGAAAAAGCCACTCTCGGGCCACATTCTGTTTTCCTTGGTCATTGCGCCACAGGATTCATCAGTGAGGTGCAACTTGAATCCTGTAGACTGATTACTTTATAGTACAAAACAAAATAGGGTGTACCCATAGACTTCGATTCACCAAAATCCCTCGGTGGCGGAAATTACATCCTGTATCCTTTGACCTTAATGATGTCATAGGAAGTGACGTCATAGGACCTTTCGCCCTGCATCTTCAAAAGAAGTGATGTCGCATAACCTTAATCCTGATGACATCACAATAATTAACATTGCTGAATTTACATAAGTGCATAATTAATATTGTATATTCTTCTAGGGGTTAACAACGGGTGGAAGTTTATCTTCACTAAAGATATTTTTTAACAAAAGTGCATTTGAATGCACCATCTTCACATAAATTTGCTAAAAAGCCATAGTACATTCATGGTGTGCCAAGCTACTAAAATCTGACAGTCCCCATGAGTTCACCCAATTATGTTTTTAAAATGTTCCATTGGGGCCCCCTTATGTCAAAAATGACCTCCATTGTTAGGACCAGCATTTTGCCACTAGTGACCCCCTTTGCTCAAACATTACATACAATATGCCAGTGCCAAAACTTTCCTAGTACTGCTTCTCTTGCACTATGGAGGTACCTTATGTCAAAGATTATGTCTAATATGTCAAGGACCACATTTTGTCATGGATGTCCCCATGACCATGATACAGTTATCTTACCATATGCCAAGAATTTGCTCCAATGCGCCATCACAAGCAATTTGCGACAGGTGCCAGCTATACCAAGAATGTCTTCCAGGAGACCAGCACTGGCATTTTTTTGCATGGGTGCTCCATGCCAACATTTGCCTACAGAGTGCCAGTAGTAGCATTTTGCAGAGGGTATCCCATATGCAAGTATTGCCCCCAGTATTTCAGTGCCAACATTTTGTCAAGTCTGCTTCTAAAAACCAAGAAGCATCCCAGGTCGAAGACTCATTGATATAAGCAAATTAACTGTATGTGGCATATCGACAAGATACTTTTTTTTAAAAACCTCTCTTAATGATGGTGTTATATAGGTTTGCGCTAGCACTTTAATAAATTCATCACCTTCTTTTTGTTGTACTTTTGGACAGAGCATGATGAACACTTTATAAGAATTCTCCACGGCCATACAAAAGAACTTCTTTTCTCAACAGCAAGGGGAAAAACGCGGCAGTGACGATTTTGTAATGGGGAAGATAAACAGTGGTGAAGCACTAAACACCCTTGATTCATGTCCAGGGGGACCAAATGCATCGGGCGGTACATTCTCTATGTTTTTAGCAATAAATTAAGCAGAATAAATTTACTTCTGGAGTGCGTCTTGTCTTTGCTGCCATTTGGCGACAATTGTGAGAAATATTTACTGGTGTTGCTCTGCTGATGGAGACGTGCCACTACAAAATTAGATAAGAGCGCTGCAATCCACACGCATATTTGGAACAGAAGCAGAATATACATATATGTTTGTATGTATGTGTGTGTATATATATATATATATATATATATATATATATGTATATATGTGTATATATATATATATATATATATATATCATTCCACGTATGAAAACAGATATGGCACTCCAAGCTGCTTTATAAGTTGCAAATTTATTTCTTGCCATGAAATAAATTTGCAACTTATAAAGCAGCCTGGAGTGCCATGTTCGAGTTCATACATGGAACCGACAGTTGGATGTGTTTGGCCCGATTGCGGAGGTGCCTGTTGAGCGGCACTCCAGATGTTCAGGAAGCATGCCTGTAGCCGCACCGAAGAAGTATATATATATATATATGTTTTAAAAATATATATTTTTGGGGGTCCCCACTGAAAAAATAAATAAAAATTAATTGTATTTTTATTGAGTGGAGCCCACCAAAAGCCCCTTTTATTTATCACCCTTACTACCCTATGCTCCTATCCACCCCAAACCCTAAAATACATTTACCATATATACCCTTACCTACCCCTAAATCCTAAAAATACCCTTACAAACAAATACTCACTCCCACCCCTGAACCCTAAAATACACATACAACCCAATACCCTTATCGACACCTAAACCCTAAAAATACCCTTACCACCCAGCACCCTTACCCTGGCCTTAATCTAACAATACCCTTACCATCCCTAAATGTTTATATGTGTGTATATATGACAGCTCCGATTCCTCGAAAAATACCCAGCCTGGTCAGAAGAATACAGCACTCTCGGGATTTTTTAGCTTTGCAGCACGGGTTTATTTCACAAACAAACGCGTTTCGGGAGAAACTCCCTTCGTCAGTGTTTACATGTGTGTATATATATATATATATCACACCACCTCCTCCAACAAGCGAAGAAGCAGAGGCCACAGTGGGGAATCTGGTGGAAGCGCTTTATTTGATGTTTAGGCATAATGCATTTCGGCCGCAGTTCAGCCTTCTTCAGATGCCATCAATGTCTCTGGAGACCTCTTCACCCGTTTAAATTCACCCTGCCACAGTTCCATTGGATGAAGAGCGCCACACCCCCTCGTTGAATAACTGCTCACTGCTAGTAGTTCGTGGGAACTATATATATATATATATTCAACAGAGTTCACGTATACCTCTGCCCTTGAATGGCGGCGGCCTACCGGCGAAGCCGCAAACCTCCAAACAAACAAACACCAATCCTTCCAAAGTGAGTAAAAGATTGTGCGATCCCAAAATCAGTTTTCAACTTGGTTTATTCAATCAATTCATATGGAAAACAATGCCTGACGCTTTTCGGAACAGCCGTTCCTTTCTCACGGATCGGTTTGACAGTTGTTTTTACCCTTAACATATAGTGCAAAAAGTGTAAACAATGACAAAGGACTACATCATTAGCTTAAATGTGAGGCAAAAACGGCATCCATTTTAGAGTGGTAAATTCATAAGTGACAACATAGTGTTAAAGTAGAATAAATGAACAACAATTCAATCACGTGGAAATATATCTTGATAAATATCAGTCTCCAAATTATTTACATTGAGAATCCATCCTTGTAGGTGTACCCCAAAATATCAGGATTATTAATGTCTCTTACACGCAAATATAATCAAATGATTACTCCAATTTTGCCCCAGCGGGCCATGGTAATTCACAATAACTCAATATTCCCAATGTATGAGCATCCGTTAGTCTCTTAATGTCCAATTCTGCCCCAGTGGGCAAACTTCACCTATTAAAACACATAACTTGTTTTTCACATTTGACACCCTTTATAGTCGCTCTTTTGCATTCCTTCATAACAAGGTATTAACTCCGTCTCCTGTAAAAATAAAAAAACAACAGTGCACTGATCAATGAAGATCTAATTACATCCAAAAAACAAACATCCTACCTTAGAGGCATACATTCGGGATTTCAAAAAAACAGCTCAGTACTGATGGAGGATTTTCAACTTTTAACATAAATGTACAGATAACTATTCATCTTTATTTATTCCCTCAGGGTACATGGTTTCATACTTTATAATCATTCTAGACTATGGACGTCGTGGTTCACGAATACTGTTTCCCCCTCTCTCAGACACAGGAATTCTGTTTAGGGCACAGTATCTCAATAAACTAGCATTCTTGTTAAGACAATCTTTGAAATGTCGAGCGATGGGGTATTGCCTATCCTCGTTAGAATTTGCCCGCATATGCTCCAAGATACGCCTTTTCACCTGATGTATGGTGCTGCCAATGTATATCATAGGGCGTGGGCAGATTAAGGCATATATACAGAAATCTTATTTACTTGTTAGGTGTTTTGAAATTGTAAATGGTTTCTTGGATTTCGATAACTTTATCTGCTTACAGTTAGTACTGTTTCGGCACGCCTTACATGATTTGCAAGTGTAGAAACCTTGTATTTTAATTTGGGAATTTGTATCTGTGGATAACATGCTTTTACACAACATATCTTTTAATACAGTACATCTACGAAATATGATCCTGGGATTTTCATCTACACAGTTCGCTAAAGTTTCATCAGTGCCCAATACATCCCAGAATTTCTTAAGACATTTTCTCACTTTCCCCGCTTGATTGCTATATGATGTTATGAATCGTATTGACTCACCACCATCACTGACCTCATCCTTGAGTTTCAACAGTTCATCCCTTTTGAAATTTTTCAATTTATCAACTGCTTTCTTGATCACTTTCTGAGAGTAGCCTCTTTCTGCCAACCTGGCCTTCATGGTAATCACTTCTTCGTAGATTGCTAGGTCAGAGCTACAATTGCGTTGTGCCCTTAATAACTCCCCATATGGTATACTGTTTATGAGGTTAGTCGGATGGCAACTCTGAGCATCTTTCGAAACAGTCTACTTTCCAACCGACTTCCGCTTACTGTTACTTCCACATCCAAGAATTCAATATTCCTATCCATAGTGCAAGTAAAT
Organism: Lissotriton helveticus; assembly: GCF_964261635.1. Lineage (NCBI taxonomy): Eukaryota > Metazoa > Chordata > Amphibia > Caudata > Salamandridae > Lissotriton > Lissotriton helveticus. Next base: position 511,424,144 of record NC_136070.1, on the reverse strand, counting down.
TTCAGCTTTAGATCATTGTTATTAAGGTATTCAACAAAGCTGATAGCTTCGATCTCACCCCTTTTACAAACACAAAATATGTCATCAATATACCTTGTCCAGAGGACAACATGGTGATTAAAGGCTTAGATGTTATTAGCCACATGCTCCTCCCACCAGCCTAGGTACAAGCCAGCATAGCTGGGGTCCAAGCAGGTTCCCATCGCCGGCCCCTGGGATTGGCAGTAGATCACGTCATCAAAGATAAAAAAAATTGTTTGTCAAACAAATATGCATCATGTTTAGCAGCATCTCAGTATGCAATACATTAGATATTGCATGACTCTTTATATATATATATATATATATATATATATATAGATATATATATATCTATATATATATATCTATATATATATATATATATATATATATATAGATATATATATGCCACAAATTTCACTCCGAAAAGGAAAACAGAGGCCAGAGGGGGATCCTTTGGTGAAGCTTTTATTGCCCAGATGCACAGGAAAACAGTGGCGGCAAATATATTTCGGCGATGTCCGTGCCTTCATCAGTGCCCATCACTGTGTGGAGCCTTACAAATATTGTCCAATAGTCCTGCTCCTCTGTTAAATAGTTTAGAGGCCACTTCCCTCCTCCCACTGAGCAATGTCGCTCACCTGTTGGGAGTTTCCGGGTGAATGCCGAACTCCAACTCCCAGCATGCACTATCACCCTGCAGCCGGGCTGGTTATGTGGGGGAATTCTCAAATGTTCGTCGTTTGTAGTGGCTTGATGCAGGTATGGATAGAGGACACCCGCTGTTAACATCAGAGCTTCCAGGCATCACCTCGGGTCCCCTCGGATCGCAGCAGCCATCAACCAAGGTAGGTATACAAACGGGGGCAGCTGAGTAGCCACACAACGCCCTGTTTGAAGCAAATGCCTCAGTCCGTGAAATACAGTTCCTTGAGTGGTGGCGGACACCGGGCTGTTCGTTTACACGAGGAAAAGAAACACTGCACGCAGTGCAATCGCCCACCATGCCCGGGCCACTTGATGCTGCGAGGCCATCCGTACAGCGCTGCAGGCTAGCGCTGATAATATGCCACAAATTTCACTCCGAAAAGGAAAACAGAGGCCAGAGGGGGATCCTTTGGTGAAGCTTTTATTGCCCAGATGCACAGGAAAACAGTGGCGGCAAATATATTTCGGCGATGTCCGTGCCTTCATCAGTGCCCATCACTGTGTGGAGCCTTACAAATATTGTCCAATAGTCCTGCTCCTCTGTTAAATAGTTTAGAGGCCACTTCCCTCCTCCCACTGAGCAATGTCGCTCACCTGTAGATGTATATATATATATATTCACTGAAAAAACCATAGGTTATAGACCATATATAGTTAGGAATTAGCATTTAAAAAACCTTATTTTACTCACACAAAACCATTGAAATTCCATATATAGTTAGTTGCACTAACTATATATCGCGCACCCGCAATCCACTGCTGATCATGTCACATATTACATCATTCATGACATGGTCAGTGACATCACTGATGACATCACTGATGACATCTCAAATGACATCACTGATGACATCACTGATGACAACATCCAGTGACTGTATGTTTCTGTAAAGTTAAAATATGTCTTACATATTGAAGAATGAGTGGATGTATAAGTGTCTGGATGAAGGATTTAGTAGGTGCGTGACTGACTGTATGAGTGAGTGATTAAATGTGTCTCACTGAATGCATGGGTTAGTGACTAAACTGTCTTAATTTGTGCATCATTATGTCTGTTGTGATGTAAACTGCTGCATGTGTTGATCATTAGCTATACGAGAGGCTATATGTGTTATTAATTGGTTGCCCAAGTATTTCTATGGGAGATTGAGTTTGTGTGGGGGTGGCTGGAAGGTGTGTGACTCTATGCATAGATGTGTGAGCAGTTTATTCACTAGGTGTATGAGTTCAAGAGTGCATGTGGAAACAGCTACATGGGCAGTTGACTGTGTGCATGAGTGTATTGATGAGTGAATGGATATCTCAATGCTACATGTCATAGTAAGTACATATGTAAAACACAGTACATGTGAGAGTTGGCATATATAAATAACTGTGCATGAGAGCCACTGAATGAGTGAGTGGTTGTATCGATCATTGTGAACTTGTATCAGGGATTGTATAAGAGAGTAAATATGTGTTAGTATATGTTTCAATAAGTAAGGTGTGTTTAACTGTATAGTTGAAGAAATGGAGGTGAGATTGTTTCTTTGCATGACTGACTGGGTGTGTGAGTAACTCCATGGATGAGTGGCAGTGTGTGAGTGTCTGTATACACTGAGTGTATCTAAGGTTATATTAGAGTCTGAAGAGGTTTATCGTATTAGCACAAGAATGATGTCAAATGAGATGTCATCAGTGATGTCATTTGAGATGTCATCAGTGATGTCATCAGTGATGTCACTGACCATGTCATGAATGATGTAATATGTGACATGATCAGCAGTGGATTGCGGGTGCGCGATATATAGTTAGTGCAACTAACTATATATGGAATTTCAATGGTTTTGTGTGAGTAAAATAAGGTTTTTTAAATGCTAATTCCTAACTATATATGGTCTATAACCTATGGTTTTTTCAGTGAATTTCAATGGTTTTTTAATAGCAAATATCATAAGCTGTCGAATGTCAAGTACGTGGTAAGTAAAAACATTTTCGTGTTTATGCACACTGATCTGCTTTGAATGCTGCCCCCCACCCCTCATTTCTATTAGGAGTACTCTCTCTTTGCAGATAGTGAAGGGTAGTTAACGCAGGCCTTTGCCCCCGTTGTAATCCGTCGTGCCTGCTTCTCTCTCCATTTGATTGATTGTTCTCTTTGGTTCATTCTCTATTTACAAACAAGCACAGAGTCGCAATACTCTGTTTAGTCTTTGCAGATAGCGAAAAATCGTGTAAAAAAACAAAAGGAATCGAGCAAAATCAGTAGGCCACTAATGGGATCTCTTTTTGACCTCCCTAAAATAAAAACATTAGGAACAACCTGTTGATAATACCAATGTGTATGTACATAAGCGGCGTTCATTTGTGTTCACAGTACCCCTTGTTGATTGTTTGAATCGAGCATTGAATTGTTCGAAGTTGGTTCTCTTAAGAATCTTCTCTGCCTGCAAACGAGGAAGAATAGGAATATTCTCTCTCCCTTTGCAGATAGTGAAGGGTAGGTAACGCAAACCTTTAACACGTCGTGCCTATTTCGTTCCTCATTGATTAATTGTTTCCCCAAACATTGACTGTTTGGGAATTGGTTCTTTTTGGAGGTATTCCCTGTTTGCAAATATACGTAGGAAAATCTTTGCAAATAGTGAAAGGGTACGTAATGCGGACCTTTCTCCCCCGTTGTAATCTGTCATGCCTATCTACTCCCCACTGATTGATGCACCTGTTTCACCCGGACCATTTACTAGAGATACGTCATCTGGCCCGACCAGAGAGCACCCCTAGTGAAAAGGACATATGCAATAATAACGAAGTGATCACTGTATCCTGTTAACAGAAACTTTAGCATGAAACAACCTGGAAAGAAAAGAATAGGAAAACGAAAATCAGTAGGCCACTGATGAACATGAACTTTTATTAAACAACGAACAAAGAAACGATAACATAACGTAATGATAAAACCTATTAATGTCCTAGAAACAAGAAAACGTTAAAATATGCCAGTGGTGAGAGACCAGAAAAACAGTAAGAGAAACCAAATCACCCCTCGCTGTCCCACCGCCTGCCACGCCAAAAAAATCGATAGACTAGGGAAAATGCAAGTCAGTAGAACATCCGCCCCCACTCTGGAAACTTCCAAGGTGGGGCAGGGTTGTGGCTACGCCCAGCCGGGAGCAGCCCATATAAGGCGGGTCCTGCTGCCACGCCTCGGCCAGGAGATCCTAACGTAGGGTGTAGCCGGAGGAGAGGCCGAGGCCAGCGGGACCCGGCCAGGGGATTGCCTTTACAACGCTGAAGAGTTGCGGGGGGGGAATATCTCCTCGACCCTCCCCTCTCTCTCCCAGTCCGGCCGCGGTGGCCCTTGACAGTTTCAGGTAGTCCCGCCACATGCTCTTCCGGTCCGGCCACCAACGGTCGGGGGGCCGAGGCCGACGGGATCCGGCTGCAGCCGATAAACCAAGGAACCTGTTCATGGGGCCAGAGCCAGGGGCGTCCGGTCGACATCCACCGGAAGCCCGGCCCGAAGACGGACGGGACACTTCTTCTTTCTTGAATAATGGCTGAGACAACACTGGGGGGGGATGTCTTGCACATGCCTCCGACCCCCCCCCCCCCCCTCGTCCTCATCGCCTGGTCCGGCCATAACAAATCTCAAGCGAGACGCCGTGGGGTGCACTGGGAGGGAGAGACGGTGCGAACAGGCCTCTCCCGCCTCCCCAGGTGGAGGCTTCCCAGCTGCACCCTCAGCGCTCCAGGCGCCCGGAAAAGGGTTCTTCCACTGTGGCCATGCTGCAACGTCTCGCCTGGCAGGGTGGAGCCCGTCCGCTCATTTGACCCCGCGATCGCCAGTAGCTACCGAACTCTCAAAATGGCGGTCGACCTGGCAAGAGCGGGCCCAGCATAAAGAAATGGCTCGGTCACTGGTTGACTCCACCACCGTAGTCCTCCACGACCTTGAAGATTCTAGAGGAGCCGCGGGAGTCTCCGACCCCCGATGGGGAATGACTGCCATGATCGCCCGTGGAGTGACGAAACTGTATCCGCGGGACGTCGGCGCTCCCATGCTGGCGCCAGCCTCACTTTGAATTACTAGAATCCTGCAGACCTCAGTTCCGGTGAAAGCACAGTGTGACCCGGTAGGAAAAATTGTTGCACCCCCTCCCCTTTTTGACTGATAGTTCAAACCACCGATCCTTTCCTTTGCCCTTTTAACGGAACTTTGGACTGCCTCCCCCTCTTTTACATTTTCTAGAGAAAACAAAACATTAACCACTACATTAGCATAGCAGTTGACACCAGAACTGTTTTCAAATTGAAAACCAACAACATCTTCAACAGAATCCTTTTTGTTTCTGCTGTGACCCTGCTACAGCACAGGCATTGTCCCCAGCAGTAATTCTGCAATGCCGGTAAGAATAGCTGTGGTGCCTACTGGACTCACTCACCCCCGCGGCGCCCCACGCCGTTATTTGCTGGGCGGCAACTTACTAGACATCACTTTCGTGCCATCTAGATTTCAGCGCGTTCTGCTGCCTTGGAACTATTCGCACAACAGACTGCTACTGACGACCCACCCCCAGGCAACATCTTCTGAATTTTCATAATTTGAAAGAACTAGTAACATGTCCTCATCAGGAATTCAAAAGAAATTGCCACGGTCTCTTCGTTGTTTAAATGTTTTTACTGTTTTTGTTTTGTTGTATATATTTATATGTTATTAAAGTTTTATATTCCTACTACTTTGTTGGAGTGCTATATATTTTTAATGTGACACATAATTGTAAAAACTTTGATGTACAAAGAGTCATTCCTGGAATCTTCCGCTTCAGGCTCGGTCCCCTCCCCAATCACAATACAGGATGGTTTTCAGATAGTAGGAACACGTGTGGTGTGACAGATCTCATCGGGTGTGGGCCTTGATCTACTATAACTCCTTTGAAGAGGGGTGATTCTTTACAGCTGGAGCCATAAACTACATCTGCAGGGCTAGCTGATAGCCTGGACAATCGGACACAGAGGAAGAGGAGTGTCAGAGGGTGCGGTAGTGAATAGGGCGAAAGGGAGGTGTCGGGCGGGCACTGAGTGTGATTCTCAGGGAAGAGCAGCGCAGATGGGGGGAGGTTTATTGCCCATGCATAAGACAGAGAGCGGGGGTGACCAGTGCCTGGGGAAGATGCTTGCGAGGGTGGGGAGCCATGCTACGAATCGACAGCGTGCAGAGAGTGGGTCTGGTCAAGGCATCTAAAATGGCTGCCGTGCACGACAAAAGTGTGGCATTTCAAAAAAGGCAAGATGGCGCAAACAATGTTTTTCAACACTTCCTCATTTCCTTCGAATCGAACGTTAACAGACGTTGGTGCATATTACCAAAGTTAAGCGATATTTATCGCTAACGATGCTTACCAACGAATTTTTTACCGCTAAGCATCGTCAGAAATTATCGAAGATAAACCTTGCTATTATCAAGGTTTATCGCAAATGCGATAATAAACGGCCGCAATGCATGAATATCGCTAAAAAGTCAGCGATATTCATGCATTACCGAGCTAATGCTCTTAGCCATGTTATCCACCTCCCATTGGATAACATGGCTAAGAACTGCTCAGGGCAGGTGTTACTTTTTGGAGATATTCACGCTTAGCGCGAATATCTCCAAAAGTTGGTAATAGGAGATAGATATCTTGCATGTTGTAATGCAAATTATTGTGGTATATGGAACTCATACCATAATCTCTCAGGAAAGCAGAAACTGATCCTTTTGGGACCGCCTGAAAAGGCCTAGGGGGTGAGGGTTACTCTACTTTGCCCCCTTTTCACGTTCCGAACTATTTTATTTTACTCTCTTCTGTAATTACACAAAATAGCAGCGATAAGATGCATCGGAGACACACAGTGAGAGAAAGGAGGCCGGAGATGAAGAAGAGATGTCAAATACACATTGGAGATAATATAGTGGCAGAAGGGAAGTAAATATGAGTAAACTTACCATGTAACATAAAAATGTTGCACTCTATACTATAAGTCTCATTTTATACTACAATCACTTCGCTACAACCTCATAAATTAAAAATAAAAATGAATAATGTCTCAAACAATTTTTGATTTCTAAATATAACTTTATTCTTCAGAATTTTCTAAATTTGAAAGAACTAGTAACATGTCCTCATCAGCAATTTCCTCATGAAAAGTCTGCAATGATGATTCTTGTAACTCTATGCTCTCCAAACATTCGATAAATTCGCCATCAACAGATTGATCAAAAAAATCATTCAAGTCATCTCCTCCTTGTGACAATATTTCATTATTGGTGCTGTCAATTTCAATCAATGTAGTGGAATCATTCAAGTCATCTCCTCCTTGTGACAATATTTCATTATTGGTGCTGTCAATTTCAATCAATGTAGTGGAATCATTCAAGTCATCTCCTCGTGACAATATTTCATTATTGGTGCTCTCAATTTCAATCAATGTAGTGGAATCATTCAAGTCATCTCCTCCTTGTGACAATATTTCATTATTGGTGCTGTCCATTTCAATCAATCTAATGGAATCATACAAGTCATCTCCTCCTTGTGACAATATTTCATTATTGGTGCTCTCAATTTCAATCAATGTAGTGGAATCATTCAAGTCATCTCCTCCTTGTGACAATATTTCATTATTGGTGCTGTCCATTTCAATCAATCTAATGGAATCATACAAGTCATCTCCTCCTTGTGACAATATTTCATTATTGGTGCTCTCAATTTCAATCAATGTAGTGGACAATTCAAAAGAAATTGCCACGGTCTCTTCATTGTGAGCCATTTTATTTTGAAATTGCTTGCTGTAAATTGCAGAAAAAAATAATCACTTTCATTTATCGTTTTTAGTAATACATAATATAAAACTAACTTTATCAAGTATTTAGTATAACAGAAGGACTGCAAATAAATAACAGAAAACATTTTTCAAATTATCTTCAAGTGTACAACATAGTTCCCCTTACAAATTAACAACTCACCTTTTTAAAAGTAGGAGAAGTGTTAGTACTGTGTAAATCAAACACCAGAAATTCACCACCAAAAATTCCTCACAAATGTACCTCAGACAGTAGTATCACAAAATGGCTGTGGTATCCTCTCATTTGACATATATACATAACCAATTAACTTTCAGCACACACAAATACAAAACCAAAGTAACATTTTAATTGGTTCTAAATTTCAACACTTTCAAATGTGTTTTCCCCATGCAATTTTCCATAGGACATTTACATATGTCTACAGCCTGAATGGCTGAACGGAATTACACCAAACTTGGCAAAATGGTACATCAAACCTAAGAGGTCAGGAAGGATCTACTATGCCCCCTTATGGTCATTTCCCCCTTCGCTTTGGCCTCCTCTTGTCTCTCGATCCTACCGAGAGACAAGATGGCGGCCGCTACGGACTGTTTGGAATGTTGACAGACGCCGGAGAACCAATCAGCTTCGCAAAGCTCCGTAACGCGAAAACTACGCGAAGCGGAGCGCTGTTACAGATATATATCTTTTTTTGAACGTTAATTTCTCAAAATCCACTGGAGCACATATATTGAGACCTAGCAAAGGCACATCGGGCTACCAGTCCCTAATATTTTGCCAAGTTTCGTGCAAATCCATTCAGCCGTTCGATTATTGACATTTAGATACGTCTACAGCCTGAATGGCTGAACGGAATTACACCAAACTTGGCAAAATGGTACATCAAACCTAAGAGGTCAGGGAGGATCTACTATGCCCCCTTATCGTCATTTGCCCCTTCCCTTTCGCCTCCTCTTGTCTCTCGATCCTACCGAGAGACAAGATGGCGGCCGCTACGGACTGTTTGGAATGTTGACAGACGCCGGAGAACCAATCAGCTTCGCTTCACAAAGCTCCGTTGCGCGAAAAGTACGCGAACTGGAGCGCTGCCCGGTCCGCTGTTACAGATATATATCTTTTTTTAAACGTTAATTTCTCAAAATCCACTGGAGCACATATATTGAGACCTACAAAAGGCACATCGGGCTACCAGTCCCTACAATTTTGCCAAGTTTTGTGCAAATCCATTCAGCCGTTCGGGCTAAAAGTGAGGCCAACCGCCCTATGGAAAACTCAATGTTAAAAACACGTTTTGGGACCCCCTTTTTTCTCGACCCCCCCTGGACGAACCCCCCCCCCCAATTTTCAGGGGCTGCTCAGAAACAAAATGTGCCATTTTCCTGAAAATTTCAGCCAATTCCGTCCACAAACGCCAAAGTTATTAGACATAGAATTTTCAAAAAACCCATAGAGAAAAAATCCTAACTATATATACCTACTGGCGACCGCCAGTAGGTAATATATTTATATATATATATATTCCATCCCCAGTCTCCTCTCCTTGTTCTTTGTTTATTATTTAAGCTGTTACCCGTTTCGTCAATTCCTGCCTTGCTCACAAAACAAATGTCATTTAGCAGTAACCATTAAAATAGCAGGGATCAAGGTCACATGATTACCTAATCCATGGAAAACATACTCGCCACCTGATTCTCCTTGTGTGTAACTTCTATAATTACTGAATTACCACATTTTTTTCAATAGCATTTTAAGGTGCTTAAATCCCATTTTTAGTAAACATGATTATTTTTCTCATACTTACAAACTAAAAAATTCAACAATAGTTGGGAATCAAATTTACAGATGGTTCTTTTGTTTCTTAAATATTAAAAAATTCAAAAGTGCAAGTGCTCGAATGATTTAACATTTTGAAATTCACTCAAATTCACAATGCTCACGGTTAAGACCTAATTGGGCTGAAAGGTAAATAAAAATTAAAACATAGAGTTTCCACTTTCTGCAATTTTTATGTCATTGCATACCAAGTGTCAACATTCCAGCCAAAGCACATGACCTTTAATCTCTCCCTAGATACAACATTAATGCCTCAGCCGATTAAGATTTCTCAAGTTGGATCCTGGCTCTGCCAGAGCCCGGTTCCTTGATCTGCGGACCTCAATGGTATTGACCCATATCCTTCATCAATTAAAGTGCAAGTGCAAAACGGTTGTAAAATGTACTAATATTTTATAACATCTCAAGAATTTACATTATTTAAGATGCAAAGTTTAAACAATGTAAAGTGCAAGTGCTTATACAGTTTTATTTCTTTTTCTCCTCACTCTCAATCATCACCTCTCTTGGTAACTGGTAGAGTGCAGTTGTATAAAGTGCAAGTGCAACATTATAAAACTCGGTTGCCAAACTGTTTCACTTGAGTTAATACGATCTGTATCTTCTATAAAACAACCTATGTAAAGTGCAAGTGCATTTAAGATTCTTCCTTATTGCAATGGACGTCATGGGTTAACATTCAAAGCATATCATTACCTTCCAAGTGGGCATTCTAGGGTGTATTATGATCATTACCTTTTTCAATTCTGCATAATGTATACATTGCTTGATTCTCCCAAATACCCTTGAGAGAATCAAATGACTAATGACCAAAGCCGCCTTCTCTGGAGTTAACCCTGATTATGTACCAGAACATATTTAAACAATCTTAAATCATGTGAAGAACAATTTTGAGCATTATACTTGGATTAAACATGTAATGTATATTGATTCCCATGAGATAAAATTGTTTCAACACATTTCATTATAATGTCTTTTCACATACTGAGCCATGCTAACATTTAAAACCCTGACCATGGATACCACTACAACTTTAAATGTACATGTAAATCCTCCTCTAACTTTAATCCTGACGGGATCTTGGTGTTAAACAAGTGGATATATTTGGATTCTAGCTGTGGCCCCATTCCCTGGAAAAATAAAAAAATATATATATATCTAAAAACTAGGCCAGACCCCGGGTTATCGAGTCCCCGGGGCCAACAGTGGCTCAGGAAGGGGGGGGCACACGGCCCCTTTCCAGTTCTTTTTATTTTTTAAATAATAAAATGCTCAGGCCCTTGGGGATTGGGTTCCCAGGGCCCATAGAATACTAAAAGAAGAGGGGCCACACAGCCCCCTTATACAAATATTTAAAAAAAGAAAAGCCGGCATCTTGCCGGAGGCCCCACCCCCTCCCTGCACCACTGTGCAAACGTACCTCCTGGAGCGTACTAAGTTGGGAGATTAAGTTCCCTTGAATCCTGAGGGTCCCTGGGGGCCAGCTAGCCCACCAGGTACCTCCAGTTAGAGCATTTGCAGAGTGGTGTAAAAAAAGGGGCGTGGCCTCAGACCAAACTCAGCAATCCAGCTGTGTGGGGCTTACTGGAGGTACCTTGTGGTAAATAAATAATTAATTACCGGTACTATTTTTGAAAACATTGAATAAAACAGATAGCTCAATAAATAAGAGACAGGATTCGAGGTATCTGAGTCTAACAGGCTTTAATCAGGCATGAGGGAAGGGACAGGAACGGGATAGCCTGCACGGAAATAGAATGGATGGCAGCTGCAATGCCTCATCGACAGTGCAGCATATATATAGTATAATACATTACATTACATTGCATACAATAGGCGTAGCAGTAGGCGTAACTCGTAGCAGTCACGAAAGATAAGCATAAATGGGTGTAACAAGAAGGCGTGTACAGGGCGTATACATAGACATGTGGTATGAAACGTCACAGAAATGTCATGAGTGGGCGGAAACATGGAGGGGGCTACCTGAGAGCAGCTGGGACCTTTAACCTAGTGGTGCGCTCAAACGGGCAATGACGTGTTACCAGGGAGAACTGGGGGCTATGACTTCTGCACTAGAAGAGGAGACTAAAGTCTGTGGTGTCAGGACGACATGTACCTATGACATATCTGGTATCTTGTGTTTGGAGTACATGTTGATAGAAACTAAAAGTTATCAGGGCAAAGGCTACTTGACTCTAAGACTGGTGCATGCATTTATTCTTCGTGTAATGCGTGGGCTATGAATCTTCTATGAATATTAATACAGTATTTCTCTTTCATGGAGACAGAAAGACTAGACCATAGCTGAACTGTTTATGCGGTTCAGTAGCTTAGGAATGCAAAGACGAGGAGCTGAACTGATAACTAGAAGCATAACATACTCTTGGCAGACAGGCAGGCAGAGCCAGGCCGGGCCGGGCACCGCGCTGCGCGGAAGTAAGTGAAGGGTCAGGGATGCAGGTGGGGGCTGTATCGCTCCTCGGAGAGGGTTCAGAAGACTGGAGCTTGAATCTGGCGTCCGGGCCCTTTTGAGGCCTAGAAACGGGGACAATTCAATGAATTAACGTGTACACTGTAAATCGTGGTAACATGGGCCTAATACTTGTTGCTTTCACGAGAACTGGAAACTGGCATACTAGAGTTGGACACAACTATAATTGTGTTTTTAATCGATCATAGGGGGATACATGCATATCTAATCATGCACATATAACATAGGATGGGGAACACGTAGGCACATATAACATGGCAAAATTTACTTTTCCACATTCCCTCCTTGTGCCCTACGTTTCCATCAGGAAACATCAATATTCATGATACCATCTATCTGTTCATATAGCATCATTTGCTCGTCTCGAATTGTCTTGGAACCGGACTTAGGACTAGGAATACAGGATGTAGCACACAAGCCGCAAATCGCAGGGCCACATTGTAAACAGAGGCAGCAACTGAATATGATCATTACTGCTATACCTATAAATGACAATACTTTCCATCCCCAGGCAGATATGATACTCCAGAGCCAACCGGACCATGTCCAGGTGCCTGGATCTTGGTGTAACTGATGGGCAATTTTATGAAGTCTGGTTATAGCTGAATAAACAGACGGCGCGTTATTAGGAATGAAAATGCAGCAACTAGATCCGATGACTCTACAAGCTCCTCCCCTATCGGCCAGTATGACGTCAAGGACGAGACGATTTTGGAGCACGACAAATCTAATGGCAGATTGCTCTTCAGTTAAATTACCTAGAGCGGAAGTAGTCTCATTCACTAGTGCTTCAAGGGTTCTGGTTAACCTACGTATTAACTTACTATTCTGGACAGGGCCTATAAAGAAAAAGAAACCTTTATTGAAGTCTTGATATTGTTCTAGAGTAGTTTCAGTTTGATCGACAATTGTGGACTCAGTCTCCCTTCTATGTCTAACGTGTACTAGATGTGTGTTTCTGTGATAATCGGATGGGGCTAGAAAAACTGGTGGCAGTAGGAAGGCAATGTAACAAGTTCCATCCCAATCGAGGGGCAGACGTATATATGCGGTCTGACCACAAACAAAATAAGAATGACTTGAGGCTTTGAAAATAGATTTCCTACTGTCACTATACTCGACCACAGTAGTACAATCACTATGTCCTACATGTGCGGAACCATTCTTTCTGACACATAATTCGCCTTTGACGGGTAGGACTGAAATAGCAGGCAAATCTGGAGTAGTATCGGACTGAACATTCAGGACCATGAAATTCGAGGAATAATTACCTAAATCATATACTTCGTTTTCTAGATCTAACCCTGTTCTATGGGAAAAACCTTATTTGTCTGGGAAACATGTTCGATTCAAAAGGGACATATCGGTGGAGGATGACGTTAATGTGGACCATGCTCCACACGAACCATTGTGTGAAAACGGATAAGGAAAGAGTGGCAGAACTCCCTTCGGTGTCTGGAAAGGGGGAAGTCGACCACACACCCAACAATTAGTGGCATTGCTGGTCTGGTGTGAATAGTGTAACATTCTGATAAATGTGTTATTACGCATAGCAAGACGATAGGATAACTCGTGAGGAGGCAGGTCACTAAATGTATGCTCTACTGTAACATTAGGAAACATATGTACATGTGAAATAGGAAAACATAAATGAAAAGCATAACTTATGCAGGTAACCATAAGACTCAAAAACAATAAAAAGAATAGAACGATAATACATCTTTTAGAGTTTTGACTAACTCTCTCACTGTGTGGGTCTATCTCATACATGTCAGGAACCTGTCTAACCGCTTCACCCGAGAGGGACTTAAACAATTAAACTGTCTGACTTGCTAGACCTCAACTTGGCTTTATACTCCTGCTGCGGAGCTTTCTCTAACAGGGGAAGTTTAGAGTCTGTGTCTGGACAGTCCTTAAGAATAGGGCAGTCTTTGATAAATGTCTTTGGCCGTAATCCATGGAATTTCTTGATGTGGCTGGTATGCACCCAGCCTTTGCGTCCTTCGAGCTTGACTGCGGTCCTTGTTGTTAATAACACCAGCTGGGGCTCCTTCCAACGGGGCTCCAACGGACTTGAACGATCAAAATTGCGCACCAGGACGAATTCTCCCGGAACGACTTCATGCGGTTTCACCTCAGTGTTGTCTGGAAATGCAGCGGCAACCTGTGAACGACAAGAGTGTAGGGCAGACATCAAGGAAGCTAGGTAATCTGTCAGCATATTACTGGAAACGTCTGTAATCTTTCGGGGCATAGGTGTACCCCACATGTTTGGAGGACGGCTGAATACGACCTCGTACGGGGACAGACCTGATCTAGAGTGTGCAACCATTCTCATATAAAAAAGGGCAACTGGCAGTGCTACCAACCAATCTACACCTTTCTCTGCACATACTTTTGCAATGCGGATTTTCAATGTCTGATTATGTCTCTCTACTAGACCAGCTGCTTCGGGGTGCCGTACACAATGGAACTTCCACTGGTACCCTAACAGAAGGGAAACTTGTTTCATGAGTTCAGATGAGAACGGCTGGCCGTTATCTGAATACACGACCCTAGGTAAACCATAGCGGGGAAAATACTCACGAACCAACTGCCTGGCATTGGTCGCGGCAGTGTAATCTGGAACAGGATATGCTTCTGTCCATCTGGACAAAGCGCATACAACTACGAGGACATACTTGAAACCTCGACATCGCTCCATCTGAATATAATCCATCTGGAGGACTTCAAAAGGGTGGTCGGGAGGATGGAATCCACCTTGTTCCACCGGGACACTTTTACCTGGATTGAACTGACAACATATCATACAGGTACGTACTTTCTGTTTGGCTGCTGCTCGTAAATGCTTGTTGAACCAAATGTTCTGGATACTGTCTAACATGGCCTTTTCTCCTAGGTGTACTGGACTATGTGCGGTATTAATAATGACTTGAACCATTGAGTCGGGGAGAAACCATGTGGCTTTTCCCTTCGTCAACCATCCCTGATCTGTCTGGACCCCTCCTTGTTCGGACCATTTCTTGATTTCATCAGAGGTAGCATGTGACTGGATATCTAGTACATCTTGTGTAGGGTCCTTAACTGTCATACAAGTAGTCTGTTCTGGAAGGTGTGTCGGTGTCTTGTTAACTGGAATGTCTGGAGTCTGAGCTGTAAGCTTGGCTGTACGATCTGCCAGGTCGTTACCCTGGGAAATGATGTCAGTAACTTTCGTATGTGCTTTGCACTTCATAATGGCGATAGCTGTCGGTAAATGTATTGCATTTAACAGAGCTTGAATGAGGAGACCATGCTGAATCTTAGTTCCATGAGAAGTCATGAAACCTCTCTCTTGCCAAAGCACTCCAAAGTCGTGTACGACTCCGAATGCATACCGTGAATCTGTGTATATGTTAACTTTCAGGTTCTTGGCACGTATACAGGCTTGGGTCAGAGCGACTAGCTCTGCTGCTTGAGCAGACAGGGTATCAATACGATGTGTTTCTATAACTTCGGTGTCAGTAGTCACTGCATACGCGGCTACTAGTTCTCCTGTACTTGTTCTCATACATGAACCATCCACATAAAGTGTCAGGTCGGGATCAGGTAATGCAATATCTGTCAATTCTTGTCTTGGCTTTGTCATGGTGTTAACAATTTCCACACAGTCATGTGTGGCAGGATATGAAGTAACTGACGGTAACAGTGTAGCTGGATTTAAAACGTTGCAGCGTCTGATTTCTATGTGTGGCTGAAACAGTGTCAGTTCATAACCTGTTAAACGTGCAATTGTCAAGTGTTGAGTCTGAGTTCGGTTTAAAAGAACTTCCACGGAGTGTGGAACTTGTACTGTCAGGGAATGTCCTAACACTATGGAATCACTTTGTCTGATAGCTAGAGCTGTGGCTGCAACTGACTTGAGGCACGCAGGCAGAGCCTGGGCCACTGGATCTAATGTGCTCGAAAAATAAGCACAGGGCTTGTATTGTCCTGCTTGATCTTGTGTGAGAACAGATAATGCAGTACCATCACGTTCAGTAACAAAAAGTGTAAAAGGCTTACTGTAGTTTGGTGTTGCTAGAACAGGTGCTTGACATAAAGCTTTCTTTAACTCATTAAAAACAAGTGTATGTTCCTGGGTCCAAGGGAGGACAGTCGATGTGGCTGCCTCCTGTGTCGTTAACTGTATCAGTGGTTTGGCTAGATATGCGTACTGAGGAATCCATTGTCTGCAGTAAGAAGTGAGGCCGATAAAAGCTCGTACCTCCTTCTGAGTCTTGGGCTGTGGAAGATGCGCTATTAACTGGATACGGTCAGGTGTCAACTGCCTACCCCTCTTGGACAGTAAGTGTCCCAAGTATACCACTTGCTGGACACAGAATTGCAATTTGGAAGGGGACACCTTGTGCCCCATCTCGGCCAGAAAATACAAGACTGTCAGTGACGCACGTTCGCAGTCACGTTCAGAACGGGCTGTAATTAACAGATCATCAACATACTGGAGTAGGGCAGTGTCAGTTGGCATGTGAATATTGTCTAGTTGTCTTTTAAGTGCTTGACTGTAAATGCTAGGACTTTCTGTGAAACCTTGAGGTGCTCGTGTAAATTTATAGCTTCTTCCATTTAAACAGAAACCGAAAAGGTACTGGCTGTCTGGATGAATAGGGACACTAAAGAATGCGTTCTTGAGATCGATAACTGAAAAGAATGTGGCTTCAGAATCAATGGCTGTCAAGAGTGATGAAATATCAGGGACTACTGGGTACTGGGGTATGATACACTTATTAAGTTCTCGAAGGTCGATCACTAATCGATACACTGGAGGTGTATTTGGATCAGTACGTTTAAGAATCGGAATGATAGGAGAATTACATACATTGGAGTCAGTTTCTACAACCACTCCTTGAGCAATAAGCTCGTCAATAATTTTGGATAAGGCTGTTACAGCCTCAGGTGGCAATTTATACTGTCTGATTCGTGGTAATACAACACCTTGTTTCAGAGTGACACGATAGGGTGTAATGTGCATACAACCTACATCAGTTGGACCTTTCGCCCATAATTGCTGTGGTACATTCAATAATCTTGGATCAAAATCACGTAATACATAATGACCTTTAAAATCTCGCAAGAACAGGCGGACCCCTTCTGGGGAGCAGCAAATGACTGCTCCTAATTCTTTCAAAGTCTTAATGCCTAACAAATTTTCTGGACAAGACTTCGTGAGTAACAAATCTGTAGTTCGGGACAATGGACCAACTTCTAGAGTAACTGGTTTCGATATTTCATTAACAATAGGCTTTCCTGAAAATCCAAGGGAAACATTTCTTGAGCCTGAGAGCGGAGCCCCTGGAACCTCGTCATGACTGATGGTAGTCCTACTTGCCCCTGTATCAATCAGAAACTTTCTGTCTTTCCCTAATACTTGACTGTGTAAATCGGGACCCTCTTGATCTACAGGAATCTCGATGAGAGGCAAGCCTACCTCCCTCTCTAGGCTGTTTCATGAATATGGTTGATAATCTGGATACTCTGACTGTGCATACTGGTACATCTGCTGTGTAACGTGTTGTGTTGCAGCGATAGGCTGCGGTACTGTAACTGTCTGTTGTGCGTTCTGAGGTGGCTGGGAAGTCTGTAAAACATGTTCTTGTCTAGGCGGACGCGGTCTCTCTTTAGTCTTACCAGTAGCTATGTTATGTTTCAGAACTGCACATTCGTTTATAAAATGACCTGGCTGTTTACAATAATTGCATGTCCCTTTAACGGGAACTGTAGGATGACTGGCTGGATTCGGACCCCTCTTCTGACTGTCTTGTGGAACAGACTGTGCAACTAATACTTTCATTTTCGTGTCTTTCATACGTCTTCTTTCATGTTCCTGCTCTTCCCTGATTCTGTTCTGGTGATACTGGAGCATCTGGAGCATTTGTGACGGAGTATTAGCTTGCCAAGAACTCTCGACTTTCAGTACTCGATTTTTAACTTGTGGACTTGAATTCTCGACTAGTTTGGTAACAAAAAGATGAGGGTACGATTCACTACTTGTTTTCAGACCACTATTAATAATGAAACATTTCTCGAATCTAGAATAAAAATCACTAGTATCTTCATCTTGTTTCTGTTTACAGGCTGAGATGGCATCCCAGTCTTCCTTTTTCGTGGCTAGTAATCTTGGCAAGACTTGTATTAACAGTTCGGGCAAAACCTTAGCTTTATCCCCAAGACCGGTACCTGGTACTCGTGTGTTATCTTCGGCTTCTAATGCGGACCAATCTATCTTATTCTCTCCCACCTCCCATTCTTTTTCTTTAAGTTTTTCATATGTGCCCGCAGGCAACAAGACCTTTAACATTTTGATGATATCAGGATACGTGTATTCTCCCATACGGAGCATGTCTTTTAGTTCACGGTGGAACCCTGCTGGATCTTTGTCATGACAGGGGATTAACTTTTTCATTTCCAAGAGTTCTATTTTCGTGATAGGGGTGTAAACAAATACTCGTTCTAGACCCCCACCCTCTTTCTTGACTGGATGCACTTCTCGTAACGGATTCTGTCTGTCTATGTAGAATGACTTCCTTACTGGGGGTGGAACGGGAACAAAATGCGGAGTCAGGAACGTACTGTATTTGTGGCGCTGTTCTAGAATGACATTAATTAAATCGGTACCTAGACCTTTCCATCTGTACTGGAGTAACTCGTTCAATACATCATGTAAAGGACCTGGATCAGAATGCTGAACCTCATACAATGTGATGAGGTGCTGGATCATATACATACCCACCAGACGCTGCTCGGCTGGGGGCAGTTTCAGGAACATTTGTGCCACGATTTCATCTGGAAAAGTGGTAGAATCAGTAGTCCACCGGACTGCTGATCGAGCTAGTTCTTGTTCATGCATTGTATTAAGTTCACTATAACCTATTCGTGATTTCAGAATTTTATCGGTAGCTTGGAATACTTGCTCAAGAGAACATTGTTCTGGCACTGGAGGAGGAAAACTTTTCTTGTAATCTGGACGTGAATGTCTGTCGGAAAGTCTAGTTCTACCTACATACGCTATCCTGGAAGAATTCTCGCTGTCTACCTCTTCACTTGAAGAGTCATTCTCTTTCTCGGCTATTTTCCTTGCTTTCTCTTTTTCGTGTATGTCTAGAATTTCCTTACGGATTTTCCTGTACATAGCGTCTATACAATTCTGTGTCTTGTGTTTTCCCTCGGCTATATTATCACTCCACTTTGTCAGGACTTTCATCTTATCTTTATCTTTCTCAGGATAGTCTTGTTCTCTTATTAAACAGTTAATCAGAAACTGTAAAATCAGATGTTGAGTCTCGACTTTTCTGTGTGCCATAGCTTCGTGAATACTTTCTGGATCCTCCCCTGTACGGATAAAACGATATATTCTATCTAGATGGTCCTTCATGTCTGGCAGAGTAACCAAAAAGGTGGTAACTCGTCGTAAACGTACTGAATACAGTATCATGTAATCTTCACCTGGTACTGAATCATATACACAATCAGTAAGGTATTTCTTGAGAGCTGCGTAAGTAGAGACTTTCGGTGTACGTTGTAACGCTGCTTCTCTCAGCGTCATTCGTTTCGTTTGAGGCGGGGTGGTAGGAGCGCCTCCCGCCGCCCCTCCTGGGCTAGAGTCGTCAGGTAATACCGGACGTGCGGGTGCTGGTAACATGACTGGTAAAACGGGTGCATTTACTGTAGGCTGGGCCGGGGGTACATTAACTTGGTCCCCGGGACCAGTGGCTGGAGGAACAGGGATTACATTATTAACAGGGTGCTGAGGTTGAACAGGCGGAATATGATTTGCATATTCTGGAACTGTATCGTCCAAATAGGACGAAAGAAAAATTTCAGCTGCGGTCGGTTTATGACGTAGCTTAGTCGGGACTAATGGTGGCGGAAAATTACTGGATGCTTCCGGGGTTGCCTTCGGCAAGCCCTCGGCAAGAAGAGGATACATGCCCCTTATAAGAGCATTTCTCTGTCTGTCTGACTGTTCTGCTCTAACTCGTTCACCTTCTTCTAGAAGTTCCCTTTCTTGGGCTCTCTCTGAGGATTCCCTACTTAACTCTGTTTTTCTGATTTCTTTTTCGGTTCTTCTATGAGATTCTTTGCGCCATAACTCGATGGCATCTTTCTGGGACTGTCGGGCTTTCTTTTTCCATAATGCCTCTTCTACTCGCATGATGCACTCGGCATCCCATGTACCTGATACAGGCCATCTATATTTCTCTTCTAGATCCTTGGTATAGTCGACCCATAAATCTAAATACAATATGGCACTTAAGCCATGCTTATGATACATAAAATGTCCTGGACTGTCCCTAGGCGGGACAGGAACTGATTCTTCGAGTAACCCTTTCCGGGTTCCTATCTGACGTAACAGAGGCATTCTACACTTGAATCCAAACACAATACAATACACGATAAACACAGTAATGAATAGCAAAACAAATCACTCATACCACGACATTGAAAACACATTAAATAACATTAATAACAGTTCGAACAGAATACTACCTGATACACTGAAAACAGAACACATGAATTTCTCGAGAACAGACTTACTAGAATTACTGGATGCACTGCTAAAACAGTACAGAACATACCGGTCCCATTAAGAGACACGTCGGACCCGTATCCACCTAGGTGAATACTTCGGACTGGATCTGTGTACCCAAACCCATCGGACCAGAGACAAATTAATTGACCCTGTCTAGATACTACCCCAGCAACGGTACTCACCGGGCAGCAAGAAACTGGAAGGCCTCGGACTGGACTGGACTGCTACGACGTCGGACTACGAACTTCGGACTTCAGTTACAGGTGGGCCTCCGGATACCTGGGACCTTGTACTCTCGGCTTGGGCTCTGGTCGGGACTCGCCGCATTCCTCACCGCCTCGTCTGGATGCTGGACCGCAGTCTCCGTCTCCTCCGTGGGCCTGAGGGATACTTGAAGCAGAAATATCTGCACGTGCACGGTATGGTTCCGTCACGGCTGCAGAGGGTCAGGGGGCCTGCGTGGCTTCGCCGGCGCGTGGGGAAAGGGCAAGTCCCTATTCGGGCGCCATTATGTGGTAAAAAAATAATTAATTACCTGTACTATTTTTGAATACATTGAATAAAACAGATAGCTCAATAAATAAAAGACAGGATTTGAGGTATCTGAGTCTAACAGGCTTTAATCAGGCATGAGGGAAGGGACAGGAACGGGATAGCCTGCACGGAAATAGAATGGATGGCAGCTGCAATGCCTCATCGACAGTGCAGCATATATATAGTATAATACATTACATTACATTGCATACAATAGGCGTAGCAGTAGGCGTAACTCGTAGCAGTCGCGAAAGATAAGCATAAATGGGTGTAACAAGAAGGCGTGTACAGGGCGTATACATAGACATGTGGTATGAAACGTCACAGAAATGTCATGAGTGGGCGGAAACATGGAGGGGGCTACCTGAGAGCAGCTGGGACCTTTAACCTAGTGGTGCGCGCAAACGGGCAATGACGTGTTACCAGGGAGAACTGGGGGCTATGACTTCTGCACTAGAAGAGGAGACTAAAGTCTGTGGTGTCAGGACGACATGTACCTATGACATATCTGGTATCTTGTGTTTGGAGTACATGTTGATAGAAACTAAAAGTTATCAGGGCAAAGGCTACTTGACTCTAAGACTGGTGCATGCATTTATTCTTCGTGTAATGCGTGGGCTATGAATCTTCTATGAATATTAATACAGTATTTCTCTTTCATGGAGACAGAAAGACTAGACCATAGCTGAACTGTTTATGCGGTTCAGTAGCTTAGGAATGCAAAGACGAGGAGCTGAACTGATAACTAGAAGCATAACATACTCTTGGCAGACAGGCAGGCAGAGCCAGGCCGGGCCGGGCACCGCGCTGCGCGGAAGTCAGTGAAGGGTCAGGGATGCAGGTGGGGGCTGTATCGCTCCTCGGAGAGGGTTCAGAAGACTGGAGCTTGAATCTGGCGTCCGGGCCCTTTTGAGGCCTAGAAACGGGGACAATTCAATGAATTAACGTGTACACTGTAAATCGTGGTAACATGGGCCTAATACTTGTTGCTTTCACGAGAACTGGAAACTGGCATACTAGAGTTGGACACAACTATAATTGCGTCTTTAATCGATCATAGGGGGATACATGCATATCTAATCATGCACATATAACATAGGATGGGGAACACGTAGGCACATATAACATGGCAAAATTTACTTTTCCACAACCTGGTGGGCTAGTTGGCCCCCAGGTACCCTCAGGATTCAAGGGGACTTAATTCCCCAACCCAGAACACGCCAGGAGGCGCGTTTGCAGAGTGGTGGAGAAAGGGGGCATGGCCTTTGTCCACCTGCCAGCTATCCCACTATCTGGGGCATACTGGAGGTATCAAGTATGGTAGTTGGCCTCTAAGGACCCCCAGCCGCGAAGGGGACTTTAATCCCCATCCAAGAGCGCTCCAGGAAGTGCGTTTGCAGAGTGGTGGGGAAAGGGGGGTGGCCTGCTAGGAGAATTTAGCAATCCTGCTGCGTGGGAATAACGAATTAATAGGAGGGGTAATTGACCCCCAAGATATATCTGAGGGGCTAACTACTCCTCCTGTTACTTCCAGTAAATCCCACACTGTGGGATTGCTAAGAGGTCTTCGGAGGCCATGTTCACCTTTCTCCACCACCCTGCAAAAGTGCCTCCTGGTACAGTACTCGTTGGGGGATGAAGTCCACTTTACTACTGAGGGACTTTGGCAGCCAAGTAGCCCTCCTGGTGCCTCCTGTAAGTCATACGCAGCGTAATTCCTGATCGCTGGTTGGAGGCCCAGCCCCCTTTCTCCACCACTCTGCAAACACGACTACCAGCTAAAGAAGCCTTTGTAATGTAATAGGTCTCACATTTGCAAGAGTTAGAGCTATTAAAGTTGTAAATCTAAAAGTGTTTTATGAAATATTTCTTGCAGTGGAGTGGAGTGAATGTAGGATGTGTGCAGTGGAATTATGTGGTGTGTTGTGCGGTGAAATTATGTGGATAGAAAGTATGTGGTATTTAGTGTATAGGAATTATGTAGAGTGGGATTATGTGTTATGGAGTGGAATTATTTGGTATGGTAGTCTGTGTTGTGGAGTGATAACTGCAGGTTTAGTCTTCCTCGTTTCCATAGAAGCTAAACTATGAACTCAATGAGACAAAAAAAGAAGGAATCAATGAGGAGCACTTCTGGACCTATTCAGATGTATGAGCAGGGACACTGGAATTATGCAACTGTTTGGCTGCACCAACTTTTGCACAATTATACATTTTCAGCAATAGCCACATAATTCATCATCTGCTGCCTAATCTGTAGATTTGAACAAAAAAGCCCTGTTTCTAGATCAAATGGGTTACAAAAAACGCAGCGACAAGTGTTACAGCGTTTTGGAAGGTCCTTTGTAAACCTAGAATGGTCACTTGTTACTTATTTCTAAATGTGGGTGTTGGTACTAATGGTGTGCAAGCCACTCCTGCTTCTCTATTGCCTCTTTCTGCATTTCTGTTGCTTCTTTCTGCACCTTTCTTTCTTTTTCTGCACTTCTCTTGCCTCTTTCTACACATCTCTTCTACTTTATGTACCTCTTTTGCCTCTTCCTGCACCTCTGTTGCCTCTTTCTGCATCTCACGTGCTTCTTTGTGCACCCCCTTGCCTCTTTCTGTACCCCTTTTCCTTCTTTCTGCACTCCTCCTGCCTCCTTCTGTACCTTCTCTCTTGCTTCTTTCTGTACCCCTCTTGCCTCTTTCTCCACCCCTTCCCTCTTTCTGCATGTCTGTTGCTTCTTTCTGCACTTATCATGTATAATTCTGTACCTCTCTTGCTTCTTTCTGCACCCCCTGTGCCGCTTTCTGCACCCCTCTTCTCTTTCTGTATTACTCTTGCCTCTTTCTACACCTCTCTTGCTTCTTTATGCACCCCTCTTTCTCCATCCCTCTTCCCTCTTTCAGCACCTCTGTTGCTTCTTTCTGTACCTATCTTGTCTCTTTCTTCACCACTCTTCCCTCTTTCTACGCCTCGGTTGCTTCTTTCTGCACCTCTCTTACTTCTTTCTGCACACCTCTTCCTTCTTTTCAATCAATCAATCAAGAAATTTGTATAGCGCGCTACTCACCCAGAGGGTCTTAAGGCGCTTGGGGGAGGGGGGTCCGCTACTGCTCAAACAACCAGGTCTTGAGTAGCTTCCTGAAGGAGAGGTGGTCTTGGGTATGACGGAGGAGGATGGGGAGGGAGTTCCAAGGCTGCCAGGTAGGAGAAGGATCTTCCTCCCATGGTGGCTCTTCGGATGCGTGGAACTACGGCGAGGGCGTGGTTGGTCGATCGTAGGTCAGGCGGTTGTTGAGGTACCTGGGGCCCAGGTCGTGGAGGGCCTTGTGTGCGTGGGTAAGGAGACGGAACGTAATTCTCTTGCTGACGGGGAGCCAGTTCATGTCTCTCAGGTGTCCGGAGATGTGGCTGTGTCGGGGGATGTCCAGGATGAGTCGTGCGGCGGCGTTCTGGATGCGTTGGAGTCTTTTCTGCAGTTTGGTTGTGGTTCCGGTGTAAAAGGTGTTTCCGTAGTACAGTCGACTGGTGACGAGTGTTTGGGTGACCGTCTTCCTGGTTTCAGTGGGGATCCATCGGAAAATCTTTCGGAGCATGCGTAGGATGTTGAAACACGATAATGAGACGACGTTGACTTGTCTGGTCATCGAGAGGGAGGAGT
Source organism: Lissotriton helveticus (assembly GCF_964261635.1). Taxonomy (NCBI): domain Eukaryota; kingdom Metazoa; phylum Chordata; class Amphibia; order Caudata; family Salamandridae; genus Lissotriton; species Lissotriton helveticus. The sequence goes on along the minus strand of NC_136070.1, from coordinate 511,399,518 downwards.
CCAGGATGAAGCCCAGGTTGCGTGCATGGTTCGTTGGTTTGGGTGCGCTGCCTAGGGCCGGGGGCCACCAAGAGTTGTCCCAGGCAGAGGGTGATGATCCAAGGATGAGGACTTCCGTCTTGTCTGAGTTCAGTTTCAGGCGGTTGTTCTTCATCCACTCGGCTACTTCTTTCATCCCTTCGTGTAGGTTGGTTCTGGCGGTGGCAGGGTCGTTGGTGAGGGAGAGGATCAGCTGGGTGTCGTCGGCGTAGGAGATGATGTTGATGTTCTGTTGGCGTGCGATGGCTGCGAGGGGGCTCATGTAGACGTTGAAGAGGGTGGGGCTGAGTGATGATCCTTGTGGTACGCCGCAGATGACTTCGGTGGCCTTGGATCTGAACGGGGGGAGGCGGACTCTCTGGGTTCTTCCGGCGAGGAACGAGATGATCCACTCCAGTGCCTTCTCTTGGATTCTGATGTTGCTGAGGCGTTGTACTAGGGTGCGGTGGCAGACAGTATCGAACGCTGTAGAGAGGTCCAGGAGGATGAGGGCCGCTGTTTCCACGTTGTCGAGCAGGGTTCGGATGTCGTCAATGGCTGCGATGAGGGCGGTCTCGGTGCTGTGGTTGGCTCGGAAGCCGGACTGTGAGTGGTCGAGGGATCCGTTTGTCTCGAGGAAGGCGGCAAGCTGACTGTTGACGGTCTTCTCGATGACTTTGGCGGGGAACGGGAGGAGCGAGATGGGGCGGTAGTTCTTGAGGTCGGTGGGATCTGCTGAGGGTTTCTTCAAGAGGGCGCTGAGTTCGGCATGCTTCCAGCTTTCCGGGAAGGTGGCGGTGTTGAAGGAGCAGTTGATGATGTCCCAGAGTTGGGGTGCGATGACGGAGTCGGCCTTGTTGAAGATGTAGTGGGGGCATGGGTCGGTTGGCGATCTGGAGTGGATGGTGTTCATCGTACGGATGGTGTCTTCGGTGTTGACAGGGGTCCAGGCGCGGAGGGTGGTGGTGGGGGGCGTTGGTTCTGTGGTTGGGTGCGTGGTCTGTTCGCCGAAGCTGTTGTGTATGTCGGCGATCTTGCTGTGGAAGAACGAGGCGAGAGAGTCGCAGAGGTCTTGTGAGGGAGTGATGTCGTTGTTACCGGCGCTGGGGTTGGAGAGCTCTTTGACGATGCTGAAGAGTTCCTTGCTGTTGTGTGCATTGTTGTCTAGCCGGTCCTTGAATGCTGACTTCTTGGTGGTGTGGATCAGCTGGTGGTGTTTGCGGGTGGCGTGCTTGAGGGCGGTCATGTTGTCTGTGGTCGGGTTTTTTCGCCAGGCTTTCTCGAGGGTAAGGCAGTTCTTCTTGGAGTTCTTGAGGTCGTCATTGAACCAGGGGGCTTTCTTGCTTCCTGGCCTGCTGGGATGGTTTTTCAGGGGTGCGAGGTCGTCAGCACAGTTGGTGATCCACTGTGTGAGGATGTTGGCTGCTTGGTTGGGGTCCGTTGATCTGGTGGTAGGGTTCTGGTTCAGTGATGTGGTGAGCTGGTCGGTGGTGATCTTGTTCCAGCTCCTGCGGGGAACCTGTTGTGGGTGGTGGTGAGTCGTGGTCTTTCTGAAGCTGAAGTGGACGCAGCAGTGGTCTGTCCAGTGTAGTCCGGTGGAGTGGCTGAAGGAGATGTACTTGCTGGAGGAGAAGATTGGGTCGAGCGTGTGTCCGGCGTAGTGGGTGGGGGTGTTCACCAGTTGCTTGAGTCCAAGGTTGGCGAGGTTGTCCAGCAGGGTGGTGGTGTTGTTGTCGTTGTTGTTCTCCAGGTGGAAGTTGAGGTCCCCAAGGAGAATGTAGTCAGCGGAGGGAAGGGCGTGTGGGCTGATGAAGTCTGCGATGTCTTCGCTGAATTGTGTGCGGGGTCTTGGGGGTCGGTAGATGAGAGTGCCTCTGAGTGTGGTCTTGGGGTCGGTGTGTATCTGGAAGTGAAGGTGTTCGGCGGTTGTTAGGGTGTCGTTGGAGCTGATCGTGATGCGGATGGTGTTCTTTTGGACGATGGCGATTCCTCCTCCTGTCTGGTTGACGCGGTCCCTTCGCGTGATCTTGTATCTGTCGGGGATGGCTATGGCGATGTCGGGCGCTGAGGAGGCGTTCATCCAGGTTTCCGCGATGAAGGCGACGTCCGGAGATGTAGTGTCGAGCAGGTTCCATAGTTCCACGGCATGTCTGTGGACGGAGCGGGTGTTAAGCAGGATGCACTTCAGGTGGTTGTTGTTGGTGCTCGGCTTGGCGGGGGCGGGAGCAGTGCAGGTCCGGATGCAGGAGAACTTGCAGGATCGGCAGGTGAAGGGTCCGTGGGTGCATCCTGGGGCGGTTCGGTGGCAGCCGGGGAGTCGGCCGGTGTTGAGTGCGCTGAGGGTGGCGGCATCGTACGTCCGGCGGGTGGGATGGCATCTGCGGGGGCCAGGGGGTCTGGCGCTGGGCGCAGTCCAGGCGCGGACGGGCGTAGACAGGCTTGCCTTTGGCGCGCCTTCGGCGCACCCGCTGCGCGTGAACGCTGCGCGTACGTGCGGACTCTGCCATAAATGGAGAGTGGGGGGGCGGAGCGAGGGAGGAGCAGCTGGGAGGCGGGAGCAGGGTGGCGAGTGGGGAGGGGAACAGTGATGCTGGAGGGAGCGGGGGTGGGGCCGCGGGGGAGCAGCAGCAGATAACGGCGGTGGAGGCACAGAACGATCAGGGGCACAACGATGCAAACGAGAACAAAACAAATACAGGCACAATACTGAGGTTAGGGGGCAGGGGGCAGAAACAATACTGGCGCAACACTGGGAGCGAGAGCAGGGGCAAAGGGGAACAGGGGTACAACAGTTGACGATGAAAATGAACAATTACAGGCACAATTCAGGGGGCGATGTAAATGAACAATTACAGGCACAATTCAGGGGGCAGATACAAACTTGGCAGCGGCGGCGGCAAGCGGGTCCCGGGCACACTCGGGGTGGGCCACGCGGCGGGATGAGCGACCGGCTCTGACCAGGTCAGGTGAGGTCACAGCTCCCCGCCTCGCGGACACCACCTTTTGTCTTCAGTGGGAGGGAGGAGCAGCTGGGAGGCGGGAGCGGGGTGGCGAGTGGGGAGGGGAGCGGTGATGCTGGAGGGAGCGGGGGTGGGACCGCGGGGAGCAGCGGCAGAAAACGGCGGTGGAGGCACAGAACGATCAGGGGCACAACGATGCAAATGATAACAAAACAAATACAGGCACAATACTGAGGTCAGGGGGCAGGGGGCAGAAACAATACTGGCGCAACACTGGGAGCGAGAGCAGGGGAACAGGGGTACAACAGTTGACGATGAAAATGAACAATTACAGGCACAATTCAGGGGGCGAAGTAAATGAACAATTACAGGCACAATTCAGGGGGCAGATACAAACTTGGCGGCGGCAAGCGGGTCTCGGGCACACTCGGGGTGGGCCACGCGGCGGGAGGAGCGACCGGCACTGACCAGGTCAGGTCACCCCTCTTGCCTCTCTCTGCATACCTGTTCTCTCACTTCTCTTTGCATACCTCATGCCTATTTCTGCATCCCTCTTCCCTCTTTCTGTACTCCTCTTGCCTCTTTCAGCACCTCTGTTGCTTCTTTGTGCACTTCTCTTGCTTCTTTCTGCACCCCTCTGGCCTCTTTCTGCACCACTGTTACCCCTTTCTGCACCTCACTTGCTTCTTTCTGTACCTTTCTTGCTTCTTTCTGCTTCTTTCTGCACCCTTCTTCCCTCTTTCTGCACCCTTCTTCCCTCTTTCTGCACCTCTGTTCCTTCTTTCTTCACTTCTTTTGTTTCTTTCTGTACCATTCTTGCTTCTTTCTGTACCCCTCTTGCCTCTTTCTTCACCCCCTCTTCCCCCCTTTTGCATCTCTGGTGCTTCTTTCTGCACTTCTGTTGCCACTTTCTCCACCCATCTGCCCTCTTTCTGCACCTCTGTTGCTTCTTTCTGCACTTTTCTTACTTCTTTCTTCACCCCTCGTGCATCTATCTGCACCCCTTGTGCATCTTTCTGCATCCCTCTTCTCTCTCTCTGCACTCCTCTTGCCTCTTTCTGCACATCTGTTCCTTGTTTCTGTACTTCTTTTGTTTCTTTCTGCACCTCTCTTACTTCTCTCTGCTTTCCTCTTGCCTCTTTCTGTACCACTCTTCCCTCTTTCTGCATATCTGTTACTTCTTTCTGCTCTTCTTTTGTTTCTTTCTGTACTTCTCTTGCCTCCTTTTCCACTCTTCATCCCTCTTTCTGCACTCCTGTTACTTCTTTCTGCACTTCCCTTGCTTCTTTCTGCACCTCTGTTCCTTCGTTCTGTAACCCTTGTGCCTCTTTCTGTACCCCTCTTCCCTCTTTCTGCTTCACTCTTGCCTCTTTCTGCACCTCTGTTGCTTCTTTGTGCACTTCTCTTGCTTCTTTCTGCACCCCTCTGGCCTCTTTCTGCACCTCTGTTACCCCTTTCTGCACCTCACTTGCTTCTTTCTGTACCTTTCTTGCTTCTTTCTGCACCCTTCTTCCCTCTTTCTGCACCCTTCTTCCCTCATTCTGCACCTCTGTTCCTTCTTTCTTCACTTCTTTTGTTTCTTTCTGTACCATTCTTGCTTCTTTCTGTACCCCTCTTCCCTCTTTTTCACCCCCTCTTCCCCCCTTTTCACCCCCTCTTCCCCCCTTTTGCATCTCGGGTGCTTCTTTCTGCACGTCTGTTGCCTCTTTCTCCACCCATCTGCCCTCTTTCTGCACCTCTGTTGCTTCTTTCTGCACTTTTCTTACTTCTTTCTTCACCCCTCGTGCATCTATCTGCACCCCTTGTGCATCTTTCTGCACCCCTTGTGCATCTTTCTGCATCCCTCTTCTCTCTCTCTGCACTCCTCTTGCCTCTTTCTGCACATCTGTTCCTTGTTTCTGTACTTCTTTTGTTTCTTTCTGCACCTCTCTTACTTCTCTCTGCTTTCCTCTTGCCTCTTTCTGCACCACTCTTCCCTCTTTCTGCATATCTGTTACTTCTTTCTGCTCTTCTTTCGTTTCTTTCTGTACTTCTCTTGCCTCCTTTTCCACTCTTCATCCCTCTTTCTGCACTTCCCTTGCTTCTTTCTGCACCTCTGTTCCTTCTTTCTGTAACCCTTGTGCCTCTTTCTGTACCCCTCTTCCCTCTTTCTGCTTCCCTCTTGCCTCTTTCTGCACCTCTGTTCCTTCTTTCTGCATTTCTGTTGTTTCTTTCTGCAACTCTCTTGCTTCTTTCTGTCTCCCTCTTGCCTGTTTCTCCTTCCCACTTCCCCTTTCTTCGTCTCTTTTGCTTCTTTCTGCACTTCTCTTGCTTCTTTCTGCACTTCTCTTGCTTCTTTCTGCACTTCTCTTGCTTTTTTATGCACTTGTTCTTCTTTATGTATCCATCTTCCCTTTTTCTGCACTCCTCTTGCCTCTTTCTGTACCTTTGTTGCTTCTTTCAGCACTTCTTTTGTTTCTTTCTGCACCTCTCTTGCTTCTTTTCATACCCCTTGTGCCTCTTTCTGCACCCTCTTTCCTCTTTCTGCACCCCTCCTGACTCTTTCTGAACCTATGTTCCTTCTTTATGCACTTCTTTTTTTTCTTTCTGCACCTCTCTTGCTTCTTTCATTACCCTGCTTGCCTCTTACTCCACCCCTCCTCCCCCTTTCTGAATCTCTGTTACTTCTTTCTACACTTCTCTTGCCTCTTTCTGAACCTTGGTCCCTTCTTTCTGCAAACCTTGTGCCTCTTTCTGCACTCCTCTTCCCTCGTTCTGCTCCCCTCTTGTCTCTTTCTGTACCTCTGTTGCTTCTTTCTACACCTTTGTTGCTTCTTTCTGCAATTATCTTGCCTCTTTCTGCACTTATGTTACCTCTTTCTGTACACCTCTTGCCTCTTTATGCACCCCTCTTCCCTCTTTGTGCACCCCTCTTCCCTCTTTGTGCAGCTCTCTTGCCTCTTTCTATACCTCTCTTCTCTGTTTCTGCACTACTCTTGCCTCTTTCTGCACCCTTCGTGCTTCTTTAAGCACCTCAGTTGGGTCTTTCTGCACTGCTCTTGCTTCTATATGTTACTCTCTTTCATATTTCTCCATCCCTCCTGTCTCTTTCTGCACCTCTCTTACCTCTTTCTACACTTCTCTTGCTTCTTTCCACACCTCGGTTGCTTCTTTCAGCAATTCCCTTGCCTATTTCTGCACCCCTCTTGCCTCTTTTTGCACCTCTGTTAGTTCTTTCTGCACTGCTCTTGCTTCTTTCTGCACCTCTTTTGAACATTTCTGTATCCTTCTTGCTTCTTTCTGGAACCCTCTGCTCTATTTCTCTACCTCTCTACCTTCTTTCTGCACTGCTCTTGCTTTTTTCTGTACCTCTCTTGCAAATTTCTATATCCCTCTTACCTCTATCTGCACCCCTGTTTCTGCACCTTTCTTGCCTGTTTTTACACCTCTCTTGCGTCTTTTGGCACCTCTGTTGCTTCTTTCTGCACTTCTCTTGCCTCTTTCTGCACCAATGACTTGGAGGTAGTTGTAATTCCCCTGCCCTATTATGTACTAGGGCCTTACAGGGGAGTTCATGCCAATCAAAGGGGTACCCCCAACCCATATTGTACCCTTGTGTATGTAGGTGTTACCACCAGTACCAGTCAGCAAAAAGTTGGGGGCACAGGATGACTTTGCATCAAGGCCTCGCCTCTTTCTGCACCTCTGTTGGTTCTTTCTGCATATCTCTTGCTTCTTTCTGCACCTTTCTTCCTCTTTCTAGAATTCTGTTGCCTCTTTCTGAATTTCTCTTGCTTCTTTCTGCGCCTTTCTTCCTTTTTCTGCACATGGCCTGCCTCTGTTGGAATAGTTAGAAATTAGCATATAAAAAATCTTAGAAATTCACTGAAAAAAACATAGGTTTCAGGGACGTTATAGTTAGCAATTAGCATTTAAAAAACCATTGAAATTCACTGAAAAAAACATAGGTTTCAGGGACTTTATAGTTAGAAATTAGCATTAAAAAAACCTTTGAAATTCACAAAAAAAACACAGGTTTCAGGGACGTTATAGTTAGTTGGATATTTCACTTGTACAAAACCAGAGAAATTCTGCAATTATATTTAGTTAAGCTAACTATAACTCGCGACCCCGCAATGCACAGCTGATGACATCACATATTACATCATTCATGACATGGTCAGTGACATCACTGATGACATAACTGATGACATCTCAAATGACATCCCTGATGATGTCATTTGAGATATCTATGTCTTTTGCGTGTATAATGAAGAGTTAGGGTGCCCACAAAATGGGTTGGTTAGCAGATCAAGGGCCCTATTAAAGATGCACATTTCTTGTTTGCGCCACGATGCACCTTGAGGCAGATGTGCTGGGTACAGATAGGGATAGTTTGCCATATTATGTTGAATGAGCTGCCCTCTAATCAGCCGAAACCTCGCCGGAATTGAAAAGAGAAATACAGAGCAGTTGCTTAAAAGCTGCTCCGTGTTTCTCTGTGCAGGCGGCAATCCACCTGCACTTTCAAAAGGGATTAGAAATGCCCATGCAAGTGGATGCAGTGAGTGAATGAGTGCAGGGGATGTCTGGGTCTTTCGTCCCTTGAGAGGGCTTCCCTCAGGTGGGCCAGTCACAGTGTGCCACCTTTTTCTGGTGTACTTTCAGTGCACGCCCCAAGTTCATGTTTGCCTCCGTACCCACGTCGGTAATACAGGGTGGGCGCAGAGGCAAAGTGATTCCCTCATTTCCATGAGGCCATACCCCCATGGAAATGAGGGAACACTCTCTATTGATAGCGCTGGTATTACATTTGCGCCAGCACTATCTGTATTACAGAAGGGGTCGCATAAGCGTCTGCGGCCACTTCTGTAATACCTAAGTGCCCCAGGGTCAAGCAAACTGGGTGCAAACACCTATTGGGCCCGAGGCACTCTCTGTAATACTGCCCCTTTTGTACTGCAGTGAGCAGATGGAGATATATGCAGAATTGCAACTCAGTCCCTCCAGCTACCTACTCTTGGCAGATATTGTGGTACAATCTGACCCAGCAGACACAAAGTCATCCACAGCTCAGCCTGTTTAATTGTTAAGCTTCAATAGTGTTGTGTAATTTTACAGCTGTTATAGAATATTTGATGGAAATGAAGCCACAGCTATCTTGTAAGGACACTACCTCCAATTAGTGCCTTGTTGTTGTCTTTGTATGTCATAAGTACTCTTCTATAACTAATGAAATGTAATTTAATGGACATTCTTGTCTTTTGTTTGGAGTGCATATCTGTGCTATTATTGATATTGATATTGATATTGAAATGTATTTGTAGAGCGCTCGTACGCCCGGGGGCTTCATGGCGCTATAGACAGGAACGCAATTATTGAGAATGTATTGTACATATTGTTATGTATTTCCCAATTGAAAATCACAACAAGAAAAATAAATCCTCTGCAATGTTCCACTGTTACTTGTCACGGTTGTGGCATCGGAGTCTGTGCCCATTTCTCCTTCACCGCTCCAAATTATATCGACAAGGAAACATCATGCATAATAAGTACATTCAGCAAAGGGGGATGCACATGGCAAAGTTGTGCTCCACACAATGCTGTGGTGGTGCTCATGTGATAATGCATTGCCCTCACAGTCATACTGAAGAGTTGCCACTAGTGTATAATGTGTTTGTCATACCATGTGCTGTACATGGAGATCAGATGCAGGCTTCTACAAGATCATGTTACATTGATGTTGCGTTCAGTACAGGATAGTGATACCTTGCAGAGGGTAAGTTCATTTCACTTTCACTGTCATTACTGTAACCTTTGAAGGTCTGCCTCTTCGGTCTCATGGATCATTGGGCACTGTTTGGTTAATAGTGGCAATATACATTCATACTGAAGCCTTTCTTGAAGAGGAAAGCAGATCTGGTGCTTGGCAGCTGTGCCCACAGATCTACCCAGAGATAAAGTAACTGTGCTCTGTTTATAATTTGTGTAAAGTCCTAGTCACAACCTGTGTCTATGTGTGACCCATCCAGATTGTGCTCTGCTAAGGGCTGACTAGAAATCATAGAGACCCTATTCTGGAAGAAACTTTTAACTGCAGATTCCTTAGCTGGCTGAAGCCAGTGGGCTAGACACCTCTCTTGATACTGGTTTATCACTCCTCCAGATCCGGTGACAGGGGAAATGCCATCTTTTGTAATGATGATCAGACGGGCAGCTGACACCCTTGAGTTCGACCTTCTAGTGGTGAAAGTAAAAACAAAGTTATTGATATAGGTCCTCCAGCCGTGACGGGGAAGCTCAGAACCCATGCTTCCCTTTAATGAGGATCTTATTACTGTGTTTCTGGGGTCCAGGTCCTAGCCCTTTTCAGAGGTTCTAGTAAATCACCAAGTGGTTTGCTGCCATCACTTGGGTCCAGAAAATCCCATGTTTCTGACACCACAACCCATTCCCGAAAGTTTAGTGGTGCCTGGCATCCTATGTGTGGGTCAATCCAGGGGCTTTCCTCTCTGCCCCTCCGGACAGAGAGTCCAAGAGGATGGATACATTCAGCAAAAAGATCTTTTCTCTATCAGCTTGGCCCTGTGATCAGTCAATATCTCTTGTCTTCTGGGCCATTATTCCCTCACACTATGGGAGTCAGTGGCACAGGTGCTCCACATCCCTGACATAAACGGAAGGATTCTTACCAAGGCTTGTGTCTGTATAGTGACAAGGCAAATGTAGGGCTGGAGCGCTTTAAGGGGAGAAGAGTCATGGCTCACTCCTTAGGATTGTCCACTGCTCTGCCTCAGCAGCATTTCTCCTTTTGTCCCTCCCATGGCTAAGATAGGGGTCTTCAACATCGCCAGCCCTACCCACATCCCCAAGCGCCACAGTCTTTTTGAAGAGAAGGCCCCACCAGGTTCACATGGACACCAAGGGAATTGTGGCAAACGGTCACCTCGTACAGGTGGGTACTGTGGATTCTGCGGTTAGGTTATGCACTCCCATTTCTTGAGATATGACCGCCAATGCCACCGTACAATGGTTATCTAAGGGTCATCTGTCCTTGTTGCACCAAGAGGTTCTAGCTCTCTTGGCCAAGGGAGCCACCCAGAGGGTTCTGACACCAGAAGTAGCCGGTGGTTTTTACTTCTGCTACTTTCTGGTGCTAAAAAAGATGGAGGTCTCCATCCTATTCTGGATCTTCACCCTCTCAACGCCTTTCTAAGGAAATACAGGTTCAAGATTTGATGTTAGCGTTGGGCCCCCTAGATGCTCAATTTCATACACCCATCCTACAGGCCCACAGCATCAGATCATGGTAGGCTACGAGCCATTTCAGTTTGTGGTGCTCCCATTCTTCCTCACCAGCACCCCACTGGTGTTCACTAAAGGAATGGCAGTGGTTGCTGCTCACCTTTGGAGGTTGCCTTGCCAATCGTCTGTTAAATTTACGCTCACCCCAGGCAGTCATCACTCACCTTCAGACTATGGCAAACCTTCTTCATTTGGTGGGTTTCTCCATCAACATGCTGAAGTCACACCTGATCACTTCCCAAAAATTCCCTGTTCATCAGCGCTATTCTGGACACCGTCTCAAGCCTAGATTTTGGTGCGATTGACTCTGAAGATGCTGGGTCTGATGGCCTCCTGCATCCTGCTGTTAAAACATGCCAGATGGCAAGTGCAGTTTCTGCAGTGGAATCTGAAGTAGCAGTTGCTGCAACACCAGGGGAATCTCTCCGACCAGCTCCAGATTTCAGAGGAGACTGCAAGAGACTTGCAGTGTTGGCTATTGAACCGCAATCTGGTCAGTGGCACACCCCTCTTCCTTATCCTCCTAGAGTTAACAGTGATGACAGAGGCATCACTTTTGGAGTGGGATGGCCCTCTGGTAGAGGTGAAGATCAGAGGGTTCTGGTATGTGGCGGACACATGCCTCCACATCAGCTTGTTGGAGTTGCGGGTCATCTGTCTAGCGTTGAAAGCATTCCTGCCATCCATCAAAGGTAGAATGGTTCAGGTGTTCATGGACAATTCTACAGCCTTGTGGTACCGCAACAAGCAGGGTGGGGTCATATTGTGCACCCTGCACTAGAAGGCCTTGCGCCACTGGAAATGATTGAAACATCAGGTAATCTTCTTGGTCATACAACACCTGGCAAGATCTCTGAATGCCAGGACAGACAAACTCAGCTGTCAGCACCTTGTGGACGATGAATGGTGTTTACATCCATAAGTGGTGCAAGATCTCTTCCAAGAATGGGGTGAGCCTTGGCTCGATCTATACCCCACAGCAGAGAACATGCAGTGTCAGGACTTCTGTGCGTTTGAGTTTCCAAAGTGGCTCTTGCTAGGAGACTCATTCTGCTCGTAGTGGAAAGTGGGACTCCTGTAAGTCTTTCTGCTAATACCACTCTTGCCCTAGATCCTCAATATAATCAGGCCCGACCAGGCTCAAGCCATCCTAGTGCCTCTGGACTGAACATGAAGACATTAGTATCCAGAACTCCTAGGTCTGAGCATCACTCATCAGATCAAGCTGCCCCTATGGCAGGATCTCCTGTTGCAGCAACAAGGTCAGGGTTTCCACTCCAACCTGCGCACCCTTCATCTTCATGCTTGGAGATTCAGACGCGGCAGCTGGGCGCCTTTGGCATTCCTCCAGAGGTTGTGGATGCCATTCTGGCTTTTAAACATCCCTCAATAAAGTCAGTATATGCCTTTCGTTGGGACAAATTTATGGTTTGGTGTTCAGGCAAGCACATTAACCCACTTCATGTTCATCTGTCTCAGCAGTAGCACATTCATATCTGCCCTAAGATGCTACCACAAAATGATCCAGACCACCAAACATGCCGCTCAGGTGGACTGCACCAATGCTCAGACGTGAGTCCCAGGCACTCCACACCACTGGAATCAAGCTAGCCGGGCTGAAGAGAGGTGTTACCTCGAAACAGGGCCGGTCCTCGGATGCTTGTTTCCGTTCTGGGAAGGACATGGCTTTTGTAGTTCGGACTGGACTGTTCCCATGGGGCACAGGGTCAGCGCTGATTTGCATATCGCCATTGTCTAACCCAGGGTGGTGTGGAGTGGAAAAACGATGGATTTGGGCCCAGATCTTTGGACTGGGGTGAATGTGTGACATTGATCCACATTCTGTCCATCATTGTTGTGTTTGCAGTTACCGCTCTAAGTGTGCTGGGGATGCTCAGACGTGAGTCCCAGGCACTCCACACCACTGGAATCAAGCTAGCCGGGCTGATGAGAGGTGTTACCTCGAAACCGGGCCGGTCCTCGGATGCTTGTTTCCGTTCTGGGAAGGACATGGCTTTTGTAGTTCGGACTGGACTGTTCCCATGGGGCACAGGGTCAGCGCTGATTTGCATATCGCCATTGTCTAACCCAGGGTGGTGTGGAGTGGAAAAACGATGGATTTGGGCCCAGATCTTTGGACTGGGGTGAATGTGTGACATTGATCCACATTCTGTCCATCATTGTTGTGTTTGCAGTTACCGCTCTAAGTGTGCTGGGGATGCTCAGACGTGAGTCCCAGGCACTCCACACCACTGGAATCAAGCTAGCCGGGCTGAAGAGAGGTGTTACCTCGAAACCGGGCCGGTCCTCGGATGCTTGTTTCCGTTCTGGGAAGGACATGGCTTTTGTAGTTAGGACTGGACTGTTCCCATGGGGCACAGGGTCAGCGCTGATTTGCATATCGCCATTGTCTAACCCAGGGTGGTGTGGAGTGGAAAAACAATGGATTTGGGCCCAGATCTTTGGACTGGGGTGAATGTGTGACATTAATCCACATTCTGTCCATCATTGTTGTGTTTGCAGTTACCGCTCTAAGTGTGCTGGGGATGCTCAGACGTGAGTCCCAGGCACTCCACACCACTGGAATCAAGCTAGCCGGGCTGAAGAGAGGTGTTACCTCGAAACCGGGCCGGTCCTCGGATGCTTGTTTCCGTTCTGGGAAGGACATGGCTTTTGTAGTTCGGACTGGACTGTTCCCATGGGGCACAGGGTCAGCGCTGATTTGCATATCGCCATTGTCTAACCCAGGGTGGTGTGGAGTGGAAAAACGATGGATTTGGGCCCAGATCTTTGGACTGGGGTGAATGTGTGACATTGATCCACATTCTGTCCATCATTGTTGTGTTTGCAGTTACCGCACCAATGCCAGCACCAACAGAAGCAAAAAGAATATCCGCCATTGTGAAAGATTTCACCTCACCTTCGGCCGTCTTCAGCTCGATGACCCCCTCACAGGACCTTTGTACAATCTCTCTCAATTCATCAGCAAGAAAATCCCCAACATTTACAGCATCTTCAACTTCCACCTGGACCCAGCAGACCTTGCTAAATATCTCCTGATTTTATTCAAAGCATCAATGCTAACCATATGGCCAACATCACCCCCGAATAAACTGCCACCGCCATGAAGTCCATCCATCCAGGGGCACCAGCAGACTCATTGGCTCTACCATGCCTAATCCAGAGGACTGCAACACATAAGGTCTATGTTCACACAATTCTGAGTGCCTTCACTTCTTCCATGACCTTTTTGGATGCTTGGAAACTCGCAACTGTTCTCCCAATGCTAAAGAAACCCTCAGCGGACCCTTAAACACTCGCCAACTACAGACCGATCTCCCTGCTACTACACCTGGCCAAGGTTTTAGAGAAAACCATGAACAGAAACCTCACCAAATACCTCAACAACCACGAACTCATCGACATCACTCAGTTTGGTTTCAGACCCAACCACAGCATGGAACCTGCACTCATCGCCGCCAAGAACAACATCTGCATGACACTGGACAGCGGAGACAAGGTGGCCCTCATCCTCCTGTACCTCTCAGCAGCATTTGATGCAGTCTCCCACCCCATCCTCTTCCAACTCCTACATGACATCAGAATCTAAGGACATGCCCTCTGGTTGATGTGCTCCTTCCTGACTGCAAGGGCCCAGTCGGTCAGCCTGGCACTGTACATCCTGGATGCCTGCGACCTAATCTGTGGATTTCCGCAAGGATTCTCCTTGAGCCCGACCATCTTCAATGCATACATGATCCCTATAGCCTGCATCATCCGCTCTTACTAAATCAACTTCTTCTCCTATGCTGATGACACGCAACTCATTCACTCCCTCATAGACAAGATGCCCAGTACCCGGATGAAGTTTAATGCCTGCATGACTGAAATCACCCACTAGATGAAGACAACTGTCTAAAGCTGAACAACGACAAGGCTGAAATTGTGATCTTCAGGAAGGGCACATCACAGTGGGAATTCACCTGGTGACCAACAGAGCTAGGACTGAAACCCAACCCCACGACCCATGCCAAGGACATTGGGATCATCATTGACAGCAAACTCATTAGGCCGCTCAAGTCAATGCCGTCACCACCTCATGCTTCTATACCCTGAAGATGCTGATGAAGATTTGCAAATGGCTCCCAATCAGCACCCAGAAAACCATGACGGAGGCCCAGTCACAAGAACGCTTGGCTACGGGAACACCCTGTATGCCAGGATAAACAAAAAACTCACCAGAATGTTTCAGACCATTCAGAACATGGCAGCCAGAATCACTCTCAACCTCCCACGCCACACTCGCATCACACCACACTTAAAAGGAGCTCCTCTGGCTCTCCATTCACAAAATAGCACAATACAAACTCCTCACCCAGACTTTAAAAGCACTAAATAACTCTGGCCAATCATACCTCAGCAATCACATCTGCTTTCACAAACCTTCCATTCACATCTGTCCATCTGGACTTCTCCCTGCACAAATCTCACACTTACGGAATACCAGGTCTCGTGGTCGAGCCTTCTCCTCCTTCACCCCTAAAGCTTGGAACAACATCCTACCATACATAAAAGCCTCCTCATCATTTCTTGAATTCTGCAGGAAGCTGAAGGCCTGGCTTTTCAAGTAATCTCCCTAGGCCCTAGGTGTGGCTAGACTCGCATCTTTTCAGCACCAGGATACCCTTCCCAAGGGGGCACTATGCAAATCTATATGACATAACAGGTTCCATAATAATAACTTTGTCATAAAGAATCTGAGTCTAGGCGTACTACCTGCTCGAAGAATAAGACTAGGGCTGCTCAACCATTTTAGCAGTAGGGTAAATCCTTACTGGCTCATAAAATGGATTTGGTACGTGGCCACACAATTTTTTACGGTTGCAAACTCCGAATAGGAGTATTTACCACAGCAATAAGTTTAGTGCATCTTGCTCCTGATTTCGTGTTATTCTTACCAAGATCAGTAACTGGTAAGAAGCCACCAAACGGGTCATACTATACTTGGAATGTAGGTCCGTTGCAGCAAGATGGAGAATGTATTTGATGCCAGAAAAAGCAGGGGTTCTGAGATGAATTACATTGTTTTCTGAGAATGAGGAATTGCAAATATTTTCATACAAGCCCCACACTCGAGGAGGCTGCAACAAGAATAGGACATTGGTGACTTTCTCGGTGAGTGATGACAGCTCATCCAGCTCCGAAAGCAGCTCTTGGCCTACAGATCACCAAGAAAGTGCCAGAGTGCAGAATGACTATTTCAGCACTGCAAACAACTTTCATGGTCTATATTTGAAGGCGTCCTCAACTTCAGTGAAAATGTTATGATATTTTATTGTACTTATTTTTTTAGTAAACATCTTTTTTGGATGTGGGCTGAATTTATAATTGTTGGGTACTAGATCTGAAATCAATAACTGTATCTATGTGTCATTCTGCAGGATACAGCAGAAAGTGAACATGCCAAAGATGTGTTTGGTGGCAGACTTACCTCAGATATGATTGCTGAACAACTCGGACATTCAAACTTCAGTGAAATGCATGAGTTAATTTGGACATCATCCATAATCCGGTAATATGCATTACAGTTTCCTATATCACAGTTTTCTTTACCCTGTTTCAACTGAACCAAAGATAAGTCAATCAGAGGCCAGTGAAATGTTTTAATATCCAAATAATAAGCACATGACGTTTAGTTCGGATCTCAGTTTTGAAGTTGGGCATTTCATAAGCCAGGACCCTGTAATCTGAGAGTTTTCCCCATGCTCCAGTCTTTTGAACCTTCTTTGAGTGATGAAGTGTGCAGTTATTAATTGCTTGGTTTTGTGTGAGTCATAGTGGGTAGTAAGCCTCTGTAAATATATGTGGCCCTCAAGCCTGTATATTTTGTGTACAGGGTAGAGTACAGAGAAACTTGAATGTAATTCTGTCCTCTTCGGGGAACAGTAGATTATTTTTTGGCAGTTTGATTTGGTGTCTCCAGTGATGGGTCAGGATTATGCTGGAAGTCCAGTTTTGGAGCCCTTTACACTGATTGTGAGTTTCTTGAGATGGCTGATTTAAATTACGCTGTGATATTCTAGTCGTGCCATGTTTTGCCAACTTAACTTGGTAGCTCATTTAGAGAAGTGAGAGGAATTTCCAAAGCAGATATAGTTGCAAATTGGTGCTCTCGATCCCTGCACTCACTTGATGAGAGAGTAGTGTGACTAGGAACCCCAGATATCCCCGGACTGTCCTGGTTTTCAGGGGACTGTCCCGGTGCCCGGATGGTTTCCGTAATTTTAAATGCATGTCCCGGTTTTTGAGACAAAGGGCAATTTAGCCAGCTCAGGAGAACTGAAAGGTATACTTTTCTTAAATAATTTATCTGTTTCAGGAAGTGCAGGTTGACATTGGCTGCATGCATGTGCTGCAGCAGAGGGGAGACAGAGTGAAGAGCAGAGCTCAGGGTAGAGGCTAGAAGTCTTGCCATAGCTAATGTTTTGTAAGTGAACCATATATATGTATTAATTTTTTTACAGGTCTACACAGATGCAGAAATTGGGATAGGCCAGAAGTAAAAACAAGGTTGAAGGCGTTAGTCTTACTTTTATGTCGACCTGTCTCACTTTTAACTTCTCAACATTTGATTACCCTATGAGAGAGGCAGAGTTAAGGATTGAGAAGGACTCCAACGTTTTTAACTTGCACACTGGTAAAGGAGGGGGACCTAAGTTGGAGGACCAAATAAATGGTAACTGCTGTAACACTGCTCCTCCTTGTGGTATGACCTCAGTCTTGACTCCATTCATGCATAAAAAGCTTCCCTTCATCCAAACTTCCATGTACTTGATACATGTTGTAATGCTGTTTTAGCACATTATTTAGTTAGAAATGGATTTGGTTGCCAGCAGCATGCATCTGGAGATTCACATTGTAGTGCTGTAAGAACTGAGCTACCAAGCACAAATATATATGGAAAAGAAGGCACGATTATACAGCTCGATGAGGAATTCATGTGGAAGAAGTTTCTGATCAGGCTTGTTGACTGCTTCTGAAGAAGGAACTGATCCATTCAAAGTTGGTTCTCGACAATCCAGGTAATTCTTTGAAGCTACTCAGAAGTATGTTGTGGTTCATGGTGTCAAAGGCTGCTGGCAGGTCAACGAGAATGGGAGCTGAATTTTAGTTTTCACCTAAGGAAAGTTGGAGTTATTCTCTCATGAAGACCAAGGCTGATCCATTGCCCCTTAAAGATCTGTGGATCTTAAAGATCTGAAACCCACTTGATGACCATACAGGTTGTGGTTCAGTTTGACATATTCTTAGAGTTGTCTCGTTACCTCCTTTTCCAGAATCTTGTTGTCAAAGGAGAGGTTAGAGATTGGATGATAGCTAGCTAACTCCGTTAGGTCAGTTTAGGGTTTCAGAACCCCTTATTCAGAATGAACTTCATCTTTAGCCTATTTTAAAGGACATTTATTGAAAACAAACAATTCATAGAGGATTATCCAAAACAGAAAGGACTAAAAAGAAAAATCTCTCTCTCTCTCTCTCTCTCTGTCTCCCTCTCACCGTTTCTCTGTATCCTCTTTCTCCTCTTCTTGACAAAAAAAGGAGGAGGTCTTTGGTTACACAGTGCCTTGAATACCCTCCGGAAGTTGTATGGTGCCCCTTGAAGTAAACAAATGGAAAAAAGCTTCAGTCACTCTGCTATCGCTTTAGGGATATGCGTGCTTATATGTTTTGTGCCCTTCACCGGGTGCCACACACAAAAAAAACAGGTTTTTGGGTGACTTCTCACCTTGTGAATGTCACATGTGCATTATTTGTGACCTTTTCAGCCCTTCACCCACCTCGTTGGACTTGCCTGGGACCACAACCCTTCGGGCCCTGGGTTCAGGGGTCGCAGCGACCACACCTACTCAGGGCTTGCTGGTACCAGACACAGTGCTCACAGAGCGGTCACCTTCTTCCTCTCTGGTCGCACCATCAGGGTCCTCGTCCTGCGCCACCCAGTCTCTGCCAAAGCTGCTTTTCTCCGCTTGATATGTCTCTGCTTTTCCTCTCGTCCGGTACGTGTTTGCCTCCTCAGTCAAGTTTTTTCCTTCAGCTTGTCTCCCGAGAAAAGTGGCAGTCCTTCTTTTATGTTGTCTGCAGTCGAAGGCACTTGGTTGTGCATGACTCGTGCGCGGTTGTTCATCCCCACATCATCGACGGCGACCATGTTGAAAGATGACGGAGCATCCCCCCCGTATTACAGTCAGCTTTTGCTTTCTTCCAAAGAGGCGGCTTCTGCTCCCTGGATAATACTGGGCTTAAGGGACTTTGGAACAAATTCCTCTAGCAGGGAGTTATTGATCATGGATGTGAAATCTGATTCGAAGTAGAGGAAAAATGTTTCAGACATGATGCTGTGGAGGTTGCGGGTCAAGTGCCGACTTTTTTGTAGGATAGGTGACAGTTGTTCTCTGTAAGTAATTTGTAATACTAATATTAATATAATCAGGTTGATAGTTCCTAATTTTTTATTGGAATAAAATGCCAAATGTTGAATGTAGAAAAAGGCGGCAGGATGGTAGGATAAGGTCACGATTCTGAGCTGCAGAAAATGATGTGGGATTTTTGTTTAATTTTGGACTAAAATACTCCTGAATTTACTACTCTGTTGTTTTTATGGCATCAAGAAAATCACCTCCGAGTAAAATTGAAAGATTTCTCTTGATTGATTTGTTGCATTGCCTTTGTGTTTGACAAAGCTTGTTTGTTTTTCTAAAACTATGGTATCAGGAGGTTTTGTCATCTTCAGACCAAAGACAAATCCATCTCCGTCTGTCCATTCTAGGTTGTCGGTTACAGGCCAAGCAACTCTTGTCAGCTTTGATAATCCTCAAGCAACCACTCAAACTACTTACACCAGAAGAGCTTTGCCACGTTTGAACCCTTTTAAGTCCACCTGCCTTCTGTATTACATAAAGTACTTAGGTACCTTGTAGCAATCCTACTACACACTATTTAAAACCTATTGAAAGCCTCTAAGATGTGCCACGTTAAAAATGACCTCATCCTTAACCATTACCTGGATATAATAATTACAAAGCAAATGTGATAATCCCCTTGTTTGGCACTCCTTCGGAATAGAAAGTGCTGCATGTGGATTGTTCTTTAGGTATGGGCAGGGAGATAGTCTTTTTCGCACATGAAAAAAGCCTTTGGGTCATCTTGCTTTCATGAAGACATGGGATAGTAGAGCAGTTTCGAAGGGACAGAGAGATAAGGAGATGATCTGTCCAGAAGCGTGGTTCAGCTAGCATATTAGAGCTATTTAAATTGTTTGAGTACAAGGGCAAATGTATAGCTTGTAGTGTAGGTGTGGCTCTGCACAGTCTGAGTGAAAAATAAGTTGCATGGGTGGTATCTGGTCTCATGACCATCAAGCTGAATTCACTCATGATCAGGATTTTATTGCCGAGCATTTCTAAGTTAATGTAACCAATCCATACAAAAATAACTAGCTGCACCCAAGGAGACAGTATACCACTTGTGTTTAGTGAGCTACTTTGGTAGTTTATGTAGTGACTAACGGGCACATGCATCAACGATAATTGCATTCGCAAACGGTGCGAGTCACAATTTTCGGCCGTTTGCGAATGCAATTATCAAAATTGCAATGCATCATGTATTTCGCAATTTTAGGAATCGCAATCATGTTGCGATTTCGAAAATTGCAATTGCATTTCAGAAATCGCAATTTCAGATTTCTGAAATGCAATGCATGATCATTTTTAAATTGCGAATTTTCAATTTGGAAGGGGTAAATTAGCATGAGGTTGAACCTCGTACTAATTTACCGAAAACCTTCAAACATGCACAAAAAAGCATTTTTGAAAGTTGCATTTTACACACACACACATGTCCTTGGGACATGTGTGTGTGTAAATTGCAGTTAAGTTTAATTTCAGGGGTGCAGGGAGGGGTACTTTGGACCCCCCTGCACCCTTGAAATTGCATTTTCAGTTTGCGTTTCGCAAATTGAAAATCGCAAATTGTAAATGCCTTCCCATTGATTCCTATGGGACTCTTGGCCCATAGGAATCAAAGGGAAGGGTTTTCCTTAATTGCGATTCGCAAATTGTGAATCGCAATTAAGGAAAAATACCGAATCGCTAAAAAAATGCGAATTAATCATGCATTGCCGTTTGCGAATCCTTAATTGCGATTCCTTAATTTTCGCAATTAAGGATTCGCAAACGGCAACATTGATGCATGTGGCCGTATAAGTTTAAATGATGACTGGATGTTAGGAAACTCTGAAAGTTAACTCATCATTCTGAACTAAAACCACTTTGCCCACTCTTTTTGCACCTTTGTTCTTGTAGTTGATTAAGAGGCCTACTGGAAAGAGATCATTGAGAAATGTAATCTAGT
Organism: Lissotriton helveticus; assembly: GCF_964261635.1. Classification (NCBI taxonomy): domain Eukaryota; kingdom Metazoa; phylum Chordata; class Amphibia; order Caudata; family Salamandridae; genus Lissotriton; species Lissotriton helveticus. The sequence goes on along the minus strand of NC_136070.1, from coordinate 511,378,846 downwards.
TGTCACTAAACCAATTTTCTGTTAGTGCTGTTAACATACTGCTGTAAGCTAATAATTGATTATCCTCCCTGTCAGCAATTTGCTTGACCATCAAAGTTTTTGATAAAGCATTAGGGCTTCATATCAACTTATCCAGGTCCAAGCTAGCAAGGTTGCTGAATGATTACTTATTGCATCTACTATTCCAGAGGTCATCATAGCACTTCAATATGCAATACGTGGGAGGAAATTCTTACAGCCACATCCAGCTACAAATTGACAGTGTTAATAAAAAGGGTAGTTTGAGACCCACTTGATGATTTGTAGTATAGGTTTACTGAAAAGGATGACTCTCTTAAAGTGTGTTCATATTTAAATCAAGGAGAATTGAAGCTCTTGTGCATGTTTTCAAGGGACAATCTCATGATGCTTTGTTTTCTACCATGAGTCAGTCGGAGGACATGCATTGAATGCCTTTGTACGGAGGCACTTACTGACCTGGACTTCAGCGGACCCCTATCTACTACGCCGACACCTCGCCGCACCCGCTTCGCGGGTGCCGCATCGCCTCGTGAGGCGCAGGGGCAATCTCGGCAGAGCATCAGCTGTAGGGCGGTTCCGGGTGAGTGGCGCTAGCGGGGCTGCGAGCGTGCAGGGACTCCAGGAACCAGGAGTCCCTGCGAGACCGATCTCCAGCTTCCGGTCCGCTCTCCCTGCTGGCCCGCCCCCCGCCCTACTGAGGAGTTAAAACCGTCCCTCGCCCCCTCCCTGTGGGACATGAAATAACTTTGTACGGAGGCACTTTACTGACCTGGACTTCAGCGGACCCCTATCTACTACGCCGACACCTCGCCGCACCCGCTTCGCGGGTGCCGCATCGCCTCGTGAGGCGCAGGGGCAATCTCGGCAGAGCATCAGCTGTAGGGCGGTTCCGGGTGAGTGGCGCTAGCGGGGCTGCGAGCGTGCAGGGACTCCAGGAACCAGGAGTCCCTGCGAGACCGATCTCCAGCTTCCGGTCCGCTCTCCCTGCTGGCCCGCCCCCCGCCCTACTGAGGAGTTAAAACCGTCCCTCGCCCCCTCCCTGTGGGACATGAAATAACTTTGTACGGAGGCACTTTACTGACCTGGACTTCAGCGGACCCCTATCTACTACGCCGACACCTCGCCGCACCCGCTTCGCGGGTGCCGCATCGCCTCGTGAGGCACAGGGGCAATCTCGGCAGAGCATCAGCTGTAGGGCGGTTCCGGGTGAGTGGCGCTAGCGGGGCTGCGAGCGTGCAGGGACTCCAGGAACCAGGAGTCCCTGCGAGACCGATCTCCAGCTTCCAGTCCGCTCTCCCTGCTGGCCCGCCCCCCGCCCTACTGAGGAGTTAAAACCGTCCCTCGCCCCCTCACGTGGGACATGAAATAACTTTGTACGGAGGCACTTACTGACCTGGACTTCAGCGGACCCCTATCTACTACGCCGACACCTCGCCGCACCCGCTTCGCGGGTGCCGCATCGCCTCGTGAGGCGCAGGGGCAATCTCGGCAGAGCATCAGCTGTAGGGCGGTTCCGGGTGAGTGGCGCTAGCGGGGCTGCGAGCGTGCAGGGACTCCAGGAACCAGGAGTCCCTGTGAGACCGATCTCCAGCTTCCGGTCCGCTCTCCCTGCTGGCCCGCCCCCCGCCCTACTGAGGAGTTAAAACCGTCCCTCGCCCCCTCCCTGTGGGACATGAAATAACTTTGTACGGAGGCACTTTACTGACCTGGACTTCAGCGGACCCCTATCTACTACGCCGACACCTCGCCGCACCCGCTTCGCGGGTGCCGCATCGCCTCGTGAGGCGCAGGGGCAATCTCGGCAGAGCATCAGCTGTAGGGCGGTTCCGGGTGAGTGGCGCTAGCGGGGCTGCGAGCGTGCAGGGACTCCAGGAACCAGGAGTCCCTGTGAGACCGATCTCCAGCTTCCGGTCCGCTCTCCCTGCTGGCCCGCCCCCCGCCCTCCACGCCCCTACATCCTACCACAACTTTCCCGCAGCGCGGGACGCAGCTCGGGGCGAAGAGCGGGCAAAGAGCGGGCCGTTTGAGGCCGTTCGAGTACGTGAGAGTCCGGTCCGGGCCCTGTCTCTTTGCCTGTCGCAGCGAGGACACTGAAACCTTACCAAAATGAGTACTAGGGAAACTAGGAGTAAAACATCCTCCCTAGCCGCGGCAGGAGCTGTCAAAGGCCCTATTGACACCTACTTTGCAAAGGCGGGATCTCTCCTGATTGAGGAAATCCAGGTATTGGAGCGAAGAATCTCCCAAGAAATAGACTGGGTAAGGAGATCTTCACTAGGCCCAATGGCCCAAGCTAGAACCCCAGAAGATAGACCCGGTTTACTAACTAGCTGTAGCATTGATCAGGCAATAGGTCCACTTCCAGGTACCTCAGCTATTAACCTAGAGTCTACTATTGAGGTCCCGAGTGACTTTGAGGATGTAAGCCTTATGGCCCTACCCATCACCCAAATCCCTCAACCCATACAAATAGAGAACACCGAGGCAGTCAAAATCATAGAACCTAATAATGACTGCAATAGGGGGGCTAGAGAAGGGGCTATACAAAAAAAGAAGCAGGGCAAACAAAACAAAGAAAATAACAGGATTAAATCTCCTAAACTCATACAATCTAGAGGTAAAGGGGGGAAGGGAGCTACCCCTGCATCTAGGCTGGAGAGGACGGGAAGTTTAACCACTCCAAGAACCGCCAACCCAACCTCACCAGAGCCCGCTACCAACGCACCAGCAGATATCACCTCCGATGACATCACATTGGAGGACATAGGTACACTTCTTAGGTCCCTATTGAGTCCCCTTGAGGCTAGACTGATCAAGATCGAAGCCAGACTAGTTAACATCGAAAAGGCAACTGTCCAACTTGCCGACTCAAGGAAAACTGATAATAGCGGGACAAAAACAGTTAAAGATGGATCAGGTCCAAAACCCACTAAGGGCAATGGACCACCTGCAGTAACAAACAATAAGCTCCCTCCTGCAAACCCACCCAAACCCCCACATTCCATGCCAAATAACACTCCCCAACCACCAGAGGTTAACAAAGCCCCTGTTTCGAAACAACAAATAGTAACTGCTACTCCAAAAATAATCCCCCCACCAAAAAACAATGCTTTGCCCCCGTCAAACAGCAAGGGCGACCCACCATCTACTGGAGAGAAATCAAACATTAATCGCAGACCAAAGCTTATAAATCTTCCCCCAGAAGCTGCAGCTTCACCCTAGTATTGGCAGGGGTCCCGGAAATAAACTCTTTTACATTTGAGTCTACTACCTCACTGAAAAATAAAGTTATTAACTGGCTCTCTGTAAATAGACCACTCCAGAGAGGAACAACCAGTGATATCTCCATGGCTAGGAGGGCAACGTGGGTGGGCTACACTAGGAAATCCATCAGGGGAGACTGCATTCTGGTCACTTTCAGAGACCCGAATACAGCCGCGTACATTTGTACGTGGGCTTCTGACGAGGATTTTGGTAGTACCATCCAACCACTTCCTCTCTCATTTTTCTACCCCTCAAATCTTTACAACTCTGAGGACTATAGATGGGGCCATCACCAAGAGCTGTTGGAGGGTTGGGAAAACTCCCCAAGGGAGAGAATTGCCCACTCACATCACAGGGGCAGATCAATAGAGCAGTTCCCTCAATACGGGGATGAGGCTAGTTGGGAAACTGTTACAAGAAGGAGGGGGGGAAGGCAGCTACAGGAGAGGAATCCCTGGGCCATACAGAACACATTACCCTGCCTATCCATCTACCCACAACAGATACAGTAGTTTAGAAATGGTAGATTGACAGGTGGCCGAGAAGGGGAGTGTCCTACAAGCATCTCCCACGATTGAGATCAACACACCCCCAGCCCCGGATATATACCCCAAGGCACCTAGTATAGTCGAACCCAGTCAAGTCCCAAGCAGGACGTATTCTACTCTATCCCCTGCCAACAAACCCATGGGCACGATTCACTCCCTCACAAGCCCACCTGTGCCCATTGAGCTTACCACCAGCAACCCTGTTGCTTCAGGCCCATCCACGACCCAATTGTCTCATATTACAGTAATCTCCTGGAACGTGGCAGGCCTTGCTAGCAAAATAGTGTGTACAGAGTGGGGTTCCTACATCAGCTCTAAAAATATACTCCTTTTTCAAGAGACCTGGGCACGTGAGGAAATATCATTCCCGGGGTTTGCCTCTTTTTTCAAAGCTGCTAAATGGGGGGGAAGGGGTAGGCCGTCGGGGGGACTCTCGATTTGGATAGCCACGGATTTGGGCTGTCAAGCTTCTTATCTAGAGACCGCCTCCGACGACCTATTAGCTGTTCTACTCAAGTGGCCAGACTCCACGAAGTTGCTAGTCATCAACATTTACTCAAGGCCGATACCAATGCATAAAGAATCTGGGACTATAGATGAGTTATCAGTGCTCCTAGAAGGTATTCCAAGCGAACTGGCATGCCTGGTAGGAGGTGACTTTAATTGTCACAAGAACCACTGCCTGGACTACGTGATGGTCCTTCCTATGAGGAAGATCTATGCTGGTTCATCCCAGAGACGGTGGCACCACCCCCAAGGGCCTGGACTCCTCTGGCCTTGCAGATAACTGCCCTCACTCTTAACCTAGGCATAAGGGCGTGCAATGGCCGTTGTAAATCAGACATACCCAGTAGCCATACCTACAACAAAACAGGCAGTGAATCTAGACTGGACTACATTATGGTTAAATTGTTTATGTGGTCAGCAATAGTTGATTTCAAAGTCACTGAAAGAACGGACAGTGACCACAATGTTTTGGAATTGACTTATTCCCTGCCAGGGGGGGAGGTTGCTTCCCATGGATCGGACAAAGATAAGGTGGGCCTCCAACTGGAAAACAATCGGAGGAAAGTCAAGTGGGAGAATTTGGCCAACAGCCCAGATAGAATACCTCGGCTATACGAAAGGATTATCCCACTTTTGGAGAAAGCCTTTCAGCCAGGAAACGAGGTCTCAGATGATACCAGCAGAGGTAAGCTCGCACAAATACACGCTGACACCATCAATACCCTAGAGCAGGATCTGTTCTCATCTTCAGGGAACAGGAAAGGCCCTACGCCCAAGGCGTCGTGGTACAATGCCGCTTGTAGGGAAGCTAAGGCCCTCCTGCTACTTGCTATAAAGGGACGCCTCAACCGTGAAGAAATCCGTGCTAGGAGAAGATCGTATAAAATCCTCCTTGCAAATGCGCGGGCGGAATGGGACCAAGATTATTGGGAGAATCTCACCAAAACACTAACATTTAGAGATTCCCGCAAATTCTGGCGCATAGTCGCGAATGGCACGGAGGACTTAACCTCCGCAATAGAGCCCAACATAGCCCCCTCGGCATGGCAGACCCATTTCGAGGCACTATATGCGGAAGGGGGGGGGACCAAAACAGTGATGGCATCACAAACACATCCAGTCCTATAGGGGTCCCTTTTACTGAAAAAGAGGTGAGGGAGGCCATTAAAAATTTAGCCGCAGGAAAAGCCCCGGGTCTCGATGGAGTGCCAGGGGACTTGTTTAAACAGGAACCGAGGATATGGTCCCCATACCTTACACTGATTTTTAATGCTATTCTGGGGGGAATGGAGGTGCCCGATACTTGGAGGGGAGCTGAGGTGGTCCCAATTTATAAAAAGGGATCCCCCTGCTTCCAGCCAACTATCGCCCCATCAGTCTCATCGACATATCACAAAAACTCTTCGGTAGACTGATTTTGAATAGACTTGAGGCATGGACAGAAGAGATGAACATTCTATCCCCCTATCAGGCAGGATTCAGGCAGGGTGTATCGACCATAGACCAAATTTTCAGGCTAAATCTTCTGTACTGGAGAACAGCTGTAATCGAGGGCGGGACTTTATACACTATTTTCGTAGACTTACTTCGATTTGGTACCTAGATCGAGGCTGTGGAGAGTGATGGAAGAGCTAAACGTCCCAGGTGACATTCTGGCAATACTGATGAGACTTCATCACAACAACTATGCCCGTGTTAGGTGTGGCAAAAGTGGCAAGCTAACCGAGAGGTTCCCCGTTCGCAGAGGGGTGAGACAGGGTTGTGTGCTTGCTCCGACCCTGTTCTGCCTCTTTGTGAACGGCGTTGTTGCCCACCTAAACGGGATTGCCAATACTGATGCCCCAAAGTTGACAGGCAGCAGGGTGCCGGCAATTATGTTTGCAGACGACACCCTGCTGCTGTCTAAATCCCCTATGGGGATCCAACGCATCCTGGACGGCTTTTTAGAGTTTTGCTCTGAACGTGGTTTAGAAATCAACCCCCAAAAAACCAAATTTATGATTTTAAATCCCAACCCCCATAATCGAGTCCCACCCAGGATAGGCACAGTCCAACTAGAACGTGTGCACAACATCGAATACTTGGGGATTACCTTAAACGAACATCTAACGTGGACGTCTCACCAGACCAAAGTGACCATCAAACTGGCTCAGTTGGCGGGTGGCACCATGCGTCTGGCGAACAAATCCTTATATCGTCCACTAACCCCAATTATGCATATATATAAAATTCAAGCCCGGGCGGGTGTCACATATGGGGGCGAGCTGTGGGGTCACTCTCAACTCCCCAAACTACAGTCAATCGAAAATAAATTCCTGAGGCAGGTCGTTGCCCTTCCCCAGAGCACTCCTCTATTTCCCCTCAGATTAGACCTGGGAATCCGACCTATAACAGAGGAGCTGGGACTTAAACCCTTAACCTTTTGGAGGCGTTAATGGTGTAGCCCAGACCTTGCAAATTACAGAGAGGAACTACAGGAATTTCTGGAGCTACGGAATGCCAAGAGGATCCCCTGGATGATGTACGTCAAGGGATTGCTAGAGGAGATGGGATATCCGGAACTATGGACGGATCCTTCAAACTCTTGTGTAAAGATCCCAAAAAAGGTACTAGCGAGAGCATACCATGAACTGATGCTCACAAGAGCTATTGATGCTACTCGAGAAGGATCCTTGAGTCACTTGTTCCTAAAAGTGAAAGACTCTTATTGTCTTGAAAGCGCACTAGATGCTATTTCCCCTGTACTAACGAGGAAACTATTTTTACAATGGAGATATGGATGCCTTCCCCTAGCTTCATTTACAGCGTCATGGCAATCCCGCTCCACCGTAGCAACTTGTCCAATGTGTGCTCATCCGAAGGAGGACGATGTTCATGCTGTTTTTTTCTGCAAGGGCTACGAGAGGAGTAGGAAATACTGGTTAGTCCCGTTACTCAGGAACTTGGGTTTTAGATCCTTTCAACCTGCCTGCAGAGTTTTAAAGACAGACCTCTCTCCCACTGTAGTTTTTGCCCTATCGAAATTTCTGACCTCCATGTGGTTCATTCGAAGCCGATTGATGAAAAGACTTGTATAAAAATCCCTTGCAAGATATACATTGTTTTATCTTTCCCCTCGTTTTAAATTTCTTAAATATTGGATCACATCATGTTTAATTAGTTTTTAACTTTTATAAATGTTGTGTATCTTTTATGATCTGTGATCGAAATAAAGATTTTGAAATGGAAATGGAATGCCTTTCAGCTGCTTGCCTCTTCATATTAAAAGTATGTTAAGGGGGACAAAGACAGAACCCCTAATAGTAAGAGGGACCAGCACCAAGTTATCACTGACCTTGGCCCTACCAACTGTGTACAAGGTCGGGGGGCTGAATGGTAGTATGGTGTTATGGTGGTATTCTTCTACAGCTCCTGTAGATCACAGGTACAGTTCAACAAGCATGCCAGTGATCTGCAGCAGATTGCTAGCACCTTCAGAGGTTTCTCCTTTCTTGCAACCAATGAAAATGAACTCAGATATGTTAATAGGGAGCTCGATAAAATCTTTAAATTAACTAAAGAATTTGGTGGACTTTAAGACTGACCTTACAAGACTCTACAGTTTGATCTCTTCATTTGTCCTTCCAAATGTGGATATGAAAATGTGTCTGAACATGTGATTACATATATTTCTGTATCTTACCAACCAACAATTTTAGGATCCCTCCATTTTATTTATTTATTTATTTTGTGCAATTTGTATAGCGCACAACAACCCGGAGTTGTCTCGGCGCTGAGAAATGGTAGAGCAGACAGTTGGAATGAATGATTACTGGTTGAAAAGCCAGGTTTTTATTAGCTTCCTAAATGTCAGGAGAAAGGGACTGGCCCTAATGCAAAAAGGGAGGGTGTTCCATAGTTTTGCCGTAGCAACTGTAAAGCGTCTATCTCCCCTAGATGATTTCTTAGTACGCGGAACAGTTGAGAAGCGAGTTGAAGAGGAACGCAAGGGTCTGTTGGGAGTGTACGGGCATAATGATCTTCTTAAGCACTCAGGTCCGGAGTTGTTAATTGCCCTATATGCGATACAGAGTGCTTTGAATTTAGTTTGGCTCCTGACCGGCAGCCAGTGGAGTTGGCGTATAACTGGAGAAATAGATTTAAACTTGGGCATGCCAGACAGTATTCTGGCCGCTGAGTTTTGAACAAGTTGCAGCTTATTTAGGACTTTCTCCGGGGCATTTAGGAGGAGGCCATTACAATAGTCGATCTTCGACATAACTACTGTGCACATGAGGGTTTTTCCTGCGCTCAGAGGGAGAAAAGGAAGGAGTTTCCTAATCATTTTGAGAATAAAGAAAGATGAGGAAACCACCGAGTTTGCATGGTGGATGAACGAGAGCTTGTCATCGAACATCACTCCAAGATTCCTGACCTTAGTAACAGGTTGAGGAGGGGATCCCAAATCGGTTGGCCACCAAGTTGGGGACCAACTGGGGGATAAACTACCAAAGGTCATTACCTCAGTTTTGTCGGAGTTCAACTTCAGGCAGTTAAGTGACATCCAGGAGCTAATGGCTCGCATTCCCTCTTGAAAATTGGCCGCCACTTCCATTCCATCATTGTGGACTGCCAACACAAGTTGGGTGTCATCGGAGTAAGAGGTTAACGTCATCCCGTGGGTTTTAATGATCCTGGCCAGGTCCGACACATAGATATTAAATAAGGTCGGACTTAGGGAGGAAACTTGGGGCACCCCGCAAGGGAGGGAGAAGACCAGAGAGTAAAATTCGCCGAGCTTAACAGACTTAGTACGATTGGCGAGAAATTAGGTTAATAGAGCTCTGGCCCTTTTCTCAATGCCAATGGCAGAGACACGGTCGATCAGAATGACGTGATCGACCGTGTCGAAGGCCGCGGACAGAACCAATAGGATCAGGACTGCCGCACCACCTTTATCTAGGATCATTCTGATCTCGTCCGATGCCTTTAGCTCAGTGTTGACAAGCGGTCCAAAGATACTTATGTTTTTAGTAAAATACCAACAGAGCTAACATTGGTATTGCCAAATGTAAAGGAATGCCTCTTTTTGCTTGTTCACCCCCCACATTTTTGGACTGATGCTGTTGGTTTTTTGACTCTGAGAGGGCACTGAGGCCTGCCAATCAGATCTCAATGCCATTGTTTAAGACTATACCAAAGATACAACCAATTGGCAGGTACTGACTTATTTATAAGTCCCTAGTATGTGGTACCCAGGGTGCCAAGAGCATGTAAGGCAGAGTTGGCACCCAGGGCTGCAGCACTGTTTGTGCCACCCGCATGCAACAGGGACAACATGGATCCCAGCCTGCCACTCCAGATTGACAGGGCAGTGTTTTACACTGCAAGTTTGACTTTGCCATTACACTGTTGTGTTCCGATTTAGATACCCATACATAGATTTCCCGAATCATGTCCTTATATAGGCACAACTCACATTGTTTTTATTTAAGCATAGAATCCCAGTCCTTATTTAGGCATCAGCCATGCTATCCAAATACAGGCATGGTCACCTATATCCGTCCATCCCATGTCACAAAGAGTTCTTAGAAACCAGACCCTTAAGCCTTTGGGACTTTCCCTGCTTGGATTATTGATTTCTCCAAGAACTCATTTATTATGCATGAACTACTATTCCTTAGGGGTTCATTCATGACGTCTTCCTCTGCCCAACTTTACGTCAATGCTAACATTCCTAGCCACCTACCAGGTATAAATATACCTTCCCTTACCAAGGCAAGCCACGGCTCGGCTCGATTGCAAGACATGGCTCGCCTCATCAAGTTCGGAAGAAAACTACAAATCCAGGAGAAGTCGTATGCCAGCCTGACGCACTAACCAGACGCTGTCCTCCATGCTCGTGGAGACTCCAGCTATTGGTGTTCTGACTCCCTTCACGGGGTGTTAGAGTTTGAGATCCAGGAAAGAGATTCCAACCTCTCTCATTCTAAGGTATGGAGACAACTAGAAAACTAGAGGGACTCTTGGCATACAAAACTCAATACTAACTTAGTATTCGGCACCTACTTCTTACCTCGCACTACACTTAGGTTAGGTACACTGGGGTTGTACTATTTAGAAGTATCAGATGAGTATCCATATTTTAACAAGCGTTATTTATGTATATATGAATATATGTCATAGCTACTGCTATTACAGTATTATTTCTACTTACTGCTTACGCTGTACGTATTATATTTTGCATACTGTTTTGCGATTGTAACAGCTCCTATCTGTTGCACGATAAATAAGACTGGTCAATAAATCCTTTTATTGAAACACCCATCTATCTATTTCTGTGTAACTCTGAAGAAACTAAGCATTCACGATTGATTGAGTGAAACTGTTATCTATTGTTTCCACGATTCTGAGACTGTTCCGATTCTAAGGGAAACAAAGTTGTCATGTTAATGCGGTTGTCAGAAACTACTCCCTTCTTGTTTATTCGAGAAGTTTCTAGTGACCGGGCGCTGTATATTATTAAGTAAGAATATAATTTTCAATGTGCCTTAACAGCAACACTTCCAAATTGTCATTTTTCTGTGAAAAGGTTAACACAGGGATACTGGCTTGCATCACAGTTCGGTTAACTGCTGAATGGAACTACCTAACAAGGTTGAGTAAGGTATCAAATTAATTGTAATATTAAATCTGAGCTGATGCAGAGGCTAGATTTAAAGTCAATATTAAAGTTAAGCAACACTTAGAAAGTTGCCACTTTGCACTCCCCCTAGTTCAGTTGACTCACAAAGGCCCTGCCACACAGGCTGATTTCCAGGCCTGGGAACAAAGGCATTTGCTGCAGAGCGAGGTGTTTCCTCCTCTCCCAGGATACTCAGAGTGTTAGCCCAAAAGGCAGGCTTCCATGGTGAAGCCGCTTTTGAAGGGCTGCTTGTGACAGCATCCTGAGCAGGATGCCTTTTGATCCAACAGACAATTAGGAGACAGAGCCAAGGAAGGGAAACCTGTGTCCAAACTAGGTTACTAGTGGGTGTGTAGCCCACTAGCAGCCACACCTCAAGGGTGGGCTACCTTGCCATCTTGAACGAGGCAAGAATGGGACACTCTGAGATTACCAGATGCCACACATCACAGGAATTTTGTCACTAGAGAGGAGGGGGCCCAGTAGCCCATTGACTAGTGACCATGTGGTTCCCTCAGGGCACTTTCCTGGGATAAGTAGGGCACCCCTGGCACTCTACCCCTCAGTTCACACTGGAGAAGAAGAGAGAAGTAAAAAAGGATTGGGGACACCTTTTTGAACTGCCTATTACGTCAAACAGAGGAACTCAGCGGTAACAGCGAGTCACAGCGGCTCACCTTTTGTCAACTCGACGCCAATCCACCTCTCGGCGCACCCGCTCCGCGGGTGCCCCTTCGCCTGCCTGAGGAGGGAAACACACCCGCCGTTGGTAGTGAGGAGCGTTGAGGCGGTAAGGAGGTCAGCGGTACCGGGCGTGTGGCTGTAGCGGGGCTGCGAGCGTGCGGGGACTTCATTTCCCAGAAGTCCCCGCCAGACCGACGGAGAGCTTCCGGTCCGCTCTCCCTGCTGGCCCGCCCCCCGCCCTCCTGAGGCTACAAAACACCAGTCAGCATCCAAAACGAGTGGGACACCTTTTTGAACTGCCTATTACGTCAAACAGAGGAACTCAGCGGTAACAGCGAGTCACAGCGGCTCACCTTTTGTCAACTCGACGCCAATCCACCTCTCGGCGCACCCGCTCCGCGGGTGCCCCTTCGCCTGCCTGAGGAGGGAAACACACCCGCCGTTGGTAGTGAGGAGCGTTGAGGCGGTAAGGAGGTCAGCGGTACCGGGCGTGTGGCTGTAGCGGGGCTGCGAGCGTGCGGGGACTTCATTTCCCAGAAGTCCCCGCCAGACCGACGGAGAGCTTCCGGTCCGCTCTCCCTGCTGGCCCGCCCCCCGCCCTCCTGAGGCTACAAAACACCAGTCAGCATCCAAAACGAGTGGGACACCTTTTTGAACTGCCTATTACGTCAAACAGAGGAACTCAGCGGTAACAGCGAGTCACAGCGGCTCACCTTTTGTCAACTCGACGCCAATCCACCTCTCGGCGCACCCGCTCCGCGGGTGCCCCTTCGCCTGCCTGAGGAGGGAAACACACCCGCCGTTGGTAGTGAGGAGCGTTGAGGCGGTAAGGAGGTCAGCGGTACCGGGCGTGTGGCTGTAGCGGGGCTGCGAGCGTGCGGGGACTTCATTTCCCAGAAGTCCCCGCCAGACCGACGGAGAGCTTCCGGTCCGCTCTCCCTGCTGGCCCGCCCCCCGCCTTCCTGAGGCTACAAACCAACAGCTTACTCCCGCAGCGCGGGACGCAGCCCGGGCTAAGACTGGGCAAAGACAGGGCCGTTTTAGGCCGTTAGAGGCCGGTAGAGACTGGACTGGGCCACTTCTCTTAATTTTATCCTTTTGAGTCTCTGTAGCTAACATACTTGAATTTTTTTTTTTTTTATTTATTTATTTTTTTTTCTTCTATTTATTGTTATATTCTTCCCCCACAATGTCCTCACGTGAAACTCGGAGCAAGGCTACTAAGACCTCCAAAAAAGCCACAGGCACTCTAGACGACTTTATTACTAGGACCAGCCTCTCCATTGATAATGAAATAATTAAACTTCAGCATAAAGTTACAACTGAACTTGAATGTGCTAGGAGGCTTTCAACTGAACTTGCGCTCAGGAAAAAATCTTCCCTAGGCAGCATTGCTACCTCCAAAACTCCCGAACGCATTTCTGGTCCTAAACCTATTATAGTCCTTGCTGAGGTGCACTCGATAGTAGAGGAATCAATTCCTCCTACCATTCACGAATCCCATGGCCCTTCAATTATGACCGAGTCAGGAAGCTCATCACAGTTGACTCTCACAAAGGAGAGTGTTGAGGACCTTCCAGACGGGGCGCCCTGTAAGTCACTAGGAGAGATGATACCTAACTCAAGCCCAACATCTACTTGTTGGATGCCAGATGAAACAGAGGCTCTCAATAACAAATCACCCGCCAAAGTACCATCAAAGCACAAAAGAAAGCGCAAACATCTAACCGCTTTCGCTAGGAAGAAAGCAAAAGTAGCACTTAGTTATAACATCAAGAGTGGAACTGTAAACACGCCTATTGTAACATCTGAGATCTCTGTACACGATGCAGCATTAGCAAATGTAGACAATACTGATAACAACAGCATAGATGAACAAATCTCCATTGCTATGTCTGATCAATTAGGTAGTGAGGGGCAAAGAGTCTCCTGTGATATGGTAGAAGAAGATGGTGGAAGAGAAGAATTTTTAAAAGTAGTATGGGAGACGCTTAAAAGATTACTCAAACCAATAGAAATTAGGTTAACTGGAATTGAGAACCAACTTCTCGAGGTTGAGAAAAGTGTTATCACTCTTTCAAGTATAAGTCTCAACTGTACTGAAGCGCCTAGAGTCACCCAGCAAGTTCCAGTCCCCGTCCCGGCTACATTAAAAAACTCACATATTAGTCCATTGAATGTGCAGCAAAAAAAGGTGGTGATAGCAAGTAATACAAATACTAATCAAATTACTAGCACCAAAACCCAATTGAATCCAATCTCCCCAACTTCTACAGCTATATCTGTAAAAACTATTAGTAAATCTATACAGAAAAACCAGGCCCATACCAACACTCCCCTACCACAAATTCCTTCCTACTCTTCCAATCAGAGTGTTTTAGCCTCAAATATACCTCAACCCAATCCCCCTGTTTACCCCTATGTCAGTTCTGCAGGCATCCAATCCCTGCCTGACAAAACTTTTGCAAACACCTCTCACAAACCAAACTACCAGTTTAACCATACCCGCAATAATTTTAGAGGAGGGTACATAGATTTACCACCAGACGCAAGTACATTTGTGGCTGTTCTCACAGGGGTCCCAGAACTGGATAGTCAATATGTAGAAAATTTCCAATCACTAAAAAATAAAGTGATTTTTTGGCTAAACAAATATAAACCCATTCCCAACCAGATGAAAAGTAAGATCCTTATGGTTAGGAGGGTACCATGGGTAGGGCCAACGGCAAAAACAATCACGGGTGATTGTATTGTCATATCCTTTGAAGAACCCCAGAGTGCTGAACAAATCTGCAATTGGAAATCGTACGGTGTGATTCCCCCTATTGAAGCCAGACCCCTATCATTTTTCTATCCTCCACCAAGACCCATCCATCACGTCCCCAATTGGAACCCTTCCATCCAGTACTACGATAGTGCTTCCAATTTGGCTAGACATGGGGATCATGATATGTGGTCTGGTGCTCCAAACATAGTTCGATATGGTGATCACAATATGTGGTCTGGCATTCCCACCTTCAATAGATTTAGCTGCCTAGATGCTGTGGATTGACTTGCCACTATGCCTGATTGCATCTATGACTTATATGATACCTTCCGTAGATTGGGCAAAGGCTACTCTAAACCTAAAAATGTCGCACAATTGCGTGACGTTGACCAGACTAATAGGAATATGCTGCACAGGATTAATCCAGATCCCCAGAAAACAGAATCATTTTACAAGGCTGAAAATGTACGTTGTAGCACAGCTGAGGGTGGTCGGGATGAGAGCTCAATTACTGCTGTGAGAGAAAAAGCAAAGGTTGCAGAGAAAGATATCACAATTCTGCAAGTAGGCAACCGGCCCAATCAGCGTGTAGTTAAGTCCCCCCCTATCAATCAGAATACTGATCCTTGCTTACTCATCCTATCATGGAATATCGCAGGCGTTTGTAAGAACCTAAAAGACCCTGAGTGGGCGAATTACATTGACACCTGTGACATCTGTCTACTACAAGAATCTTGGGCTATAGAAGTTCCTCACCGGGTAGGATACAAAACTTATGGCATTAAGGCAGTCCAGTCTGACAGAGGAAGACCATCAGGGGGTCTATTAGTTTGGCTAAAAATCACCCTGGTCATGCAGGTTGAAATTGTAGAAACAGGCTCTCCGGATATTTTAGCCCTAAGGGTTACTCCACCGTGCGGCAATGAATGGTTCATCGTTAATGTTTACAACAGACCGACCAGTCACTCCAAGGTGTCAACAACACTTGAGGCCCTGGAGCTCCTGTTGAAAAATGTAATTGGAGATACCCCTGTCATCTTGGGAGGAGACTTGAATTGTAACTTTGAACCTGTTCTGGGCATCTCTGAAGTGTTTGAAGATGAGGACTCAGCGTACAACATCCCCCAGCTCGAAACCAGCAAATTTGTAAAATATTCAACATTGGCCAGCCAATTACTAAGACTTACCGCAGACCATGGCCTTAGAGCAGGCAATGGCCGTCTCCCATCGGACCTGCAAAAACAACCAACCTTCTCTAAAGCTAAAAGCAATTTAGATTTTGTACTTGTTTCCCTTAGCATCTGGCACTTTATGATAGATTTGAAAGTAGTAAGTAGGGGGGAAAGCGATCACTACCCCTTGGAACTTTACATCAACAAGAGTATGGTTAGTGACACCACCTTAACTACAACTGAATCCACCCAAGTCAGCTTATGTGAGGACGTCCACATAAACAACAACAGACGTGCAGTAAGATGGCCACGTGTTTTGGCGGATGGTAATGCCTTAGCGCTGGTTTATTCTCTTTTTGAACAAACATTTGCACATATAGCTGACTATGCCTTCTTACCTGAACACTTTGAACATTTTCTTGATCTACACAAAGTCTTCTTTTCCGAACTAAAAATGCACTTATCAAAAATGCCGAGAAAGAAGCAGCAAAAGCAAAGAGTGGCCAACCACGGAAAGTTATGGTACGACCACTCGTGTAGAACTGCCAAATCCAACCTACTGTTTGCCATTAAAAACAAGTCTAAAGAAGAAGTAAAATTTGCAAGGGTGGAATACAAACGTACACTAGATACATCCAAAAAACTTTGGGAGGAATCAATCTGGGCCGAAATGCTATCTGCTGCAAAAACTAATGACAATGTTGGCTTCTGGAGGCTAGTGGCTAACGGGGGGCATGC
Source organism: Lissotriton helveticus (assembly GCF_964261635.1). NCBI lineage: Eukaryota > Metazoa > Chordata > Amphibia > Caudata > Salamandridae > Lissotriton > Lissotriton helveticus. The sequence continues at coordinate 511,362,481 of NC_136070.1, read as the reverse complement.
TGGGAGAGCTGTGAAAGATGTATTTTTGGATGAGATGACCTGGGTAACTCACTTTACAAACCTTTACAAGCAATACGACAGAGATAGCCAATGGAGCTTAAGATCCCCTGTCCCTATTGACCACTCAACTTCACATTGGAAGAGACAGTAAGGGCGATCAACGAACTTAAAAATTCTAAAGCCCCTGGTCCGGATAGAATACCGGGGGATCTTTATAAACATGAAGTTGACGTCTGGGCCCCCTATCTGAACCGTCTGTTCAACGCCTTATCCTCAAATTGCAACTTTCCTGACAGTTGGCGGGCAGCTGAGGTTGTGTTAATATTTAAAAAGGGCGATAGAATGACACCCTCCAATTACAGACCAATTAGTCTGATGGACACACTCCAAAAACTATACGCCAAACACCTCTTATTCAGAATCAACGATTGGCTCGAAGCCTCGAATATAATCTCCAAATTTCAAGCTGGTTTCCGGAGTAAGACCAGCACAACAGACCAAATTTTTCGATTTTGCTGTTTGATTTGGAAGTATGTGCAGCTGAAAAAAGGTCATCTGTATGTAGCCTTCGTTGACCTGAGGGCTGCATTCGACTTAGTCCCACGCAGTCTACTTTGGAAAACCTTGCAAGAAATTGGCTTACCGGGATGCCTCCTAGCCCAAATAGTTGAGCTGCATGTTGACAATTATGCAAACATCAGGTGGGGTCCTAATGGCGAGTTGACTCGCAACATTCCTATTGAGCGTGGGGTTCGCCAGGGATGTGTCCTGGCCCCTACCCTATTCTCCCTGTTTATTAATGATGTCCCTGATTATTTAAATGCTTGTGTTAATGACTCGCCGCAGCTCAATGGTGTAAGGGTGCCTGCGCTGCTTTTTGCAGACGATACCATACTCATATCCCAAACAAAAAAGGGACTCCAGGCACTCCTTAACTCCTTCAGCTGCTACTGCCAGACAAAGGGCTTGGAAATCAATGCAAACAAAACAAAATGCATGTCACTTAATCCCAGTATGCCAGACAGAGGGTTTTTGACCCTGAACAGCCAAAAACTAGATACTGTGGATAACTTTTCCTATCTGGGTGTAGTACTCGATTCCAAGCAAAGCTGGAAATCCCAAATCGAGAAAAGTAAGATAATATACGCCCAAAATGTCAAACCAATTTTATGCAAAATGAATTCTAGCACAAGCAAAAGTGTAACCCCGGTTTTAGAACTTTTTAAATTTAAAATACAATCTGCTGTATTATACGGAGCAGAGATATGGGGCCCATGGGCAAAGAATAGTTATCAAACTATGGACAACAAATTCATGCGGGCCTCTGTAAGGGTTCCTATTAGTACACCCCTTTTACCACTCCAACTTGACCTAAATTTTAGGAGAACAGATCATCTAGCTATTTTAAGACCATTATTACTCTGGGTTAGGCTCTGGACTACCCCTGAGTTGATAGACTATAGAAATGGCCTGCAAGAGCTGATGACGCTTGATTCTTTTAACTCCATCCATTGGCTAGTGCACATTAAAAAATGGTTTACACTTTTGGGCCTATACTCAATGTGGGAGACTCCAGATAAAATGCCTACTTTTTCTAAACTAGTAGTTAAGCGAGCCTTTTGGACCCACATAAATGGGAAGCTAGTGGATGGAGTTAGTGTTGGTTCCGCAGTCCAGGCTTTTTTATTATTTAAGGACGAGCTTTGCTTCGAACCATTCCTGGACGAGATTGAGCCACCTATTGCAAAAACCCTTTTTTTAAAGTTCAGATATGGGATACTTATGCTGAATTACAATACTGAAAGATGGGCACAAAAAAAACTGGGAACCTTGTCTGTCAAAACGAAGTGCTGCCCTATGTGCTCCATTGATTGCCCCGAGAATGAGGTTCACATGTTCTTTGTTTGTAGCGCATATACGAAATCTAGAAAGAAATGGCTGAAACCAATGTGTAACCTTCTGGGGACTAGGTCCTGTTTAACAGCTTTTAGGATCATGAAATTTAGTATAAGTAAATTCCTACATTCTGTTTACATAATCCGCAAAAAACTAGGTCATTGTCTCTGAGTTGGAAAAGTGTATATGTTTACTTAACCCTTGCATTTGTGATAACACTTTTTAAATATTGCTATATTAATGTTTGCTTTCATGCATGTATGTGACTTTTATGGCCAAATTGGCCGAAATAAAGTAAATATAAATAAATAAAAAAGGATTGTACTGCTGCCTTTTACCTGCACAAAGAGAGGCTGCACCGTTGTGAAAAGTGCACCTGCTGCACCTTTGGTCTAGCGAGACTGGGACTGTGCCTGCGGCTCCTGACACAAGAAAAAGTTGATTTACTGCCTTCACGACAGCAGTTGCTCCAAGAATCAGTTGGCTGATTCACTGGAAGTAGATCCTGGTTTACAAGGGCTGAAAGAGCTCAAACTGACAAGTTGGTAACCACTGCAGACGTTTTGCTGCTACCATGCCACTGGAGTCGAGCAATCCTGGCTGATGAAACCCTGAAACCAGTCCTAGGATGCTTGTTTCCAGTCCAGGGAGGACCTGGCCTGGCAGTTCGGGCTGGACTGTTCCCATTGGGCACAGGGTCATGAATGATTGGCATATGGTTGGGTTCAATCTGGAATGCCATGGTGAGCAAAAAAAAAGGATTTAAGACCAGGTCTCTGTACTGGGGTGAATGTATGACCTTCTTCTGCATTCTGTCCATCATTTGTTCTTTTTGCATTTGTCACCCCGAATGGGATGGGTATGCCCAGGCGTGGGTCCCTTGCTCTGCATGGCACTGGAGTCAAGCTATCCAGGCTTATGAGGGGTGAACCCCGAAACCGTTCCTAGGAGCCTTGTTTCCTGTCCATTGAGGACCTGGCTTGGCAGTTCGGGCTTGACTGTTCCCATTGGGCACAGGGTCAAGACTGATTTGCATATGGTTGTATTCAAACTGGAATTGCACGGTGAGCAAAAAAATTATGGCTTTAGGTACAGATCTCTGTATTGGGGTGAATGCATGACATTGTTCTGCATTCTGTCCATCATTTGCTCTTTTTGCATTTGTCACCCCGAGTGGGACGGTATGCCCAGATGTGGGTCCCGTGCTCTCCATGCCACTGTAGTCAAGCTATCCTGGCTGATGAGGGGTGAAACAAGTCCTAGGATGCTTGTTTCCAGTCCAGGGAGGATCTGACCTGGCAGTTCGGACTGGACTGTTCTCATTGGGCACAGGGTCAAGACTGATTTGCTTATGGCTGGGTTCAAACTGGAATAGCATGGTGAGGAAAAAAAGATGGATTTAGGACCAGATCTCGGTACTGGGGTGAATGTATGACATTGTTCTGCATTCTGTCCATAATTTGTTCTTTTTGCAGCCACCAGTCATTGGGCACGATAAACAACAAATCCGAGTTAGCCAAAATCTGCACCCCTGTTCCTGGGATTTCTATCAGAGCCCAGAATTGTCATAGGCATACCAGCCCCCAACCAAAGGTTTTGCATCCAACCGCGTTGCAGAGAGACCAGTTGTACAGCATTTGGCTGTTTGACTACTGCAGGATAGAGGACCTCGAGGGACCCCGATCTCCATGGCTAAAGTTACCACACCTCACCTGTGGCCCGAGGATCCACTACAGAGACGCCCCTGTCAACCGCACCACACCAGGAGTATCCTTTTGAGCATCTTTGCCTGCATCCCTCAGCATCATGACCACTCCATTGACGTCTGTGACCGTCATCCTGTAAAGTTTGGAAATGCTCTAGTGGTCCAGCAGCTGTCCAAAGTATCCTCTCTGGCCCCCCTAGACATGTTTCCTGCCGGAAAATCCAGGCTGGCACTATCTCTTTCAAACTTTTGAAAAGTTTACAAACCATTTGTTGACTAATGTTTGTTTGCAATTGGCATTGATAAGTGATAAAAGCATCTAAAAACGGTATCTCCGGAACCCTCAGGTGGATTTGATGATCTGAAAGAAACCATTAGTTTTAGATTTCTTACCTTAAAATTACACCCAGGCATCAGACTGGATCCGGAGAATTTTGTCTGTAGCAGTACCCGTGCTCGTCGGTAGGTGGCGTCTGTCTACTGATCGTCCGGTGTCATGGTCGCCGGGATAGCATTGCGGTGTCTACTTAGACGGCGCCCCTGCTTGCTGACATCAGTTTTTCAAGCTCAGATCCGGAGTGAGCTTGCCCCTTAGTCATTTGTTGACTTTTGTAGACGTCTTTTTTGAGTCTTCGACTCCTGGTAGCATGAGGAATGTCCCATCGTCAGACCGGTTTCAAGCCTTGTGACTCCTGTCACAAATTGATGTCCGTCACAGATGCGCACCTCATATGCCTATCGTGCCTGGAGCGCGACTTCGACCCAAAGTTGTGCTCCGAATGCCAGCCCATGAATCCGAAGTCTTTGCAGGAGCGATCTGCTCTGCATCGTTCGCAGTCCCATTTGAGGGGAAGGTCTTGGGACTGGATGCGGAGCCACCTCCACTTGTAATCGAAGTCTTTGCACTATTCGGGTAAGTTGAAGCACAAGAAAAAGGCAAAGAAGCATTGTCACTCTTCGCCTTCTCCCCATCTGTCTGCTAAGGCAACGCTGGACCTGGAGCGTTGTCGCTTTCCAGCTCCATCCTCGGAGCCTGCTTCTGGGACGGGTCTGTGCTTCCCTCCCTTTCCCGGAGCCGGGGCACCCCTGTCCAGCTTCAAGCTTGTTATGAAGCGCTTCATAGCATTTTTGGCCATGACTCTGCAGGCACACCTTTGGGACCCACGGACTCAGCTAGGGGCCCTGGGCCTTCGATGCAGGTGGCTCTAGTGCCAGAGGGCCTCCGAGAATCCAGGCCTGGATCTGGATCGGCACTGGTGGACCTCACGGTATTTTCCCCGTGGATGATTTCAGTGACAATGTCCCCAATGCCGTTTGTGTCCCCTGCCGGCGTTGACCCCAGCTTCACCCCCGACATGGACAAGGTGCTGGACCGATGTCGCCTGATGTCAGTACCGATGCCGTAGGGTACTTTTGTACCGCTGTTCATCCCTGGCATTTCCTATCACCCTGAGTGGCAGCCAGAGGAGGGTGAGGAGGACTGGGAGGGGTCTGTAGACCCTTTAGCTGACCAGCTTGAGGAGCTGGACTGGCGAGAGGAATTGGGTGATGCCAGTGGTTTGGATACCGCCTCGACCGTGGCATGCTCTCCCCCCTACCGTGGCTAAGGAGGAGGGAGCTTCGTACGCAGTGGTGTTGCATAGGGCAGCTGAGGCCTTGAGCCTGGAGCTTCCTATGGTGGCAGTCAGGACTAACCTCCTGACAGAGGTGCTTCAGCCAGCAGCGGCCTCTTCAGAGCCCCTGCTGCCTTTTAATGAAGCCCTCACCGACGTCCTTCTGGGCACTTGGTCCAAGCCCAGCACAGGGGCTCCTGTGGACAGGATGATTGCCTGACACCACTGCCCAGCCCTGGGTGGCCCACTTTTCCTCTCCCAACACCTGACCCCGAGAGCTTGGTGGTCCAAGTCTCGTCTTCTAACGGCGCATTCCCTACTACTGCCCCAGATAGGGAATCCAAGAAACTGGACCTCCTTGAGAAGATGTTTTCTTACACCAGCTTAGCACTGCATTCCGTGAACACCACATGCATCTTGGGCCGTTATACCCATACGGTGTGGGTTACAGTTGCGCAAGTTCTAACACAGTGCCCAGAGGAGGCCCGGCCGTTCTCACCTGCGAAGTTGCAGAGTGTCGAGATGCAGCTAAATTCACGATTCGGTGTGGGCTGGATACCGCCAACTCTCTAGGCAGAACAGTTTCCATGTCAGTAGCCTTGAGGCGCTTTGCCTGGTTGAGGAAGTCTTGTTTCTCGGGGGAAGTCCAATCCACATTTTTGGACATGCCCTTTGATGGCCGTCCCCTGTTCAGTGACAACGCGGACTCAGCGCTCGAATGTTTCAAGGACATGAGGGTTACGACCAGATCCTTGGCCTCGTGGTAAACTCTCACCCCACACAGTCTGCCTTTTGCCCCTTTTGTGGCTATGGAAGGGGTGCCTCACCACATTCCACCCAATCGAGCCACAGGGACACGCAAGCTACCCAACCTAGGCATGGCCACGGACGTGGGACTCAGCGACACAGGTCTGGGGGCCAGCGGGTGGGCCAGTCCACCCATACCCCCCTGCGGTAGCCTCCAAACCCTCCTAGTTGTACCTTTCAGGGCCACCAGAGGCCAGTAGCCGGCAGGATTCGCCAACGCCTCCCCCACTGGCAAAACATTACGTCGGACATGTGGGTTTTGCAGATAGTCCAAAGGGGCTACATCCTCCTCTTCAAGACTACCCCTCCCTTCATGCCACCAGCACTCCATTGCATGTCAGAGGATCTCTTGGCACTTCTCCGCCAGAAAGTTGCAGCTCTCTTGGCCAAGGGAGCTATTGAACGGGTCCCTGTGCCAGAAGTAGGTCGTGGTTGCTATTCCCACTACTTTCTGGTACCCAAGAAGGACAAAGACCTGCGTCCTATCTTGGACATCAGGGCCCGACTGCTCCCTCTGGAAGGAGAAGTTCAAAATGTTCATGTTGGCTCAGGTCCTCACTGTCTTCGATCCCTGGGATGGGATGGTAGCTTTGGACTTTTAGGACGCCTATTTCCACAGCCCCATCCTTCCAGCCCACAGGCGTTACCTACGGTTCACGGTAGGCCACAAGCATTTTCGGTTTACCGTGCTCCCCTTTGGACTTACCAGCGGAATCGGGTGTTCCTGAAAGTGATGGCAGTGGTTGCAGCTAATTTGCGCAGATCAGGGGTTCCACTCTTTCCCATCTCGACGACTGGCTGTTAAAGGCCGGCTCGCCCCAGCTACCATCTCCCACCTCCAGACTACGGCCGACCTCCTGCATTCACTGGGGTCCACTATCATCGTGCCAAAGTCACACCTGATTCCCTCTCAGAAGCTCCTTTTCATCAGAGCAGTTCTGGATACAGCACAGTTTCGAGTTTATCCTCCCGAGCAACGAGTCTGGGATATTCGGGCTATGATACCGATGTTTCAGCCTCTAACCTGGATTTCGGTGACCCTGACGCTGCTGGGCCTCATGGCCTCCTGCATCCTGCTGGTGGATCATGCAAGATGGCATATGCGGGCTCTGCAGTGGGACATTAATTTCCAGTGGGCGCAGCATCAGGGGAATCTTTTTGATGTTGTCCAGATCTCGGAGGAGATTGCACGTCAATTGCAGTGGTGACTCATGAACCAGGATTGAGACAACAGCAGATCCCTCTCCCTTCCCCAACCAGAGTTCACAGTGGTGACAGATGTGTCATTCCTGGGATCAGCAGCCATGTTGGAGAGGTGGAGATCAGGGGTCTCTGGTCTCCGGCGGACTGCAGGCACCACATCAACCTCTTGGAGCTCCGGTTGATCCATGTTGCACTGAAGGCATCCTCTTTGGGAGGATCTTGTTGCAGCAGCAGGGGACGTTCCTCCACCTGAACCTGTCCAGCCTCCACCTCCTTGCTTGGAGATTGAGTGGCGACAGTTGACAGCTTATGACCTTCCTCCCGAAGGCTGTAACGTCATCTTGGTAGCCAGGCGTTCCTCCACAAAAACTATATACTCCTGTAGATGGAACAAATTTGTGGCATGGTGCACAGCAAAGTCTGTGGATCCCCTTTCTGCCCCTCTTTCAGAGGTTCTCTTCTTCATTCTATCTTTGGACCAAAAGGACTCTGCTCTAGGCACTCTTAAAGGATATCTTTCGGCCATATGGGCCTTCCTGATCAGCCTTCTCTTTTCAAGTCCCTGATTGTACATAGATTTCTACAGGGCATTACTCATCTCTTTCCTCCTTCTCCTTTGGTAATGCTCCAATGGGAGTTGAATCTTGTCCTTACTTATCTTATGTGTGCTCCCATCGAGCCACTACATAATTTGTCTTCTTACTCTGAGGACCACTTTCCTGCTGGCCATCACCTCTGCTCGCAGAGTGAGTGAGCTTCAGTGTTTGTCCTCCAAACCTCCTTTTCTAGCTGTTCATCCGGACAACGTGGTACTTCGCACTGGGCCCTCTTTTCTGCCCAAAGTGGTTACCTCTTTCCATATAGGTCAGACCATCACATTGCCCACCTTCTTCTCACCTCTGCACCCTTCCAAAGAGGAGTTAGGGTCTCCACCATCTGGACCCAAAACTTGCACTGTCCTTCTACCTTGACCACACTGAAGTTTTCCGGGTGGACGATCAACTCTTCGTGGGTTATGTGGGCACCAAGAACGTTTGGGATGTGCACAAACGTACCATATCTCGATGGATTGTCCTATGCATTAAAATGTGCTATTCTTTGGCAAAAAAGGACTGCAAACTCACTCTACCGGGTCGACGGCAGCCACTACTGCTTTGGGACGTGGAGTTCCGCTGATTGACATCTGCCAGGCAGCCACCTGGGCATCTCTGCACAAAATATTACTGCCTGGAGAGACGGCTTTGTCTGCCATTCTGTTCTCCAAGACTTCCTTGTGTGAACTTAGTTCGCAGATCCACCTCCTGGGTTGGCATTGCTGGGGTATCTATTCTTACCGGCCTCAAGAGACAAATCTAGCAACCTGGAAGATCAGCAATCGACACAATCATGCCCCATAAACCAACAAGCATTTTCAGAAACTATTGATTCTAGCCTTGATCCAGAGGTGACTCTGTCAATGATTTATCAAACTATGTTAGCACATCGGTCTGACACTAAAACCGAGATCGCACGTGCCCAAGCTACTTGCCAAAAAGTTAAAAATGCTGTTCGCCGCGTCACAAAAATATGTACTGATATGTCAGCTAGGGTATCAGAGGCTGAGAACAGAATATCCACCTTAGAGGATGAAGTCGCTTCTCAAAAGAACGAACTTAGGCTAGTTAAAGCACAACGAGACGATATTAGTTTTAAACTTACTGAACTCGAAAACCAGTCTCGGAGGAATAATTTACGAGTCTTAGGGGTTCCAGAGAATTTAGGTGGATCCGATGTTCGTAAATTTGTCTGTGACCTTTTTTCTTCAGCATTCCCTGAACTCACTTCTTGGGATTGGCAAGTGGTAATTGAACGTGCTCATCGTTTCCCTTTTTCTTTAAAATCAAAACCAAAGGAAGGAGATTATCCACGTGCTATTTTGGTCAGATTTAACAACTTTTTGGCCAGAGAGGCCGTCTCTGATTTAGCTAGACCTGACAGAAAACGTTCTGCAAAAGGGTGTAGCTTTTTTGTTAGACCTGACTTTTGTCAGGCAACTGTGGCCAAACGATGGCATCTCAGACAGCTAATTTCTGGTTTTCAGGAAAAAGGCGCCACAGTCTATCTTCAGAACCCAGCTAAACTCAAAGTTATTGTGAATGGACAAACAAGATTTTTTGTATCTGAAATTCTTGCTAAAGAATACTTAGCTTCTTTATGATCGTTTGTTAAAATGTGTTTAGATAAGCATTATCATGTATAGTCATGTACGGTTTCATTCTTAATGCAATTAATTATGATGATACTATGATGTTTTAGAATTCTTAGGCTGGTTCTGGCTGGGTTAGGTCGGGCCAGGCTGTCAATCTGTTTGGTTTTTTTTTCTGGTTTTTTTCTTGACTTTCTCTTTCTTCAAGTCAGTTGGGAGTTGGGGGGAAAGCACTCGGTGATCCCAGGGACTGGCTGTCCCTGTGCCTCATAAGGTGGGATGGGGTGTGGGCAGGGTGGTGGGGTGGGCGTGGGTGGAGTGGGGGGGAGGTGGTGGGGGTGTAATTCAACAGCAGTTGGAACTGAGCAAAACTCGTATACTACGGTACTTATTCTGTATGGATTTTTTTTCTCAGATAGTTTAGTTTGTTTTTGTAAAAACTTTGATAACAGTACAATAAGGAGATCTCTAGTGAATGAATTCTCACATGGCAAGAATATTACATTTCTGGTTTTTGATGGTGAAGATTTTTCGATGTTTAATTGTTACCTTTTCTGATGGGTAGGGAAATTAAAATTTGTACCTTCAATGTTAATGGTCTTAATGATTGTAGAAAAAGAGGAATCCTAGCCAAAATGATACATTTGTTACAAATTCATATTCTTTCCATTCAAGAAACTCATGTTTCTTGGAGGAAAAGAGATTTATTAAAGAATCTGGGACTAGACTTGGTGAATTGTTCCAAACAGACAGGAATTAAACGAGGAGTAGCTATACTTATGAGGCATAATTTAGGTACTGTTTTTAAGACATCAGCGGACAGGTGGGGCAGGTGGACCTCGGCTGAAATTTCAGTGTTTCAGAATAAGATTATGATTTATTCTGTTTATGGCCCTAATCTGGACGACTCAGAGCTGTTTAATTCTCTAAACCAGGAGCTAGCATTATGTAATACTCCTATTATTTTTAGTGGAGACTTAAACATTCATTTGGAAGCTAGTTTTAATATTAGGAAAAATTAAAGCTGTGTAGGCTCCAAATTACGGTTGTTTAAGGCTTTAAGGTCCTTGGTAATAGACAATGGTCTTTTTGATGCTTGGCACACCTTACACTCCACAGTTCCTGGGTACAGCTTTTTTTCTGCCCCACATAGGAAATGTGTTCGTCTTGATTATTTTTTTCTTTCCCAGTTCTTTTCTGATAAATATAAAATACAAGTTTTTCCGAAATTATTGTCAGATCATAACCCTGTTCTTCTTAATCTTAACTTGCCATCTATTGGGCCGCGCCCGCAATCAACCTGGTCGTTCCAGAGGAACCTGCTACTACAACAAGATTATATACTTTTTATGACAAATATTATTAAAGAGTTCTTTCTGATAAATAATGAATCCGCATCAATTCCAATAGTCTGGGATACATTTAAATCTATTATAAGAGGTGAAACTTTAAAATACTCAAATTTTCAACAGAAATGCAATCGGGATAAATTTAACAAAGATTGTGATATGGTTTTAGGAGCGGAGTTACGACTAGCAGAAAGTATCAAAAATAACTAGAATGTGGAATAATCCCAAATTGACCTATCTATTAAACGTAGTCAAGTTTACTCCCATTTTGCTGATCAGGTAGCTTTACGTTTCTCTCAATATCGTACTGAAAGTTATGAACTGAGCGAACAAACAGGGAAATTTCTGGCCCAGAGACTTCGTCAGTGTGCCATGTCCAATGAGATCTTTAAAATTTTTGATATAAATGGAAATGTGAAAACCTCGAAAGATTATATATTGGTAGCATTTAATGAATTTTATAAAAAATTATATCATCAAGTCAACCAACCATCTGATTTATATATTAAACAATACCTTGAAGACATTCATAAAATTGAATTATCGAGTGAGCAAAAAGAGATACTTAGTGCCCCAGTTATCTGGGAAGAAATTGAAATAGCCATTCTTAGCCTAGCCGCCGGTAATGCAATGGGTCCAGATCAGATTCCATTCGAATTTTATCGGGTCTTTATGAATGTCTTAAAACCAGAATTGACTAAGATTTTTCAGTCTGCTTTCGCGGGTTATCCACCAGCATCATGGTCGTCTGCTACAATAATTATTTTTTAAAAAAAAGGTAAAAATAGTGAAGTGCTAGGTTCATATAGACCTATCTCACTTATAACGGCCGACAGCAAAATCTTTTCTAAGATTTTGGCTAATAGACTAAACACATTAATGCCTTCTTTGGTCTATATCAGACAACATGGATTTATTTTTAAAAGAGACACCACCGATCATGTAAAAAAAATAATAGCCCTGCTGGACTGGGCGCAGGCCTCAGAGTCTCCCGTTGCGGTGGCCCTGTTGGACGCTGAAAAAGCGTTCGACAGGGTCACTTGGGGGTTTCTGTGGTCTGTTTTAATATGGATGGGACTTCCACATTCATATATCACTGCAGTAAAAGCTCTCTATTTTAATCCCAAAGCAGTTATTAGGGTAACATATACTAATTCTGCAGGCTTTTCCATTACAAGAGGGACAAGGCAAGGCTGTCCTTGCTCCCCCTTGTTGTTTGCCTTATACTTAGAACCCTATCTTCGTAAACTAAGCACTTCAATAGACATCATTCCTGTAATAATTGGTGAGAATCGTTTTAAAGTATTTGCTTATGCAGATGATGTCGCTATTACCACCATAAATATCAGACGGGCACTCCCAAAAATAATTAGTTTAGCTGAAGAATTTGGCGTACTCTCTGGTTATAAATTAAATATAACTAAAACTCAACTGATTCACTCGGAATGGGGGCGACCACGTGAAATAACTTTTGCCTCAGAAGCTCAATATCTGGGGATAACTATCTCCCCCAAGATTGATGACATTATACGCCTTAACATCGAGCCTGTCCTCACATCTTCCAATAAGGTGTTAGAAAGGCTAAATAATTTACACTGTTCCTTGTTCGGCCGTGTTAATATTATTAAAATGATAATTTTTCCGAAGTTTCTATATTTATTTCATACAATCCCTTTGCTAATTCCGTCATTTTATTTTACCAAAATTGATAGAATGGTATCTAGGTTCCTCTGGGGCTACCATCGCTCAAGGCGTGCTTTAAAATGGTGTACTTTGCCAAGAATAAAAGGCGGCTGGAGAGTCCCTAACTTCCGGCTGTATTATTGGCTTATTTTTTTAAGACATATGGGCATATTACTTTTTAGGGATGTTATTACTGAGGAATCAGTATACCCGTCAGTTTATGAACTACTGTTAGGTGATAAAGTATCACAAAGTTTGGTAAAAATCATAGAACCCAGCTACTACAAAAAAAAACAAATTTAAAATTGTATTAGCTGCATTTATTGTTTGGCGGCAAATAAGGAGGAAAGTGGTATGTTTAAAAGAACTTCATTATTATTCTCCCATTCTAAATAACCATAGTTTGCCAGCAATTTTTCACAGTCAAATTATCACAAGATGGTCTCAAACTGGAATTCATGTAAAAATGATTTTTTTAAATACCTTCAAATCCGGAGTTTTTTTAGAATCTAAAGGCCTTCTAGATCATAGTTGTATGAATAAAAACTCTATTTTAGAAATAAGTAGGAAAGTTAAAAAAATAGGTTTAGTCTATGCTACAGCTATCAACCAAATTGAATGATCTTCTCACAGTAGAGAGCAAATGGAAAAGGAAATTTGAACTTGAGAGCGTCGACATAGGAAGATCTATTGAATTATCAATTAAGATTCTATTTAATGTCTCACTTCAAAGTCAACATTACATATCAATTTTTGATTTGTATTATTCCCCTATAAAAATAGCGAGATGGAAAACGGGTACTGGTGATAGTTGTAACCGATGTGATGAAACCGGGGCTGATTCTATGCATATGTTTTTTAATTGTACGAAACTTTCTCGATTTATTGTTGATATAGAATCTTTTATTAATAATTGCCCAGGACTTGATGTAATGTTAACCCCTGAATTAGTAATCCTAGGCACTCAAACGAATAATATCGGCATTAGATCTACAGCCGAAGAAGCCTTTTTGTTTATCTGTATGTCAATTTTTCGTTACTGTATTACTGCTAGATGGATTGAGGTCGAACCTCCAATCTTTCATCATTGGCGATCCAAATTGCTCTCTATATATCGATTAGAAATTGCTATGTATAAACTTAAAGGGATAAAAAGAAGGTCATTCGGTCTAAAAATATGGGAGCCTATAACCAATTGGATTTAACATGTTTAAGTACTCTACATTAATTGCTTGTACTGTCGAAGCATTATTTATCTTGTGATATTCTTCCTTACTTTTCTTTTTTGTCGTTAATGATATACCTGTTTTTATTTTGATATCTATTTTGCTCACTGTACAGCTGACTGTTGAAATAAATGCTAAATAAATAAATGAAAAAAAAAGACATCTGCCAGGCAGCCACCTGGGCATCTCTGCACACAATATTACTGCCTGGAGAGACGGCTTTGTCTGCCATTCTGTTCTCCAAGACTTCCTTGTGTGAACTTAGTTCGCAGATTCTCCTCCTGGGTTGGCATTGCTGGGGTATCTATTCTTAGGTAAGGAATCTATAGCTATAGCTAATAGTCTATTTCAGATGAACAAGTTACTTACTTCATTAACAATGTATCTGTAAGAAACATACATTAATTATAGAAATGGGAGGTGCAGTTTATCTCTGCACCCCACCCTATGGTAGGCACCTTGAGGGTGCAGGGATCAACAGGGGTGCTATAGGTGCTTCCTCGGCCTCCAACCGGAAGCCGTGCACCAAAGGGGGCCCTGCTGGGGGCCCTAAACACAGTCTCCAACATGGTTTCTATGTCAGACAGACCGGCATGTAAACCATGTCTGAAACGGTGATCGTAAACTCAAGGGCGGAAAGACCCCCTCTTGAGATCACTTGCAGGAAGCCAGCCAGAATGACCAGATGGTTTCCTTTCCAACCGCCTCCAACATAATTAGGCGGTCAGAAAGGAGACCGAGCAGCCCTTTATGATGCGGCCCTAAAGCCTTTACGAGCTGCTTTGTAATTGGCCTCTAAGTTGTTTGCCACCCTTACTGCTCGCAGCCACAGCTACCCAGGGTTGAGCTAAGGTTAAGTAAACAATAGTTACTTGGGACAGGATGGTATCTGTGAGTCTACTCCACAATAAGGCCCCACAACCCTAGCCTATAGTACACCCACCTCACACCGAAGAATGCCCTGAATAATAATCCCAGGCTGTTTGAGGAAAACGTAAATGTAGTTGATCTATACAACAGCTTAGGATTTGAGACTTTTTTATTTTTTTATAAGAAATTAGTCATCTGCACATCACAATACTTTTAATATTATGGAATCTGTAGCTTACACAAACGTCACTGATTGGAGACCACAAGGCCTCCTAATTTAACAATTACATTGATCTAAAAAATATCAAGATGTTTTGATAAATGCTGAATGATACCTTTGTGATTCCTAGAGGACTGGGGCAAGATTTTGGTCATAAATGTAGGCCGAATTTAGGCAGAATTTGATGGGTGTTTGCACCCAATCAGAAAATCTCAGTGTACGTCAGACATATATTAATAAGGCACAACGTGTTACATAGAGTGCTTATGACGTTGGCTAAGTTTCACAGAATCGATCATGGTAAAAGTTGTTCACAGTTGTAGATGTCCCACTGTTTGAAGCATATTTCTGCATTTGGTGTAGTAGTTCTCCAAAGCTACTCGCCTATGAACCTGTGATATGTCATCCTGCTAATGTTTGTACTATTTGGTGATTCCCCATTCACACATCAAGCAAATGTCAGGATGCCCTAATCTTTGGACTGAGATTCCTTCAAGAGTGATGCACTTTTCCGTCCCTCACCACTCCCACCTCATACATAGGAAAAGGAAGGGGTAGTTGTAGAAGAATAGAAAAAGGGAATGAGATGAGAAAGTAGAGAGACAGGACTACACCACTCTGGCTCATCACAACTGTTCTTCTTATTAAAGGTTCTATGGTTAGCTGTAATAGTGAATGGATATAACTTAGCCATATCTCTATATATCCGACACTCTATACTTTGATGTGAAACTGATCATTGTTGAAAACGTATACACACATTGCATAAGTATTACAAATACATATCTCCACAAGCACTTCTCCCTATATTGTGAATACCTACCTCATACTTCATCACTATGCACTTATGGAAGACAGGTATAATTTCTACTTGACTTCTGTAAACCTCGACAATACACAAAAATGTTAATATTTTGTTGTGCCCTAATGATAGCAATGTGTGTGTGCATACTAGAAAACTAACACCTTGTCCTCAGCACTTATGTATACATAAGTAACATAATCCAGTCAAGGAATCCTTCCTGTTCCCTCACAGGATAACCCTTAACATAATGTAACAACCCAAAGTATTAGAGAGTCATCTAAATGCTCAAGAAATATCTAAAAGTAAATTTTCATCAACAACACAATTTTGTCTAAGCACTACTTTGTATTCTCAGTGTCAATCAATTCAAATTAAAAGGAGGAAATAGGTATTGACAAGGGAAATTAGCGAACTCTGTTAATTGATCCGGGCTGAAGCAACATTGCATTATGATAGGCCAGCAAAGATGCAGTGAAACACAAGGGACTTATACCCAGTAATTCAAGATGGTAACTTCCAGAATGCATGACTTCAAGGTCTGATGGGAATTGTAGTGTATTGTCTGCATGCTTCTGCATTACACATTATTTGCACGTACAACCTCAGACCAGAAAGCACTAATGCTCTGTGATAACCACCAGCCATTCCTTTGCCTAAAGGAGCTTAGCATGAGCGCGTTTGAAGTATTGCATCCCCATGCTCAAGCCATACTAAGCTGTAAGTAGTGTCTCCAGCCCTGCGTCCTGACAGCAAGTTCCTTCTCAATAGAATTCAGGCATGGGAATTCGTGATTCCAACTGTAGATGTTTGTGACAGTAGGTGGGTTCTTGATCTGAAAGTGTTCATCTACATGTGTGACTCCTTACTAGGAGAGAGAGTAACAAGGGACACTGATGGAGCAATAAGATAAACTGAAAGGAGCATTGTCATGACCTAGGGCTACCATCTGTAAAGCAACTGCTTGGTGCCAGCAGAGGGCTGTGCAACCACATCAAGCTTTTGCCAAGTAGACAGAGGTTTTTTCAAATTCACAAAAGTTTTTTCTTCACCTGTTTCTCCACTGAAGGATTGAGCTAACCGCTGCAAGAACTGAATAACAATCGGGAACTCTGTCTAAAAACAACAAGATACCCCAAACTAAAGACTTCTTTTCACCGCCCCTTTAATTAATAAATATGTTATATACTATATGTATGTACTGCATTTATTGTACATGTCAACATTGAGAGGGAACTTACTGCAGGTAGTCAATGCTAACAGGAATAGTAAGGTAATTAATAAGTTAACAATTCCCATATACATTTTAGTTTCTAGTCTTTTATGTCATAAAAATGCATATAATATAGCATCCAGTTCTATTCTATACACCTACCATAGAAAAGCAAAGAAGTAAATCCAAAAGTAAATCTTCATTGTTCTGATGGTATTTGGACATAATATCGATTTAGAAATATTGAGACACCGAAATATCAAGTTTTAAATATTGTGACACATAAATATCGTGGTGCAGGAATATTGTTGACAAGAATATCAAGTTTCCTTAGGTAAGTAATTGTTTTCAAGAATATCTGTGTTTTTAATACCGTTTTCAAAAATATACTTGTAAACAATATCGATTTTTAATTATTGTGTTTTAGTTCATATATAAAGTTTATATGTTAAACATTGTTTGCATCATTAACAATATTTTTAAATATATTTTATAATTTTAAATGGTTTATAATTTTTATTTTTATTGTTAATAGTAATTTATTATGTAGTAGCGAGTTGTGAGGTTTCTAGGGTTACAGGGTGTAATTAATTGACAATTTTCATTTATTATTATTTAAAACTTATGTAAATAGTATAATTGTATTTTTTAAGTTATATTTTAGTTGTGGGTTGTTGGGTTTGTAGGGGCCTATGGTGGGAAGTTAATTAAGTAATAATTGTCTCAGAATTAATTATTCATTATTTAATTGATAATTATGTAAATTGTGTAATCAATTTATTTTTTCAATTCTATTTTAGGTGTGAGTTGTTGGGTTTGTAGAAGTAGAAGGTGGGAAGTTAATAATTATTTAAACATTCATTATTCATTATTTAATTGATTGTTAATTATGTAAATTGTGTAATCAATATATTTTTTTAGTTATATTTTAGGTGTAGGTTGTTGGGTTTGTAGTGGTAGAGGATGAGAAGTTAAGTACTAATTGTTTCAGAATTATTGAATTATTTGATTGTTATGTAAATTCTGTAAATATTATATTTTCTAAGTTATATTTTTGGTGCAAGTTGTTGGGTTTGTAGGGGTGTTGGGCGGGAAGGTAATTAAGTCCTAATAAATTAGCTATTCGTTATTTAGTAATGATTTAATAATTATGTAAATTGTTTACTAATTATATATTTTAAATTCTATATTATGTGCGGGTAGTTGGGTTTGGAGGGGCATAGTGTAGTGTAGTTCCTATATTCCCAATAGGCTCTGCGCATTGGAATAATATATCCTATAGATTAGACGTAGGACTGAGGTCGAGTAGGTCTCCATTGAATATAATAAACTTAATAGTGAGTGCCAGCTAGCTCACAGGTCACTAGAAACTTTCTTGAATTCACAAGAAGGGATTAGTTACTGACAACCTCATAAACATGACAACTTTGTTTCCCAAGAATAAGAAATATATCTCTAGAGTCGCAGAAACAATAGATAAGTATTTCACTCAGTCAATCATGCATGCTTCATTTCAACAGAGTTTGTAGAGAAATAGAGAGACGGGCGTTTTCAATAAAAAGGTTTATTGAACAGTCTTCTTTCTCACACAAGAGAAGTGAACTGCTACAATCGTTAAGCAGACTGCAAAGTATAATGCGTACAGCGAGAATAGTATTATAAAATAATACTGTAAAAGCATTGTATGGTTTCTAAGCCATATACAAATACATACATAAATAACATTGACTAAAATACTCAACTGGTGCTTCTAAATACGCGTACCCCAATGTACCTAACCTAAGTCTAGTACGCGGGAAGAAGTAAGTATTGTGTAGCATAGGTTTAGTTGGTTATGCCAAGAATCTACCAAAGGTTTCTCTAGGTTCTAATCAGCTCCATACCTTGGTTAGAATGAAGGAGGTCTGGTATCTCTGTCTCCGGACTCGATTTCCCAACACCCCGCAAGGGGAGCTTGGAAAAACTGGAGCTGGATTCTCGGCGAGAGAAAGGCAGCCTCTTGATCAGTGCGTCAGCTGGAGGGTCGGCTTCCTTCTGCACTTGCTGTAGCGAGCTGCGTCGGGCAAGTAGATAGTCAAACTGCTCCGAACCACCGTAGTTTCCCATAGCAAGTGAAGCTATATTTATACCTTGAAGGTGTTTAGGAATGCTATAGATTGACGTAAAGTCGGGCATAATAACGTCAGGAAAGAACCCCTAGGGAATAGTTGTTCTTTGCAAAGTACATGAATTTTTGGACAAATACATATTCAAGCAAGGGGAAGTGCCCTAACTGCTTAAGCCGATTTTCCAAGAAATCGTTGTGATGTTTGGTACGGGTGGAAGTAGCCATGCCGGTATTTGGTCTGCATGGGCTATGTCAAAATAAGGGATTGATCTCTATGCCTATATAAATGCATGAATCGGGAAAATTCACTCTGAGCCTAAAACGCCACACAACAATAGTGTTGGGAGAAATTTAAGTAATAATTAATGAACATTTAATTATTATTTATTTTTTTTTTTTTTTTTTTTTCGGGGTTCAACTCTGCTTTATTGAGATAAAAGTAGTAGGATACACAGCTTGGATCGCCTACAACCCGGAGGCCGGCAGCAATGGAGAAGCAACAATACACAGCCTGGAAGCCGGCATCCCGGAGGCCCGGCGGCAAAGTATAGAGTGTCGCTGTATCACATCAGTATCCGGTGGAGCAGGCCAAGCGAGGATGAGCAGCAGTCGAACAGATTTTTTGAGCGAGAGAATAGTCTCACTATTGTTTTGTTGCCTGTGAAACAAGAACCTCGAAACATCCCAACGAGTTAACAAACTAAGAGGTGTCGCATGACTACGTTGCGTTAGAGTATGGTAATGGTGCATCGCGGCCATCCTGGCAGGTGGCGCTGCGCGGGGAGATTAACTGTCCTAGTCTCGATGTCTAGTGTGAATGGAAGTTCGCGGGGTGCAATCTCAGGATCAGCAGGGTATGAAGGACATAGTGTACCAGAGGCGGGATCGTCAGTCTATGTGGCAAGGAGGATGCTTGGGCACAGAAAGGGGTAGGGAGGCAGCGCTGTTTATCCAGAGTGATAGGCAATGTCTAGAAATGTGTCATTGTAGCTGGGGAGTGTCGGGTTCATCGCTTGACTGCGCATCGTCTGATGAGCGTTTAAGCAAATAGTGTACCAGTGGGTCCCAGATGTTCCCAGGCCGGCAAGAGAGAGGCAACAGCTCAGCAAAGGTGGTGTGCTGGTCTTGGCAGTATGTCAAGTCAGTTAGCCAATCCTTGAACTTGGGAGCTCTGCCCCTGCTCCAGCGGCAAGCAACACGTCTCTTGGCCAAGAGCAATGCTATGTCAATGAATTTTCTGCATTCCCTAGATAATTGCTTGGTATATCCAAGGATAGCTACCAGAGGGTCCGCAGGAACCTCCTCATCTACCATTTCCGCGACGGCTTCGATGACCTGTCGCCAGTAGTCAGCAACCTGGGGGCAGGACCATGCCAGGTGGAGAAAATCAGCATGTTCAGCACGGCATCGTTCGCAGCGATCATTATCGGCCAGTCCAAACCTGAATTTCCGGACCGGCGTGTAATACATCCTCTGAAGGAATTTATAGTGTATTATTTTCAATCTGCAGCTGGCCGAGATGCGGGAAGTTAATACGCAGCAGTATTTCCATTGGTCATCCGAGACATCTGTTCCCAGTTCCGCCGACCAGTGCAATCGGGCAGCAGAAGCCTGTAAAGGAGCAGCTCCGCGAAACTGGCGGTAGAGCCCAGAGACCAAATGGGTCCCATCCTGTGACTCTAAAAGATAGTGTAGTGGCGGCAGGGTCGCAGGCTCATCAGGATAGTCAGGTAGTATGTCACGCATCCCAGCACGTAGTCGGATATAGTAAAATAGGTCAAGGGACGAATGGGTATGCGTTCCAAAAAATTGGTCGGCCGATTTGAAAAGTCCGTCGTGGAACAGGTCTCCCCAGCAGGCAATAAGAAGCTTGCCACAAAGCTGCCGAAACCCTACTTCCGATAGCAAGGCCAGACGTGGATGATAAGTAAGGGGAAGTTTGGGGGAGTAGGGCAGCGTGCAGAGCAGTCGCCGAGCAATGCGGCGCCATGCATCCAGCGTGCAAGAAACCGAGGTATTCGAAGTGGTGATGGAAGTCTCGGGACAGTGCAGCAGGCCATTCAGCGGGAGGGGGTGTACTATCCAGTCCTCCACCGCTATGTGTGGCATGAATGGAGTAGGGGCCATCCAATGATAGGTGTAATGCGCCTGCGCGCATAAATAGTATGTTTCGAAATCGGGGACATCAAACCCCCCTTGGTCGTAGGGTAGGGTCAGTGTCGACCATTTCAGACGGGGAGACTTACCGCCCCAAAAAAGTCTGCGCAGCTCCGTGCGAAGGGTCTTGAAGAAAAAGGCACCAGGGTAGTAGGGAATATTAAGGAAAAGGTACAGGAATCGGGGCAATAATATAATTTTTATAAGGGAAGCTCTACCAGCCATGGAGAGAGGCAACGTGATCCACCTATCAACAGAGGCAACAAGTTTGGTCATGGCTACGCCATAATTGGAGCGGAGTGTCTCGTCCTTGGTGCGCGCGATACGGATCCCAAGATATCTGAGATCATCACGGCACCACACCAATGGGTAATCTAGGGGGAAGTCGTGCACAGCATCAGTGAGAGGAAAAAATTGCGATTTAGACCAATTGATGTGTACGCCCGACTGACCTCCGAAAAGGACAAACTCACGAAGCAGGGGATTAAGGTGTTGATCCGGGTATTTGACGTACAGCGTTATGTCATCCGCATAGAGGGATACATCGATTTGCCGCTTCAGACATTGTACCGCTCCTGCACGGTGTAATTGGCGCAGACGGCAAGCCAAAGGTTCCACTGCAATAGCGAATAATAGAGGCGAGAGCGGACATCCCTGACGGGTGCCTCTCGTAAGGTTGATGGGTGGCGACAATTTTCCATTTATCAGCACTTTTGCCGTGGGATCTGTGTATAGGAGGCGCACCCAGGCCAAGAACATTGTAGGGAAACCCATGCTGGCCAAGACCGAGAAGAGGTAGGGCCATTCGACAGAGTCGAACGCCTTGGAGGCGTCCAGGAACACAGCTGCCACAGGGATATCAGGGTGGACTGTGCGGAGCAGGGAGAAAAGGGTGCGGAGATTATGAGATGTAGATCTGCCCGCCACAAATCCAGACTGATCAGGTAGGACAAGTCTGGTCATGAGTAGTGAAAGTCGTGTGGCCAGGACCTTAGCAAGGATCTTGACGTCACAATTCAGAAGGGAGAGTGGGCGGTAAGAGTCGCAGGAGGTGGGATCCTTATCCGGTTTCAGAAGCGAGGTGATAACCACCTCCCGCATAGAGCAGGGCAGTATCCCATCAGCCAACGATTCGGCAAACACCTCACTCAGCACGGGAGCCATGATTTCAATATAGGCCTTGTAGAATTCAGCCGGGATGCCATCGAGCCCCGGGGCTTTACCGTTCTTGAGGGACATGATGGCTTCGCGGATCTCATCGAGCTCGAAGGGCGCAGCAAGGAATTCCCTATCTCCATCACTAAGCCAGCAAAGGGCCACTTCGCTCAAGTATTCGGCATATGGAGCGTCCTCCTCCGCCGTGGATGTATATAGTGTCGAGTAGTGTGTCGTGAAGGTAGTAAGGATCGCATCTGTCTCTCTAATGGCGGCGCCAGTTGCATCCGTAAGCTCTAAGACAGTGTTATGTGCGCGTGGCGTGCGTGTAAGTGAAGCCAGCACCTTCCCAGGTCTCTCCCCTTCGCAGTATCTCCGGGCCACCCAGTGTTTACCCCGATATTTCGCCTCCCTGGCAGCCTCTTCCTCATATTTGGACAGCGTGTCCCTAAAGGTCACCTGCAGGCGTGGATCATCATCTACCGCCATTTGGAGCTCCAGAGCACGCAGCTCTGTCTCTAGTGTGGTGATGGTGCGCAGGATAGCACGTAGGACCCCGTGACATTTGGAAATGCAGAACCCCCTAATAGTGACCTTGAAGGCCTCCCATATGTGCTCTACCGACTCCACTGAGCCCTTGTTTCTAGGGAAGAATTCTCTAATTTCTTCACCCAGCTCCGTGCGAAAGAGCTCGTCAAGGAGCACGTCGGGGCTTAGCCTCCACTGTGGTCTCGGACTGTCCCAACCGGGGGTTCTGAACTGCAACTTCACAGGGCTGTGATCTGAAAAAGTTCTGGGCAAGTGGTCAACCCCCATCAGCTCCTTAGTGATGTCTCGGGTAACCAAGAAATAGTCCAGGCGCGCCCATGTCCCGGTGTGAGGTGTGAAGTGTGTGCCCTCCCGCCCGAGGGGATACAGGTGTCGCCAGGCATCAAACAGACCACCCTCCTCCACCACTCCCTCCAAAATCTCCCTGGCTCGGGGCTTGTAGGAGCTAACACCATCCGCCCTGTCAAGGGGGGGCGCCAGCGCCAGATTAAAATCACCACCCCAGATGACATGTCGTGCCCCTATGGAAACAATCTTACCCCATAGTGTGGAAAAAAAGGCAGGTGAGTCAACATTCGGTGCATACATAGAGACAAATAAATAGATGTCATGTCCTACCCTGCCCCACAGCAAGACATACCGCCCCTCCCTGTCCACCTCTTCCCCAAAGCGATGGAAAGGCACGCCACGGGCAATGAGAATCGCCACGCCCCTCGCATATGTCGAATAGGAGGAGAAGGCACGGGTACCTGCCCATTTGAATCCAAAGGAGTTGTCCCTGCATATGGGCATGTGCGTCTCCTGCAGCATGGCAACTTGTACATGATGTCTATTCAAGTAAGCAATAACATTTCTGCATTTTTTAGCATTGTTCAACCCCCGGACATTCCACGATAGACATGTCAGTCGCGCAGCAGCGTTCACAGCAGCCATGGACATAGCGACAGCAAAGACGAGCCCAAGAGGGCCAAACAAAGGATCCACCGCCACCCCCAAAGGACCGAGTCATACACCAGGCGAAGTAATATATACACAGCGCATTCAATGCTAACCTCACAAAAACTAGCCCCCCCCACCCACCCCAGCATCCCAAACATGCCAGTAGCCTTGGATCCCCTCAACGTGAACCCCCCCTTCACCCTCCCCCCCAACTTCAGAGAGGCAAACAGCCAAACAAACAATAAGTCAGTGGGGAACACCCAATAGGGGTACATCAGAAAGTACGCGCTGCCACTATCCGGCCCAGAGCTCCAAACTGTACCGTCCCTGGTGGAGTCTAGGGCCAAGAGAGTGGTCCTTGGTATACGTTACCACTGGGGTGCAATGTCCAGATGATCGCCGCTCACGCATCTCCCCAATTCTCATGTGGTGAGTCAGTGCCAGCTAGTGACCCGGTATGATGCAAATGTGAGGCAGAGTATATAAGATCCGTTAGTCTGCATGGTGTTCAGGAGGCAGGTCATCATTCTCTTGTTCGTCTGCAGGGGCCTGGCCATCTCTGCGTGCTCTTCGGACCGTCTTGAGGAAATCCTCAGCTTTCTGCGGGTTGGTGAAAAAGCGTTGCCTGCCCTGGTGGGTGACTCTGAGCTTCGCTGGGTACAAGAGGGCGTAGTCTATCTGGGCCTCCCGCAGTTTTTTCTTCACTGGGAGGAATTTGCGCCGCTCGTCCTGGACCATCGGGGTGAAATCAGGATAAATGGAGAATGTAATGCCCTCAAACCTCAGTGATCCTTGTGTCCGGGCAGCCCTGAGGGCCGTGTCACGGTCCCGATAATTCAAGAGACGAGCAATGATAGGTCTCGGTGGCAGGCCTGGTTGGGGCATAGGCGCCAAGGATCGGTGGGCCCTCTCCACAATGAATTGGGATGAGAAAGCTTCATCTCCGATCGATCCCTTGAGCAGTTTCTCCACATAGAGCTCCATCCTGCCCGTAGCAGTGGATTCCGGCACATTCGTAATGCGGATGTTATTCCGGCGGCTTCGCGCCTCCAAGTCCTCGTTTTTTGCCGCTATGATGCGGAGGAGATTGTCCATTCTCGCTAGTTGCGTCGTATGGGACGCGGCGGCATCAGTGTTGTCGGAGATTCTCTGTTCCGCAGATGTAAGGCGCTCCTCATGGCGATCTACCTTATGGACCAGGGCGTCCAGCTTAGCCGTGACGCCGTCCACCTTCTCTACGACGGTGGCGAAGCCTTGACGCATCTCCTGTATCAGGTTGGTAAGGTCCGCAGCAGGAGCGATGGGTGGGGCAAGCTGTGGTGGCGATACGCTGGGCCCCGGATTCATCTGCGCCGACGTGTTGCTCTTGCGTGTGTTATCGAAGCTCAGCTTAGGCTGGCGAGTCTCAGGCCGTCCCATGGTGGTGACCGGAGGCAAGTGAGAGGCCAAAAAGGAAGAAATAGGGCGACAGAGCACTGCTGGTAGGAGACAGCCAGGAGTAGGTAATAGGGTCCCAGGCTCAGTGTACTGTAGTATACCGCAATGCAGCCGGCGCCACCAGTAGCGCTAAATGGTCGCCAACTGCCCAGCGGTAGTGGTTGCTGGTCCAGTCCTGGGCACCCGGTTGCAGTAGCAGGCACTCGCCGTGTGATAGCCAGGTAGTGCAGAGGCCAGAGCAGCGCCCCCCCCGATGGGCTGTAGGGTCAAAGCCAGGGAGGCGGACCAGTGTCAGGAGTAGCGCCGCACACAGACTAGCGCCTCTCAGTATGGCAGCTGTGTGATACGTGTACAGCCCCCAGCGCATCCAGCGCTCGAAATAGTCTATAACCCAGCAATGCGGGATAGTGTGAGGGGGACTCCGCTCGATGGGGCAACCCCTACACCCGATCCAGGAGTTCAGGCGGGCATCGCCGCGCAGGTGCGGGGCTGTGGCGCCAGGGGAGACAGGCACGGCGATCAGGTAGCGCCGCGTTTGCAGGCGTCGCAGCAGGGGCAGTCCGCCGTCCACGGCAGCTCGGCGACGGCCGGGGGGAGACCCAAGGAGAGCAGGCAGCAGTCTCCTACCTTCACCGTCCTCTCCGCACGCCGTCTCAGCAGGATCGGGCAGGCGAGGGTCCGTTGCGGCCCGGGAGCCTCGTGGCAGGCACCGGGGTCGCGTAGTTGTGGCAGCCGAGCGTCCGCCACAGGCAGCTCCAGAGCAGGCACCGGGCAGGTTTCAGAAGCCCGTAGCTACGGCTCTGGGGATCGCAGCCACTCCAGACTCGACAAGATTGTAGTTAGCACCCCCCGGTTGCGGAATCCGGTCTCCTGGGGGCACCGCGGCACCCCGTGGCGAAGGATCACGGCAGGATAAGTGACCAAGGAGCGGGAGCTGCAGGTCTAGGCAGCCATTCCGCAAGCGCGCCCTCTAGCGCCCCAATGAACATTTAATTATTAATGTATTAATAATTATTTAATTGGTTGTTAAATATTTTAATTTGTTTATACTTCTTTACTTTGGTTATATTTTAAGCGTGGCATTCTAGGTTTATGGGAGTCTAGTGTGGGAACCTAAATAAATAATACATTAGTAACATTTTGTTTAATTCAATATTATGTATTATCACTATAATAATGTAAATTGTTTTTTATTTTTCTAATTATAATTCTTATATTATGACTTTTATTTTTGTAGTTAAGTGATGGGGTTATTAAACTGTTATGTGATTGAAGTGAACTACTTTTTGTACTGCTGCATAGACCTGAGTGAGGATAGCTTTCCCTACTGTTGCACAGACTGGAATTGGATTAGTACATTCTTCCTCTCCGACGTCCAACGCTTTCCATACTGTAGCGTAGATTAGAGCAGAAATAGTTCATTTGACCACTCCAAAGTCCAGCACTTTCGCTACTGTTGCACAGACTGGAGTTGGAATAGTAAATGGTATATCTCTCTGAAGTCCAATGCAAACCTTCACCGTAGTTTGCCATAGCAAGTGAAGGTATATTTATACCTTGAAGGTGTTTAGGAATGCCATTGATTGATGTAAAGTTGGGCATAATAACGTCAGGAAAGAACCCCTAGGGAATAGTTGTTCTTTGCAAAGTACATGAGTTCTTGGACAAATCAATATTCAAGCAAGGGGAAGTTCCCTAACTGCTTAAGCTAATTTTCCAAGAAATCGTTGTGACGTTTGGTACAGGTGGTACGGGTGGAAGTAGCCATGCCTGTATTTGGTCTGCATGGGCTATGTCTAAATAAGGGATTGATCTCTATGCCTATATAAGGCATGAATCTGGAAAATTCACTCGGAGTCTAAAATGCCACACAACATCCACTCCACTTTATTATGTACGACATTACTAAATTCTAAACACATTAAAACATCTCTAAACATGATGTGTTAAAACCCATCCAAAATACATAAACATGGATTAGTGCTGTAAGCATTTAAAGCATTGCTTCATTCAAAGCATATAGATGACATTTGAAAATGCTATCCGAATGAACCATGAAAATACATTTATGAAATGGCTCTTAATTACAGAAGAAAAAGTTGAGACCATTCCATGGCAGATTATATAAACAGTTTGAATGCGGACAAGGTCAAACTTTGTCTCTTTGAAGATTTCCAAAGAATTCTAGTTCTCTATAAATAGTTCTACTATGAGCAGATTACTTTGTGCCAAAAAAATAAAGAGTACAAATTTGGAAAAACAAAAGCTTGATCATAGAAAAAAAAGAGTTCCAAAGTTAGAAACTTGTTTTGAAAACTGAAGGTTGAATTCAGAGTCTTTCAGAATACAGTGTGCCAATTTCAAAAGTCAGTGTTATTGTTTGGAGAAAACATAAAATCTTCTAAGTCTGAAAAGAAGTTGTCTACCCTTGTAGGTGAGAGTTGTATTATCTTGTTAAGAAGATTAATTGCACAAAGATGTGAAGCATCGCCGTCAGCGTTGGTCGCATTAGCAATTATCAAATTTGATACCTGTGTGCCGCTCTCCTCTCATACCTCACCGTCAGCATTTTGCGTCTCTGAGATCTCAATGAATGCCGTCATCAGAATTGGTAGCCGCTGGGGACAACACTGCGCATGGGCCTTTACTGGGTCCAGCAAAGCATCAACATCTGTTGGCATGACTGATGGGAGTGTGAGACAGATGTCTAACATGCATTCTTCTCCACATAGCAGGCATCGTAGAACAGGTAAGATGCAATCTTGCAAGATTGGTCTGAATGACATAAACCATGTGGTATTTAATTCTCTTAAACAAGTTAATTCCAAAATTTGGACTTTGCGCTCACTACACTTCATTGCCAGAAGAGTGTTCTCCATGGTGAACTGGGTATCGCTGGTGATTTGGTTTGCCATATTGGAGCAGAAGGAGCAAAAATAGTATCCCTGCTGCGAGTCCCAAAACGAGAGGCTTTCCGCCAAACACAGAGTGCACGAAGTTTGGAAAAATTCCTAGGACTGCTTCAAAAGGTGCTAACAGTCCCGAAAAAATCGTCTTAAATACATGTGCAATGCCACTCATATCAGACATGTTTAAGATACGACCTTACATTTCTGAGAAATGTACAGGGCAGTTTGTAGTTAATAGGGTGTGTATCTCTGCAGAAGTTCTTGCGACTTGCAAGATCAAAAGTATTTTTTGGCCGAGGTCAATGGCACAATTGTTTGTAAAAGAATGGCTTTCATTCTGCTCAAAGTATCAATTCGTGTAGAAGAGATGTTCAGTGAAGGCCATAACGGCGACTCCCGGTCTGTCTTGGTTTTTGGAAACAATACTTGCATACAGCAAGTGACCCTGGCTGACACAGTTACTAGATAGGCTAAACCTGGCAACATGCCACAGCAGCTGTGATCATTCAACATAATGTAACTTCCATTAGAAAGCTGCCTAAAAATTGGATCAATCACTGCAGCTGGTGAACCTTGCAGGTGTCAGGATAAGTTGTTCGAGGAACCATTGCAGGCCCCGTGTAAGTTTATACCCTGACATTGGAGAGAACCGCTTAGTGCGTTTTCACAATTATTACCACTAAGAAACACTTCTTTTCCCCCCACTCCAACATCTGTGCGTGTAAGGTAATTCCCAGGATGTCTTGATGTATTCTTTACCCAACCTTTCTTATAGGCCTGCTGGTATATGTTTTAAGCAATACTGAAAATGGAAAATTGTAACAGGCAGAGTGATTGTACCGTGTATTATCCATTCAATGGCTGTTTTTTCAGTTTTTCAATGCTCCCCTCTGTGCCAATTTGATTTGTTTATCTGTGAGATTAAATTCAGAAAACAGTGACGTTGTGTTGATTAAACGCCAAGGCACATAGCCTGAACGAAGGTTTTGTAACATCCAGCCTAATAGCATTTTAGAACGCAATTGCGACTGACCATGTTGCAACATGACCAAGTCCTGTTCCATTATGTCTATGGCAGAGGATACTATGCTGTCCAAAGAATATATCCTGGATGACAGAGTCGTTAACCCATTGTCAACTACTGAGAGAGATTTCTCTAAATTAATACAATCAATTTCTCGTATTCGTTCTGCAGTCTCTGCTTCCGTAATCTTCCATGCTTCATTATACATGGCATAGATACTGGCGTATATAAAATGTTTATGACGCGCTTTTTTAGGTCCTTGTAAGAAGTCCCTCATGTCAGCGCCATCTTTAAGTAAAGATAAGTGTTGTTTCACTTCCTTCAGTGTAGACTTGTGTAGCCACTCAAGGCACAGGTTCCCTATGCTGTATGATGTTACTATCCCTGGATGCTGTCTCTGAACATGTCTTGGATCTGGCCTTGTGTATGTGAACCCTTGTTTCTTATTCAGGAATCTACCTTGACAGTTGTTTGTGTCTGTGGCCAGATTAACCATTTTTTCCAATCAGGATCTGTTCTGTTGTGAAGCAAAATAGTATGTACGTCGACCACCCCCTCTGAAGTGTTACTACTATCAGTTGTAGGTGTAGTTATGGACGGTTTGTTTAATTCTTTTATCTTGGCTAACCCAAGACAAGATGTCTGTTGAACAGTGTCATTCAAAAACATTATTTGCTTTGGGATGATGCAGGCTCTAAATAATGCTTCTAATCCCTGCACCTGCCAGTCCTTTGTGCCCCAGACAGTTTTTGTCTCAATGTTGTCTTTCCAAAAGTCAAACCCTAATGTAGACAGCTGAGCATAAAAGGCCGCAGAATAAATTTGCTTTGTATTTGTCAACATACTTTTCATTCCTCTCCTATTAACATTTCTAAAGTAAAATGATTCTGTATTTGAAATATTAAACCCTGAAAAGTATGGAAATTTGTCATAAAATGTTTTTGAGCTACCCTTTTTTGGCGTAGGACAATGTTCCCATTGGTAATAAGTAAATACATTTCTAGAATTTGCAAATTTATGCAAGAAATGATGACCATAGTGATTATAACAATACATGTGTTCATAATATGATGAACCTTCTAAGTATTCATGATTTGTAAACTTTGCAGACATTCCTAAGTCTGACATCATATTATTAATAGTCTTGAAGTCCCAATCATCAGGAAAGGTACTAGATGAAACAAAGTCACTCAAGGAAATCTTGAATTGATGGAGAATCTTTAACAGCTCCGCCGGACCAAGAATGTCATATTCAGTTCTGACAAGTCTCTTTGTTCACGATGAGATGATTTGTGTGGCTTGAGGAGTAAGTTGATGTTCTTACTTGCTGTGTCTTTTTTGCCATATCTTCCATTTATCAGCATTCCCAAAGTAAATACAAGAGTCAACCAAAGTAGAAGAAAAAGTACACCCAACACAATCCAAAGTTCAATCCATGGTGAAACGAGACAAGTCTTTTCCAGTTGATGAAAAAGTTTTGTGGCTTGTTCTTTAAAAGTTCTTTTGGCTGGCGTCGTTTCCGGTTCACTGGGATCCTCGGAAAACTTATTTTACGTTAAAGAAATAGCCAGACGCAGTTCTGTCAATTGTAGGGATTGCATCAGGATTTGGTGAAATCGCTGGAACCACTTGATCACTTGTTACATTTGTATAGTCAGTTGCTATTTCATTGTACACAGGCGTTTCTTGACGAACTGTTATTTGGGGTCTCAAGAGGTAAAAGTTCCATGGCTTTGTTGCATAGTCCTTCTTCTCGCACTGCAGATTCTTCAAAGGTGATGAGTCTCTCAGTTTGAACCTCTTGGATTGCAGCCAGATTACAGCATCTGCTACATCTTTGGAGTCCACTTGGCCTACTACTTATGATCGGCCACATGATGTGGTTTGACCAGGTCGATGGACACGAGCCTGTTCTCCTTTTTTACCAGCAAGGGGTGGCAGTAAGACTGTTCTTGATCCTAGGATGGCATGAACAGGTACTGGTTGTCTGTAAGAAGGCCCAAATTCCTTCTTGTCCGCGATCCTTTCTCTGACTAGATCCCCAATCTTTGAATCCAGACAGGTCTTGATGGGACGGATGGTTTCTCTTTAGTGGTTATTGGCTTCAGGAGTACGTTACTTTGTCTGGATCTTATTTCATTTAAGTCTTGCAAAACAGCCAAACGATATTTGATATCAAAGGGTTTTTGTCCTACCACTGAAGTGTGACAATCAAGGTCCTGCACAATCATTCTAGTTCCAAATAGGATTTCATATGGAGTGATACCCACAGAGAACTTCTTGGCAGATTGTTAAGACTACGTTGGACACTTATTAGATGTTTGACCCACCCGTCACCCGAGCCTGGTACCCTAGCTGTTATAGATTGCTTTATGTCCCGTTTTTTTTCTCTCCACTACCAAATTTCCCTCAGGATGGAATGGACTAGAATACCGCAATGCAACGCCCATATTGGCCATGGCCTCTTTGTAAGCTCGAGAGCTAAACGCAGGGCCCTGGTCCGAATGTAGAGTGCCGACTGCGTATATGCAGATAAATACTTGCAAATCTTTTATAACAGTTCGAGCATCAGCCGAGCGCTGAGGCCACATCCAAATGAATCTTGAGCACGAATCCACTGCGACCATGATATATTTAGAATTACCATCCCTCTGTAAGGGACCGCAGTGATCCAGGTAAGCGCAAGCTAATGGTTTGTCTGAAATCAATAGGGGTGTCTGCGCAGGACGTTTCACTGTAGAGACTTTCATCTTTTGGCAGATGTCACATTCCAAAACATAGTTTCTTGTCTGTTTCCTCATGCGCGGCCACCAGAATCGCTGTTTTAATGATGACACTGTGGCAGAAACACCTGCGTGTGCAGAGGCAAGCCCCTCATGTGCTGCTAAGATTAGTCCTAATCTATGTACCATGTTTGGAATGAATCTATCCCCCACTCCAGGGATTCGAGCAAACGGAACATTATTTGCATCAGTTATGTATGAGTATTTGAGTGGAAAGCCTTTTGGTAATGTTTTACCACTGTATTTGCTTGAAGCATTGACCGCTAGCATTATTTCACCGTCTATTTTCGTTTTTAAATGAGTGATTGCAGCTACAGAAGCCGTTTGCTGCCTTCGTGGCTTCATCAACCAATGAATTCCCTGCAACATGAATGCCATCACATTGATGACTCAGTGTATGGATCACATGAGCTTTTTGTAGTTCTTGTCGTTACTGAACTACTTGTTCCCATAGCAACCTATGCTTAATTGTGCCACCTTTTGCATCTTTGAACCCATTTTCAATCCAGTTCTGCAAGTATTCATTGTAAGATTGAATACGAATCGCACACTATGAGTGTGGGGAATTCGCGATCAGTATTTTCAAGCGCCATCTTGAACGCTTGTAGTTCAGCTCTCCTGGAGAGTGAGATTTAGTGACCATTGGTCGGAATTTGCCATCTCGCCAGCGACCTTTAATGATCGCGCATGCAGCACTATAAGCTTGTTTACCCCCAATTGAGGGCTGTGCTGATCCGTCTGTATAAATTATACATTCAAACCTTTCTAGAGGCAGAATCTCAGTAGGCAGAGGACATTCTTGCTCATATTGTAGAAATTCTTGTGTTCTCAAATAAGGGTCCAAAAACGTAGTCAATGTCTGTTGCAGCAAGAGAATTAACCCACTGTATCCATCTCGGATGTAAAGCTTTTGCATTCGGAATGCTTGCTTTCGTCATGCCTCTAAGGCAGGTACAGGAGTAAAGACCATTATGCGCTTACCCTGTGCGAGGGCTCTCTCTTTTGCTACTGCAGTTTGAACCGCTGTCAGAATTTTTTCTGTAGAAGTGAATTTCATTTCAGCTTGTGTGTACAAGTGAGATTTGTAAGCTATTGGAACTTGTTCTCCTTCATTAAAGGTTAAGTATGTGAATCCGCATCTTCCTGGGATGATTCGGATCACTAGGTTGCGTACGTTTACGCGAGTCTGTAAATGTCTTGTTGCCAACATGTCCGTTTGGACTGAACACAACATTTCTGTGTGTTTTTGTGTCCAATTAACTGTTTTGAAATCTGGTTTCATTAATTCGTAGAGAGGTTTAACCCTTTCTGCGTAATTTAGAATGTATGTTCTTCTGAAATTTAGGAAATCTAGAATCAACACTAAGATTTTCAGTGTTTTTGGAGGTTGAAGCAGCGCACATTTCTCTAGAAAGTTTGCAGCCAGGCTTTTGCCTACACTTGATAACTCGTATCCTAGGAAAGGGACGTTTAAGTGGGGAATTCTCGATTTCTTAAAATTGAATTTATACCCTTCAGAGGCGAAGCCCAATATTATGGTGTTCACCCTGTTCAAGTGCCTATCCAAGTCATCGTCTGTTAGATAGATGTCATCGACATATGATAATGCCTCATCATCATAGGTTTGTAGTAACTCTGTTACTCTGGCTGAAAATAACCCTGGACTATTCTTGAATCCCTGGGGGAGACAACAGAGTTGACGCTGTGTCCCCATGATTGAGAATGCTGTTAAATACTTTCATGTGCAATGTTTTGACAGAAGAAACCGTTAGAAATATCTAATGTGGTTTTATATTTTTTACGCACAATGTTGTTCATTAGTGCTGCACTGTGTGCATTTTGTACTGCAAAAGTTTTTCAACATGAGTTTAAATGTCTGTAATCCAAAACTAGACGATATGTATTGTCTGGTTTGGAGACAGTAAACAAAGGATTGTTCATGGACGAGGTGCATGTTTCAATATCCCCTTGGTATTCAAGTTGAACTAATATCTGCTTGATCTGTTTTTTAACTTCTTGTTTAACTGGATACTGCCTTTGTGCAGTTGGTTGATTTTTTTTAAATGGATTTTATGTTGAGGAGAATCCTCATCCCATTCATTCTTATATAATGCAGGAGCCTGGGCTACTGTCCATTTTCTGGCATAAGTATATTTTTTTATGAATTGGAATGTGGTTGGAAAAAGCTGGCATAATGATGTCTTTGCTATGTGGGCACTCCCTGACAAATTCAGGTGGCCAGTCTTGTTCAGCTAGAAGAATGGCATAACCCTGAGAGAGCTTCTCCCAAAAGACTGCTCTTATTTTCTAGTTATATCCCCCTCCATCCGGAGTGTAACTTCATATACCTTATGTGGGACACTAACCCTGGTATCTGCAGTTTCAACTTGGATGTACTCATTCAAGTCCACTGTCTCCAGATGATCCTTCAAGTTCTTGCGAGCTGTGGTGAATTCTGCTGCGCTGTCCAACATCGTTTGAGCCCATTCCCCGTTCTTGAGTTGTGTCCTCAAGATCCTCAGCATGTTTGATCTTCAGACCTGCTACCTTCTTTTTGGTGAATTGAGTTTTCTTTTTTTTTGGAACGTGTTGATCATCTTTGGACTTCACAAGTTCTTCCTTGTGTTCTGGTCATCCTCTTCTTTTGGATTTCTGGGAGGAAGTCTGAAAGGTACAAAAGGAACGTGTATCAGTATCTGGATATCTATCAGGTTTTCTCAAATCATCCCTATTCCTGAGGTTATACCTCCTTTCAGAGGGCTCCTTTTGAGGAGACTTACCTCGAGATTGAGAACGCTTCTCTTTAGAAGTTTGTTTAGTGTTCTCCCACTTCTTTTTGGGAGTAGTAGGAGTGTTTTTAATAAAGACCTTTTCAGGACTTTCAGTCAGTTGGGGTTTCACTGGTTTAGCACCCAAACTGTCTCTACCATGTTCTTCATAGGATTTTTCAATTATTCTGGCCAGTTCATATGGTTGCTCAGTTACATCAAATTCTCTTAACTTTTAGCGGATCGCCACGGATGCTGCCTCACCTTTAATATTAGCTAATATTATTGTTGAGACCTGTTTGAAATCTTTCAGTAGTTTCATACCCAGATTAAAGCAGGCTCTGCCCCCGTATTCATTTTGAATCGGTTTTAGGACGTCTGGTATTCCCACCATAGACGGAACACCATGTGTTTTGGTGTAGATTGCAGCAAACACTGTACCCCAAGTGTCACAGTCCTCCAGGTGTGGTGCGATCCCCATTGGTAAACAGATTGTTAGAATCCCGTGTTTCTCATGAGGGGTAGTATCAGAAAACAGTGCCTCGATTTGAGTAATTATTTGAGCTATCCAGAATGGAATTTGTTCCCGTTTTGCGGCTAATTTGCCAATGACTGATTGCATAGTCTGTGGTGTAATTCCATTTGTGTTCCCCTGGTAAGGGGGTTGTTGTGGAATCCTAATTGCTGTTTGGACAGTATAGGTTTGCATGACATATTGAACCAATTGTCTATGGATTTTAATTAGCTCTTTTATTTGAACTAATAGTTCCGCATCTGTCATATTCTCAATGGCAGGATGTGGTGTACAGCTGGCTAATACCGGCCATGTTGCTCCTGGTCTACCTAGTGGACCGAGCCTGGTAATGTGATGTGTATGTTTTAGGGCGCCTTTAAACCAGAGCGCATGCTCTTGGTATGTTAATGGAATTTCAACATCCTCGAAAGGAATGTATTCCTCTGTAGCTTCATCTTCTTTATAGAAGTGAAACACTTTGTTCTTGGATTTGCTTCAGGGAAGACTATCCATGAATAGAATACCTCTGTCTTATGATATTCATGTGCCTCTATCACAAAACCTACCCTACCACCTCTTGCTGATGGGCCATTCCTTATAAGTTTCATAGTGATGGATTTTCTTAAAGTTTCTGGAATGCTTATAGCATCCGCGTCGGTCTCTTGGAAACCTGTTATGTCAAAAGCCCTGGATTTACTGCAGCTCCACCGTTCTCGGTGTCGCTATCCGGCATTTTTGTGTTAACCACTTGGATGCTAATGACAAGGGTAACTAGTCATGGAGTGCCCATTCATTTCAATGGAAATTACAGTAAAAATCTGCAGGTGCCTTAGCATCCAAGTGAAAATTTGCAGAGCACGTTTCAAGGAAACAAAGATAAGGTGCACAATATGTTGGAACACTGTATCCTTCAACGTTGAAATAACCAAAAACTAATGCATAGGATTTTTGTCCTACTCAGCTATGGCGGATATTTTTATCCCTTTGCCCACTCCAGACGTCTATTGGAGTATTACGGAAAAAAGGGGTATCTGAGAAAATCACAACTGAGTTACTTTAGTGTCTAGCGTTAAATTAGTGCCTTACCAAACGTTGGACGCCATGTAGTGTAGTTCCTATATTCCCAATAGGCTCTGCGCATAGGAATAATATATGAAGGAGGTCTGGTATCTCTGTCTCAGGACTCGATTTCCCAACACCCCGCAAGGGGAGCTTGGAAACACCGGAGCTGGATTCCCAGCGAGAGAAAGGCAGCCTCTTGATCAGTGCGTCAGCTGGAGGGTCGGCTTCCTTATGCACTTGCTGTAGTGAGCTGCGTCGGGCAAGTAGATAGTCGAACTGCTCCGAACCACCGTAGTTTGCCATAGCAAGTGAAGGTATATTTATACCTTGAAGGTGTTTAGGAATGCTATAGATTGACGTAAAGTTGGGCATAATAACGTCAAGAAAGAACCCCTAGGGAATAGTTGTTCTTTGCAAAGTACATGAATTCTTGGACAAATAAATATTCAAGCAAGGGGATGTTCCCTAACTGCTTAAGCCGATTTTCCAAGAAATCGTTGTGATGTTTGGTACGGGTGGAAGTAGCCATGCCTGTATTTGGTCTGCATGGGCTATGTCAAAATAAGGGATTGATCTCTATGCCTATATAAGGGCATGAATCGGGAAAATTCACTCGGAGCCTAAAACGCCACACAACAATAGTGTGGGGAGAACTTTAAGTAATAATTAATGAACAATTAATTATTAATGTATTAATAATTATTTAATTGATTATTACATATTTTAATTTGTTTATACTTTTTTATTTTGGTTATTTTAAGTGTGGCATTCTAGGTTTATGGGA
Source organism: Lissotriton helveticus (assembly GCF_964261635.1). Taxonomy (NCBI): domain Eukaryota; kingdom Metazoa; phylum Chordata; class Amphibia; order Caudata; family Salamandridae; genus Lissotriton; species Lissotriton helveticus. The sequence continues at coordinate 511,325,521 of NC_136070.1, read as the reverse complement.
GTCTAGTGTGGGAACCTAAATGGATAATAAATTAATAACATTTTGTTTAATTCAATATTATGTATTATCACTATAATAATGTAAATTGTTTAATTGTTTTTTTATTTTTATATTTATAATTCTTATATTATGACTTCTATTTTTGTAGTTAAGTGATGGGGTTATGTGTTTGAAGTGAACTACTTTTTGTACTGCTGCATAGACCTGAGTGAGGATAGTAAATTGAACCCCTCCGAAGTTCAACGCTTTCCCTACTGTTGCTCAGACTGGAATTGGATTAGTACATTCTTCCTCTCCGACGTCCAACGCTTTCCGTACTGTAGCATAGATTAGAGCAGAAATAGTTAATTTGACCACTCCAAAGTCCAGCACTTTCGCTACTGTTGCACAGACTGGAGTTGGAATAGTAAATGGTATATCTCTCCGAAGTTCAATGCAAATCTTTTCCTCTCCAAAGTCCAACTAGGTAAATGCCACCTTATTTAAAAACAACAAAAGCCAACACTGGTGTGGTGGACAAATATGGACCAGTGACTAATCTTCTGTGGCTCAGGAATACCATTCAGAAATGTAAGGCCGACAAACCTGCAACATTCATCAAGAACAAAAAACACTTGCACACTATCACTCTGGGTTCTATATAGTATACAACACAGAAAAAGCCACAGTAAAAATACTGATCAATGGCAGTCACCATCATCACATAGTGGACAATGGTGACACCTGCATTTCTTTTTATATATCTGATCTGCTTTTAGTACAGTTGCTCTTAGGAGGCTTACCAGCTTCCTTCAAACTTGCATGTGTTTCAGTGCCATGTTCCCAAGTTGGTTTACCTAGTTCCTAAGCAATTATAAATATCCTGCTAGGTTGTGGAACAGTTGCTCTGATTGTGCACCCACACTACTTTGACTCCACCACTTCAGGATTTTCTACGTCTCACATACGTTTTATCTACAGTTACTTTGGTAGTCACTACTTTGCAATGGACATTATATTACAGGTAAGTTTAAGGAAGTATTAACTTCAAAAAAGGTTGTTCTTAACCTCATCCTATCCTTAAATATCTCACTCTTTCTCTCGATATATATATCCTTAAATATCTCACTCTTTCTCTCGATATATATATATATATCGAGAGAAAGAGTGAGATATTTAAGGATAGGATGAGGTTAAGAACAACCTTTTTTGAAGTTAATACTTCCTTAAACTTACCTGCAATATAATGGTGTGGCGTTGGGTGCAAGCCCTGCCCCATCCCCTTACGAGTGCCCCCCCCACTGTTACGGCCAGTGGGAGTGGGCCCATCCCCTGAGCCTCAGTAAAACTCGTCGAATGGGGTCTGCATGCTACTCTTCTCTACTTACAAGTATTGGCCCCGATAAATGGGATCATCAGGCCTGAAAAAGGCTTGGCGAAGGATCAGCTTACCCCTCCCATAAGTAATAAAACCACTCACCCCCTCTGGGTCCTGGCCCACTTAGCGCAGCTAATTTTAAAAATGGTCAGGAACTTGCTTTTCTTATGTCAGCACCACAGATATGCGAGGCTCATAATAAACATGTTTTGTAAACATTTTATGGTCCGAGTGCATAATGAAATCAAAATGCATATACCACTAATTTACTGTCAGGCTCCTCCTTCCAGAATCCTCGGAGTGGTACCAATGCTCTATGGGGCCCACCTCTCGATAATCCCAAGTCTGGAATGAGAAACTCACAGGCTGTTGGAATCATCAAGCGGGGGAAGGAAGGGTAGGAACAGCTAGAAGGGAGATCTGAGGATGACACTGGAAACACGATAAGGAAATATACTCCAATACTCCGACACAGTAGTAAAAAGATACATTTTCATACTCCAATTCTATTGCATCTCACACACCCTACCTGAAATAATAAAGAAGTGAGGGAGCAATGCCAGAAGAGAGCATGGTGGTTGCATGTTCCTCAACCTAAAACTATTGGAAAGAAAAAGAGAGCAGACAATGTAAACACTTCCTATCTCAATTGATACCTTATTTAAGTATGCTAAAGAAACCCATGTATCATCTACCAATGGTAACATGAAGTATTGGCCATGTATGAACAACAACTGAGAACCGCACCCCCTTTGTTGTACTCTCTCTTCTGGGAAACAAGAAAACAAAGAACAACCAATAGTAAGGTGGAAAAGATGGGCCAAGTTTCAATCACAGTCTTGCAAAATGCCCAAAAGAAGTAAGCCCAGGTACTTTAATACTTCACCATATCCTTGGCATAAAGAAAACGGAACACCAAGTACCAGTGTGACCCGTCCGTTTGGTATAACCATTAGTCAGAAGAAAGTCTAGGCAGGTTCTTGAACAGGGTATACCTCCAACATGAGGTCACATATAAAGAACATCAATAAACGTATTTCCTGTTTGAAACCGGACTGGTTTCTGCAGGCAGGAAATAAAGCGGGCCGAATAATGCCCCAAAGTCTGTAAGTGTTCCTCTGCAAGGGACCACTCCTTGCCGGTCCCGGCCAACAGAGGAAATCGCTATCCAAAGGTATTCCCTGCCCCCGGTAGCCTCCTCTGCAAAAGCCCAACTTATGCCAGTCTCGCCCAACAGAGGAGGAGCGCATGGGAGTGTGACGAGGCAAGAAACCCTCTGCCTCTCACTCAGGAAATGCGGTACTAAACTGTGCAACAGCACTCTTACCGCCTTAGTACGAAGTCCGTGGGAGAAGTCTGAATCACCGAAGGCAATCAGGATAATCGGCACCGTCTCTGTTCGTCCGCCGCCCTTTACCCTGCCGCCGACGTCATCTTGCGGACAAGTGGTTCTCCAACCCCCGCACTTCCTGATTCGTGTTAGAGGTTCAGCCAGCACACAACCGGTATCAATTCCTGACATTCACATAAAATATGATCAGTAAAGCCTCTAGGTAAATATCCGAACAGGTCCATTCATAGCTCAGATTTATTAATATGCCTACAAAGCTGTCAATGTAATCCACTTTTCAGATAGAAATAGAGCTTTTTCCACAAAACAAATATATGGAAAAGAAAACAAACAGATTGAAGGAAATCTGTATTTCAAGATTAAAGAACAGTATCACTGTAACATTATGTATTTAGATGTTAACTGCTAATTCTTTTTTTTTTTACGTTCATAGCTATGCAGAATTGCTAATTCTTAATCCATATTGAGGTCATTGGGAATTTTTACCACGAGATTAATTATGTATCACGATCCCAATCTTCTTGCACTCTTGTCACCACCTCTTGGATGTGGGTCAGGTCCATAAAATCGTATCATATCAGTGTTAATTTGTGAAATTCTGAAATGTGTCTTTCCACTGAGTAAAATCAATCATTATTTTTTATTGCACACGTGTTCTTTTACTCTCTTCTTGAGAGGTAAAGATATGCTCCCTAAGTACAGTTTTTGCAAGGTCAGACTATAATCAAAGATAAAAATAAAGAAATTATTGATTGCTTGTTTTCCTCTGCCATATGGAACATTCTATTCTATTTTGTTAATGCTGTTTTTGCAAGCCTTGTTTTTGGTGCATGATAAGAAGCCCTTCTTAATCTTTAATCAATGTATGTCTTTTTTCAGTCTCTAAATTGCTTCAAACTAAATAACCCCTTTTGACATTATTTCAGATTTTCTTAAACATTCATGGAGTCTACTGGTTTGTTTACTGTGTGTGGTGATGAATCTAATGATCAGTTCTGAAGCTGTGTTCTTTTGGTATCAAATAGTAACTTAGTTTGTGGGGTGCTTTCCATCTTCTGTAAAGCTTTATTCAGTACCTTCTCAGGGTAACCTATGAAACATTATAACATTTCCTGTTTATGTATGTCTGAATCTTCTGTAGAACTACAATTCCATCTGTGCCTCAGACTGTGATAAGTTCCAATTAAGACTATTTGGAAATCCACTCTAAAAATAAAACCCCATAAGAAATAATGTTAAATTAAGTTATTTAGAATAGATATATATAAATATATAGTAATATTAAAAGATATGTACAAATAGTACATATTTATGATTGTATTATAAAATTTGTATTAGGTTATTAAAAAGATGACAAAATATATTTAGACTTCCTATGATATTTTTAAGTTCATGCAGGTCCATCAAGAAGGCGCGGTAGTTAAAAAAGAGGCGGAGAAAAATGCACATTTGTTAATGAAATTAGCATAGTGTTACGAAGCTGCACAAAATTTGGCAGTTCCTTGAAAGGATTGCTTTGCTATTGCTAACCAGGTCAGTAAAAATGTCCTTGCTTTTACTTTTTGCGCTATTTGATGAATCTGCATCAAATGCATCAAATTTGGCAGACAGTTATCAAGCTGTGATGTAGTGGCACCCCGATGTTCTGACTGCTGTGTATTGACTCCTGATGTAATGGCTTGTGAAGTAGTAAAATACAGCTGTTTGGAGCCATTTGTGGATCCTCTCAAGGGTCAATCTTGGCTCCCATTCATTCTGTAGATGGAGCCTTTCAGAATCTTAATGAAGAAGGAAGATATCACTATTCACCAGAGTTCTGATTTCACTCGTATATACCTGACAGACTTCCTAATGCTCAACTCGAAGAAGACTGGATTCTTCTTCTAGAAATTCAATCTGACCTAGTTGAACAATCTCCAAATGAATGGCTTCTTTCCCACACTTGTCCACAAAGTCTAGTCTCTCTTGTTTTTAATTTAGGTTCCCCTCTCTACGAGAGGCTGAATCAGTGGTACTGTAAAATCAGCAAGATTCATTTTTCAATTTCTAGACTGGCTAAAGGTTGTCTTTCAATCAAATGACTTTAATTTAGTAGTTCATGCTCTTTTAGAATACTAAAATTACGTTATAAATAAATCTAACCTTATTGTGCCTGGTGCTAAGGAAACTACATTGGCTACCTTTGGAGACAAGAATCAACTTGAAGGTTGCCTGCTTTATCTTCAAAGCTCTGCAACTAAAACAGTCAGTCCATCCTCAAGTTCTATGTGACATCAAAGCCCTCAGAAACACAGATTTGATAAAACTGAAAGGGATTCTAATCGTATGCTGCCCTGCCCTATTCTTTTGCTCGGGTTTCTCCATCTTCCTGGAAGAATCTCCCAGATGGCTTAAGGTGACAGGGTCTCCACTCTCTCTTTTTGGTACCAGCTGTTTGATAGGTAAAGGGCCCTGTCACCACCAGTTGTTTTGACATGCTTATTTTTGTCTTTTATGGGATTATCTTCCATTCCCGCACATGTCTTCCTCCTTATAATTTAATCTAATATTGCAATTGGGAATCAGGTCACTACTGTAAATCTCACTATGCCTCAAGAGGTATAATCATTTATAAATAAATATATGAGGGAAGGGCATTATAAACTAGGCTGGTATAAAAGTAAATGATACATTTGACTGTGTTAGTATGAAAGTAAATAAAAATCACAATCAGAAAGATTTCAAAAATACCAAAAATGGGGTATGCATGAGGCCATTTCAAGAAATGTTAAATAAAAGGCACAATGCTAGGGTAGAAGGAAAATAGGTACATTGACTGAACTACCTAAGACCACTCCTATTAAATGGCAAGTTCAAAAACGAAATGGCTTTTTGCACGTACCAGCATGGTTTTCAAAATTGGAAGAGATGAGCTTTTATTTATTAACTTTATAAGAAACAAATATTTTCTTGATCTGCAACTGTCTCTCTCTTAAAAAGAATGTTGACCTTTGCAACTAACTGTATGATGCCTACATTTGTGTCTGATAAGAATTCATCAAATATTAGCAGATATGGTTTTGGTGGTAGGTAGATTTGTTGCTATTGATCATACAGGTTTACATAATGCCATTGAACTTTAATGCACTATCTTGAAACCATTGTAAGCAGATAATATTTCTATGAATTAAATTGCATCTTATTGTACTAAGTATTTTTTTTGTTTCTATTCAGAACTGTGGATCTTGTGCCAGTGGACCAGTTCAGTAGTGTTCACACTGTGAATTTGGAGCACAATAACCTCACTTCTTTCAGTGGTTTAATTTACCTGCCTAACATCAAGGTGAGTTCAGTGTCATTTCTTTTTAGGTCTGGACAACTTTTAGTTCTCTGTTGTCAAAGTCCTATTGGGATCCATACCAGTACAGTAGGTCATTTCTTATCTTTGGTGGCTATCTTTTCGATCTCATGCACTTGCTTGTTATTTTATAACTTTCTTTCATATGATTGCCTTAATCCCTCCCCTTGTGCATAGTTTTTTTTATCATCCCTTTGTATGGATTACTTGTATCCTGCGGCAGATCCTCAATAAGGAAGTACTTTTTTATTTTATTTCCGCACAGCATGGAAATGTATGTGTTTACATGCTCTCCGCTAAGCTTGTCTGTTGTATCCTTCATCCCTCCCTGTACTATTCAGCCTTTTCTACATTTAAAACTTCTCCGTTTCTTCTGCAACCTTATCTTGTACCTGGTGATTCCTCCACTTGGTGACATTTACTTGCTGCCCCTCACTCAAACCACCCGCTCAAGTGTTGCTGACTCAACCTTCTCCATTTTGCTCTATTTAAAAATAAAAAACCCTCTAATTTTTGGGAGGCCTGGCAGCTAAAATGTTATGCAACACCAAATATTGATGGACTCAATGTTGAACATTGAAAACATTCGCCCCAGTCACAGATCTGGGTTTATTCCATTGTTACTTTGCTTACCACGCCATTCCTATTTAGACCCAGCCATATGCAAATCAGCTTTGAACCTGCTCCCCATGGGAACATTCCAGACCGAACTGCCAGGCCTGGTTCTCCCCGGACTGGAAAACAAGCATCCTATGACCAATTATGAGGTTTTACCCCCTCATCACCCTGGCTAGTTTTAAACCAGTGGCTTTGCAAGCAAGGGACCCACATTGGGCATATCCTTCCCACTTAAAATGTCCTGCCAGGCCGCTCTTTCCGAAAAAATTAGCTTTGGGCACTATTTTTCAAACAGCTCTAAAATGGCTGCCACAGCATCATTACGCATAGGTGCACATGAAGGACGATCCATGCATATCTGTCTTCATAATATGATTTGTTGTGATAATGCATTACGCAAAGAGAATTTGGATAGAACTCCCGATGGATATTATGGCAGCTGTTTTTGATTCCCTACCTGTTTTAACCAAGCTGGGAAATACAAAAAAATCTATTTTACTTTCTGGGTTAACATGTTCAGTTTGCTAACCCAAATTGTGAATGTAAAGAGAATATCTCAAATGTTTTTTTCTCACTTTGACTGTTTTTAAGTTTGCAATTTAGCAGGGCCTGCTCACAAACATCACACAAAATATGCAGATTTAACTCCTCTATTTTGAGGCAGTGGAAGCAAATGTTGGAGCCACAAACTCCTGGTTTGAGAATTGAGCTCCTTCCCACCCCATCATAAAATGGCAGCCTGAAAAAGGCCTGCCTAATAATTTGCTTACCCTGGACCAGAAGAGAAGAGGGATCATTAATCCACTACCTAGGGACAGGGGAGCATAGCCTCTGTGGCTGAGGACCGTTTGCCAGCTTCCCGCCTTGGCCAAAGGACAGATAGCAATGTCTGTAGGGCCTTTCCCCTCCACGTCCACTGTAATATAGAGAAGCTAGATTAAAACAAGAACTATATAGAGGTCTGCCTTCGTCCTCCTAGATGACTAAAAAAGAACCCAGATAGTCACCGCAAATGATTACTTTTTTCGAGGTATGTTAACTTTTCCATTTGTCTGATGCAGACTCCTGCTGGACCTGCAGACTACATGAATTCAAAGGTTGCAATGGTATGGTGGAGGGCAGACATGAGTTGTGGTGAGCAGCTGTGACTCTGTTGCTGCCTCATTAATAATCATATTGAGAACAGACTATAGCCTGCAGGCTTTTGGAGAATTGAAACAACTTTCACAAGTTAACTTCTATATGCTGTTGAGAATGTACAATAAGTAAACCTGAATCTACTAAGACAACTAGCCACAGATCCAGCTCTCCCTCTTCTCCACCCCTTTTCAGACATTGAGTCATGCTGTGGACTGTGAAGTTTCTATTTCACCACCTTTCTCCTTACTGTGAGGTTCAGCTCCACTCTTTCTTGGTGCTGCTGGTCTCCTGTTTGTTTCCTCTGTAGCCTCTGGGCATGCAAGTCCTCTCTTAAATTAGTTGATGGTCTGCACTTGTAGACAGTGTAGCCCTGGGAAGGTATGCTTCTATAGTTACCGCATGTGCATATGTGCACTCTTTTGATGTGTGTGGTCAAAAACAAAGTTGAACTGGGGGTTGTCATGAACATAAAAGCTGGGTGAGTCAAGACCAATGGCTTCACTTGCTTTAAGTAGACAAGTTTCAAGGTTGGAGCATAGCAGACCCACCCTGTTGTGTCACATGCAGACCTATCTGTTCTGCGGGGTAATCTGTTACTTCCTTCAAAGCTCTAGCAGATGCGATGACATAGCGTTTTGTACACAAGCTGGAGTTAGGCACAGAAATAGTGATGTGTGGACACATGGCCTATGTTGACTCATCACACTGAGATGACTAGGATGATTAAATTGTTTATTTTGCTGCGTTCAAACACTGTTGTTTTGATCATGATCGGGATATTAGAGAGTAGGTTGCAGAGACTTTTCAGGATTGGTTTGGTGCAAGTGATTTGGATACTTCTCCAGTCTAATGAATGGCCTAGTACCAATCACACCATGGGCAAGCTATAGATCTTGCATAGCCACTGTCAGATGAGCTTCCTCTACTTTTATTTCCTGAGATTGAGGCACAGGCCTCAATCTTAGTAAATCTATGTACACTATAAAGTGACCGACATTTTGCACAAAATTCCAAAAAATGAGACTCCTATGCTTCCTTTTTCAGCAGCATTTAAAAATCCTCAATCCAGATATATGTTAAAAGGGTGATCCGCTGTTTCCAGAATGGCGATGATTTATTTGCCCAATGATCCATTGAAAGATTTTCTTTTCTTTCTTTTTTTTAACTTTATTTTCATTTTACCAAACGTACTCGGCTAGACAATGAGTTATTGCATTTCTGGCACTAAGAAAATACTTAGTAAGTCCAAAGTGAGGTATACATTAAATGTATAGGGGTGGGGAAGGCACATTCTGACAAGCACAGATAGTATTACAACATAGGGAAAACCCACATCACCTGGTCTCCTCCGGATGTAAAAAAAAAAGTGCCCCACTGCAAGTGATTAGTCAGTGTCGAAGAGAGGGGATTACAGCCATATTCGCATTTATGACTATAAGCAGCATACAAGTCAGCGCGTTGCTGATATACAGACACATACAGGCATAACACAAGGAAAATCATTCAGCATTTCTCATGTCATCCTCCCCACTTGTAGCATTACTCCCATGCGCCAAGTACAGTTTGTATGGGCCTCATATATCTTTCGGGAGACTACAGGTAGGCATAAGGTCATGATAGGTGTCTGATTGAGAATTGCTAAATACCACATCAGAGTACCTCTACTTTACTGGAGAACAGGTCCCTTCATTGAATGCATTGCTACCCTGCGGCATGCTAGAAGCAAACTCAAGGCAACCAGGTGCTGAAATGTCTTTGAACCATCTTTGACGTTGCCAAATAAAGCCATCAATGGAATAACCATCAATGACCACCCAGTGATCTCCTGCAGAGTTTAAAATATCTCAAGCCAAAAGTGGTACACTTCAGGGCAGTACCCCGACACATGTGCGAAGCCAACACCATCCAGACCACAACGTAAGCACCTAGAGCCCTCACGCAAGTCACACTTAAACAATCGAGTCAGTGTGTGATATACCCGATTAAGATATTTAAAATGCACCAGTCTATGATGATCATTTGAGAGGGGGTTTGAGTCACGCGGGCAACAATAATTCCACTGTGCTTTGCTAATCTCTATGCTCAAGTCCTCTTGCTAATCCCGGTAGGTCCTGGCATTTCAGGCTGTCAGGCCTCTTGTAAAAAAGAGTATAGCTTTGCAGTACTGGCTAAGTTGTCTGTAATAGATCAGTAAGAGTTGGAAGCTCCAATGGCTCTACAAGGGAATAATCTAGTAAGGTGCGCATCATGTGGCATGCCTGGTAATAATTAAATTGTGGATACCTCGTTCTGCGCACAAACCTTGCTCAATTGCAGAGTACTCCTTTAAATAGATCACCCATATATCGTATCCCAAGGCCATAGAGTGCCTCCGCTGCAGCCCTTTCTTGTCCCAACGGAAACCGACACCACTCTAGGGGTCGTCATTGAGAGTAAAACAAGGATCTTTTCAGAAGGTCCAATGACTTCCTCCAAAGGCTCAACGTGGTACCTATAAGATCAATCTCACGAAACCGATGCTCTGGCCTATCGAATAACTATTGGTGAAACGATAGCTGAGATGCTACATCTCGTTCTAAGCGGAAATGTGGCAATTCTGGTGGTCCATGAAGCGAAAAATAGGCAAATATACATTGTGCCTCCCTTTAGTAAGCCTTCAGGTCTGGAGCCTTAAGTATATCCTTTTCGTATGGTAGCATGAGTGTATCCCAACTCACGCACAGCTGCTTACCAGCCCACACCAATCTCACTAATATGCCGCACAGGGTCAGAAAAAAACATGTTAGGCAGCAGTATCGGGATATTTTGAAAAAAATATATATATATCTGGGAAGAATTACCATCTTGATAATGGCTATGCGACCACACAGTGAAAGGGGTTAGCGAATCCAATGGTCTACCGCTTCTGTGAGGATGCACAGCCCTTCCGTAGTTGTCATGCAGTACAACTTCTGGATCAATATGGACTTGAATATCCAAATAACGGATAAGCTTTGTCAACCAGGTAAGCCTAAAATCCAGTGACACCGGAGTCATAGTAGTGGAAAGTGGAAACACAAGTGACTTGTCCCCGTTAATACGTAACCCGGACTGGCCTCCAATGTGCACCACCTCTCTGAGGTTTGGCGAAAGGTTATGTTCGGGGTCACAAACATATAAGAGCGTATCGTCCGCATACACTGATATGATAAGTTTATATTACGGAAAGCGATTACCAGGATGAGCGTTGTACTCTGGCAACGCTTAGGCCATGGGCTCCGCAACCAGTGTGTAGAGTAAGGAAATAAGGGGCATTCTTGTTTTGTGCTCCTCGTGATAGGTAACGGCACCGATACCCTACCATATAGGCGTATATGCACCATTGCTTCTGTACAGAGAACCCTGACAATTTGTAGGAAGACATCACCCACTCCCACATGTCATAACACAGAAAACAGAAACCCCCCCTCAACAGAATTGAAAACTTTTTCTGCGTCAAGAAAAATCATGGTGGTACAAAAGGGGGTGGTGATGGACGGAGCATCTGAACCAATCAAACACTCACACCCAGTCAACAGATCTGGGTTTAATCCATCACCGTTCTTTAGCCCACTCTGCCACCCCAGTTCAGACATCGCCATATGCAAATCAGTCTGACCCTGTGCCTCATGGGAACAGTCCAGCCCGAACTGCCAAGCCATGCTTTCCCTGGACCGGAAACAAGCTTCCTAGGATCGGTTTCTGGCATTACAGCCGTCTTCAGCCAGGCTTGCTTGAATCCAGTGGCAAAGTGAGCAAGGGACTCACGTCTGAGCATACCGTGCCAACTTATGGCGAACAAAGCAGTACAAAAGGGGGTGGTGATGAACAGAGCATCTGAACCAATCAAACACTCACACCCAGTCAACAGATCTGGGTTTAATCCATCACCGTTCTTTAGCCCACTCTGCCACCCCTGTTCAGACATGACCATATGCAAATCAGTCTGACCCTGTGCCTCATGGGAACAGTCCAGCCCGAACTGCCAAGCCATGCCTTCCCCGGACCGGAAACAATCTTCCTAGGACCGGTTTCTGGCATTACAGCCGTCTTCAGCCAGGCTTGCTTGAATCCAGTGGCAAAGTGACCAATGGACTCACGTCTGAGTATACCCTGCCAACTTATGGCGAACAAAGCGGTACAAAAGGGGGTGGTGATGGACGGAGCATCTGAACCAATCAAACACTCACACCCAGTCAACAGATCTGGGTTTAATCCATCACTGTTCTTTAGCCCACTCTGCCACCCCAGTTCAGACATGGCCATTTGCAAATTAATCTGACCCTGTGCCTCATGGGAACAGTCCAGCCCGAACTTCCAAGCCAAGCCTTCCCTGGACCGGAAACAAGCTTCCTAGGACCGGTTTCTGGCATTACAGCCGTCTTCAGCCAGGCTTGCTTGAATCCAGTGGCAAAGTGACCAAGGGACTCACGTCTGAGCATACCCTGGAAACTTATGGCGAACAAAGCGGTACAAAAGGGGGTGGTGATGGACGGAGCATCTGAACCAATCAAACACTCACACCCAGTCAACAGATCTGGGTTTAATCCATCACCGTTCTTTAGCCCACTCTGCCACCCCAGTTCAGACATGGCCATATGCAAATCAGTCTGGCCCTGTGCCTCATGGGAACAGTCCAGCCCGAACTGCCAAGCCATGCCTTCCCTGGACCAGAAACAACTTTCCTAGGACTGGTTTCTGGCATTACAGCCGTCTTCAGCCAGGCTAGCTTGAATCCAGTGGCAAAGTGAGCAAGGGACTCATGTCTGAACATACCCTGCCAACTTAAGGCGAATAAAGCATTACAAAAGGGGGTGGTGATGGACGGAGCATCTGAACCAATCAAACACTGACACCCAGTCAACAGATCTGGGTTTAATCCATCACCGTTCTTTAGCCCACTCTGCCGCCCCAGTTCAGACATGGCCATATGCAAATCAGTCTGACCCTGTGCCTCATGGGAACAGTCCAGCCCGAACTGCCAAGCCATGCCTTCCCTGGACCAGAAACAAGCTTCCTAGACCGGTTTCTGGCATTACAGCTGTCTTCAGCCAGGCTTGCTCGAATCCAGTGGCAAAGTGAGCAAGTGACTCACGACTGAGCATACCCTGCCAACTTATGGCGAACAAAGCGGTAGAAAAGGGGGTGGTGATGGACGGAGCATCTGAACCAATCAAACACTCGCACCCAGTCAACAGATCTGGGTTTAATCCATCACTGTTCTTTAGCCCACTCTGCCACCCCAGTTCAGACATGGCCATATGCAAATCAATCTGACCCTGTGCCTCATGGGAACAGTCCAGCCTGAACTTCCAAGCCATGCCTTCCCTGGATCGGAAACAAGCTTCCTAGGACCGGTTTCTGGAATTACAGCCGTCTTCAGCCAGGCTTGCTTGAATCCAGTGGCAAAGTGACCAAGGGACTCACGTCTGAGCATACCCTGCCAACTTATGGCGAACAAAGCGGTACAAAAGGGGGTGGTGATGGACGGAGCATCTGAACCTATCAAACACTCACACCCAGTCAACAAATCTGGGTTTAATCCATCACCGTTCTTTAGCCCACTCTGCCACCCCAGTTCAGACATGGCCATATGCAAATCAGTCTGGCCCTGTGCCTCATGGGAACAGTCCAGCCCGAACTGCCAAGCCATGCCTTCCCTGGACCAGAAACAAGCTTCCTAGGACTGGTTTTTGGCATTACATCCGTCTTCAGCCAGGCTTGCTTGAATCCAGTGGCAAAGTGAGCAAGGGACTCACGTCTGAGCATACCCTGCCAACTTAAGGCGAATAAAGCGGTACAAAAGGGGGTGGTGATGGACTGAGCATCTGAACCAATCATACACTCACACCCAGTCAACAGATCTGGGTTTAATCCATCACCGGTCTTTAGCCCGAAATCGTGGCAACGCAACGTCAAGGTCAATGTGTGATATTACCACAAAAAGAGTACGGAGGTTATATATGATAGACCGACCCAGTATAAAACCAGACTGCTCAGGCCCCACAATATTAGGGAGCAAATGCGCCAAACGATTGGCCAAAACATTGGCAAAAGGTTTAGTATGTGTGTTTAAGAGAGAAAGTGGCCGATAAGAGGAACGTTGATCTGCTGGTTTTCTTGGTTTAAGCAGAGTGACGAGTAAGGCTCCGTGCATTGTTGGAGGCATACGGCCGTCGTGGATCATCTCTTCAAAAAGGGTAACCAGATGTTGATTGAGTTTATTTTAGTAGGCCTTATATAAAGCCACTGTTAAACCATCAGACCCCAGTGCCTTCCCACTCTAAATATCTTTTAATGCAGCAACAATTTCCTTGGGACTAAGAGGGGCCATAACCCATTTCCTATGATTATTAGTCAACCACTTCATGGTTATGTGCATTAAGTAGTCCGTTACAGCTTGTTTATCGAGTTTGATATACATAGTATGAAGAACAGTGTATTATCGGTGGAACTGATCTTTCCCCTGACCGGTCTCGTATACACGCTTGCCCTGCTCGTCTTTGACAGACAATAATACACGATGTTCATGACTAGGCCAAACAAGGGTGGCCAAAATCACACCTGGTCGCTATCCTTCACTGACTAGCTGTAGCATACCTGTCCAAGTATGCAACTTCATCTTGAGCCAACTTGTTAGCATACCTGTCCAAGTATGCAACTTCATCTTGAGCCAACTTGTTATATTCTGCCAACTTGGCATGGATGTTGCTCAAAAGCGCCTGCTCTGTCCTCTCACCATGAGCGCATTCCTAAGCAGCCAAATCTCCGTCTAGCCTTGCAAGGTGGCCTTGAATTGAGCGGAGCACACCTGCATGTTTCGAGATGGTAACCCCATGGACATAAACTTTAAAAGCTTCCCAGACAGTTGTTAAGTTTGACGCTGAACCCAGATTAGTGCTAAAGTAATTATCAATCTCCAGCTCCAGTTCCTAACAGAACACAGTGTCCAACAATGAATATTGCGGGAAGCGCCAAGAGAACGCATGTTGTAGTGGGTCTTCCAACTCAAGAACAAATCGTACTGATGACTGATCCATGTATGTTTGAGGTAAATGCTCATATTGTTGGACCATGAATGCAGCAAACTGTTTGAAATTAACCAGTAGTCGATTCTTGTATGCATGTCATGAATGGTAGAATAATGTGTGTATTCCCTAACCTGTGGAGTACGGCAGTGCCACAAATCCACCAGACCGCAATGGTTGGCCATATCTACAATAGCACGGGCTGCCAGTGAGGGTCACCGAGGCAGACCCTGAGAACAATCTAAATCGGGGGACTGGACGCAGTTAAAGTTCCCGCCCCAAATCTAAGGCATACCATTCTAATGGGATAGCTTTGCACGGAGCGCATGATAAAACTGTGGATTGTCATAGTTAGGACCGTAGACCCCCCTAATAACACCTCAAAATAGTCTTTGCAGAATCACAGAACCACAAAACATACTCTAGGATCAAGAGTGCCTAGTAGAAGTGGTTGTGTCCCCAAACCCATCAGGCATTTCTACATCGTGTAATGGGGAAAAACTGGATAAGCTGCAACAAAAACACCTGTGTACACCATTGTTTGTGCCATACTACTAATGTGATATGCCAAAATCCACCCCCTCCCACGCTATGCCCCCCCAACAGATGACACGGCAAAGTACATCCCCCCCCAGTTCCACCCAACCCGCAATCAACAAACCCCTCTGAAAACAATGTGGCACACACATAGAGGCAGAGTACGCCCGTCGAACTCCCCCGTAACATAAAAGTAACAGAGGGCCGCATATAAGATAGAAATTGCCCCAGCCGTGCAGCAGACATTCAGGAATACATTACCCCACCGCATGACCCTGTATACAAGTCAATATCATACATATTATAACATAACATCAGAGTTACATATAGAAATCCTAGCATCTTCTAAAGAAAACAACTATGCAAATCACATTAGCACAAAATGAGTGAACCCTTGGGGTTTTTGGCATGCAAAGGAACAAAGATAAATCATTATCGACCAGGTTCATCTAAATTAGCAGAGGCCTCCGACTCACCGCCTTCTGCCCTCGGGGACCTCCGTCTCCTGCCCGCTAGCTCATGCAAGCCTTTAGGGTCATTGAAGATCTTTGTTTTTTTATCGACAGTCACCCCTAGGCAAGCAGGGTAAAGCATATCAGTGTCAATTTTCAGTTCCTGTAGTTTCATTTTAGCTGGTAGAAACTGTGCTTCCTTGAACTGTGGTGTAAAATCTGGAATAATCGAGAGTTTTGCATCTTCATACGGAAGGGTTTGTATTTTTCTGGAACGGCTCAATGCCTCATCTTGATAATTGAGCAGTCTTGCTATAATCGGGCGGGGCCTAGCCCCAGGGATCAGCTTTGGGACCAGTGAATGGTGAGCGCGCTTCAGAACAAACATAGCGGAGAAAGTCTCTCACCCCAAATGGTCCACAAGGAGCTTCTCCACGAAGGTCTCCTTATTACCTATATTCGTATATTCAGTGAGCCCTTTAATACAGAGATTATTCCAGCTAGTGCGGGTCTCCAAGTCCTTCACCTTGGCATGCAGCGCAAATATCGTCTTCTCTGGCTACTTCTGGACCCCCCCCCACTGAGATTTGCTCATCCTCAGCCTCCGACACACTTCTCTCGACCATAACTAGCTGCTCTGTATGTTTATCAAGGTGTTCTGGCATCCTATCCATACGGTAGGTGAAGGCATTGAATTTCACATCTTTGTAAGGCTGATTTGCATAACAGTCAAGATTTGGCACAGGTCTCCCGCCAGCTCAGGCCCGAAGCATCTGCATCTGTTCCCAGCATTGCCGCCCATCCTAGCGCAACCTAGATGTTTCTTCACTGCTCGAACTGAAGTATGGGTAGGGTCTTGTCAGACTTACCCATGGCAGTAGGAGCAGTTAAATTATTTGCAAGCATGGAACTGTAAATGTGCACTCATCAGAATAGAAGAAGGCTCTGGAGGATGATCAAAAATCTGTACGCCACACCTAAATCCTTAAATCAATGTGAGTTATAAGCTGGGGTCATAATTTCTGAAGGACGCTGTCTCCAGCACTGTTCCCCGTGGGCGTTAGTGCAGCAAAAGTAGTCCAAGCCTGGAAGCCAGCACCCCCAACCAGGGCCGGCTTTAGCGCTGGTGGTGCCCTGTGCGACAGTGTCTGTTGGCACCCCGCCCCCCATAACCACCTCTGCCTCTGATTCCCTCACTAGCACCCTTTAACAGTGCCCCTCAAGTCTCCATTACCAGTCTCTCAGATTCATTTCGTTTTTTAGCGCCCCTCGTACCAGTGTAAGGTGTCAGAGCACTTTACACCACACACACATTGCACAGAGACAATCATATCTGTGTAAATCAGTGTATAGGAAATGTTACCTCAGACCGGACTACAAGGTGTAGTGTAGGAATGACATGTCATTGATACTGGTAGGCATTATAGTTTAAGGTCTTATTCAGGAAAAGTACAAATTCAGAATTTAAAACAAAACATCATTGTTAGGGGTTCTCTTTCATAATAAGAATTTTTTTCTACCCAAATGAACCCTTTTCACAAGATTAGGATGATGAAAGATTGGGCAAAAACCATATAGCTTTAACATATACCTTGTAGTTTGCATGCAGCTCTAGGATGACAGTTAACAGCTCAATGTTCTATATTAGGATTTTGACTTATAAAAGACAAGTAATAAAAGGAGCTCTCTTACAGAAGCAGTAGCTCACTGACCTATTTACATTATATGCACTTCCTTATCTGCATTGTAAACGTTCTTAGCAGCAGGCATTTTAACCCTCTGTGGTACCTTAGGATGAGTCAAAACTTGCACTAGACAAACCTCCGGTCCCTTTCCAAGAAGGCGGACTTCTTTTGACATTTTAATTGATGTCTGAAAGTTGCTTGAGGCCAGGAACGAGGCAGCGGGTGCTTTTAAAAAGATAAGACCCATTTTAAAAGATGACACCCGACCCCAAGTTTACACCCGGTGCAGTTGCACCAATCACACTGCCCAAGAGCCAGCCCTGCCCCAAATACCTCCGCAAACTCCTCAAACTCTGCTGTTGAACGCCTCCAGAACCACAGTGAGGGGTGCCACCAAGCACAGCAGTGGGAATCCCCCCACAGGAGTCAGAAGTGGCCCAACAGGCAAAATGAGGCGCCCTGAGGGGAATGCTATAGGTCACCGCAGCAATGGAGGCTGCAGCCAAGAGTCATAGGCAATCCCATGCATCACAGCACTGTAGAGTGGGCCAGCACAAAGAATCGCGTGGAATATCAGGCACGTATTGGGCTCCTCCTCCAGTGAGATCTAAAAGTCAAAGGGATCCGGCCTCGTCTGAACCAAGAAGTGCATGGTGATACAATCCCATAAAGAAGCTTTAGGGACAGACAGAGCAGCACAGTGGCAAGGAGCCCCCACGAGGTGCCTGGGGCTCCAGACAGGAACCAGCCGTGGCATCACAGAGACAGTACTATGCACCAGGCCCAGCGCAGCAGGCCATGCCATAGACGTGGAGCCGCCGCTCATCGTAGTTGGGTATTTTAAAATAGGCACCAGAGTGCAGGAGACACAGGGCGATGATGGGGTGTGGGTTTAATACCACGTTTGCACAGGATTTTGTAGGACTCTTGTCGCGGCTGAAGGAGCTCGCCTAAAAGCCGGCCATCTTTGGGTTTCACTAACTCTGCCCCCCAACCAATTTACAGGTTTTCTGGTAGTTCCTGCAGTCAACAAACACGAGTTTGAGGCCTAATTAAATATTTTTCCTGTGGATCTTTGTCACTTTGACCAGTACTTTGGTAAGGCATCAATTTGAATTGTGGCAGTTGGAACAGAATGCCATGGATCGCAGAATGTAGTTACTGGTGGGATGGATTTGCACAAACATATAATTTAATCGCGTCTGGATTTGGCTGACTGTGTCTTGAGGGATTTGACTGACTGTGTTTTCAAAAACATATTAAAAAGAATAGGAAATTACTGAAAAAAGATGTAGCACAACCTGATCACTAGTGCTAGACCTGATGATATAAACATTATTATTTTTTGAGGTAGTGCCTAGGAATGTTATGGCATGATATTATTTCACAACTGCAATAGTAAGACATGTATGCCTCATTTCCTATTTCTAATTTTCTGATTAAATCTTGTTTTAGAGCTGTACATTTATATTTAGGTTAATTTATGATTTGGTTTTGCAGATATTGTGTCTAAATCATAACCACATAGAATCAATACTACCCCGGTTAAAGCCTCAAAATCACTTAACAAACAGACAGATGCTACACCAGAAAGTGACTTCCAGTGGCTATGGCCAACAAACGCCAGCAAAAGGAGCCAGGTAAAAATATATATTTTATTGTAGAGCACTTGATTAATCATTTTCACAACTCCCTCAATCAAATGTAATTGTCAGTATCATTGATTACAATTTTGATACTTAATGACTCTCACATATTGTGCGAGCAAACATCTTTTTTTGATTTTGTGTGCATATTGCTCTCCAAAAGTGAAAGTTGAAAACCTCATATGTCAGGATTCTTCTGGAATCCTTGGGGTTTCAGATTTTAGGTCAGAAATATACCTTTGTTTCTTGTAGATTCTGTGAGAAAATTGTTGGCAGAGTTATGAATTGTTGTAGATTTTAGTGCAAATAGCTCCAAAAAGCCCAAAGCGCCAACCATGGATATCTGGTCACGCTGGACCTAGTCCCTCCTTTTGTCCCTGTCCCAGATTCACTCTCGTTTCCACTGATCTTCGCTGGGATCGAGGTCACCTCCCGCGCCAGATCAACTGACCGGCACTTCACACGGTATCCTGACTGACCCACCGTACCTAGTAAGTCCGTTACTATTCGCTATCCCTGCTGCCCCGTACCCCTACCTCTGGCCCTCATGCCTTTCCTCCCCCCCCAGGCTTCCTCCTTGGTTTATCGAACCGACGACCACACGGACCTGACTTTTGACTCTCGCTGCCAGAGGTATGTTTTCTAACCTCGCCGTGTGCCGCTTGCCCTCCTTCTCCCTCCTAACGGGGCTAACACCTGGTCTCCGCTCTGTGATATCACTCGCATCCCTGTATCCCTCTTCACACCCCTTTCCCGTCGATTCCGTTTTTCCAGTGACACACAGCCCCTCACCTTTACCCGACCACCGGGCTGTTCTCACTGCCGCCTTAATTATGCCCTATGCATCTCCGAGGGTCCGCGGTTCCTCCACTGCACGCATCGCTTGCCTGCCCCAGCACTCCTACCCCTAGAGCACCTTACCCACCACACTCACAATCCCTGGTTTAATTTACACCCCACCGGTCCCCCTCTTATATGCGATCTTTACGTCCGTAACTACAGATCTCATTGGATCACTTATCACCTGCTAGTCACCGTACCCCATCCTTTGAGCTTTATCAAAGTTTGTCACAAAGTCACCCCCCGCACCACACCCCCCCCACCTCCCGCACTACCACTCCGCTCCTCCCTCTCGGCCCTCGATTAACTCCCGTCCCTTCCCCCCTACAGCACTGCATCTAACCCAAGTCCTGATGATGATCCCGACTTAAATGGGATCGAAACGCCGTCGACCGTCAAGCGCGAACATAGGCGCTCCAGTCCAAATGGTTCCAGCATAAATACCTGCATATCCTCATTCAAGTCTATCTCAAACAAACGTGGAACCATATTGTTTGTATTCACTGTATATATTGATCACCAGTCACCCTGCGCCGCCGTCGTTGTCTATTGTCACTTGTTTTGCTACCATGCCGTCACTCACTCGCACTAAGCACCAAGTACAATTTGGGTTACCAACAAGTGTCTTACTCTGCTCCTTGCAGTGCTGTTATAACTGCAGAATTACCCTGTTCCCCCCCCTTTTTCCTCTACTTGTACCCAATTAATAAATATGATGTTACCAGCACATATGTGAAAAACCAAAAGAGAGTCTCCTTATCTCCTTATGATAATGTTTTATACATATCTGAACTAACTGTCTCTAAATTATACCTGTTGGGATAGCATATGTTTTTTACAGACCAGGTCAAAGCCACATGTTCAGGCCAAACCCAATGGACTACAGGTTGTCTACAGTCACCAGGTTAGCCTAGCTGAAGCTTTACCTTTTCAAATTTGTGACAAGAGTTCTGCTCGCGATGGAGGGAGCCACAAGGAGCAGTGAGAGCATTGTGTAGGCTGCCAGCGTAGCGAGCAGAGCAGGTCAGGCGTTGTGGGTATTGCTGGGGCTTCACTTTGGCGATCCCTTGCTAGTGATCTATGCTGTTGCACGAAGAGGCAGCTGTCGGAGTTTTACATTGAATCACTGTGCGAGTGGCAAAGTCTCAGTGCAAACTGACCCTTCGCTGTTGCTAACAGCCCAAAAGCAAGATAACAGCTCTCTGAGCTGCACCAAGAGTCCAGGACCTGAGGGGCACCACTTGGCGGTGCAGGATGTTGGGGAAACTTGTATGTTCCGGAGGTGGTTCAATTCAGGAGGCCAGCAGACTCGCCTTTGGAGTTACTCTGGTGTCCTGGGTTCAAGGGTGATGTAGCAGGTCCAGTTCTCTTCTCACCCAGGCAAAAGGACAGCAGGTCAGCAGGCCAGCAGAGTGGCAATCCTTTCAGCAGCACAGCAGTCCTTCTTCCTGACAGAGTATGTTCAGGTCCAGAAATGGACTGAGGTGTTGGTGTCTGAGGTCCCCTTTTTTATACTCTGGTGCTCTAGATCTGGAATGTGGGAGACACTTCTGGACAGTGGCTTTGAAATGCAGGGAATTTCCTGCCTCCCCTGCTTTGGCTCCAAACCGACTGTAGTGACAATGTGGGGCTGTTCGGCCCGTTGTGTGAAATCAGAGCACATGCTATTCAATTGCAAGTGGGGCTGTGCTCAGCTCTGCCCCTCTCATCCTGCCTGCAGATGGCCCTTTCAGGCACACCTAATCCATCTATTGTGTGACTGTTTGGGAGGAAATCACAAAGTCTAACTGGGGTGGCTTATATGTAATAAAAGGGGATTTTAAGGCTTGGCAAGGGGTTTTAAATACCAAGTCAGCATGGCAGTATAAAACTACATTCAGGCAGGCCTGGTACATGTTTTAAAGTACTAGTTAAGTGGGTGGAACAATAAGTGCTTTAGGCCCACTAGTATGTTTTCAAAACCACAAGGGTAGCCCACGAATCACTTGGGACCAAGGTGCACCGGGGCATCATTAACCAGCCTCCGCTGCTGCCGTGAGGGGAACGGCTGCAAACTTACCTTTCCTGGCCATGAGGGGAACGGCCCAACTACCACCTCCAGCAGCCCTTGGGCCCTTGCGCCTCTGACGCCGCTGACGCGCCAGGTGGCGCAATTAAATCACTGCGGCCCTCCCGCAGCGTGGGACTTCTAAAAGGCACTGGGACATCATTAAGCAGACTCAGCTGCTGCAGTGAGGGGAACGGCTGAAAGCTCACCTTTCCTGGCTGTGAGGGGAACAGCCCAAATACCACCTCCAGCAGCCCTTGCGCCCCTGACACGCCTGGAGGCGTGATAAAATCACTGCGGCCCTCCAGCAGCACAGGACGTGTGCGAGCGTGCCTGGGCTGCACCAGGGCGATGCGCGGGCCAAGGACGGGCCCATCCACGCCCGTCAGAGCCCTGTGGAGACAGAGCTGAGCCCCCTCTAACTTCTGATCAGCAACACAGCGGATTGAGGCCTCTCAATTAGCAGAAAGCAGGTCCCGTGTGTTAATGACTTTAAGCCCAGATTTAAGTCCTGATTGATCATTGTATCCCCTTCTGTATAGGCTTTTAGTTCCTGGGTTTTGGCTTTCACCATGAGTGCACGGAAGGGAGTAGTGGGGACTTTGGATGCCTTTATTATCAGGGCGGAATCGATGCTCAGTCATGAGATTGAGCTGACGGACTGGCGACTGTCATTAGACCCCATTACCCTGCATAGATGTTTATCACTATGCACTTCTATTGTGGATGATGCTTTGCAACCCTGCCAGACTGTGACCACACAAAGCATGCAACAAAGTTCACCTCAGCACCCTCACACACCTAGCTCGGACATACCCACTGTAGCTACTCAGATGGCCCTAGTACTGCCACAAAGGCCAGGGCATCTAAACCCCGCACAGGAGGAAGGAAGAAAGTGACATCGGAAAAGAGCAAAAGGGGCGTGGGTACCCAGAAACAAATATACCAAAAAGAACCATGAGCGGTGACGACGGAGGTACAAACAAATTCTAAAAGCACACAGACTGATATTGAGCCCCCGCTATTAACACTGAGTCCCCCAGGAGATGCAACTCCTGACATTATCATAGATTCTGTCTTGGATACTGCCTTTGTACGGTTTAAGGAACTATTAGATAGGAACTTCACCTACCTCTGGGATCACCTAGATCATCTGGAAACTGCAATGAATAACACGAGTGGCCAAAGGGACTCTTTACAAAATGTTGTAATTGCAGGGGGGTGCAACCTATTGGTTCAAGTGTTGGCACAGGGTCCGATTCTTTGATTTCAGCTCCAGTAATGTCTACAGGTGTTCCATCTGGTAATTTCTGTGTAACATGTTCAACCTGTAGCAAAGTTAAGGCTCTTTTTGTATCTAAGCCTAATGATGCCCCGGGAAATCTGCTTCATGTTACCAACACATGCAATATACCCGGGACCTCTCAGAACTCGCCCTTTATTAGTCTGCCTGACCCAGCTACTAGCTTGCATAGAGAGAATATCAAGTCAGGCAATGGCTCTATGAATATCATGAGAAAGGGTCACAATGATGCTAACATGGAGGTTTTGTATTACCGCCAGAGGCTTGCCAGTATGTCTTAGTGTTGGCAGGGGTACCATCTCTCAAGAAAGAACAGGGGGAAACCTGGCTACAGTTGCGAAACAAATGTGTGGATTGGCTGTCCAAACACAAGAGGTTTAAGGTGTCAGATATGCATAACATCATTATGGTTAGAAGAGTTGGGTGGGTGGGAGTGACACCAAAGAATATTGAAGGGGACTGTACAGTGATTAATTTTCACAGTCCGCCATGGTCAGATTACTACTGAGGGCTCAGGAAGATTTCACTCTTAATTCCACACATATCTGTACATTGCCATTGGGCTACTTTAATAGGCCGGTCCCTGGACCTCTGATAAATAATACCCCCTTTCCAATCTTGCATAACAGGTTCTCCCTTTTTATCTGACCTAGATAGTCAGGATTGACTAACGTCGCACCTGCTAACCACGGAAGAAGACCCTCTAACGAGTGTGTCTCTCAGAGTCAATGAGCCATGTTTTACCTCATAAAGTTGACCCACAGATAAATATAGAAGTGTGCTCTTTGGAACATATAAATTATGTAATACCCAATGTAGCTGGCCCCCCTTTGGAGGTAGTGGGGAACCGCTCTGAGTTACCCAACAAGTTAATTAATAATAGTAACCTAAAGGTACTAGGTTGCAATGTTGCAGGCCTAGAATCCAAAGTGCTTTTACCAGAGTGGATACATTTTGTACAGGAGCAGGACATTCGTATGTGTCAGGAGACATGGGCCACCAAAGATCTATATATTGACGGGTTTGAATGTCATAATACACTTGCCCTCATTCCAACGCTTGGCCATCCATCTGGAGGCCTTTCAATCTGGGTGAGCACTGCGGCTGGAGGCACTGTAAAGGTGTTAGATACTAAAGATGATAAATTTTAAGCGATAATATATAGAAGGGGTAAATCCATATGTTTAATCAATTTTTATAATAATGACTTATATTCAGTACCTAATGCGAATTCTATTAATTAGTTTAATTTCATTGCATCCCTACAGCTGGCTTACACTACGGGTATTTGTCTGGGGGGTGATTTTAATGCTAAAATGCCTATTGATTTTATGACATCCATTGGGATTAGTAACAAGGTACATCAATGCCATAGGGGTAATGAATTACATGGACACTTGCATAAACCTAACTTGTTAAACATGATGTAAATTGCTGAGGTAAATTATAATGGGGATACCCCGGAACCAACATTTAGAGGAAGGGGTAGTGCCACCACCATTGATTATGTTTTCATTTCTCCCACTCTCAAGGATTGTTTAATCTAAGCTATAGTTATTCCTGCCATTCATGGTGACCATAATCCAATCACGATAGAACTACGAATCGCCCCTAAACCAAACTATAATAATGAGTGTGGTGCAAGGGATTAGACCCCATCTACTGATAATTTAAGACTGGTTAACTATATTGATCTTTTCGCCAAAATAGTTAGTGACTACTCGCGTCTTATTGATTCATGTTTGACATTTCAAGATCCCAATCTGGAGGTAGTTGGAGACTTTGGGAAACTATGTGAAGGGATCAAATCTATATTGTCGAAACCATTGTCGAGAGTGGAACCTAGGTTAAGATGGTTTAATGGTAAATGTTCACAAATTAATAGACAGTTACGCCTGGCATTATCAAAAACCCCAAGAGACCTCCTTCTGGTTAAATTGTTGAGAATAAAGTATAAGGTAGCCGTCCTACAGAGGAAAGAGCAGATTTTGAATGAGCGCTGGGATGATATAGCAGTCGCCGCCCTCCTAAATAATGGGAACGCTTTCTGGGCTGCAGTTAAAAGTATGAGATCCCTCGCCCAACTTCCATAAGCTGCAATGTGACAGGTGAGCCTTGGGAATCCCACTTTTCGATGATCTATTCATTGCCTGCACAGAGCGAAGCCCCCTTAGAGCCTGAAGACCCCCCTGCGATTGAAATAACTTTGCAGGAAGTTGAAGATGCTATTAATCAGAGTCTGAGTAATAAAGCTCCAGGTCCTGATAGGCTGCCTATTGATTTGATCAAACTTAAACCTGAGTTCTGGGTGCCCCTTTTATTAAATATTTTTAATAATTTAATTAATGCCCCTCTCCCAAGTACCTGGTCGACAAGCATTTTTGTGCCAGTTTTTAAAAGGGTGACTGATCGCAACCTAACTGTTACAGGCCAATCTCCCTAGTAGACAACACAATGAAAATTTTAGGCAGGATCTTGTACAACCGAATAAAGACTTGGGCTGAGCTTGACTGTATTTTACAATCCTGCCAACTGGGATTTTGAAGCAAAGTGAGGACTATTGAACAATGTCTGAACCTCAAATTAATTATTGGGAAATATGCTGTAGCTAAGCAAACCCCTGTATATATGGCTTTTATGGATCTTACCTCGGCCTGTAGCATAACTGCGTAGGGACTTATGGGCTAGAGTAATCAATACTAGTGGGGAAGTCTCAGGGGACATCAGAATTGATAGGGGTGTAAGGCAGGGGTGTGTTCTGGCACCGCTGCTTTTTATTTTATATATTATCAATCTGCATAAATCCCTTATCGCACCTACTAATGATGTCCCCAAAATGAACGGCAATTTAGTTCCCACCTTATTGTATGCTGATGATGCCTTTTTAATGGGACGAACGCCAAATGCCTTACGAATTTTAGTGCAGGGCTTTGTGGATTTTATGGGTAGCTTAGATATGTGTACTAATTAAAAAAATATATTTATTATGTCTTGTGGGCCAAAAAAGCATATTTTAAATTCTATTACCGTAGATGAGCAAAAACTCCACTGTACAAGTACCTTCCCTTAACTTATGCTTGTTTTCTCTGCCAATGGTTCATGGACTGACCATGTGACATATAATAGGAACACGTTCTCTAAAGTTATCAACTCAATTATTAGTCTACCGCTGCCTAAAAAGACAGGGTTGATACTAGCACTTCTGAAAATTTACAAAACACAGTGCATTCCAACTGCAACATATGGCGCAAAGACCTGGGCACATACAAAGTACAAAAGTATTCAACTTGAAGAAGACAGATTCTATAGGAAAGTACTGAGAGTCCCGATTTCGACTTACATTTTGTTGAAGTCTTTATAAAGGCGCGATCCATTCTTTTTTGGCTTGCGATTTGGAAGACTCCTGCGGCGTCTGACTAGAGAGATCATTAGAGACTGCTTAAAGTGTGATAAGGGGAAAGATATACCAAGGCTCGCTGCTTTAAGATAGGCCCTGAGTAGTATCAACCATGCTCAGATTTTTACAAACCCGGAAGACTCCGTTGACATGAATAAAAAAGTGATTGGGGGGGGGTTTATATGATCATTACAGTACTTTAAGATTCAAAAGGGAGATCGAGAAAAAATCTTTTGACAGTTGTGGAAGAATCAAATACCCTACCTTGTTACCTCCTAAAGCCAATCGGACGCTGGAAGAGAGGATTATTGTTTTGTCTAAGGGCTGATACAGTCAAATTTCTTCTTTGTTTTCCTTTGGGGTACAGTGCGAATCATTTACCTTGCCCATGTGATGACAGGAAAGTGCACAGACAATACTCCATTTTTTATTCTTTTATACATTTTATAGCCGATATACCCATCAGTTTTTGCTCCCATTTTTTAAGAACACACGACCCATACATTTAGAAGAAGCCTACTTAACAATCCGTAAGCTAGAAAATGATGAGTTACTGGCCCATGTAGGTATTTTTTTTAAAATTGTGAGTACGCTCTCGAAATTCAATATGCACTATGACGTTCTGTTTTTATATAGAGAATGAGTTGTAAAAGTAATTGATATATGGGATTTTCTGTATATATTGGTTTCATGTTATATTAATTGTTTTGCATGACTTCGTTTTTGTCTGACTCTTGACTATGGATTGCTATATTTCCCTATTTACTATGATGATCTGTGCTTTTATGGATAAAATGTATCCAATTAAAGATCTGAAACGAAACGAAACTATCTTTTAAAGTGCTAGTTAAGTAGGTGGCACAATAAGTGCTTTAGGCCCACTGGTATGTTTTCAAAACCACAAGGGTAGCCCACGAATCACTATGGACCAAGGGTACTATGTAGTAAGACAAACAGTGGTCTCTAGGTAATAAATATAGATACAATATTTAGAGACACATAATAGTTCCCTATGGTTGTTCCAATGACAGTAGACAAGGAATTTTTACAGTTTTCTTTTTTAAACATGAAGTAGGGAATATACCCCTGCTGGGATAGTTCCAAAACAAGCGTTAAAAAACAGACAAAACAATAAACATATGGGCAAAAAAAAGTGTGACCAGTAAACGTATGAAGGATGAGAGTCACTTGTTTAAAAAACACAGCACTTCTGCACCTAACTGAAAAGTTTATACAAAATCAAACAGGTCAGAGTGTGGGTCGACGGTGTTTCGAGCCCTTAACTAAATGTTTATTGTTTTGTGTGATTTAAATACAAAGAATAAATCAAAATCCCGGAAATCTATGTTCTGTAAGGAAAAGGGATTATGTTACATCTATATCATCCTTATGTTACTTGTGCATAATTCTTTCACATGCATGTCATAGTTGGCAATATTTTCATCATGAGCGACAAAAGCATACTAGAACATTGTTCATTTAAATTTCATTTAATAAATATACCAAAAATACAACTCATTTATAACACACAAAAATTGTCATAGAAAGTTCAAGCACGTTATTCATTGATTCTGGCGGTGCACAGATGCTCCTGATGAAATTCTCATTATTCGTGTGTGTCTTAAGCAGAAATACTTGACTGGAGTGCTGGCCTTACTTTAAAGGCAGCATCTCTTTACATTGAAACCTTGTGGTTTTCATGGGGACTCTGTCTATGTCTTTGGTGGTGCGAGTGGACTGTTAAGCTAAAACCTAGAGAGATAACATGGGCCCCGGGAGCCCTTCTAAATAATAACATAATTAAAAAATATGAAATAAAATAATTAAAATCAGTGCATATGTGGACTGCTTTTCTGAATTGTTGTCATCCAGAATATGCTGTGGGCTTATATCAATGCTGATGAACAGCCTTGTGAGGCAGTGCCAACGGTTAGTTGCACAGCAGTAGTCAATGGCTGTCCAAAAGCCCTTTTCTTTACATAGGTGTATGCTTTTATTGTCTGGTTTGTGAGTTTGAGGTGAGTGATGACGCAAGCTTTTGCCAGACCTCAAAAGCTATCTTTGGGCTACACCTAAAAAAGAGGGAGAGAGGTCTCCTCAAATAAAACTAAAAGATGGGCTGGGTTCATGAAATCTTCAACTTTATGATTAAAAAATGTGTTCAGGGGACCCTGTAAAGGGTCTCCTGCGTGTATTTATTAATATATCCAACACCAGCATCAGTGAGGATTTATTAAGACTGATGTATGGTACCAAATTACTTAGGGTATAGTGAAGCCATCGTGCAACTAGGAAACTCGTAATGACAAGTATTCTGCCCATGTACTCTCAAAGGCTTCCATGTGCACTTACAATATCCAAGCATGGACTTGATATTGTAGGGTCATATCTGCTCATACAGATATGTCCACTAATGGGATATAGTGTGCCCTGTCTTAGGACAGTAAGAACTGCAGTAGGGGTGGATTACCTGTACTTCATCCAGTGGATGGGGATGTATGTCAGTACAATGCGATCATTTTGATCGCGGTACTTGACAACGCAGTTTTCACAACGCAAGTTGTTACAACAACTTGTGTTAGAGGGCGCTGGATTGTGGAATAATTTAATTTTCTCTTCCACTCCAGTGCACGTAACAGTAGGGAAGGTGTTGGAATAAAAAATTAAACTATTCCTTAAGCAAGAGCGCCATCCAGCGCAAGTCGTAGTAATGACTTGCGTTGTAATGGCTGCGTTTTAAAGGACACGAGGTGTAAACACAGCGTTGTAAAGGATGTTTCCCAGTGGATGGGGGCATGGCAGTTAGGGCTGTGTTCCATGTCGACTCTTTGGTTTTCTCTGCTCTAAGACGTGCAGCCTGCAATTGCAGTGTGCATGGTCTTGGTGAGGGGTCCCTGGGGTGGCACAATTTGTGCCACCCCCAGGGACCCCAGCCCCAGTGGACCCTCAATCAATCAATCAGAGCATTTATAGAGCGCGCTACTCACCCGCGAGGGTCTCAAGGCGCTGAAGGGGGGGGGGGCGCTGATACTACTCGAAAAGCCAGGTCTTGAGGTGTTTCCTGAAGGTGAGATGGTCCTGGGTCATTTGTAGGTGTCCGGGGAGGGAGTTCCATGTTTTGGCTGCCAGGTGGTAGAACGATCTTCATCCTCTGGTGGTTCTGCAAATCCGTGGGACGGTGGCGAGGGCGAGGCTGGCGGAGCGGAGCTGGCGGGTGGGAGTGTAGAACGAGAGGCGGTTGTTGAGGTATTCGTGCCCATGTGGTGGAGCGCTTTGTGTGTGTGGCTGAGGAGCCTGAACGTGATCCTCTTGTTGACGGGGAGCCAGTGCAGGTTTCTCAGGTGGGCGGATATGTGGCTGTGGCGAGGGATGTCGAGGATGAGTCGTGCGGAGGCGTTCTGTATGCGTTGAAGTCGTTTCTGAAGTTTGGCGGTGGTTCCTGCGTATAGGGCGTTTCCGTAGTCCAGTCGGCTGGTGACGAGGGCCTGGGTGACGGTCTTTCTGGTTTCGGTGGGGATCCACCTGAAGTTTTTCCGGAGCATGCGCAGGGTGTTGAAGCAAGAGGATGAGACGGTGTTGACTTGCTTGGTCATCGTGAGTGAGGAGTCCAGGATGAATCCCAGGTTGCGTGCGTGGTCCGAGGGTGTCGGCGCGGAGCCCAGTGCTGTGGGCCACCAGGAGTCGTTCCAGGCGGATGGGGACTGTCCGAGGATGAGTACCTCCGTCTTCTCTGAGTTCAGCTTCAGGTGACTGAGCTTCATCCATTCTGCGACGTCTTTCATTCCTTCCTGGAGGTTGGTTTTGGCAGTGGCTGGGTCTTTGGTGAGGGAGAGTATCAGTTGGGTGTCATCGGCGAAGGAGATGATGTTGATGTTGTGCCTGCGTGCGATGGCGGCGAGGGGGCTCATGTAGATATTGAATAGGGTTGGGCTAAGCGAGGAGCCTTGGGGTACGCCGGAGATGATCTTTGTGGCCTCTGAGCGGAACGGAGGGAGGTGGGTTCTGTTGGAGAGAAACGAGGTGATCCAGTCCAGGGCCTTTCCTTGGATCCCAGTGTGGAAGAGGCAGGTTATTAGGGTGCGATGGCAGACGGTATCGAAAGCTGCCGAGAGGTCTAGGAGGATGAGGGCGGTTGTTTCTCCGTTGTCCATCAGGGTCCTGATGTCATCGGTGACTGCGATGAGGGCAGTCTCGGTGCTGTGGTTGGCTTGAAATCCTGACTGGGACGGGTCGAGCGAGTTGGGTGTCTCGAGGAAAGCAATCAGCTGTTTATTGACGGTCTTCTCGATGACTTTAGCCGGGAAGGGAAGAAGAGAGATGGGGCGGAAGTTTTTGAGGTCTTTGGGGTCCGCTGTGGGTTTTTTCAGAAGGGCGTTGATTTCCGCTTGCTTCCAGCTCTCGGGAAAGGCGGCAGTCGTGAACGAGATGTTTATGACGTTCCGGAGATGGGGTGCGATGATGGTGTCGGCTTTGTTGAAGATATGATGGGGGCATGGATCAAAGGGGGAGCCGGAGTGGATGGAGTTCATGACGTTGGTGGTGTCTTCAGTGCTGATGGGGGTCCAGGCGCTGATGGTGGTGGTGGGGGGCGCTGGTTCGGTGACTGGAGGCGGATTCTGGGGTCCGAAGCTGTCGTGTATATCTGCGATCTTTCGGTGGAAGAACGTGGCGAGGGAGTTGCAGAGTTCTTGTGACGGTGTGATGTCGTTGTTGCTGGCGCTGGGGGTTGGAGAGCTCTTGGACGATGTTGAAGAGTTCCTTGCTGTTGTGGGTGTTGTTGTCTAGTCGCTCTTTGAATGTTGTCCTTTTGGTGGTGGGGATCAGCTGGTGCTGTTCGCAGTGGCGTTTTTGAGGGCTGTCATGTTCTTTGTAGTTCGTTTGTGGCGCCAGGTTTTTTCGAGGGTTCGACAGGATTTCTTTGATTCTTTGAGGGCGTCTGTGAACCATGAGGTTTTCCTGTTGCCGGTCGTGCCTGGGGGGTTCTTCAGTGGTGCGAAGTCGTTGGCGCAGTTGGTGATCCACTGTACGAGGTTGTGGGCTGCGTCGTTGGTGTCGGCAGTGTTGGCTGGCGGGTTCTGGCTCAGCGATGAGAGGGGCTGGTCTGTGGTGATTTTGCTCCAGCATCTGCGGGGTATCTATTGCATGCGGTGGTGGGATGTATTCTTTTTGAAGGTGAAGTGGATGCATCTGTGGTCGATCCAGTGTAGTCCGGTGGAGTGGCTGAAGGAGACGTGGTTGCTGGCGGAGAAGATGGGGTCGAGCGTGTGGCCAGCGAGGTGGGTGGGGATGTTCACCAGTTGCTTGAGTCCGAGGTTGGCGAGGTTGGCGAGCAGGGTGGTGGTGTTGTTGTCGCTGTTTTTCTCCAGGTGGAAGTTCAGGTCCCCATGTAGGATGTTTTCTGGTGAGGCTAGGGCGTGCGGGCTGATGAAGTCGGCGACTATTTCGCTGAATTGTGTGCGTGGGCCCGGGGGTCTGTAGATGAGCGTTTCTCTAAGGGTGGTCCTGCGGTTCGGTGTGAATCTGGAAGTGTAGGTGTTCGGCGGCGGATGGTGTGTCTTCGGTGACGGTCGTGATGTTGATGGTGTTCCTGTAGACGATGGTGATTCCTCCTCCGGTTTGGTTGACGCGGTCCTTCCAGGTGATCTTGTAGCCGTCCGGGATGGCTATGGCGATGTCGGGGCCGAGGATGCGTTCATCCAGGTTTCCGTGAGGAAGGCGACGTCTGGTGCTGTTGTGTCGAGGAGGTCCCACAATTCGACGGCTTGTTTGTGGGCGGAGCGGGTGTTGAGGAGGATGCACTTGAGGTGGTTGTTGTTGTTGTGTGGTTCGGGGGGTGGGGGGCAGGTTCGAAGGCAGGTGAATTTGCAGGCTTGACAGCTGAAGGGTCCGTGGGTGCGCTTCAGGGTGGCTCAGTAGCAGGCGGGTGGTCGTCCGGTGTTGAGTGCGTGGAGGGCGGCGGAGTTGTATCTCAGTCAAGTCCCCTGGTTCCGGCGGGGGCCAGAAGTTCTGGCACTGGGCGCGGTCCAGTCGCGGATGGGCGCAGACGGGCTTGCCTTAGGCGCGCCATTGGCGCGCGTGCGCTGCACGGCCTCCATATGAGGGGCTGTGGGAAGGAGGAGCAGCTGGGATGCGGGAGCGGGGTGGCGAATGGGACAGCGGAGGGGCGGGCCGCAGGGATGCAGCGGCGGGACAATGGGACAGAGGGAGAGCGGGGAAAAAGGGACACAGAAGGCAAAAAACGGGGGAGGGGGCACAGAGGGTGAGAAGTATAGCGGGATACAATGGAAATTGAAAACAGGCAACAGTGAGGGGCACAGTCCAGAAACGGGGGAGGGGGCACAGAAAGCAAAAACGAGGGGAGGGGGGCACAAAAGGGCACAACAGTAAAGTGGAAATGGGCACAAGGGCACAAAGGGCACAACAGTAGTAGCGGACGGAAGCACAGGCTAAGAGAGGCCTAGGAGGGCACAGAAGTAGGGACGGAAATGAGCCCAGGCAAGAGCCTAGGAGGACTCACGGAGCACCAGTAAGCAGGAGCAGGATACAGCGGGGGCAGCTAGACAGGGGGACCGTGTGGCGGCTGGGGGGGGGCGACCTACCTGCAGGCAGGGTCATTACCCTTGCCCTACATATCAGGGGTACCATTTACTAGGGAGTTATAGTGGTTGCTGAAGTTTTGCCAATTGTGGTAAGTTTTGGATAAGAGATCTGGCACCGGGAACCTGGTTAATAGGGACCCAGTGCACTTTCAATTTGAAATCAGATCAGGCAAAAGGAGGGGGCTAACCATGTCAAAAGGGGCACATTCCTGCACTTCCCATCAGCACGACAAATGCAGAGAGCTGGGTTGCCACTTTAATTAGATTTAATCTGAAAGGTGCCGGAATATTAACATAAAAGGCTTTCTAGGGGCACCGACTATAAGCCTAGTGGCTTTTGAATTTGTGATGGGCTGACAGAGGAGAGAGGCAATGGACCTGTGCTGAGCCCGGATCGTCACGGATTCAGAGGTGGCGGAATAGTCACCGAGGCCTGGTGAGTGAGGTAGCCTGGTGGCCCACAGGGAAGTCATGAACATTGCGGATAGGCCTAAGCCAGTGAAACACTAACAGGGAGGCGGTAGAGAGGTGGAAACCGGGCTGCCGAATTGCCTGTCATGCAACTGACTTTTCTTGTCACAGTGGCCTTTTAGAGGCACAGGCCTGTTGGCAGGGCCACTGGAACCATGTGATTCTGCTGCGTTTTCTGCTTAATGGTTGAGTTTGCCTCATTTGCCACATAATCAATCATTGCTGCATAATATGCAGATTTTAACAAAAAATATTCTATCTCAAACAGACTAAAAGCATGGTTACACATGTCACCATGCAATGAAAAGCTCTTCACAAAGGTTGACTAGTCATCTTTAAATTGCTTATTGATGTATTTGGGTGTTAAACTGGTACTCATAAGGTGAAATCATTACCCATACAGTGTTACCATGTGGTAAAATGATAAAATAATAACATAACACATAATGTGCCGTATTATGCCGTAAAAATTACCTTTTCTTGCTGCATAATTTAGTCAACATAGCTGCATAACTGGGTCCTCCTCTGCTACATAATTGCAGAGGTTCTGCCTATTGGTGTAGCTGTACTGTAACAGACTGTGCACCAGTCATGTAGTGTATTTTGTAAAGCGCACAGCTGCCCCAACGGGGCGTCCCGGCGCTGTATAACGCTGTGGAACCCTTCCTGGCTCTCCCTGTGAGATGCCCCTCCTGGGCACCCCCAAGGTGAAGCCAGGCATCCCAGTGTTGTAGGGGCCGTTGTGGAGATTAAGCAAGCTATTGCCCAGAGTTGCAGCGTGGGACCCATGATTAGAGTAGGCGCCGAGGCGAGAATTATTGAGTCCGCGGACATTGAGCTTAAGACCAAGTCATGCTAGCTTTTTTCAGGCAACATCCTGCCTCTCGCAGTGTAAGTCTTGTAGCTCAGCCTTTTGCAATGAAAAGTCAATTATGCATGAACTAGAACACAAAGGGTAAAACAATAGTCTGCAAACTGCTCCCACATGACTTTTGACAACTTCAGGTGTAAAGAACGGCCCTCTCAACTACTCCATCTTACTTTCTCAAGTCCCTAACTTCCCACTTAAATTCTGCTCCGTGCGTTAAAGCACCTTAGAAGCTACACTAGGGGTCAGCATGGCTTAAGAAGCACAGACATGCAGCACAATTTAACCGAAGACAGTGATGCTTAGTAACCTCGCACTTTTGTGTTGTGTTCAAGTGCTACATTTAGTTTGGTTGCTCAACGGCCCAAAAAAGCTCTGAGATGCTGAGTACATAGGTGGACATGACCGGAAGTTCTGCTGCAGTGTTGCATGTATGTCTGAGAGGGATGTGTGCACTAATCTTAATGCTGCAGTACAAAGGTTATAAAGTTATGGGGCATGTGTTCTTAGCTCTCCCTTTCATACCAGGCTTGGCTCTCCCTTTCATACCAGGATGGGCTCTCCCTTTCATACCAGGATGGGGTCAGTCCTAGGTCATTTCTGCCTGCATGCAGTTTGTGCATATGATGCCCTCTTCCTCCACGCCTTACCTTTCAGGTGGGCAGCCGCTGCTGGCTGCAAGTTGCTTATCTTTACTAAGCATGCGCCCATTGGTGCTCTGTCACGTAGGCCAGCTTAAGCTAATCATTCCTCATTTTGTAGCCACACGCTGGCATTGGAATTCTAGAAGATGTAGTTTCACATTACCCTTTAATCTTTGATCCTTATATCCACCATGCAAACTGCTGGGTCCAGTTGGTAGCTATGAACCAGTCGATACACGTCAGCCGTGTTCAAAACAATGCGAACAAGTGATCACCCTATTGCAAATAGCTGATTTTGGACTGACCTGTTTTTTAACAAAGTGATGCCGCTAGAGGGCCCGAGTACGGACACCAGAGTTTACAGGAGCATTTCACAGCAACGCTTTTGAAGATATGACCTCCCTCCCTCAGGCCTCTCCCACCCACGATTCCTGAGCCAATCTAAGTTTAAAAACACTTTATTGAATAAAATTATACATTGTAAAACATCATTGCAAACGCACATAATAGTAACATACACCCCGGTAAAGGGGAGAACATTATACTAATAAACAATGCTTTTTATTTTATTTTTGTGTTACAAAAGAGGGGAAGAGAGGGGAGAGAGTAGGGGAAAGAGGCATCAAAAATAAAATAAAATAAAAAGCAGTTTTATAAAACCTAAGTTGGCAACTAACCAATAAGATTAAAAAGATAACACAACAGAATAATCAAGGAGAACTTCTAGAAAGGTACTCATTCGAGGGAGATCATAGCAAATCTCTTTTGATTAATAAAGGCACAGATGTAGCATGAGCACGATCAAGTCTATGGTGATGGCACAGCAAATTCCAACAGGCAGTTTAAGCAATGTTTTTTGTATCTTTCCAATTTGTAGTGATAATTTGAAAGGAAATTGCAATAAAAAGATCACCAAAATTACGGACATGGCTCGGAACATTCCAACTGGGAGCCAGCCCGCCCAGAAAAACATGAACAACATCAAAAGGAACATCAGAGGATAAAATATTATTAAGTGTAGACCAAATACGAGACCAGAGTGTTGTAACCTTGGGACAGTGAAAAAACATATGTAACAAATCACTGTTATCATAAGAACAAAACCAACATTTCTTGGAATCCAACAGACCAAATCTACACAAATCAGAGGGTGTATAATAAAGCCTATTATAAAAAAAGTAAAAAGTCTGTGTAGTACTAGCTGAGCGAGAAACAGTGTGTACCTTGGACCAGATAGACTCCCAAGTTTGTAATGAGAATTCTTGGCCTAACTCCAGTTCCCACAGCAGTTCCAATTTGGATTTGGGCCTATCATTGGGAGAGAAAGATAGTAGTTTATAAATAGCTGAGGCTCTAAAGGGATTCGTAAAGTCTGGCAAGGGGGGGAGCTGAGGATTGGCAGAGGGGGAGGGAATGTCCTGTAAAATGACGGTGGATAAGGAGTGAATGAGCGAGTGAAAGTGAGAAGAGTGTTTAGTAGTTATACCGAAGGAGTCATACAGATCCTGAAAGGTTCTTAAGGAATCGTTGATGAGCAAATGATCATAAGTAATAATTCCTTTATCAATCCATTCCTTCAAAAAAAGTGCTTTGTTATTAATCTTAAGGGATCTGTTATACCAAATCGGAGTGCACAGATGAAGGCGAGATGGGGAGGAGAAAGAGCGAAAAAGTGAGAGAGTAAGGGCTTTGGAATGTTTAAATATAGGAGAAAGAAATCTTGAAGGAGGCTGAGATAAACGGGTTGCTGTAAGGAAAGAGAAGGGAGCAAGTTGGGCCGATTCTATGGAGCTCCAAGCCTTAGCAGGGGGAGAGAGGGGATCTGCAAGAAATGGCCATATTTGTTTGAGAGTAAATGCAGAATGAAAACGTGAAATGTTAGGAAAATTAATGCCCCCTAGGTTTTTAGGTTGTTGAAGACGAAGGAGCGAGACCCTAGCTTTACGATTATTCCATAAAAATTTTACAAGAAGGCTATTAATGGATTAAAAAAAGTAATGAGGAAGAGAAATAGGGAGCATGGAGAGATAAAAATTAACAATAGGAAGCAACATCATTTTGATAGTTGATAGACGGCCCACCATGAGAGAAAAAGGGGGCACCATCGTTCTATGAGGGATGAGAGTTTCTTAAGGATATCAGAATGATTAATTTGAATGGTTTCTCTAATGGTGTTAGCATAAAGGATGCCCAAACACTTAATAGATCTAGGGTTCCATTCAAAGCCAGACCCCTCGAACATGTAAGGAAGACAGAATTTATTGAGGGGGAGAACCTCTGACTTGTCAATATTTAATTTATAACCCGAGACCAAGGAATATTCATTAAGTAAGGAGAAAAGAGCAGGTAGAGAAGCGGTACGATTTAAAATATAAAGTAAAATATCGTCGGCGTAAGCAGTAAATTTGATATCAGCATCCTTATAAACGAAACCAGAGTAAGAGGGAGACCTTCTAACTTTCTCCAAAAAGGGTTCCAACACGAGGATAAAAAGGAGAGGGGAAAGAGGACAACCTGTCCTGGTGCCTCTATGAAGGTAGAAGTAATCAGATTGGGAACCATTAACCCAAATAGAAGTTGTAGGGTCAGAATAAAGTAAATGAATATACCGGAGAATATTGGGGCTAAAACCATGCCATCGAAGTGCGCCCAACATAAAATCCCAATTGACACGATCAAAAGCTTTTTCAGCGTCAAGAGTGATCGCAGCAATAGGGGAGTCCAGCTTGGCAGCAAGGTAGATAATATTTAAAAGGGTTCTCGAGTTATCAGTTATAGATCTGCCTTT
Source organism: Lissotriton helveticus (assembly GCF_964261635.1). Lineage (NCBI taxonomy): Eukaryota > Metazoa > Chordata > Amphibia > Caudata > Salamandridae > Lissotriton > Lissotriton helveticus. Next base: position 511,287,395 of record NC_136070.1, on the reverse strand, counting down.
AACAAAACCTGATTGATAAATGTTAACCAGATCAGGAATAACGGAATTGAGACGTATTGCCAACATTTTTGCATACATTTTGCAGTCAGTATTTATGAGGGAAATTGGCCTATCATTTTTACATAGGGAGGGATCTTTGTCTTTTTGGGAAGAAGGGAGAGCATGGCTTGTGTAAAGGAACCTCTAGATTCGCCCGAGGCAAGGAAATGCTGAATTAGAGTAAAGTGTGGCACTAAAACTGTTTTAAAATGAAGAAAAAATCGCACTGTAAATCCGTCCGGACCGAGAGTTTTATCTTTAGGAAGAAGGGAAAGTACAGCTGGAATTTCTTTTTCTGAAATGGGAACTTCAAGGGAAGAAAGATCAACCAAAGTACCAGCTGGTTTAGGGATAGAACAAAAAAAAGAATCTATTTGCTCCGAAGAGGGGTTGGACTCTGGTGTGTATAGGGAGGAGTACTAATTAACAAAGCAATCAAGAATCTTAGCATCCGAAGTGTGAAGAGAACCCTGAGAATCTTTAATAGCAACAATCTTGGATTTCTGCTTTTTAATTTTGAGATAGTTCGCAAGCGATTTACCGGCCCTATTACGCCCTCCATACATTTTAGCGTTAAATTTGAGAAGCTGATTAGAAGCAGAATCCCAGGAGTGCTTGCTAATCTGCATCTTAGCTTTAATAAGGGAGGACAATGAATCGGGTGAATTAGTAGTGAAGTAGAGATGTTCGAGGTCTTTAATTTGTTTGAGAAAATGAGAGGCTTGAGAGAGGGCTTTCTTCTTTTTACGGGAGACAGTCAATGACTCTACCACGGGCAGCAGCCTTGAAAGCATCCCAAAGAAAGTGGAAATCTGAAGTAGTGTCTAAATTATTATGAAAAAACGAATTCATAAAATGTGTAAAGTGGTCAGTGAATTGTGGATCTAGCAATAGTGAGTTGTTAAAACGCCAGCGACGAGAGGCGGGAATGGGGGAGGGATAGTCCATATCTAAAATGACAGGTGCATGGTCTGAAATGAGAATGGAGCCTATTTCTGAATTGGTCATGAATTGAAATGCGTGGTGAGAAAGAAAAATATAATCAATTCTGGAGAGGGAAGCATGCGCTGGAGAGAAAAAAGAAAATTCTAGGGAGTCAGGATGGGACAATCTCCAAGTATCAATGAGGCCTCTAGAGGAGATAGACTTATGAAACAATTTTTGCATTTTATTGGGGACATATCGTACGTGAGATTTACGGTCCAAAAATGGATCCATTAATTGGTTACAGTCACCTCCAACAAAGAGGTCATCACCCACATTGGAAGAAAGAAGGGAAGAAAAATCATTCCAAAATGTTAGGTCAACACCATTAGGGCCATAAACGTTACAAAGAGAAAGATGAACATTGTTAACAACAGTCTCTAAAAACAACCATCTACCATTAGAGTCCTGAATTTCATTTTGTATTTGAACAGATAGCGATTTGTGAAATAGAATACCAACACCATTTTTGTTATTGACAGCCGGAGAGCAGTAAGCTTCCCCGACCCATTGTTTACGCAAGGATGATAAATCTTGTATAGAGGTATGCGTTTCTTGCAAGAAAGCAACTTGACATTTCAAACGAGCAAGGTGAGATAAAACACGTTGTTTTTTAATAGGGTTCAGAAGACCCTTAACATTCCAGAAAATAATACGAAGACCTGTCATTGTAAGAAGTGGTAAGAAAGTGAGAGAAAAGGCATAGAACAGCTAGGGGAGAGGAAGGTGAAGGAGAGACAGTTAAAATAGATAGTGGATAAGAAGGAAATGCATACCATCATAATAAAATGAATGGAGAAGAAAGATAGCCACCACAAAAAAGAGGATGAATAAATAGAAAGAAAGAAGCAAAAAATTACAATAGTAAAGAGTGTCAATGAAGAAACAAAAGAGAAGAGAGGAAGAAGTAAAGAATTACTACCTGGAAGAGAGAGGTAAAAGGAGAAAGACTCAAAGGACACAAAAATGAGTGAACCAAAGAGGGGAAAAAAAGGAGGAAAAAGGGATGGTACGAGGACGGGGTACAAAAAGAGAAAGAGGGGGATGGGAGTGAAAGACTCCCGAAAAATTGAATAAGAGAGAGAGGATGACTAAAAGCCAAAAGAGTTTAGCCATGAGGGCAGAAGCAAGAAAGAGCATGAAGTGGGGACGGGAGCAGCGAGAACAAGACAGCCGCACGAGCCAAAGAGAAGAGCAAATAGATGGTTACATGAAGAAAGAACAAAGGATATGAGAAAAAAAAACAGAACGGTCAAAGGACCACATGTAACCAAATAGGACAAATGAAGGGAACTTACCAAACAGATGAGAGAAGAAGGGCAGCGAAACGAAGGGCATAATACAGACATCGGAACAGCACAAATATGAGTTGATCAACATAAACTACTGGGAGGGGACCTGGAAGACAAGAGAAAAACAGAAGGTAATGAAGGCGACATTGCGACAAAGGATCAGATACCACAAAATGTAAAACCAACAGACATAAGGACGTAAAAATTAGGGCTTGCTGAATTCCATGGATTCCTCTTTATGAGTGTGGATACATTTTCGAAGGTCTTCGAAGCTGAAAGATCTTTCCTTGTAAGTCACTTTGAAGAAGCAGGGATGGATGAGGCCATAACGAGCATTCATAGAGCGAAGCGTAGGACGCAAATCCAGAAACTCTTTCCGTCGTGCAGCCGTGGGTTTAGAAACATCTTGAGTGATGAAAACTTTGTGACCAGACCAAAGCAACTGCTTATGCTGTTTAGCAGAGTGAAGGATAGTCATAAGGTCAGAGTAAAGAAGGAAATAAACAATGATACCTCAAGGTTTTGAGGGAGAGGAAGAAGTCCTTGGACCAAGACGATGGGTCCTTTGGATGTTTATGTCCAAATGTTTAGGGAAGCCGGTAATGGGAAGGACCTGAGTTTTCAAAAATTGGATGAGGTCAGACCCTTCAGAATCCTCTGGAACACCATAAATGCGCAAGTTGTTACGTCGATTTCGATTTTCCAAATCCACCGAGGTTTTTTTAAGCAGTTCAACTTCTTTGGTAAGACTATCAACCTTGGAGGCAACATCATGGGCGTCACTGATCTTTTGCTCAACATCAGTTAGTCTCAATTCCAGACCAGACCATTTATCTTCCAAACTCTGCAGGGTTGAAGCAGTATCAGTCATGAAAGGGCGTATGAGACGCAATTCCTCCATTATGTCCTCCAGCGTAACAGGAAGCGGGGACTTGGATGGAGATGGGGGTCTTTCTTGAGACACTTGGCATTGGCTGCGGATTCTTTACGTGAAGCAGAGGCAGTACCATGAGCATTAGAAGCATGTGCAGGCTCCATCTTACTCAGAGACAAATATTCCAGAACAAAAACCAGGCAATAAAAGCGATGAGGATATATGAAGAACCACCAACCAGGAGGGCAATGGCGGGGAGCCTAAGCAGTGAAAGTTAATGAAAAAAGCAATCCTGAGAAATGTCAGAAAAAGCCTTGGGGGTCGGTAGAACACACTGAGGTACCGAGCCCTGCATGAAAGAATGGGCGAAGGGGTCAATTAGGACAGAATATGTTATTATTGCGCTTGAGAAGCGAGCTTGGAAGTCACAGAAGCCATTGCGCAGGTATGAGCCTAAAGCCAGCAGCCCATCAGTCAGCGAAAGAAGGAGGTATTTGAAATTCGCACTAGACAGGGGTCTCCAGTGAGTAAGTAGTAAAGATTCATTCTTCACAACAGTAGGGCAATGGCCAAAAAATTACAGGCAGCACAAAATTGGTTCTGAGGAGGAAGAAAACGTTGCTGTGAAAAAAAAAACGGGAAAAAAAAATGGCGCCCGCTGTCGAGCGGGGGGCAAAACTGAAGATATTTAGCCCAAAAATTGCATTACATGCTCCAAAAGCATACCATTATAAGGAGGGTGGCTTCCGGTTTCATAATCTGACGTTTTGGGAGCTGGATGCTGTCGAAAAATGAAGCCTTCAGGGACGAGCGCCACTCTTTAGAGTGCGGCCATGTTGAAACGCCGCATCGCGCGCCTTGCTTCCTGAGCCAATCTAGATGCTGCTGTCAGCAAGAGAGCAGTGCGAGGAATGGCATGGTCAGGCGCTGGTGGCGCTCATTTGGAGCCTTGGGGGCTGTGGCAGCAATCCTAAGGGCTCCTACATTGCAGAGATAGGCGAGGGTTCAAGTGCGCATTTCAGGCTGATCAGAGCAAGGCACCTGTCCAGCCCGACATGCGCACTTCACTCCAAGGAGGCCCAGGCCAGCACCTGTCAATTATCAAGCTGGCTTGGAGCGGAAGCTCCCCCCCCACTTCCCCCTCTTCCCCCCCCCCTGTAATTTTGCCTGGGTCATGCTGCGCACTGCACTCAAATGAATAAATAACTCAATTAAACATTTAATATGGCAAAAACAAACAGGGAGGCAACACCCCCATACCCAATTAAGAAACCACTGCTTGTTTAGAGGGTTAATATGGCTGCTGCAAATAATTTGTACCATGCAGATCACATAATTGTATTTTATATGCATAGCTCTGAGTTACTGCTTTTGTCACAGAGATCCTTTTGTTACTGTGAAGTTTTCTAGTTACAATAGTAACCTAGCATAGTGAACTATGAACTGCCTTCAAAGAGCTGCTTGCAAACTGCATGGTACAGGTTAGAAAGTTATGTTTTTCCAGTCTTTCGTTATCCTAATGTTGCTAAATGAGTTTGCTTAGGTAGAAATAAATTCATATGAGTAAATGTAACCCTAACCATTGTGATACGTTTCCAATCCTGAGTTTGTACTTCTCCTGCCCAAGCACTCTTAAAAATGTCTACACCTTGTAGTGCCCTTTGTCGTATGTAACATTTTCTATACACCGACTTACACACGTATTATTCATTGTCTGTATGTGTGTTTGATGTAAAGTGTCCAGACACCATATTCTGGTATGAGAGGCTCTATAAAACATTAAATACATCTGAGAGGGGCTATGGAGAGATGAAGGACACTGCTGGGGGGTGATAGTGAGGAAAGCAAAGAAGGGCCCCCATAAAGATTGTCATATTGTGGTGCGCTGTAAACCCATCATTTACTATGCTTTAAAAGGTAATAAAATTAAACGTACAATGAAAAATGTGTTGTAAAATGCATAATTTTTCCCCAAAACCCTCCTTGTAGTGGTCGAGCTCACCCACTGCGCTCACTATGCAGCGTATGGGAGCTGGTCTGACAAAATTTGCCAGGGCTGCTTTGGGTTCCCAGTCCAGCGCTGAGCATGATGGTAAGCCTACAATACTCCTCTGTACTGATGTAAGAAATGCAATAGTTTGAAGGGGCTGACCTAAAGTGCACTCTCCATGTCTTGAACACAAGAGGTTGGCTTCGCAAGACAAAAAACAAGCTGTTAGAAATGGGGGTCTCTAGTTGGCAGGGGTAGGTACCTCTTTCCAAATAGGGACCCTTCTTCCTAGTCAGGGTAAGGGAGTTACACTCCTAAAATAAACCCTGCTCACCCCCATGGTAGCTTGGCATGAGCAGTCAGGCTTATCTTAGAGGCATTGTGTAAAACACTTGCACATAACCAGGAGTAATACAGTGAAAACACTTTAAAAGGACACCACACCAGTTTTAGAAAAATAACCCTAATTTTATCGGTGCAAACAAGACCAAAAATGATTAATATCCACCATACAGTTCTCGGAATTCTCAATAATCCAAATTAGACTTAAAATATGGTTTGTGAAGTTGATGGCTCCATCTGGAGCTTTCACGGCGTCGTGAACAACAAATCCAAACAGTTCGGGCTGACTGTGGCGTCGCAGGCTAGCTACAGGGTCGGAAAGACCCGCAAAACAGTACCTTTTCCAAATGTAGGACGTCGACGACCTCTCGTTGAGCCCCGGAGAGCTGGCGTCTGCAGGCGTCAGTTCCATAGGTCAGTGCAGGAGTCGTCGGGCTTGAAGTAAGGGGTGCCCGCAGGCCTCGGGGCTGCGGTGCGACGTGCGGTGCCCTCAGGTCGCGTTGCAGGCAGCGGCTTGGTGACGGTCGCTCAGCAGCATCATGAGACCAGGGCTGTGGTGCGAAGTGATGCGGTGCTCATCGTGGTGCTTGCAGGTCACAGTGCAAGCAGTGTCATCGTCATTGTAGAAGCGCTGTCGTCAGCTGACGAACTGGAGCCGATGGCGCCATTGTCGGTAGACCATGACTGTGGTGCAAGATGGGGGCGGTGCTTCATGTAACTTACGAGTGGTGCCCCCGAACCACGGAGCAATCAGCAGCGTCGATGTTGGCATGGAGCGGGGTCGTCAGTGATACCAGGGCAGTGGTGTGAAGTGAGGCGCTGCAGAGTAAGGTGCCCACAGACTGCAGTGCAAGCAGCGGCTCGGTGATGGCTTCAGGTGGTGTCATCGGTGAGACCAGGATTGCGGTGCAAAGTGTGGCAGTGCCCTCTGCGGGGCCTTCAGGACACAGAGCCAGCAGCAGCGTCGTTGACAGCGTTGGGTTGCTTTTTCTTCTGTTGCAGCACATAACACACTATCCCCAGTACTGGTAGCAGATGAACTTAAAGTCTTTGCTGTTCTTGAGACTTCTTGAACAAGGGGCAAGCTCTACCTCAAGCCCTTGGAGAAACACACGCAAAGAAGTTGCAGAAAGTTCAGTTCAGTCTTTTCACTGCCAAGACAGAAGCAGCCACTACAGGCCAGCACAGCAAAGTGGTAGTTCCTCCTCATAGTTTCTCCAGATCTTTTTCTTGGCAGTCTTCTTAGTCCCAAAGTGTTCTAAAGTTCTGGGGTCTGGGCCCAGTATTTAAACTCACATTCCTTTGTTCTCTCAGATTGAGTGTCTGTGCTTAGTCCAAACCAGTTTGGTCCTCTCAGGCCCAGCTTCCCAGCAGAAGGTGGAGACAGTATTGTCTAAAGCAAACCAGGCCCATTCAGGTGCAAGGAAATCTCTTCCCACTACTCTAAATGCTGCCCAGGTCTATTCAGCCCAGCGCTGACTCACCCAGGAAAGGCAGGACACACCTCAACCTCCCCAGTGGCTGTCTGAAGAGAATGCACATCCCCCAACCCCTGTCACTCCAAAGCCAGACAGTCAATCCACAAACCCAGCAGAGGCACGCAGGATGGCTAAGCAAGAAAATACCTACTTTCATTCTGAGTCCCAGCATGCTAAACTCAATTTCCCTATCTTGTCCCCATGGGGGATTATAAGATTGTATAAGTAAAACTCCTATTCATTCCTATGGAACAGACAGCCTTGCAGTGGTAAAAAAATAAAAACACTGTAGTTCACCACCAGGACATGTCACACACACCAGTACATACCTTTAACACACACAGCACCCTACCCACAGGGGTACCCTGGGCCTACCTTAGGGGTGACTTATATGTAAGAAAAGGGAAGTGTAGGGCCTGGCATGGGGGTGCACTTGCCAAGTTAACATGGCATTTGAAGGGCGTGGCCAGGAGCGTAAAGATGGCAGTCACACTTTAGAAGTGCTCCGGACCCCTCCGTCATCCGCTCCTGCATCCACCACCATCGACAAGTGCACACCCTAGATTTCTGCTCCTGAGCTGCGCTGCCCGGGACTCGGTGTCACTCTTGGAAGTGGCGTAGGAGGCTTCTGGACGTTGCATACCGCTTTGTGGAGCGGGCCAGACTCGCGGCAGGTCCAAAATGTCGGCTCGCAGGAGCTGTGTCCCAGCCTCTTCTGGTGCCCCTGTGACTGTAGCTGCCTGGGTGCCGCGATGGGAAGAGAGACCCTGAAAGGATGTCACTTCTGATCTGGCTGGAGACAGTGACATCACTTGCTCCTGGGTCGGAGCTGCGCCGGGTGGCAGTAGGAGGCGCAGAGAGCGGCTGAGGCAGCTACGCCGGTCACAAGTGGACGGGGCTCTTGAGGGGCTGGAGCGTCAAAGAGAGAGATCGGCCTTCAATCGGGCGGTGAGGAGCCCGTTGTTCTGCCCCCGCCGGTGGATAGGCCCACCGTAGCCTGCGACCACAGCTCCCAGATTGGGTGGGTGCTGGGCCCCGGACCCCGGACCCCGGGGCTGCTTCTGGCTGCTGGAGTGCCCCGGTCCCACGTGCTTTCTCCCCAGTACTGTGGTGGTGCGGTGAACCCTTCGTCTGTCAGCCTGACAGCGGCAAGGGAGGTGGGTGTTCCTCTCTACCTCTCCACCTCTTCTTGCACAATCACATTGGAGCTGGCCACTCGGCGGGGGCCCCAAGGAGGGTGGTTACCCTGGTAGAAGCTTGGACTGCTTCACCGTGTGTGGACCCCAGCTGCTGTCTGCCCTGGGGCGCCCCTGGACGGAACTCCTACATCTGCTTGCCCTTCATCTCAGCGTCAGGCAGTGGCATTGGCCCCATCCTTGCTGCCCGGCAATCATGGAAAGAGACTGGGCGCCGAAACCCCCCTGCCAAGCAGATTAAAGTGGATCAATACACGGTCATAGATTCCGGGGCGACAGGGGGGACCGTGGGAGGAGGCACCCCCACACCTGCTGACCTGTCTACTATCCTTCAAGCTATCCGTACCTCCAATCTTCGATGGAGGGCAAGATCGAAGAGGTTTGGGTCGCTGTGACGCTCATCTGTCAAGACCTCCGTAATGCCATGGCCCGGATTAAGGAAACGGAGTCTCGTATATCCACTGTAGAGGACGACGTCCAACATCTTAAAGACCAGGTGGCTCGCCTTCAGACTCATACCCAAGAACTGCACAGAAGGGCCGAGGATGCTGAAAACTGGTCACGGCGTAACAACCTTGGTGGGGTTTCCAGAGGCAACGGAACAGGGCCGGACAGCTGACTTTGCCGAGCGAAGGTTGAGCTCGTGGGCGCCCGAGGGCGCCCTCTCCCCATGGTTCACGATTGAGCGGGCGCATCGGTCTCTCACGCCCAGTCCTCCCCGGGCGCGCCCCACAGGCCAATAATAATGCGGATACTTACCTTTAAAGATCAGGACTCCATCATGGCTAAGGCACGGAAGCAGCAAAACCTCAAACACCAGGGACAGATAATAATGATCTTCCCCGATTACACCAGTGAGGTCCAGGGCCAATGTCGCTCATTTGGGGAAGTTAAACAAAAGCTGCGTGTCCTCAACATCCAATACCTGCTTCTCTTTCCGGCCCGCCTCCAGGTAGTGTTTTCTTTGACTCACCGGGGAGGCCTAGACGTGGGTGACGGATGAGCACCCCTTGCGACTCACCGCCCGGAGCACCTCTCCTAAGAACAGTAGTGTGGGTGCCCGCCAGGACCTGCCTGGCCTGTGGCCACCACGCACCCGCTCACGCAGGAGGCGGGGTCCGTGATGACCCCGATCGGACTCACCGCTGGGTCCTGCTCATTATTCGACATCCGGGGTACCGCCGGGCGACCTCCCCGCCCTGTGGCATACTAGCTCTTTGAACTGCGTGGACCCAGGGGGGGCCTCACCCAAGCCATCACTACTGGATCCTACAGACACAGATCTCTCCCGGAGCCCGGTGCTTTCCACTGGGCTGCGTTGCGCCCGCCATGTCTTCCAGCTTTACTTGGTTCCACGGCCTCGGCGCTGCACTTCAGCTTATCATCACCTTTATTTCTCGATTGACACTACCACAGAACATCCTGCTATGAGGAGGGGTCCTCCACGATTCCCCATTCCCAAGCATTTTTGGTTGGTTTTCTTCTAGTTTCCACAGTTAGGGACGACAGATGCTTCTGTTCCTGAAGTATAGGGAGGGGGGAGTGGGCGAGGTTGGGGGGACCTTTGTCCCGGTTTTTCCTTGTTATACCTTGTTCACACCCACTGTTTTGATCAACAGCATGATGACCGCACGTCCCATAGAGTCTGTTGTCCCGGCTCTTCGCTGCTACATGTCCCACACCACATTTGTATCCCTGACTGCTAGCAAAACGAATGCGCACACTATCAGGCTTGCAGAGACACGCCCAATGATTCACGTAGGCCGCACACTTCGCTTAAGCCTGATGCCCGCACGAGACGTCTTCCCCTGCACTCGTACCCCCCAGGACTGGCATCCACGGTGGGAAGGGGTTGCTCCATGTAATGTCCTGGAATGTTAACGGACTGTTAGACAGTGTCAAGCGGACAGCAGTCCTGCACTATGCACAACACCACAATGTCGATGTACTGCCCCTCCAAGAAACCCATCTGGTCGGCAATAAATGCCCCTTCCTGGCGAGATACGGCTATGGTGGGGTTTGGCATTCCAGCTTTACTCGGGGGTCGAGAGGAGTAGCATTCCTTGTGCGCTGCACCCTCCCATTTGCTCTACGTCAGGTCACTACTTACCCTCCTGGTACCTTTGTCTCTCTGGAAGGAGCCATAGGAGACCGAGCGTTAAATTTGCTGTCTATATTCCTCACCATCGCTGATGGCCCCCACACTCAAGCGACTTGCGAGGTTGATAGTCGCCCTGACCCCAGGTATGACCATTATATGGGAGACTTTAATACAGTCGTGGACCCCGCCCTTGACGTGGTGGGAACCCCTTTGTCATCTCGAATATCTCAGGCCAAGCTTTTATTGAACTGGGCGACTACCCTGGGGGTCTGCGATGCCTGGAGACTATGGCACCCCACGGCCCGACACTACACCCACACCTCGGCATCCCACCACACTCGCGCACGGCTCGAATACATTTTTATGCCAGCTCTGGATCGTTGGATAATCAAAGGGACAGCCATACTACCTAGGGGTATTTCTGACCACTCCCCAGTGACGCTGCGGGTGGGTGACCTCCCGGATGAGTGGCGACCAATCTGGAGGCTGAATGTCTGGTTTCTGCAGGACAAAGATTTTCGAGACTCGGTGGGCAGTGAGCTCCGCCAATACTTTATCACCAATCAGGGCTCCGTCTCTTCCCCTGGTACTCTTTGGGAGGCTGGCAATACCACTATTCGTGGCTTCGCCAAAGGCCAGCTCAAGCTTCAACGGGCTGCACAGGAGCCCCGACTCACCCTCCTGGAGGCTCAGATCACCCTGCTTGAGGACCAATTGCCTGCAGATAGGACCGAGGCCTTGAACAGGAGACTGGCATTCCTGCCTGAAGAGCTCAGGCAGACCTCCTTGGAAGCTGCCAAACTGCTCTGGAGGTCGTCGGTCGCGCGGGTCTATGGGTGGGGAGACAAAAATGGGAAGCTCCGCCATCGACTGGCTACGTATCCAATGGCCAACCACATTATTCCCGAGGTGATAGCCCCGAGTGGTGAGGTCCACCGGTCTCCGGCAGCGGTGGCTCAGTGCTTTGCTGCATACTACACCACCTTTTACGTTGTGCAGCCCTCCTGTTTACTCTCGGAATTGCTTCACAGAGAACAGATCCCTCTCCCGCGACTTAGTGAGTCCGAGTCCGAGGTGTTAAACCTCCCAATCACTCCAAATGAGGTCAACAAGGCTATCTCTCGCATGGCTTCCAGTAAGACCCTGGGACGGGATGGACTACCTCAGGAGTTTTACGCAGTGTATCGGGACACGCTGGTCCCCCACCTGTCGGAACTGTACACGGAGGCGGCCGATAAAGGCTTGTTCAGTACTGAAATAGACATATAGAAAACAACGTGGATAAGTGCCTTTGCAGGTATAGATCAGGGTTGTTCCCCTGTTACAGAGTAGAGGAACGCTAACAACAGGTCGTTGTTTTATGAAACCCCTCACCCACCTACCTGGTAGGTGGCATGCTTCATCATCGGGGTCCAGCTGGATTGCCAATGCAATCCAGCTGTGCTTCTACGCCTGTTTACAGCAGAGCGGGATTTGGTGTGAAGTGAGGTGCTATGTGAAGTGTGATTTAATGCTAAAAATACCCATAGGAGATGCCCTTGTAAAAGTTTTAATAGAAGGGTCCTATGGCATGAGTAAAAACATAGGCGGGATATATACGAGGTTAAAATGTGCCTCAATATCCCGACATAGCCACCATCATGGTGATCCCCAAGTCTCAGCCCCCCCTCGACCCATTGCTCTGATTACCGGCCTATTTCACTCATCAACTCTGAGCTCAAGGTGTTGGCAGCCATTCTGGCTAACTGTCTGCAGCGTACCTAACCAAGCTGGTCCATCCTGACCAGTGTGGCTTTATGCCCTCGTGGGGCACCAGACACTGCCTCAGGCGTTTTCACCTAGCTCTAGCAAACTGCCAGTCTCTGACTCCATACTTGTCCCTTCTTCTCGTGGACTTAGAGAAAGCTTTTGATTCTGTGAAGTGGCGATACCTAGAAGCGGTGTTGGTGGAAATGGGCTTTGGGGACTATTTTTGCAAGCTAGTGAGGACGTTCTATTGCCGACCAATACAGACCTCTGGCTTTCGGCTGAACTCCGCTAAGTCTGTCTTGGTCCCCCTCCACCTTTCGAGAGAATGCTGTGAGTGTCCGCCCATGATTCCCTTTTGACAGCAGTCCTCCAAGTACCTTGGGATATGGGTGGCCCTCCTCCCGGACCTCACCTGGGTGCTTAACGTCACCCCCTTACTGAAGAAAGCCCGGGCTAATCTCCTCAGATGGCAAACGCTGCCACTGAACCCAATGGGCAGAATCGCCTTATTCAAAATGATGATACTTCCCAGGTTTCTCTACATGTTTTAGAACACACCCCTTTCTTTTTTGCGTGCGTGGTTCCGGGAAATGGACAGCCTGGCTGTCAATTTCCTATGGGGGGTCAGAGGCCCCGTTTGGCCCTCTCCCATTGTCGGATCCCACCCTTCGATGGCGGCTTGGGGATGACAAACCTGTACCTTTATTACCAGGCTACTTGGCTCCTTACCTTACATGACTGGTTTAATGGGGGCTAGTCAGATCTAGCCTATCGGCAGGAATTACACATCCTAGGTCTGCCTATCATTCAGGGGATGCTCTACGGGAACACTGTCCCCAGGACCCTAACCGAGGTATTTCTGGCAGGCCTCCCTGCGCCACACTCACTGGTTGGGCAAACTGACTCAATTCACTCCACTATGACAGGGTGCCCAGCTAGGGGAGGGGGCCGGCTTTAAAGCGTGGGATCTTATCGGGATCTCGCAATTGGGGGACATCTGGAAAGGGGGCAACATGTGTCCCTTCAGGATCTCCAAAACCTGTGCTCCCTGCATACCTCGCAGTTTTATCGCTATTTGCATTTGCGCCACGCTCGCCGCTCACACACCCCAGAGGGCACATCCATACCCAAATACAGTCCCCTGAGGCCCAGGTGATGTCTGGCAATCTGGGGAAAGGAGGGATCTCCCGTATTTATCTCTCCCTCACGAATAACACCCCCAACACACTTGCACGGCTCAGGGACAGATGGGAGGGATGGCTTGGGTCCTTAGACGACGCCGACTGGCGGGACGCACTAATGGCCCCTAAATTAATCACAGTATCAGCGGGCTTTGCTTGGTCCAAATATACTACTTACATACTGCTGATCTGACACCACTGCACCTTCACCACACCGGACTTCGCCCGTAGCATCTTGCCCACACTAAGGGTGGCCATAATTTGCATAAGGGGTCTACGCAGAGAGGCACGGAGATGAAACCAATCTCCGCACTCTCCGTATAGGTCCGTTACGTGCCACCCGCCTCCCGCCCGCAGTATTAAAAAACTTTAAAAACATTATAAATAACATTTCCCCCGGGCTTCCCTCCGTCTTCATCACGTCTTCTTCTGGGAACTGCGCAGGCACCCGCACATGCGCAGTCCTCGCGAGGAATGTTACTGTTAATATTGCGCCCAAGTGTGCGGAGATTTTCCTTGTTTCTCCTCCTACATCGCAAAAGGCGTAAGGGGCAAATCTCTGCACATTCCGTGGACGGAACGGAGTTGTCCGCCAACCCCTAGCAGACACCCGCAGGCTGATTACTTCCACGTGGTATGGCATTGCTCCGTTATCGCATGCTTTTGGGAATCGCTAATAGGGGAGCTTACTGGGGTCCTAGGCTGGGAGATACCTCTTAATCCCACAACTGCACTCCTGGGAATTACTGACGGGCTGGATGGCTCTCGAGCCAACAAACTTTTCCTGAACACAGCCTTGATGGTGGCTAAAAGAGACATCGCGGCGAGCTGGTTGGCCTCAACTGCCCCTGCCCTGACACGGTGGTGCAGGGGGTGGACTTGTGTGCAGCACAGGAGCTGTCCTTATACGAGGCCTGGGGATGTCCGAAGAAATATAGCAGGGTGTGGGGTAAGTGGGTGGGGGCGATAGACGACTAATGTTTTAGTTGGACAACTGTGGGATGTGGTGGGTGTTATTCCACTTCTATTGCTTATTTGGTATGTACACTGCCTTACGGACGCTATGTTTCTCATATGCAATGGGATCTGAGCTGGCTGTTGGTCTTTCATTTTTTTGTGTATATCTCTGAAAAATCAATAAAGTTGGTTATCAAAAAAAGAAAACATGGCAGTTACAAACTGCGCGCAGACCCTGCAGTGACAAGTCTTAGATTCCTTTTCAGGGCTACCCATGTGGCTGGCACAATCTGTGCTACAGGCCCACTAGTAGCATTCGATGTGCAGGCCCTGGTACACTCAGTGCACTTTACTAGGGGCTTACCAGTAAATCAAATATGCCAATCTTGGAAACGCGAATCCATAATAACAATTTACAACAGGAGCACTTGCACTTTAACACTGATCAGCAATAAGAAAGTGCGCAGAGACACCAAACACACAAAAGCTGAGTCAAAACCCAGAGGTCAGAAACCAAAAAGACTGGGGAAACACGCTAAATTCAGAGGTGCAACAGGGTGTCAAAGTGACACCCTGGCACCCTTGAATGTGTCCCCCATTTTACCGAATCGGTATTTACCGATTCGGTAATTGCCATTCATTCCTATGGGCCTCCAGGCCCATAGAAATGAATGGCAATTACTGAATCGGTAAATACAGGTTCGGTAAATACCGAATCGGTAAAATTCGGTATTTTAGAATCGGTAAATGTACTTTACCTACATCTGGCCCCTCTAGTGAGCAAAAGTGTTGCAGTGAACAAATAATACGGGCTGCCTTTGATATGCAGTGCATGGATGTATGACGTTACAACGCGAAATATTACAACGCATTCCGTTACAACGAATTTTTTGCAACGCAGGATCCATTACATTGCATGCTTTTACAACGCATGACATTACATAGCAGATGCTATTACAACGCATGCCATTACAATGTAAGTATAGGTAAGTATATTATTTTTTTTTTAAATGTAAGTAATTTAAATTTAATTAATTAAATAAATAAAAAAAAAATTAAATAATTATTTAGTACATATATTACTTTAAGTTTATTTTTAAAACAACTTTTAATAATAAAGAACTATTTTTAATAAATAATAAAATTATTAAAATTAATTTTTTTAATTAAAATAAAAGATTGTATTTTAAAACTAAACCCTAAAAAAAACCTGTACCCCAAAACCCAAACCCAGCCCTGAACCCTAAAAATACCCCTGTACCCCAAAACCCAAACCCAGCCCTGAACCCTAAAAATACCCCTGTACCCCAAAACCCAAACCCAACCCTGAAACCTAAAAATACCCCGGTACCCCAAAACCCAAACCCAACCCTGAAAACTAAAAATACCCCTGTTCCCCAAAACCCAAACCCAGCCCTGAAACCTAAAAATACCCCTGTACCCCAAAACCCAAACCCAGCCCTGAAACCTAAAAATTCCCCTGTACCCCAAAACCCAAACCCAACACTGAAACCTAAAAATACCCCTGTACCCCAAAACCCAAACCCAGCCCTGAAACCTAAAAATACCCCTGTACCCCAAAACCCAAACCCAACCCTGAAACCTAAAAATACCCCTGTACCCCAAAACCCAAACCCAACCCTGAAACCTAAAAATACCTCTGTACCCCAAAACCCAAACCCAACCCTGAAACCTAAAAATACCCCTGTTCCCCAAAACCCAAATCCAGCCCTGAAACCTAAAAATACCCCTGTACCCCAAAACCCAAACCCAGCCCTGAAACCTAAAAATTCCCCTGTACTCCAAAACCCAAACCCAACCCTGAAACCTAAAAATACCCCTGTACCCCAAAACCCAAACCCAACCCTGAAACCTAAATATACCCCTGTACCCCAAAACCCAAACCCAACCCTGAAACCTAAAAATACCCCTGTACCCCAAAACCCAAACCCAACCCTGAAACCTAAAAATACCCCTGTACCCCAAAACCCAAACCCAACCCTGAAACCTAAAAATACCCCTGTACCCCAAAACCCAAACCCAACCCTGAAACCTAAAAATACCCCTGTACCCCAAAACCCAAACCCAACCCTGAAACCTAAAAATACCCCTGTACCCCAAAACCCAAACCCAATATAAAAAAAACATAAATTAATATATTTATTTATTTTTAATATTAAATAAAATAATTAAATAATGTTAAATAAAATATAAAATAAAATTATATACTTACCTATACTTACGTTGTAATGGCATGCGTTGTAATAGCATCTGCTATGTAATGTCATGCGTTGTAAAGGCATGCGATGTAATGGATCCAGCGTTGTAAAAGTTGCGTTGTAATAGAAGTGCGTTGTAAAAGTTGCGATGTAACGGCTGTTTCCCGCAGTGCATGTATGAGATAGAGCTTTGAATGAGACAATAAACTCAAAGGTGCTTTCACCTCTCTTCAACCATTGGTCTGTTGTTCCATTCACATTTGCTCCCACCCATTACAGCACATAGGAAGGGGCAATGGGTCAGTCCACTTCCAGCACTGACTGACTTCACTGTAAGCCCCTTTCACAATGAGCACACCCACACACAAAGTAGTTCCCTTCAGTGCCAGGGACTACTTTGGTAATGGGTGCTTGTTTAGACCAAATAATGTTTTTCCTTTAGCTAATGTTTAAAAAAAAATATATATATTATATTGATGATGGCCTGGCAACTTCCCCAGCAATAAAGTTTTGCAAACACAATGACAGAATAAAACCAGAATTGCAAAAGCCAAAAGACTGGCGGAATGTGACAGACCTATTGTCTTTGCCTGTGCTTGTTTTTTTTCAGTTATGTTTTGACACTCTTTGAACGTAATTGATACACTTAAGCCTGTTGCTTCGTTATGCATCCAAATTGGAATCTGAATCAAGAGGCTTCACCCAGCTTCATTAAAAGGATTTTTTGTACCCTAAAAAATATAAATTTGCAGCTTTGATGACTACCCTTCTCTAGCAACAGTCAAGATTTGAGGCCACTAGTTGTAATGTGGTTCTCACTTGTGGGCCGCCTGAGGCAGCAGGCTATACTCGCCCTAATGTGCGTCCTGCCCAGCTCTTACTGTGCTATTCCTTAACATACGGTCTGCCTGCTCCCTCCTAAGCTACACTTCCCTACATAGTCGAACCTGCCCTCTGACCACTCATACTTCTGCTGCCTTTTTTCTATCATTTTACCTCTGGAAATAGTACTCCGTTTTTTGCGTTATAAGTATGATGCAGCCCTGCTATTCATCTCAATATTTTTTTTTATTTATTTATTTATTTTTAAATATTTTTATTAGAACAGGAAAAATAGATAGAGTAAATAGTTTACATGTCAGTTAACATATCAATAGCAAGACCAATAGATTAATAGAACAGAATAAACAGTTATAAAAAGCATTCCATATTACAATTTCTCAATGGTAACCAATAATGAATCAGACTCCCACAACCTTTATCTAGTACATCCTAGCTAAACTTTTAAATATCAAATTACATTAAATAAATAGGTTGTTGAATTTGTTTCTACCTTGGTATGATGAAGAGTTGAGACATTCCAATTGAGATTGAAATCTCTAAGCAACAGTTGTCACAGAGAATTCAGCGCAAAGGACCATATGTACAGAATTTAGGGATTGCGATTTCCTAATTGCGATTCTTTGCGAATCTCAATTAGGAAATAGCAATTCATAATGTACAAAAACGTGCACGTTGGAATCCGCGATTCCTAATGGTGTTCCAATAGACCTACCTCGTTAATATTACTGGCCCTCCTTTTTTGGTGGAGACTGAAACATAGACCAGCCCTTTTGGAGTACTATCTGGCATTTAGAGAAATAGTCACATTGGATAAGTATCGTGCCATCAAATCGGTGAGTTCTGTGAAGAATACACTCATGAAACTTGGCCTGAGAGCATATTGGGCTGAAGGTTCCCCTCCATTACCTAGAAAGATATAGAAATATGTATACTGGAAATGGATTTAAGAGACAGACCTTCGCAGGCATGACTGTGGTTCTTTAATAGATGCTTTTTTGCGCATGAAGCTGCAACGCCTCTCCGACATTGGTATTGCTCGGTCAGCCTGGAACTGGATCAGCTCTTTTCTTGAAAATCGACACCAGCAAGTCTGGCTCCCGCTGTGTTCCTCTGCAGTCTTGCAGGTGCCCACTGGGGTCCCGCAGGGGTCATCACTTAGCCCTTTGCTGTTTAACATCTATCTGACTCCGCTGTTTTTTTCTGGCGGAGTCCTTGGGGGCGAAGGTGATGGCCTACGCGGATGACACCCAGTTGCTCTTCACCTGGTCAAAAGATGATCATGCGGTTGATTTAGCCAAACACTGTCTCGCCTCGGTTTTTGGCTGGCTGGCCGATGCCCACCTCAAATGTAATGAAGGAAAGTCGGAGGTGCTTCTCTTTGGTGCTTTTCCGGCCAACTTTAGGGAGAAACTATGGCCCTCCGATTTCACCTGCCCTTCTACCAAGAAAGGGGCAGCAAAAAACCTTGCCGTATGGTTCGATGAAGACCTCAATTTTAAAACCCATATTAAGAAATTGGCAGGCACCTGGTTTGGTCTACTTAAGACCATGAGGAAATTTCTTCCTTATCTCGCGGACAGCACAAGGGAAACGGTAGTCCGTGCCCTGATCCTCTCGAGATTGGATTACGCCAATGCTGTCCTGGCCGGCTGCCCAGGCTTTCTAGTGAAGAAATTACAGGTAATACCGAATTCTGCAGCCAGACTTCTAGTCGGTGTTTCGGCCCGTCAGCCTGTGCGGTGTTACCTTCGCGCTCTTCACTGGCTCCCTGTGGAGGCCCGTCTCAAATTCAAAACACTCACGATAACCCACAGAGCCCTCTACGGTTCGGCCCAAAATACCTACAGAAACGACTAGCTTTTTACTCGCCTGGGAGACAACTACGCTCTTCCAGCCAGCAGCTGATGCTGACTCCCAGGTTCTCCCGCCATCGATTGGGCGGTAACTCCTTTTTACGCCGCGCCAGTCTGGCTTGGAACAAGTTACCCTTGGCACTGCGTAATACGCAAGATCCCTTGGTGTTTAAGAAGAAACTAAAAACATTCCTTTTCTAGTGCCTTGCTTTACAGCATTGTCTCTGTCAGTCTTCTTTCTGGATGCAAGCGCCGGGACACTCATGAGTAGATGAGCGCTATACAAGTTCAAATAACATAACATAACATAACATAACATATATATATATATATATATATGTTACAGCCCCAAGCGGAACTTTTCCGAATTCTGGCAGCCTGTTCAAACACCCCACCACTAGTAATGCTGGTACTTTCAGTCCACCATCTTTCCCCCAATGAGGAGGATGCATTCAACATTCAAAAGGGACTGCTGCAAGGAGTCAGGAGGGGAGCACAGGCATCTGAAGAGGGACGAATCCCGAAACAAGTCATGCCTTACGAATCTCTGTATACAATTACCTTCCACTGCCCGCTGAGTTCCTCGTTGTCTTCCAGGTGGAGGCGACTGTTTCTTGATATTTTTTGCGAGGCCACAGCGCAATGGAGGTAACCCGCCCCAACGAGCCAAGCACTTTTGTGGCACACTGGAGGAGTATCGCTGTAGCGATGGTGTGCTTGAAGCGCTGCAAGCCACGAGAGGGCTTATACCGGGCCCTGATGGGATCGCGATTTCGCGGTGAAGCCCGGAGTATTGCCACGGGCTTACCGTATTTGCCTGCAACGGAGGCTGCAGAAGGCGTTGGGCAGTGGGGGTTAATTGTTACAGCCCCAAGTGGAACTTTTCCGAATCCTGGCAGCCTGTTCAAACATCCCTCCACTAGGGATGCTGGTACTTGCAGTCCACCCTCTTTCCCCCAATGAGGAGGATGCATTCAACATTCAAAAGGGACTGCTGCAAGGAGTCAGGAGGGAGCACAGGCATCTGAAGAGTGACGAATCCCGAAACACGTCATGCCTTACGAATCTCTGTATACAATTACCTTCCACTGCCCGCTGAGTTCCTCGTTGTCTTCCAGGTGGAGGCGACTGTTTCTTGATATATATATATATATATATATATATATATATATATATATATAGATTGTGTGTATACTTTTATGGTTTCTAATTGAATCAAATCAAGTCAAATGAAATGAAGAATTAATGAGGTAGGCCACAATTTCTAACCCATTAGGAATTGCAGCCATCACGGGGATGGTTGCCTGCTTAGGTCAGCAGACGACCATGTCTGTGATTGGTTTTCAATAAAGCAAAGTTGTTGTTTTTATCTAATGCTGCTCGTTTTCCTTTAAAGAAAATGGAGTTCGTTTAAAAAAATAAAATTACACTTTTGTGGTCCACTGTCTGCTCTTTAAAAATATTTGTTTCAACAAATGATTAAAAAGAAAACACAACTGCATATGATTTTCCAAAAAGGGCTTGCCACAAAACTCCATATTTTGCTGAAAAGTCAGAGGCATCTTTCTGGCAGATTTCACCAAAAGCAAAGGACTCTTGCTTGTAGGAACATTATGGGATTGAGGCCCCCTGGCAAAAAAGCAATGTTTAAGACTTCTGTTTCATTGTACAAATATGTGCCATCCAAAAAAGAATCACATAGGGCAATAGTCCAAGTGCAAACCTCTTGCTGCATTTGAGCGCTTATAAACTATCCGTAACAAAAAGTGAACTCAACGGAAGCAAAGAGTGCCATGCTAAGGTATGTAAAAATGCATGTAATGTAGATTCGCGTAACCTGGGGCGTCCTGTATCGATGTCAAACACACGGCTGCACTCTGAAGTTAGTAATGGAAATGGAAGGAGGAGGAGGATAGGAGAAGTGAGCTGGGATGCAATACAGTGACACGATCCTCCTCACTGTGCTCTTCCCATGTATGCAGCTGCCAGAGAAGACCAAACACCTTAATTATCTTGGACATGCTTCTTGAATCAGTATCTCGTGAACTGCTGGTAGCTCTCCAGCCGTCTTTTAGTAGCTCTCCTGTATGCAGCCCTGCCTACTAAATTGGAAGCTTTTTTGCTTGGTTGAAATAATGTGTATTCTAAAACTGAGAATGTGTATTTGGGACGAAAATGTGTATATTTTCAGAACTCACAAGCTGATGTTCGGAGAAACATGGCACAATTTCCAACATAGTTTTAAAGGTGATATTTGAATCATAAGTTATGTGGCAACTTATAACTAATAAGTTGGTGCCAGTGGTATTGCAGCCATGGCTGTTCCCCATGTGGAGGCTTTCTAAATTGACAAAGCCTTTTTTAGGTCTCGCCTAGGCAGCGCGCAAGCGCTGCTCTAGGAGTGACCTTTAGCCATCGGTCTGCTCCTTTTCCCCACACTTGTGTGGCATCCACCTTGTGAGAGCGTGCAGCGACACGCCTGGTAATTGAGAGCATATGTCTCTCGCGCCGCTGCTGCTCGCAAGGCGCATGGCAGCACAAGCACGAGTGCTTGTCCCTCACGCTTGTTTTTTTTTTGTTGCTATACCCTGTTTTCCTTTTTGACTCCTTTAATAAACCACTCGCACTGCTTCACCCGCTTTTGACTTGGTTCAAGCCTAGTTCGAATTGAATCCTGGAGAAATACAATATGTCAATTAGTACACGAGCGGGACACAATTGAAAAATATTATTTGTCATGAATTAAAAATAAGCTATTAAAATGTGTTTAAAAAAATGCTGTAGGAAAAATATTAGATGTAGACATACATGCAGCCATACTTAAAACTATTTAATGTGAATGCATTCTATATAATATGTAATAATATACATTTGGGAGTCATGAACCATTATAACGAATTCCTTATATATTTTCTTGAGTTTTTTTCCCACTTTTAATTAAACATAAAGAAAATAATCAAACCCCACCCCATTAAAACATATAAGTCACAACAGTGTCACTAAAGAGCAGATGGCAATAGAGCAGTTCAGTGGACCCCATGAATCAGTTAGCATATTGTGTATGGAGATCGCAGTCAGTCCCTCTGAATCAAATTGGAAACATTTTGTCCTTCAGAGCAGTATCACCTCCTCTCCATTACAAGATTATTCATTATTTCAAGTGTGATATTAGAAGCAAGGGCGAGAGTGAGAGGGGGAAGGGGAAGCAAGCATTGGCCAAGCCAGTAGATCTGGCTTAACATGCTCCTGCATTTACCTATGCCAAATGCATCTGCCTCCATTTTTCTTGTTTTAGCACATTAAAGCAGAATGATTGTGTAGTATCCTTCATATTATATTGTAAGGTGTTTTACCAGCCCTGCTCAGCCAGTGTCTGTCACACTGCCTCTCTCAGTCCCAACATTCCGCGGCATCATCAGACTCCAACATTCCAATGGGTCAGAGCACAGGCATATTCATCATACCTCTGCTGGCCTGTTAAATTTGTTTATTGTTAGTTCGTTATGCGCATTCATTTACCTCATATTGAAGCACGCAGTAGAACGCCTTTTCAACCATTTTTCATCGCGTCACGAGCATCAACGGTGATGCATCTCCCACAGTAATTATTTTTGGCGCATGAGCGTGCTGGGAGCCACCCAGCGCAACGCATTTTACGTGCCGCCATTTTGGGTTTCGTTTCAACACAGAAGCAGCAGACTTGGACTCTCCTGGATTTCTCGTCCCGTATGAACCACCATGCTCCAGCCGCGTTATGACATTTGTTGGTGTCATCTAAAAGATGGAAATATTTCCTGTAGGACGTTTGCATTTAGAAGGACACTAAATATGAACTTACACGTACTCTAGGGGAAAAAAAAGCGTACGTTCATTTTGTCACCGTAGTTTCGCAACCAACCTCCTTCTTTTAATTCACTCTATTATTAAGGTGCTTTTACCGTACTCAAGATGCATGATGGAATTCTCCTATGTAATGACTACCGTATGTTCTCAATGCATGTTTTTATTTCTGCTGATAGTGCATGTGCGTGTTTTCTGTCACAGTCAGCTCATCTAAGCTTGTTTTATCAGAAATTTGTATGTGTATCACAGGACCTTGGTTACACGCACACCCCATCTCTAACAGTAAGGTTGTTTAATGTTCTTGCGATTCGTTACACCTTATGCATCTTTGTCTGAGATTTTTGCTTATTGTACAATGGTATTGTGTTTATCCACACTCATCCACCATGGATTTTATGGTGGTCCCCATGGCTCATTATTGTACGTCTATGGACTCTGAGTACTCACCCTCAGGGGTTCATTTTTCATACTACATGTGTACAGTTTTCACTTTGTGTTTCCCTACATTGGGATAGCTATGGGTTCTAGCGCCATTAGCTTATACATACATTTGCATACTTGATTTGTGTTTATTCCATTTTACGTTTCCCTACTCCGGGATGGCATTGAGTACAGGCCCCACTTGCACACATATTCTTGCCTACATAGGTAACGTATGACTTTTACCCTTACACAGGGCACCGTAGCTAGGGTCACAGTCCCTTCTACTTTTACAAGAGTATCCTCACACAGGGAACCGTATTATCGGTTACAGTCCCATTCACGTTTACATTGTCACCCTCACACAGGGCTTCTTATGGGTCATAGTCGCATTTTACATTTACATAGTACCTTACACAGGGCACAATTTTATGGGTGGTACACCCATTTACATTTACTCAGTCTCCCTACATAGGACGTCATATGGGTTACAGTCCCATTCACAGTGCTCCTCACACTCTTGTGCAGAAGTAGAGGACGGTCATGGGTTTTAGTCCCTTTGGCTGATATTGTCTATTTACATTCTGCAATTGTGCTGTTTTGTATAATGCAATGTTACACTTACATCGTATTGTTGTTGTTTATTGAAAATAGGGGGAAGTATTAGTTATTCTGTATGTATCTTCTTTGCCTCTTCTCTGTTTTCCTTTTCGTCCAGCTTTCCTTGTGGTGTCATTCATATTGTCATCCTTGGTTTCTGGATCTACACTTCTTGTTGTCGTCTTTTGTCTCCAGCCTTCTCTCGTTCGCATTTTCATTCTTTTCCTTCCCTGTTAAGGAGGAAATCTATTACTCCCTCTTTCCTGTATCTGTGTGGAGGCTGGTGTCCATTTTCCGTTGTGCCTTGTTCTTCCTTCCGTTCCTGCTTGCCTGGCTAGTGGGTGCGTTCGGGTGTTAGTCTTTGGTGCATCTGTGCCCTTCTGCCCCTTGTTGTTTCCATCTTCTGGCTACTTGTTTTTTGCTCATACCTTTTCTATGTCCATGAGTCTGGGTTATCTCTATCGGTTTCCGCTTAACTCTTCTCTTCCTCCTCTTTTTCTTCCTCCTCGTTTTCTTCCACCTGTCTCTTCGCTCTGCTTTGCTCACTCCTTTCCTTGACGTTGTTTCTGTTCCTCTGCTGTTCTTCCTTGTTATCTCTTACTTGGTTCTCTCGCTATTTGTTATTCACTTATTGGTTTAATGCTTCTGTTGAACGAAAGGGGATATGTAGTATCCTGCATATTATATTGTAAGGTGTTTTACCAGCCCTGCGCAGCCATTGCCTGTGCTCTGACTCATGGGAATGTTGGAGTCTGATGATGCCGTGGAATGTTGATGATGCCGTGGAATGTTGGGACTGTGAGAGGCAGAGTGACAGTTGGTCATGGGCAGAGCAGCTGACAGGCAGCCCCTGGTGGGGCTCTGATCTACTACATAACTACGTGATGTCCTGTACCTTACTACTTGTTTCATGGAAGAAAGCATCTTGAAATACATCTTCCTGAGTGGACCTTCATCACTACAGATTGGTTTTGCAAATGCTAGTTTAAACGCGATCTATGTCCCCCATTATTACTCTCATGTGTAGTAATGCCTCATACCCAACTTTGCTCTTTATAAGAACTTTCCAACACTGTGCAATGTAATCTGCATGCAGTAAGCAAACTGGATTGCCGCAGTTTGGACTTGGAAATGACATGTCACCATCACCCAGCCATCATATGATATAGCAAAAAAAAGTGAGTGGGCCAGAAGCCCACACTTTTGGCAAAAGAAAGGAAAATGCCTGGCTGAAGCCAGTGCTGGCTACCTTCTTTGAGAGGCGCTGGGTTTCACTTCTTGCCCCGCACATGCTGTGAGGTACTTTCATCTACGACAGTAGGATTTGTATGCTCTGCGGCAGCTTATTACAGTTGGCTACCTTGAGAGGCACGGGGTTCCTTCATCTCTTTGGGGTGTTTTACTGTCTTTCTTTTTGATCTGTGATAAGGCTGTGAGTGAACAGTTTATTGCGTTGAATTTGCCTGTTATTTCTCCAGCCTCTGGAAAGGGCAGGGTTATTGTGGTGGATCCTTTGAAATTCAGATAAACAACCCGAATTACAAACACCAGCAAGGCAATCTTTATGGTCTTTAATACCGTAGTGCTAGTAAACGTACATTGTTTCTGTATTTAAACGGACTTCCGACTGCTCTTTAGTTGGTGAGCGCTACAAACACCATTGCAGGAATACAATTGGGGACTTGTTACTGCCACTGTAAACAAAGTCTGACTACAAAGTGAGATCGCACTGTAGGGTTGTTTTCAATAAGTTACTGCAATTGGGGGTCTCCATCAAACATGTCCATAATACGTGCACAATTTAGCAGTGTTCCATTGGCGCCCCATTCCGCACAGCCCTCAACTTTGTGTGTGTGCGTTTTCTGCTGTCATTAATTCCTACATGTTTCCATTGAGTGATGTCGCACACTGCACTTGCTCAAATTTCAGAAGAAATACAACAGTAGCATTGGTGTCTGTTCTTACAAAAGAGGTGTGCATGTCTTATTGTGTTTCCCTTTACTTGTCTGCGTGATGTTTAATTAAAAATGTTCTTCTGTCACTGTCAGCCTGTCCGTATTAGTTTGTCCTTCTTACTCTACGACTCTGTCTCCATGTGTGTGCTGCTCTTCACATTCCTTTGCACTGAATTAGTATGGCTGTGTGTTTTTAGTGTAGGTTTGCAACTGTCA
Organism: Lissotriton helveticus; assembly: GCF_964261635.1. Classification (NCBI taxonomy): domain Eukaryota; kingdom Metazoa; phylum Chordata; class Amphibia; order Caudata; family Salamandridae; genus Lissotriton; species Lissotriton helveticus. The sequence goes on along the minus strand of NC_136070.1, from coordinate 511,261,263 downwards.
CCGTGTGTGCATACTTGCATCTGTCGCCCTGTCTATGTTAGTGTGCACACTTGCGTTAGTTGCAATGTCTGTGCATACTTTCTTCTGTCTGTGTGCACGCTTGCATTGGTCTCTGTCAAATGGCCTCTACTTTCTGGTGCTGTGGCAGAGACGTTGTAATGCATGGGCAAAGTGGACCATGACCTTTTAGGGGACCCCCTGATTCAGCCAGCTCTGTTCTGTAGAAAGTATTGCCCTGATAGCCTTGAATAATTCTTAAACAGATGATTTAAACACCATTGTCCTTTAATTTAATTAAAATGTGAGCGACGTGTGAGTTTATAACAGGCATTTTGCAGGCAAATGTGTGTTTTACAATACTAAGCAACATCTATACAAAAACATTCTTTTAAATAAAAACAGGAGCTTCACATATGAGAAATGGGCTAGGAATTGTTTTTTAATTTTTCATGCTATTAGTGTGGCCTGCAAGTCCCAGCATGTGCTCTTGGCACAGCTCTTCAATCCCAGGACAATGTGCTGCTTGGCCAAACACTTCTAAGGTCCCAAAGGCGAGACCTATCGGCTATGCCAATGCTTGTTTACATTACTGCTGGCAACCCTGCCTGTCCCACTGATGTGATCACTGCTAGTAATCTTGCCTGCGGTGTCCACTAATGTAATCTAGTCTGATGTGGTCACTATTACGACACTAATAAGGTTAGTAGCTCAGGGTGATTTTCCTTGAACATATAAGTCGCTCTTATTACAGAAAAGATTGGAGACCCCTGATCTAGGAGATGTTTACTAGCTTCGTAGTGGGATGTGTGTTACACAGGGCTTCAAGTGGGCCGGTTCCTGGTGCTCAGCACCGGCAGTTCTAAACAGCAGGTGCTGAGACGGGTTCCTATTGGGCTCTCCATTTTTGCCCATACCCTCATGGTGAAAATACATTCTTAACTCTGCAGCAGAACCACCCTTTACTGCCTTTGAAGTAACTTCAAAGAAATTCGTTATAGTACTTTCACAGACTCATCAGGTCAGAACTGAAACATTTTCAATATTATATACAGCGAAGCCATAGTTGTTGCTTATTTATCTTACGCAACTAACAACTATTGACAAAGCAATAGTCCTGGCTTGTTGTGGGTGTAATGTTACTAGTATTATATATATGGATGCAATGACAAACCACTATGCTAAGCTAGGATTTTTGGCTTACATGATTGTATGCCACACCCTTAATTTCATTGGCCATGCCCCTTTGAGAAACCCCCCCCCCCCACGCAGTGTTTTCATCCCACTTAAAGCCCTAGTGTTACCTAAAGGGTACAATGCGTCCCCATAATGCAATATCTTGTCTTGATAAAGAGTCGGCCTCAACGGCCTGGAGGTTAAGCACACTATCTGTGGAAGCAAGCGGCTGTAGCCAAATCAAAAGCTGTACTCAGGTTTACTAATATCTAGGTGGTACTCCTTAAATCTCTTTTTTGTTCACATAAGGTTATGCAACAGCTGCCCAACGAAACCAGACCTTAAAATCACTCCTAATGCGATTGGAAAGAACAATTCCTTTGTTTAAACAATACTGATAACCTGAAAACAGAAGGAACTGATGATAACAGGTGTTTATCTTTTAAGTCAGGAAACAAAGAAATGCATGGGGTTAAAGTGTAGGCTAGAAACCATATGATATTTGTTTTTTCTCAAGCAACCTGAAAGCATACTTTTGCATATTGGGGAAAGGCAGTGTTGTGATTTGAGGCAGTGTTCAATTAACAGAAAACTGCGGCATATTGCCTGCTAAAATGAAAGTTGTCAAAACAGTAGCTGCCTTTCAATCTTGGGGAAAGGTAGTCTTGCTACCAGGGTGGGGGAGAGTGTGGTGGAGCAGAAGCAGGGATACTGAGCCCGCAATATGACGAACACCTATCAAGCATATTAGAATAGCTGCCAGTTGGAGAAGAGAACAAGGGAAAGCAGATTCTGCTGAGCCATTCTAAACAAATGCTAGCCATGAAGGGAACTTCTTATGCAGATGAGCTCTTTGAGAAAGGGCAGAATGCTGTACTCACGGTGACGTTGGCCAGTGGCTGAAGTGGGCTGAGCCATTGCCTAATGCAGCAGGCTGTAGCGGGTGGGCAAAAAATGTGAATGACGCAACAGACCAAGGGATGAAGAGGGTTGGCTGAAAGCCCTAATATATAGGTATAATATATATATAATCTTAGTGAAATCAAGAGGTCTTTGCTAAAACGAGACCCAAAAACAACATATAATTTGTCGTATGACAACAATTTCAGTCAGATCCAAAATATACTAGACTCTGTCTGGTAGAAGGTGGAAATATCATAATAATTTGGTGTTTATCACAGCTCCTTTTGTACTTACCAGCTGGCCCACTGCCGTAAATTGGCATTCCGTAATAGCTATAGTCCCAGTCCCCAACGTTATGTTCACAGATTTACTGTTTTTTTAAAACTTACTTAAGATACATCTCTAAAGAAAGAGCATTAAGCAAATAGTTACGTGTTCACACCACCATGAGCAGGCAATACCAACACTTAGGGCCATATGTATCATTCCGAATTTCGGCGTTTGCGATCGCAATTGGGCTTAGTGGTATGTATGAAAGAAAAACTGCCTCGCAAAATAAGGAATCGCAAAATTTGCGATTCGATATTTTGTGATTGCATTTAAGGAATCGCAAATTGAGATTCCTTAAATGCAATGTAAGAAGCACAGAAAAAGTGCAATTTGGCCTTAAGGAATCCCAAATTACCACCAACTTCAAGTTGGTGGTAATTTGCGATTTCTTTGAAAATTTCACTTTTTTGCATTTTTCAAAGTGCCATGTGGCGCGCATACATGCCCTTAGTGTGTGCCACATGTACACACATGCACATTTCAGGGGTGCAACAGGGTGTCCTTTTGACACCCTGGCACCCTTGAAATTGCATTCTCAATTTGCGATTCTATAATTGAGAATCGCAAATTGAGAAAGTCTTCCCATTCATTACAATGGGCCTCCTAGCCCACAGGAATGAATGGGAAGGTATTCCTTATTTGAGAATCTCAATTTGCGATTCGCAAATAAGGAATATGTAGTATTCGTTAAATTTTTAGCAAATCCTACTTACATTGCATTTTGCGATTCTCTAATTGTGATTCTCTAAAAATCGCAATTTGTGCATCGCAAAATGGTTTCTTCATACATATGTCCCTTAGAAATCATCATTTGTACCGAAATGAGATTGGAAGCAGAAGGAACCATTCTTATACATTTATTTGCTTTTAGCTTATTTTGTCTTGGTCAGAAATTAATAAATCGCCTCTTGTCCTAAATCTACTATGATGACAGGTGCACATAATGCCCACAAGCTACTTGGATATTTTAAAAATTGTTTAATTTGACTGCATCATCATTCCATTTGTGCTCATTTCCTTACTACTGCTACAGGAAACTAGTCCACTGAACATAGCGATCATTCCCAATACTTAACCTGTAAGTTTTTTCTAGTTGTTAAGTGATGGCCTGAAAATTGTCCGTCATCAAGATGCATTGCTACCCTCTACCAACCCTTTGTGACATTTTGTCAGACAACTACCGAAGAAAAAATGTATACATAATTTATAATTCATAAACTTCTGTAAAATGCTCAAATCCTTTGGGAGGCGGTCTGTTTTTCGAAAGAACAGAAATGCCTCCCCAGTCCTCTGTGCCATTCCATTCTACATTTTGTATATGTTAATGCTCTCCAGCATTAAACTTTGATAGGAATGCAGCTGTCTGAAATATTGCACTTGGCAGTTTTCTTCTCTCCTGCCAAGATGAGCCAATTATGGGAACACAGGAAAAAGTGGTTATTAATATTTTATGTGCCAAGGAGACATTTCCAGCTGTTGCCCTCCGATGTGAAGTCAAATATGTTTTTCCAGGACTATATCGCATTTCTGTGAGTAACATGAACCGTGGGTAAATGTCTCCGTATCCAGGATGGTGTCTTTGTGAATTAAGCTGTTAAGGCAGAAGATCCTGTGCTGAATTTTAGGGTAACAAATGTTAACCTGCTTACACTAACCAGCTTTCCCTCAATCTTTGCAGAGATGCAGGTTATTCTGAAACCCTGTCCCCAATAATGGAAAGCTTGGAAGTGCTTCACTTGAACTGCAATGGAATAAGTAACTTGCCTCATCTTCAACTAGGTCGACTCCAGAATTTAAAATCTCTATTTTTGCAAGGTAAATATTGTAGTGTATTTTATCATTTGTATGACACGCCGTCATGCCTTGGTACTCACAGAGACTGCTTGAGCCCAAGGTTTTGCAGGCACAGCGCGTATTTCTCGCTGCCTTTCCACGCGAACTCTGTTGTGATACAGTTCCTGGCGTGGCTTCACATTCTCCTGGATGCACGTGCCCGACGGGCCTTGCAGGGCATGCGGCAACAGATTTTATATATTAAACTACCTCAGGCCGTTGATGTCCGCAGTGGCACCCACTACACCCACCTGCCTCCATATCTCGATTGTTTTCCGTCTGGGTCAGACTGGGAACCCAAAGCAGCCCTAGCAATTGTGTAGGCCCAGCCCCCCAATTCCATTCTTCCACCTACCCCTGTCTGAAGGGACGCTGGTAAGGGTGTAAGTGTAAAGCACTGCTGATTTTGTTACTGGGGGCCTACATTGCAGTAACACTGCAAAACCGGCCCTCAATAGTAAACAAGCATTTACAATGCAATGGTCTCGGCCTTATTAAAGGTAGAGCTATTGGCATTGCTCATGACATTTTTTTTTTTTAAAACAAAAATAAATGGTATTGTCATTTACAATGGCAATAGGTGAGCATTAGAGAGTAGTAGAGAGTATTCGCGGACACAGAGCCACACACACAGACAGAGCCGCGCACACACTTACAGGCAGAGCCGCACACACACACACACACACAGACAGTCACGCACACACACAGACAGTCACGCACACACACAGACAGTCACGCACACACACACACAGACAGAGCCACGCACACACACACAGACAGAGCCACGCACACACAGACAGACAGAGCCACACACACACACACAGACAGAGCCACGCACACACACAGAGCCACGCACACACACACACAGAGCCACACACACAGACAGAGCCACGCACACACACAGACTGAGCCATGCACACACACAGACAGAGCCACGCTAATTGTGTTGGCCTGTGTCTAATAAAAGCTTCTGACTGGCCTGGGCAGTTATGCCATCCACTGGAGCAAGCATGGTGCTTAGGAAGTCAGTACATGTGCTTCATGAATACCCTGGCTGATAGACAGCGAAGGTGTGAGCCATTACTACCTTCAGTTGTAGAATAAGGTTCTCCCTCCCCCCATCTCCCCCACAAATGTGCACATAACCTAGGTCTGGGGTTAGGCTGTTTGTCGCCAAAGCCCCATTTTTGTACAAAGGCCACGTACTCTGCGTCAGACCACATTACTTCCCAGGTATGAGCCATGCACTCACCCCGCCCTCTTGTACACACAGTGGACCGGTATCAGCAGGGAGGGGATAGCCCCTTGCCTGGGCACAGACTCACCTCCAGCTCTGTGTCACCAGACTCGGACACCCCGATCTCGCTGGGTAAAGACAAACAGGGTAAGGGCAGCAAAGACAAACAGGGTAAGGGCAGCAAAGACAAACTGGGTAAGGGCAGCAAAGACAAACTGGGTAAGGGCAGCAAAGACAAACGGGGTAAGGGCAGCAGAAGGCAAACTGGGTAAGGGCAGCAGAAGACACAAAGGGCAAAGGCAGCAGAAGACACAGAGTAAGGGCAGCGGAAAGCCCAGGAGGTAAGAGCAGCTTTGGAGCCAGAAGAGGACAGGCGAATGCTGAAAGGGTAAGGTCAGTAGAATATGGATTGATAACGAACAAAGATAATTAAGGTATGAAAGTCAAAGGAAACATGTTGGAGGCCCACGTTATACTCAAAGGAGAATACACAGTGGGAGGGAAGAGTGTCCATATGGGACATAACGTAGGGGACGAAACGTGCTGTGAGGTCTCCACTTAAAAGAACACACAAACAAGGTCCTGCCTGCCAGCCAACTTTACGGAACACTTTACGCGTCCGACATAGTTTACACCTTTGAATAAATCTAGTCAGCAAAGCCCTGTTTCAGCACTTTGTTTCCTCAGTTTTCATTCAATTATGTGCACTGAAATGTGGTTGTGTCTCGGTCACAGCTCCTGCAGCCATTTCTGTGGTTCCTGCCCGCGGTGATGCAGCGCTGCTTTGCCCCGGGAGGCCCCACAACAGTGGGTGGGGGTGTCCAAGGGACCGTGGTGTAAGCTCCGGCCGGCACCGGACAAGGAGAGAGGAGTCAGGGAAGCTTCACCAACAAAGGGGTTAACACGGATCTGTACCCCGGACCCCTGGAGGCGGCTGGGCCTCAATCACTCACCTCACTCCACGGGACAGTCCCGTCTCCCTGGTGGCCGGGGGCAGCGCTGCAGGTGAACAACGGCCAGACAGGGCCGGGAATCCCGGGCGCACAAAGTCCCGGCCGCCGCACGGATCCCTTGTCCCTAGATCCTCGCAGCCCCGGATGGGCGCTCTCCGGTCCCACAGCGCCTCGGATAGATGGAGCTCGGCTCTCTCCAGCGGGCCATGGCAAAGAGTGGCTGGAGCTCCCGCCCGCAGCTGCCCGGGGCCCGGCGGAGATCAGCAGTGCACCTGAAGGAGAGGGTACCGGGGTGTCAGTGCCCCTGCGCTACAGACCCGCGTTAGATCAGAGGGAGGCGGAATAGAGCCCGGCCACCCGGGCGAGGAGGAAGGGAGTCCCGCAGCCCCGGCGCAGCTCGTCTTGTCTCAGCCCCTCACACAGCTCTGCTGAATGGAGAAAGGCATCAGTGAAGTTCGGTCCTCCTCTGAAAACAAGAAAAAAAAAATGGCTGCCGCAAAGCTCCGACATTTTCACGATTCGGGGGCGTGTTTTTTGTTGAGTGACATCACAGATAGAAAGAACGCAAAAAACACGCCCCCAAATCGCGAAAAGACTGGGCTTAAAGGGAGTGATGCCCCTCTCCTCCAATGGCTGGTCTCCGTTTAGGAAGCCAGCCAATGGAAAAGAGGGGCGGGTTAATGATCCCACTCTAGGAGACATTAATTCTCTGACCGAGACTGCGCAAGCGCAGCATACGGTCCTCGACCTAAAAAATTACCCCCCCCTTCCAGCCTCCTGGGAAACGCCTGATGCCCGCTATGGCCATTCCGGCCCTGTTTGCATGTCAAACATCATTGGGCTTGCAGGATCTGCCCCATGTTTTATGCAGAGCTTGTCTATGCTTATCTGTTTATGAGTTCAGGGGCTGCATTCTGATGTGTATGGGACACGTGTTGAATTTCGATCTGAATCACATAGGCAAAACCTAATGTCCTTACCAATGCTTGTTTACAATGGTCAGTTAGCACCACCTTGCTTGTGTAGCAGGATTTTACACAGCAGTACATCGAATAGGTTCCCCCTTCAACATACCCTGGCATCCACCAGAGGTCCCCGCAGGGAGGAGCCTCTGTAGGAGATAACTGACCACTCAGTGCGACTGATGTACTGAGGACAAAACAAGCACCAAGTAACGCAATAGCTTGGGCGTTCATTTTCTAACACCTTCAAAACACAGGGATGCCAAAATGCTGTTTGCACGTACTAAGGCAGCTAAACAGATCAATGCCAGGCCTACATGCTTTGCCAATACTGGGGGGGGGGGGGAGTGGGAGGGGAGGGAGCAAAAGAGGATTGCTTTGTGTTGACAAATTATAACAATTTGAATATGGCAAACACAGGGTGATGATTGGGTGTACTTTTCAGATCTGACATAGCCTCAACTGAATTCCAAAGGGAGCACTTTCTAGAGGGTGGACTTATACATCAAAACAGCCAATAGCATGAGTTGAAGAAGCGCAATACTCCTCTCGGTGGAGCCCAGTGCTTGAAATGGAAATATGGAAGTGCAGGTATTCCTTGTCCCAGTGTACCTATTTGCTGCTGAGAAGTGCCAGTACTCTCAAATTGGAGTACGGCTGAGAAGCGCCTGTACTCTCACTTACAAATTAAAGAAGTGCAGGTACTGAGTACCTAATAGTACCTGCCCATTTAAAGCACTGGTGGAACGAAAGAAAACCAGATATATATTTTACGAAGCTCTTTTGTGAAGTCAGCTCTAATGATCCATGACCCTAAAAATATGGCACTGTGTGCAAAGGGGGGTTTCGTGATGTTTTCCCCTGCCAGTTCACTTTTTAAAAAACATATTTTTATTATGAGCAATTTATATTTACGGTATACTATATATTTTTGAAATACCGAGTGGGGTTTATACAGCATAACTGCCACGTTTTCAGTCAGCCTAAGTGTGACATTTATATGTTTTTAATATGCTTATTTGTGACATTTTAATGCCTTTTGTATGATAGTTTGAATGACACTTTAACATGAGTAGAACAAAGCAACTAAGTCCATGTAACAAAATAAATATTATGACTTACACACTAAGGGCCATATGCATCAAAAAGTCATTTTGCGATTCTCAAATAGCGATTTTTTGCGAATCGCTATTTAAGAATCGCAAAATGCTATCTATGTAGGATTTGCCATACATTTTTCGAATCCTACATATTCCTTAATTGTGAATCTCAAATTGCTCTTCGCAATTAAGGAATACCACCCCATTCATTCCTATGGGCCTAGAGGCCCATAGGAATGAATGGGAAGACATTCTCAATTTGCGATTAGCAATTAGTGAATCACAAATTGAGAATGCAATTTCAAGGGTGCAAGGGTGCCAAAAGGACACCCTGTTGCATCCCTGAAATAAGCATGGGTGCACATGTGGCGCACATACATGCCCTATGGGCATGTATGTGCGTCACATGGCACTTTGAAAAATGCAAAAAAGTGTATTTTTCAAAGAAATCGCAAATTACCACCAACTTGAAGTTGGTGGTAATTTGCGATTCCTTAAGGGGAAATTGCACTTTTTTGGTGCTTCTTACATTGCATTTAAGGAATCGTAAAATTTGTGATTCGTTAAATGCAATGGCAAAATAAGGAATCGCAATTCCTTATTTTGCAAGCAGATTTGCTTCATTCATACTACTTAGCAAAAATGCAATCGCAAACGTGCGATCGCATTTGTGCTTGATACATATGGCCCTTAGCTCACAATTCAAAGTGATCGCGAATAAAAAGCAAGTGCTAGTAAAGGTTATGAGTAACGCAATACAAGGATGTGCTTGGCCATTATGTCAAAGGTTTATCACTTCTGCTTCATTTCTACCTATCCCTCCCTCTCTGTCTTCTATCTCCTCTCTCACTCATACTTTCAAGCACCACAAATGGTTCTGTGTCGTTTTTTTGGAAACAGCAATCAATTATCATTGAGAGAATATTAATTTGGTTCGTTAGTATCTCGAAGTAAACCAAAGCTACAATTGTCAGAATGCATTATGTTCTTAAATGACTGGGTGAACTGGGCTATGCATTCAACAATTACAACATCTGGGAACTCATCACCCCCAAATGACCCTCAAATTACAAGAATTACAGCACATAGCCCTTAAACAGAGGGTCAGATATTTGTCAGAAGTAACATATACACAAGCGTGAACATGTGATGCCTGTTATGTTGCTAGATCCACGAAGCAGGAATTAAAACTTGACCCGTCTGTGCTAAAAGGAGCACATAATCAGTGGCGGCTGGCACAGATCAGGGGAATGAGAGGGGCTAAAGAAGAAAAATAATGTACCTTCTTGCTGCGTCTCGCCGCTCTCTCCACCGTCGTCTCCGGAACAGGAACAGGAACACAGAGCATCTAGGAAGCTTCCAGACTCCCCTGACCCAATGCAGCATTGTGATTTGTCTGAGCGGGATGGTTCGGCACTCAGATGGGGCTTGGGGCCTGAGCATGTTCTCTACACAGGCTGTAAAGCAGCCTGTCTGGAGAACATGCAAAGTGCCCATGGCTGTTTGGCTGGCCCTAGACGGCTGGCCAAAATTCATGCGCACGTAGGAAGTGGAAACCACTCCTCTCCTCCCCTGCTTTGTCAGCAGCCCCGCCTGCCCGCAAAACTGCTACAACAAGAGGGATAAACTGATAATTTTGAGTTATAATTGTAATTGTCCTTTGTTTATACTGCTTAAAAGCGGTGGTGTGGGAGGCGTGGCTAGCAGCCGAAGAATATGGCCGCAGCTTAGAGAGGCTCCATGCTCCCTTAGCTAAACCTAGTCGATCCTTACACTGATCCGCAACCCTTTCTGCCCACAAACACAGGTGAAGGCAGTGGAGGGCTCCTGGTGTCAGGCGATCGTGTCCTGGCTGTGGAGGAGTGCATCCTGAGGCCCGGACGGCCTACGGCAGGCGGCGGCCTGGTGCGGTGTGATAGACCGGGACCTGGAGTTTAGTGTCTCCCCTGCGGCAGCGGATCGGCATTCGGGGCGGGAGTGTGGAGAGGAAATGACTGGCGCTGTGCGCCTCCCCCCCCCCGAGGCGTGAAGTGCAGCTCCTTTATCAGCATCGCCCCGGGAGCCCTGGTAGGTGCGGCGGCGATATTGAGCTCACTGCCTCTGCGCAGGGGGGGGCGTTCCTTGCTGTGGCCGGGTCGGGGAAGACAGTGACAAAATCTACTGCCTCCATTTCACATTGCGCATATCCGCACCCGAGGCCCAGAATTGGCAGCGCGCACGCTGCAAGGAAAAAAAGACTTAAATTGAGTGGCGCTGTGGCGGTGAGTGCCTGTTACCTGGAGAGGAACTTTCGCTCGCCGCGACATTGGACTGAGACACAGTGGGACCAGCGGGCTGAACAACGCCTACTGTCTCGTGAACTGTGCTGTGGCCCTACTTTGGGGGTGTGTGGCGAGTAGCTGGACTGTTTATAGCTCACTACCCCGCTATGCACAGATGTAACCGGGCTAGGTGCTTTGCTGGCTGATTCGTTGCACCACACTATATCCGGAGGCGGTGTTGAGGTGCATCTCCAGTGGTTGAGGACTGCAGGGGGACGCGCCTGTTGCCGCCATTTTACCTCTTTGACGGGCATCGTCATAATACAGCAGCACGCGCTTGGAAGTGATAATCAGGCCTCAGTGTGAGCATACTGACCCAGAACAGACGTGGTGAACGCTGGGGGTGGACGGGGGTTGTGAACACCGACAGGCCGAGTGAGCGAAGGCTGCTCTCAGGCAGGCGGTGGTGTCTGGCACTCCTGGCCCTCTCCAATTTGGCACTCGCGCAGACGGGCTGCCGCAATGAGCGGCCGAAACGCCAAAGGCCCTAATCAGTCGAAGCTGGACAAGTATGCGTACACCAAAACGCAAGCGGATGGTCCAGTCAAAGACACTCCGGCGCCGAGTGGCGCTGAAATGGGTGAAGCCCAGGAGGTGACCTTAAAGGACATTATGTCTACCCTCAAGTGGACTCCCCTATTGGGACTCTGGCAGTGGATTTAGCTTTGATCCTTGCTGACTTTAATAAGATATCGACTAAGGTGGCGGAGGTTGAAACTACGACGGCGACCCTAACGTCGGACACATCCACCCTCAAAAAGCAGGTACAACAGCTTGCGGCAGATAATAAACTCATGGCGGCAAAGCTGGAGGATCAGGAGGGGCGGTCTCGGAGGAATAACATCCGCCTTATTGGTGTTCTGGAGCAGGCAGGCGGCCCAACCTGTGATCTCTTTGAGGCCTGTCCAATTTCTTCTCTATCGAAAGGGCGCATCGGGTCCCTGGAGGAAAACCGAAGCCGGGGGCCCCCCGTGGCAAATTCTGGCCCATATTTTTAATTTTAGAGACAGGGATGCTATCCTACAGGCCGCTCGCAAAGCTCCTCCGATACGAATTGACAACGCCACCATCACAATTTTCCCGGATTACACTGCAGCAGTCACAAAACAGCACCGTGGATTTCTTGACGTAAAAAAGGTTCTCCGAGACCGAGAAATTAAGTACTCCATGCTGTTTCCGGCCAAATTGCGGGTTGAAGCCGAAGGTAAGGCCTGGTTCTTCACGACGCCTGAAGATGTGCAGGAGTGGCTAGAGGGATGGCGCACAGCCACGCGATCAGGTCGCTCGGGAAACCACGACGCTTGACGCAGAGATCACCAGATTGGAGTGGAACAGGAGTAGAATGCTGTACATGGAAGCGACGTGGTGTACCACACAGAAGAAGCATGGAACACTGGGGTGATATGGTTACATTGGTTGGTATGCTTTGACGAACTCATGGTACATTTGAACTATTGTCCAGCAAGACTATGGTACCTCTGTGATGCTCCCAGCAGAGGCAAATAGTACACTACTAATTTAAAACTGCTCCTGCACAGGTATTTTTTTATGTGAAACTGGTGGTGTGACCCACCATGATGGTAGTACTGTGCTCTTTCCACTGCTGGTCCTTTTGGTTTTCTTTGACAAGAACAGGGGAGGGGCAAAGGGGTTATAAGGATTCAGGGGGGCCTTGGGAGGCGGAGGTTGTTTTCTCTTACCCCCATCGTTCAGAACTGGGACAGGATAATAAGCCTTCTGCTTTGTTGGGGTGGCGGGTAGTTGTGAATCCGCTGGGCAGGGAGGCAGGGAGGGTGGGGGGGCAGTTACTGAGAGTTGATTTATGGTTTTATGTTTCTTTCAAAAGGGCGAGAACACCAGAATGTAGATTTGTTACATACTGGGTTGTTGATTATTTAAAGTACTACGCTACCTATGGCATAAGGAACAATGGTGGTACACACAGAGGTTGGTTCGCATGACCCCCCCGATGTCCCCGATTGCTCCCTTGTCGTTGATCACATGGAATGTGCATGGGCTGGGAGATAAGTTAAAAAGGGGCCTGATGTTGCAATATTTAAGGAAATGTGCGCCGGCAGTAGCTCTATTACAGGAGACGCACCTGGTGGGCTCAGCGTGTAGGGCCATGGATCTTTGGGGATTTAAAATGGTAGTGCACTCTGAGTTCTCATCGGGTTCCAGGGGTGTGGGTATTTTGGTACGTAAACAGTTCCTGTTAATCATTGACCAGGGTAGATTTGCAGCCATTTTATGTCAGTGGGAAGGGAGACGTTTTAACATAGTGTCGGTGTACATTCCTCCAGCCCTACAGGCGGTGGCCTTCCCGGCGCTTAGCGTGCTCATACTGGGTCTCCCGGGGGGGAGCTGCTCATTGGGGGTGATTTCAATTCAGTGGTGGATGGAACCATGGACCGATTCCCCCCCAGGGTAGACGTAGCAAACAATTCCCGCATGGGGGGATTTATAGAAGCCCTGGGCCTCACAGACGCATGGAGGTATCGACACCGCAACTTACGGCACCACACTTTCCAGTCAGGGGTACATAATAGCCTCTCACGCATAGACTGCTTCCTAACCTCAGCTGAAAGCCTTCCCAATTTGACAGACATTGAGATTCGTCCCAGTCTCCCTGACCTATACAACACATACTAAGGTACGGTGGCCCATCTACCTCATTTACCCTGGACACTTACATGTCCCCAAGATACGAAAAGACATCACTGCAGTCACAAAACATTACTTCCAAGAGAATGTGTTGTCGGTGCAATCCCCAGTACTCTGTGGGAAGCGTACAAAACGGTAGTGCGTGGGCAAGCTATTGTATCAATTACAGGTCATAGACGTGCAGAGCGGGAAGAGTTGGACAAAATAGAAACTGACCTTACCGAGACCACTGATCGACATGCTGAAAACCCCTCTCCAACGACGTTGCAGTCCCTGCGCCTTAAACAGTGCGAACTCAGGGAACACCAGCGACAAGCGGTTAGGGCACGGCTGCAGGCTACCCATCACAAGATATATGAAGTAGGGGATAAAGCAGGCAAACTTTTAGCGTGGTTGGATAGGAAGGAAAGAGCACAGCGGACGATAACGCAGCTATGCACTCCGTCGGGTTCTACGGTAACCGCTCCGCAGGATATGGTAAATACGCTGGCCGGGTGTTTTGAACAAGTGTACACCTCTTGCTCACGCATGACGACAGAGGAGGCTCAGACCTACATCAAGGATATAAAAATGCCTACATTATCGGAGGAAGCGGCCCTCTTGTTGGAAGCTTACCCTACGGTTGATGAGCTGCAGGCGGCCATCTTCTCCCTGCAATGAGGAAAGGCGGTGGGGCCTAATGGTATACCCATCGAGCTTTATAAAAGGACATCTGATCTAACTGCCCGCATCATTTGGAAATGTTTTTTGAAAGTCTGAGGGCAGGGGAATTACCACGGGATCAACGAATGGCCACCATAATCGCGATTCTGAAACCTGGCAAACCCCCCCGAGGACTGCTCCTCATACCGGCCTAAGATCCTCGCCAAGCTTCTTGCGACGCGCTTAACCCCACACCTGGTGACCTTAATTCACCTGGATCAGTCCGGGTTTTTGCCTAACAGAAAAACAGTACTTAACCTCAGAAGATTACATGTGATAATGGCGCGCATGCCATACATCCAAGAACTAGCAGTTATCCTTTCCCTTGATGCACGAATGGCGTTCGACATGGTAGAATGGCCTTATTTATTTGCGGTCCTCAGACATCTGGGCTTTTGTAAATTCTGCAATTGGGTAGAGTTGTTGTACACGCATCCTTTGGCACATGTGGTGGCTAACGGGCATATCTCAAAGGACTTTCCCCTCTCACGTGGAACACGCCAAGGTTGCCCACTATCCCCATTGTTATTTGCCTTAGTTCTGGAGCCCTTGGCGGCATGGATTTGATGGGACCCAATGATTCAGAGAATTAAATGGATAATGACCTGGGAAGACCGCATCTCTTTGTATGCGGATGATGTGTTGCTATATCTGACCTCCCACCGACGCTTTATTTTTGTGCTGTTAAACATGTGTGAAATCTTCGGTCGGGCATCAGGCTATACTATTAATTGTTCCAAATCGACCTGGTTTATCCTGAGGGGCCCATCACCACTGCTCCCAGTGGATTGCCCACAAAAATCACGGAAGATACCTTTAAATATTTGGGCATTTATGTAGCGCCCAAGTCCGAGGAGTTTCTCCAGAAAAATCTGTTGCCCCCTTTTGGACCGGTTGAGGCGAGACGTGACGCACTGGCATAACCTGCCACTGACCTTGCTGGGCAAGGCAGCCCTTTTTAAAATGCTGACACTCCCCCGGTTATTATATGTTTTGGAAAACATTCCATTTGTTGTGCCACTGAAATATTTCAAGGTATAGCAGCGGCTGTTTCCAATCTACTCTGAGGAAAAAAACCAGCGCGAATAGCACAGGGAAAATTGGTAAGGAGCTGGTACGACGGCGGGATAGCTCTTCCGAATATACAAATATACTATTGGGCAGCCCAGTTAAAAATAATCAATCAATGGTTACATGACCCTCAGACAGATCCGGCGTTCCAGGCGGACAGGCAGGGGTTAGGAGAAGCAGGAGTTATGTCTGTATTATAAGACAAAAACAGATCATCCTCCCTCGTCGGACTGACGGCACACACAGTTCACATATGGTATGAGGCGCAGGTCAGACTAAAATGTAAGGGAGTTATCACCCAGATGACACCACTTTAGACTGCAAAGCAGCTTGGGCGGCTTAAAAACAGTAAAGAATTAGAGGCATGGGACCTAATAGGTATTTCCACGGCGGGGGATCTATGGAAGAGGGGTGAAATGGTGTCATTCGAACAGCTTAGGACCCAATATGAGCTAGCACCCACTGAAATGTTTAGATACATGCAAATCAGACATGCATTACATTCGGTTCTCACGCCTGGTAACGACATACCAGAGGCCACCCCCCTTGGAGGACAGACTACTGACGGAATATATGCCCAAAAAGGCTACCTCCTTCACCTATCACAAGCTAGTCAATGATATGCCAAATGGTCTGCTGACTTGGGAGATATCGATGATGCAGATTGACAAACAGCACTGTCATCCCCACGGGAAGTAGCCATACCATCAAGGCTTCGTTTAGTGCAGTTGAAGATACTTCACCGTACACACTACACCAGAGTGACCCTCTACACAATGGTAGACACACAGTTTTGCTGATGAGAATGCGGGGAGGAGGGCACCATTTTCACACCATATGTCAGTACCCCAAAATTGCAGCTTACTGGGTTCAAGTAATGAAAACAATGTCACAGGTCGTGGAGGTGTCACTTGTGCCGGAACCAAGGCGTTGTCTCCTAAATCTGTGGGAACCTAATGATCTTTCACACCCAGCTTAAGATTGGGTAACGTTGGGGATGATGTTTGCCAAACGTAATGCTGCTGGGAAATGGGGATCCCGGGAATCACGACCCTCCGAGACTGGTGCAAAGATATGGACGAGGCTATGATGGCGAAAAGGGTGGTATACATTAACTGAGGGTGCCCCAGGAAATGGGAGAAGGTGTGGGGAGCATGGAACAAATTTAGGGGCTATCTCTGTGAACCGCCCATGCTGGACATGGACGACCTGTCCGAGTGAGGGGGAGGGTGGGGAGGTGGGGTTAAGCAAGAGGCCAACAGTAACATGTATGATGCAACGTGTATTGTTAATATGTGTGATGTCGCCGACATTTGTTTTGACACGCAGTGATCAATATGTATGCTATGTGACTTTACAATGCCCTGATTTTCTTTCAATAAAAAATGTTTTTTTTTTAAAAAGCGGTGGTGCGATGCTCCTCCGCCTTAGCGGAGGAGCTGCCCCTGCACAGAATCCCTTTTCTTTGGTGTAGTATTATAGCACAGCTCCCAAGTGACTCATATCATATTTGACATCAGACAGCGCTGCCTTTTTCTGCCAAGAACTCTTAGCATGCTAGGACATGTCATTTGGTTTCCTATTAAAAGCTTGTGCTTCCCAGTCTTGGAATGCAAGTTATGTTCTTACGAAATGCAGATTTGAGTGGCACACATGCAACCCCTGAAACCATTCAAATGCGTTTAGGGCTTAATCACAACTTTTTAGATTCAATGTTCAATGCAAAATGATCTATGCTTGTCAAAATACTGCTTATTAAATTTACGCCTAGAAGTACACATTTGCTGACGAGATAATCTCTATAATGACCTTGTGGCTTCTTCTAAAACGTGTATTGCCCCAAAATATACACTGCCCAAAAATATTCAAAACTATCCCTTAAAAATGGCTCCGACTCTACCACTAATGTACTTTATGCCGCACCTCAAAAATGGTTAAGACTGACCCGCAAAGAGCACCAAGGAGAACCCCCAAATGCGCATGACAATGTCCTGAAATATAGTTAAAGGATAAATTCCAATCCACAAGTTGCCTGATAATAATCACACCTTTGCAGTTTCCCCCGAATATAATATGGCGGGTTAAACTAACTAAAATGTATTGGGGTAAACACCCAGAAAAAAGTCAACACATGGAATTCGGTGTGTAAAAATCGATTCTGTATGTTATGCCTCATTTTACGATTTAAAACTCGGAGTAGGAGGTGTTTAAAAACTTCACCAATGGGTAATTGTATTTAGCATATCTGGTAATTACCCAACAGTATTCCAACAAGCTATTAATGTGGGCCTCAGACTGCCCACAAAAACATACAATGGAACTTGCCTTCTAAGCATGCACCAGCATGCTAATTAGCTGCACATGGAATCAAGATTAATTATACATGTTTGCAACTCAAAGTCCGATTCACCTGGGTTTAACTCCGTTGGTCATGCTGCAAAGTGTTATGATGGGTTCTGACTGTCTTCATCTAGAGGCCATTGACCTGGGTCAAGTAAAGCGACTTGCTGGGAGGGGGAGGGGGTATAGTAGGACCTAGCGAAGCTGATAGGCTCTGAATCTCTTCACTCTGCCCACTTATCACATGGAACACGGGAGGGTGGGGCTGCAGTTCCATGGCTGAGATACAAGTCATTGCACAGTTTCCAAAAGCCCACAGTTCGCAAATAAGCATAGCTAAGACCAGGCCCGGTTCCAGGAATTGTCGTCTGGATGGGCTAAGGTACCTCCGCTTCGGGTGGGCCAATTTGGGTCCAATTTTTTAAATTCTAGCGGTCGCTTACAAGCCCAATATTTACTTCAATGTTCTTCCAAACAGGAATACAGTGCATGTAGTGAGTTAATTAACCCCTCCTATGCCCATGACGAGCTGAGCTCGTCATGAGCCACGGTTCTCGTGTGCTGATGACGAGCTGAGCTCGTCATGACCGTTCGAACGCTCAGGTGCGGGGCTAATTCCCCTCCTGTGCTGGGCGTTCTAAAGAACGGGTGTGGTCATGACGGGCTGAGCTCGTCATGAGCACACGAGAAACGTGGCTCATGACAAGCTCAGCTCGTCCTGAGCACCAGGGCGCTCTGCGTGCCCCCCATACCCCCAGCACAGCGGGGGGAATCGGCCCCGCAGCCAAGGGGTTAAGCGTAAGAGCTGATGTCTATACTCATCAGCCCCCAACCCTTATAATTTCCAGCAGACCAGGCTTCAACACAAGCACCAGGATTCCAGGCAGATTGTAATAGCGGTTCAAGGTTATGGAGGCCCCTGTAACCACAACTAAGCCATGATATTTTGCACAATGAAGACTGGCTACTTACTCCTTGCAATGTACCCAACACCTGCTTCTTTGCACACTGTGAACTTTGTAACTCTGTTTTCATGTCAAACATTTGCGGTGTATTTGCATTGCTATTTTATAGCGATTATGTAGACACCCGCAATAAAATGCGTTATGCTAACCTGATATGTGTGGTATTTGGTGGGCTGCAACATCTGTAAAACTCTTGAGCAGCTTAGGGAGAGTCGTCCGGACATGTCAGGGTGTGAAGTGTTCCTATAGTATAGAATTCGGTAGATAATTAGCGGCGCTGCGGCAGATATGCCTAAGCATTCTCTCCGACTCACATACCTGATATAAACTACTATTGTACCTCTGGACTCCATAGGCTGACCTGGAGCACTGTGACTCATGCGATAATTCTGTAAGTGTGAAATGGGAACAGGATTTGAAATGAGCCATTTCACATGAGCAGTGGCTATACGGCTGTTCACTAAGAGTGTTTCTCTCAATAGCAGACTCATACAATTGTAATTCATGCAGCGCTATTATTATACACCTGCCACACTGCATAAATACGGGCTAATTGCTAATGCTAGGTGACAGATGTAATTGGGAGGAGATGGATGCATATGACTTGATGGATTTCCAAAAGGTTTTCAATGAATTAGACAGAATGACATTATAGGCTAGAGAGACCGTTTGTTAACAATTAAGTGTGCCCGTCGGCCAACGGCCGTCGTGAGCACTACTTCAGTAGTGCTGCGCACGTCCGTTGGCTGACGCGGCGCCGTCCACTTAATGGAACGCCCGCACCGCGGCAGAATTGCCACCACGGTTAAGTCGTTAAGGAAGTCCCTGTTACAACTATAAACTATAAAGGGGAGCAGGGTCAAGACTGATTTGCATATCCCTGAGTTCAAACTGAGGTGACGTTGCCATCAAAATAGCGATGGATTAAACCCAGATCTGTGACTGGGAGTGAGGGTTTGAAAAGCTTCAATACTTCGTCCATATCATTTTATTTTGTGATGTTGCTATGTGCGCCCTGTGTGGCTGAGGATATGCCCATACGTGGGTCCCTGGCTCGCTGCGCCACTGGATTCAAGCTAGCCTGGCTGATGTAGGGTGATACCCCAAAACTGGGCCAGGATACTTATTTCCGGTCTAGGGAGGACCTGGCCTGGCAGTTCAGGCTGGACTGATCCCATGGGGAGCAGGTCAAGGCAGATTTTTATATGGCTACGTTCAAACTGGGGTGACTTGGTGAGCTAAATAACAATGGATTATTCCGAGATCTGTGACTGGAGGTGAGTGTTTGAAAAGTTTCAACACTCCGTCCATCATTTTATTTCATTTCATTTATTTTATTTTGTGATACAACTGTAAAGTATACACCTCTGGCACCTACTTGCTAAGCGTCGGCTGGTGATGAGGTAGGGCAGGGACCTGCTCTGTTCCATGCATGAGTGGATGTAAGATCTCATATATTGTAACAATGCAGCACACACATACACTTCATTGCTATCAGTAAAATCTAGGCCCAAAGATATTTGGTTCCACCTGCATCAGTTTCTGTTGTTGATATCGAGATATGTTGACACTAATTCAGACTTTTGTTGATGATTAATATACTAAGGGTAGGACGCATTGTCGCCTTCTTTGTTTGTTTGAATGGTTATGCTGCGATTGGAAGTTCACCTAATGCTACTGTACTATTTTAGATGTGATGGTATTTTGCATATGTTGAGTGGACAAGCTACTGTATACATATTAGTACTGTTGATAATGCTGATGTACAATATATGATGTAACTCACAGCAGGTGCTAATGCTTTCTTACATTATTTTTTAGAAATATGCATATAAAAAATCACAAATTAATTGACACCCGGGCAGCACAAACATCCACTTGACTAGTGAAGCAACAACTATATAGCTGCAATGTTTTCAAAGGACATATTAAACATTTTGACCATTCAAAGAGGGACTGTTGTATTATTGGAAAATAACACTTCTTTATGTGCATATTATGCGTAAGGTTATGCATAGTGTATAGAAGGTGTCTGCTACAAGAGCTCTAATTTTCTTTGACAACATCATCACTTCTGATCTTGGTTGTAGATTCCTGAATGTTTGAGAATCGGTTGAACTCTTCTTTGTGGGTATAATCATGATCAGTTACGTACATGACCTTCACTGTAAGATATAGGAATGATTACCAGGAGTGTAAATTGTGAAAATAGATAATATTCTTTAATGTTTATCACAAATAGTATTATTTTGCCACTGAAGACTTCAACCAGCTAATTAAAGAAAGGGAAACACAGAGTTTCATATGACAGAGTCTGCGGGAACACAATTTCACCCGGAAATTCTAGTTTCTGAAAGCGGACAAGATCCCTGGGCCAAAAGCTTCAAATTCCCCTGGGAATCAGTGCAGTTTTCCTAATTCCCCCGGTAATTGCTGCTTTCTGGAGGGGATTCTCAGGGTCCCACTTGTCATCCCACTGACGTTTGCTTGGTAGAGTCATCTCTTCAAGAGAAATGCTGGACTAACATTCGAGGACCTCTTCATTAGGCCTTGAATCTGAATCATTTGGTTTCCCAAAAATCAGTATTGGGCCAAGAAATTGAACCTTGGCATTTATCAAGTCAAGTCAATAAAAACTTTATTCTGCCAAGTTCTGGCCATAAAAGTACATTTTACATAAAAACACGTACATTTTAGATTAAAATACACAAGATTAAAATAATTTCATGATAAAATACATGTTCTAACAACCCGGGTCATAATTATTAGGCCCCCATATTGTTTCTTTTACAAATTGCCCCTGATAAGAAACGTGCAACCCCATAACAAACAAGTGTGGAGGAAAGCATTTGTAAGTAAATCAAGGCTGGCCTAACTTGTGCGAATTTGCAATCTCTTAAAAGTGGTAGGATATATTTAACTCGCAGCTCGGTATAATAACCACAAAAAAACAAAGTGTAATAGGTCTTGTTCTGAACGGTTGTCACATGCACATGGTTGCAAGGAACCTAACTTAGAAAAACCTTTAGGTACAGTTAGGAGCCAATGAATACAATTAAACCTAAATCTAGATCAAATAAAACGATGATGCAGATTATTAACAAAAGAACAGAATGGTTGAAATAAAATACCAGGACTTAAAATCATAAAATGTCTACAGGTAGGTTTCTTAAGTTCATTACCTTCTCTATCCCACTGTCTCCTCTGTAAAAATTGAGTTTTAAAATTTTTCCCAGTTTCTACATGCAGCTTTCTTGGTTGAATAAAAAGCTGTGGTTGCCCAAGAGCTGAAAGCTGTCGTGAAATATAATTTAACCTAGAAATTTCTACAGCTTTAACCAAACTCATGCAGTCAGCTAAAATATTCTGATTTAAATTTGGCTTTTCTCTTAACCGAATTTTCAGCCACCATATCAGGGGTGCTGCCCTGGCATTTTTCATAAGCAGAGTTGCCTACAGTGAGTAACATACAATTTTTACATTTGCACATTTTTTCATAGTAATATTTATTTATTTCTATCAGGTAATGAAATTAGCCAACTTGAAGGATTAGAAGGCTTACAGTTTCTGCAAAAGCTTGCGCTGGATCACAACCGTATTAAAATGATCACAGAAACCTCTCTGGCTAAGCAGAGGTGCCTTTTGGAGCTTCATTTGGAAGAAAACAGACTGCGAGAACTGAGCAATTTGCAGCATTTGCTTCAGCTGAAGAAGCTATTTGTTGCATTTAACAAAATTCAGGTACTATTTTTTTGTGATAAATACCATTAGGATGTTTACATTTAGACACAGTAGTTTAATGAATGCTTGGACATGTTAGCACAGAGTCAGACTGTTACACACTTCAATGTTCTCCTTATGTCCAGATTCATCTGTAGTCCATCAATTCCCTTCTTCATGCAGCTTGATACTTTTTAATCATCCCCATCTTGTGACTGGTGAGAAATCTGCAGTTATAAGTATCCATCAGAAGCACAAGTTACTTAATGTCAGTGATGCTCTTTCTGGTGCATGCTCTACCTAACCACAGATTTCTCACTGACCTCCTACCTCCCTGTTCTGTGGTGTCTTTTTAACATCTAAAAAGGACCTTAGTTAGTATTTAGCACACTAATACTAACAATTCTTCGAACTCTGCATCTGAGAGTGCGTAGAGGGATAGACAAGAAACTGATGTCAGCATGCAGGGGTGGCCCTTATATACAGCTCAACTCCATCACTTCTGGGGCAGAATGGCGCCAATGCTAGTGGACATAGGACCTCTGCAAAAGAAAAGATTTCTAGATCTAGTCTGGTTCCTGAGGAGTATTCTAAGGGGAGGAATTTTCAGTTACATAGAGTATCCACCAGAAACAGTGTTACCAAAGGTTCGTCCAAACCTGTGTTCTAACATACCAACATGCTGGTGACAGAGTTTGATTAGACTTTGAGTTTGACCTATATCTTATCTTTTGCTTTGGCATTTTAGTTGTTATTTCAATGAAGCGTACAAGTGCCATGATAATCCACAACCTCAGCCCAAACACCTGTTTGTTCTGGGGTAGCGATTACTACTGAGTAGGAGTTTACTACAACAAGTAAAACTTCAGATACATTTCTGCAGGTCAAGGCTGCTGAAATGTATTTGTAGAAAAGAGCTAGTAAATATCGAGATATGTAAATGTTGGTGCCGAAAGCACCAAACTCTATCCTTTATGCTTCATTTCTGGAGGCTAAACTTGTGCTGAGTACTGATTATCGCACACATTAAATTCCAAATGCCTTTGTAATGGTTTTGAACAGGTATGATAAATAGCATACTACCTTCAGAGACACTTGTAAATCAGACCTTAAAAGAAATTATGTTGAAGGACTCTATATTGTTCTTAAAAACTATTCATGAAAATGAGAAGAGAAGAAATCATTATTAAAAGAGTTACTTTAGTGGCCAGAAAACGATCTCTTTCAGAAACCTCACTTCTGAGCATTTTACAATGAAATGTTTTTTTAATGATGGCACCTAACTCACAGTCTCCTTAGGTTACCGTGATATTTTTCAAGATTAGTGACTAATGTTTAGTCGAATTTGGACATGATGCTAGGATGCTGGGGACTTTTTAAATCAGAGGGCAAAATGTGTACTCATCCTCACACATAGAGGTAGATAATTTGAAGGAAGCTGAGAACCATTGCCGCAGCTGGGTATTGCTGAAACCCATATAGGCAAGTGTTTTTATTCCGAGGTCACTTGTGAATCTCTTCTTTTGCAATTTCGCTGCTCTGGGCAAAACTGATAATAACGGGCGGGCACTCCCGGATTGTTTGTCCCCTAGACTTCAACGACGGTCACCCTGTTTATGCTTTAGCCCGTCATAAGGGAAGTCATAAATCAGTGGTGGCAGCTATATATTCTTTTCCCATAAAATTCCATATCTAGACTCCTGATTTTGGATTGGTCCACTCAACACCCAACATTCCTTAGAACGGGAAGGTATGTGGTGGCCATATTAATAGGTGTTCTTTATTCCCCAGTTCCAGTCATCTGAATAGGGCAGCACCACTACATGTTAATTCTACCAGGCAGTTTACAGAAAATATGCCTCACTGCATTTAATTTACACATTAATTGCACCTATATGAATTGGAATGCTGAAACATCATAGCAGAGAAACTTGATGACTATAATAATTTCTCTGCATCGTCACCTGGCACATATGAAAATCTCTTGTCTGCCATTTAGGTACTTGTGGTACTCCTTTCACTGCCTGCTATTCATCAGTGTTACCGTTCGCACTCATTTCACTGTCTTGCTGGCGGATAAATGGAGAAACGTAATTTGTAGGTATTAAACCCTAGAGGCAACCCGGTGCAGAAACACTTGATTTTCCACCTTTGAAGTGCTGTCACAGGAGAAGTACCTAAGTTACTGCACTGTCGAAATAATTTGCTAACTTGTTACCCCTGCTCTTAACTTTTCTGAGATTATATAATTGTGCTAATTCAACATTTTCTGCTCTCAGCGGCTCTGAGGCATATAGATCCCTGTGATACCTTCAGTTGACCTCGGCTCTTTTTTCCATAACCTACTGAAATCAGAATTCAAATCCTTCAAGTTCGTACATTTATGCAACCCCTCAAACATACTACAAAAACTCATACATAAGCATCCCCATTCCTACATACAAGCCTCCTCTCCTCTTCCCACTCTTTATTTTCTGTTTGGCCTCAACTTCACTTTTTGCTCTACTAACCCCTCCCTAATGTATACCCTGGAATATCTTTATGCCCACAAACGTTATCACCCTCTGCCCTCATATCTCGTACAACCAACACTGCAACACTGCAACCTTGCACCAGAGTTCTCCCAATTATCTTCCCTCTTACTTTCTCTCCAGCTGATTCAACAGCAATCTCCTCACTTCATCCTTTACCCCATACCTTTCCTCCCACCAAATTGAGTCACCTTCCCTGCTCCACTCTCCCTCACCATGAGGATGATCCCAAATACCCCACAACACTGAAACCAACCCTTATAGCTGACCCAATTCAACCTCGAGAGTGACTAGGGTAGTCCAAATCAGATGAAGGCTCCTACGCATCACACGCCTCAAAATCTATCCTTCCAATGGCAATCACACTACTATCAAACCCTTACCCGCAAAGCATACCATGTTATTGAGGAAGTCTGAATGCGCAAAAACCACTTCACTGACATTAAAGCATATTTGAAATAACCAAGCCGATATCCTTTTAGATCAGTCCTCCCCATTTCACACACATACTGGACTGCAGATAATGTTGGAAGCCAAACTATGCAAGAACAGAGAAAAAACATACCAGAAGAACCAGGAATCCTTTGTCTGAGAAGGACATTGCAGATATACTCAAATTCTACAATTTGCGTTCATCTTCAAAGTTCTTCCAAAAAGTCCACAACATCCAGATATTTGCAAATTCGAGGAGAAGAGGGACCTCCCTTAAGGGAAAAGGCGATGTACTTGGACAGTCTTATACAAATAAAAACACTACCCTCTCCATCCAGAAGCATCGCTCAACTGCCTTCTGCACAACTGCAAAGGGGCAGTTAAGCATAGTGTAGAGACTGACAACCTAATTACATCTAAGAATCTAGAACTTCTCTTCCTGACCAAGGCATGGCTGAACAAACCCTTTCAACTGATGCTGGGCATATACGTACTATCAATCTACTCTGTTATACGTCTACATAGAAAAGAGGAAACTGGAGGTGGTGACACAGTCATCCACAAGAATGACATTTTGTGTGAGACCTACAATTCACTTTCAGTTCTTTTGCTTCCAACACTTCTCAGTTGCAGTAACAACAGTTGAGCCTGACCATAAGCATCTTCATGTCATTTACCACCCACCGGGGAGAGTAAAATCTTTGTAGAGCAACTGATTGAGGTCATCAGTTAGTCCTTCATCTTCATTAGCACAAACAACAACATCCTCCTCGGAAACTTTATTAGCAGAATATATATTTTATTCTTTACTCTCACAGAAAGTCACACGATCCATACGACTGTTGAAAAAAGTCTTGTTCAGACCATGTTTCTTTGCCAAGGGACTCTAATATTTAAGAGCAGAATATCTAAGTGCAGGAGTGCAAAATGCAATTTTAAATGTACATTTTCAATTTGGAAAATAATTTGGTATAAAAACATGTCAGTAGGGTACCTTATTTTCTGTATTTTTTCATGTAAGCCAATTTAACCAAATAAAACATAATACAGATTTTGCTTGAAACACCACTCTAGAAAAGAACATTAAACGGAAAAAAGTACTCGGGAAACGGTGCTGTCCTTATTCTAGACTTGTGAAAGCTGAGAATTCTTGTGACTGGACTGTCACGTGGTGCAAAACAGGATAAGTCCAGTAGGGTGTTTTTGGAGATCAGCTAGAAGAATGATCTATACATATTGAAAATCAAACTGATGCTCCTGGACCACAGTTATGTGGATGGGATGGTAAAGAATGGAGAGAAAATACAGATGATGGAAGAACAGATTTACAGAAAGCTATTTTTTTCTCCATTATGAAATTCTCTCTGAAAAACATATACAATTGAAAACATTCACAATTGTATCTGCAAACCTCACAGGACTCAGGCCATTACTATAGTGTGAAATACGAGAGAAGAACTATGCATATTTTACAGAAAACTTGACATATAACAGTATCAGTTAGGTGGACAAAGGGCTCTCTTTACAGTGATACATTTTGTTTTTAAATATAAGTTTACATCTACATTTTCCTTTTTTTATTTCTTCTAGGAGTTCACAAAGGAACTCCTGGCAAGAGTAAATGAATTTATTAATGCACATTTCTCTACCACGACTAAAGATATCGCTTGTTTGAAATTGGATTACTGGTTGAGAGGGGTGCAACCATACTAAGGCAGGAACCACAATACTATTTTTTTTATTTATTTTTTTAAATCTGTTTATTAGCATAGTATTTCGAGCCGCAACATGTATACGATTCCAGATATATTTGAGCATATGAACAATCTTGGTGGTACATACATGCTTGCTCGGATCATAGAAAGAGTCATAGTGTAATAGATTTATCATTTTCATTTTCATTCTGCTTCAAACGAACAGTCCCAACTATACCCGAACCCTCCCTCCACCCACATGAAATCCCACCCGACACTCTCTGAACAGGTACATCAGGTAAAAATCGACAAGTGGGCGACGCCCAATGAATTAACACATTAGAATTCGAACACACAGATATGGTATGGTAGCATGCACTATGGGACAGGGTCTTTCGCACCCTAACGTAGTGCACCGTGGGTTGTAGCCGTGCATGGAAGAGTGAAGTAGGGCTCAGCTGTACCACAATTGGCTACTCACTCGCGTCCTCTTCATCGTCAGCATTGTCAGCCTCAAACGCCCCCACTATAGCGAACCAATCCAAGGAGATCGGAGTCCTCCTGTGCCCCCTTCGTTCCTCTCTCTGTAGGGCCTCACCCTCCGCCTTACCCCAGCGTATTACCTCCGCCCTCCACAGGTCAAGGTCAGGCGGTTTAGACGATTTCCATCTGATCGTGATAGCGCGCTTCGCCAGTAACAGAGCCAGATCTGAGAAGCGCGTCGCCACGGTCCTGGTGCGTGTTGATGGTCCCAATCCCAGTATTGTATATTCTAGTGTAGGGGACCTGGATAGAGCACCGGCCCGTTCAAGGGAGGTATGTACAGTGGACCAGAAATACCCTAGTTTAGGGCACTGCCATAACATATGTACCAGTTTCGCTTCGTCTGTATCACATCTGGGGCAGTTGCTCTTGGATGCAGGGAACATCACATGGAGGCGGTGTGGTGTCAGGTAAGCTCTGTGCAGGAGCATTAGTTGTATGAACTTGTATTTGGGGTTCCTGGCTACTTTTTTGGGGAACTGTAGTATGCGTTTCCACTCAGTGTCTCGCAACGGCCTCCCTATGTCTGTTTCCCACGCCGCCCTCAGTGGTATTAGTGTAGGTGCCCTACCCGCTTTTATGCTAGCCGTGAGCCACCTGGTCAGATGGCCACCCGTTCCCATGAGGTAGAGCATTGCGACGAGGGGGTTCGTACCAGGTTCCTGCCCGTCCGGCGACCATTTGCGTGTAAGATAATGGCGGAGACCAGCGTGTAGAAGAAAGGAGCCGTCGGGGATGCCCTGCTTGGTCTGGAAGTCCTCAAACGATAACAGGTGTCCCTCTGCATAGAGGTCTCCCTCATTTGCGGCACCTGCATCATGCCAGGGCCCCAGTAGGGTCGACGTAAGGGTGCCCAGGTCCAGAGGAATTCCCAACAGAGGCACTGTGGGGGCATAGGGCGTCCCGGGGGATGTGTATTTTATTGCTTTCCTCCAGTACGTAACCGCCAGTTTGAGAAGCGGTGGGGCGTTTCTAGGTAGATCCGAGCCAGGTAGTAGCAAGGTGTGCACTCTCCCCTTAGCGTGGTCTTCCTTTGAAACAGCAATCTCATGAAGATTACGGCCCGCCACCCAGTAAGCGAGCCATTGTAGCTGGCATGCATAATTATACGCCCTGAAGTCCGGCAAGCCCATACCGCCGGAATCAGAGGGAAGCTGTAGCTTGGCCAGACCAATACGCCGACGGCCATGACCCCACACAAGCTCGGTGAGGAGGGAGTCGAGGGTCCGAAACGTCACCGCCGGGATCTGGAATGGCAGATTGGTGAAGTAATAGATGAGGCGGGGTAGCATCACCATCTTGGATATAGCCACCCTGCCGGGTATGGAGAGCGGCAATGTCAGCCAGAACTGAATTTGTGACTTCAACGCCCTGATAGCCCTCCCTAAATTGCCATCTATCATCATGTCCGCCTCTCTATATATCTGTATCCCAAGATATCGGAAGGTGGTGTCCGCCATCTGGAAAGTATGGGGGGCAAAAGGTAGGGGGGCCGAACCGTCCACCGCTGTAAAGGTGAACCCATAGGACTTAGATGCACTGATGGTGAGGCCAGAGATTTCTCTAAAATCCTCAAAGACCCGGGAGACCGGGCTCAAGTCGCCTCTCCGGTTCCTAAAATATAATATGAGGTCATCCGCATATGCAGATACCATGTGATCCGTACCATGCCGCCGTATACCATAGTGGGGGGCCAGCAGCCGAAGTCTACAAAGCAACGGTTCTAGGGCAAGGACGAAGAGGAGAGGAGAGAGCGGGCATCCCTGCCTGGTGCCTCGCGCTATAGCAATGGGGCCTGAAATTTGATGGGAGGTGCGTACTCTGGCCGTGGGGGTGGTATACAGCAATCTGACCCAAGCAAGGAATTCCGGCGGTATTCCGAAGCCTGCCAGAGTGGAAAACATATAGTCCCACCTCAATGAGTCGAACGCTTGTTTCAAGTCCAGAGATATGCAGCCTTCGGAGTCCGTGATCACATTCTCTCCGAGCATGAGCTGGGCCAGGCGCCTAAGGTTCATGGCCGTATTGCGGCCCGTTACAAAACCACACTGATCCGGGTGGACCAGCTGAGGCACATACTGAACGAGCCGGGACGCTAGTACCTTGCTCAATATTTTAGAATCAGTATTGAGAAGGGACAGGGGTCTATAATCGGCCAGCTGTAGACCATCCTTGGCCGGCTTCAGGAGGGAAGTAATCAACGCTTGCATGGATGATTGCGGTAGAGAGGAAGTACGCAGGGCCTCCGAATAAACAGTGTGCAATCGGGGCGCCAGGACGTCAATAAATGTCGCGTAAAATTCAGCCGGGAGGCCATCCGTGCCAGGGGTCTTACCCCTCGGAAGGGCACGTATCGCCTGCCTAATTTCCGCCACTGAAACCGCACGTTTCAAGTCGTCCTGTTGGGTGGCAGTAAGTTGTGGTAGAGCCAAACCTGCCATGAAGGCCTCGAGGGCGGGCGCTGACATGGGCTGCGGGGGATCGTACAGCGAAGCGTAATACTCCTGGAACGCTGTATTAATCCCTATTTGGGTGGTAGCTGGACGGCCAGATTGGTCCAAGACCCTCAAAATGGGTTGGCTGATCGGGGAGTCCCGCAACAGTCGGGCCAGGAGGGGGCCAGCTCGGTCTGCCTGTGAGTGTTGCCTATTCGTGTATTCCCTGTAGTCTATAAGCCGCAGGTCTTCCAGTAGCTCTGCGTGTCTAATATGTGCTTCTTGCAGTGGTGTAAAGGGAACATTGGTGCCCGCTGCCTCATTCTCCAGGGACGCAAGTGAGCCCTCCACCTCTTTCAGTCGGCCAATCACCTCATTTCTCCTCCCCACTCTAGTGGCCATGGCAGCCCCCCTAAGACAGACTTTGAAAGTGTCCCATTCTATCTGTCGGGAGCTAGCTGTGTGTGCATTTGTGGAGAAAAAGGTGTCAATAGTATCGGACAGGGAGGACCGGAAGACCGAATCCTCAAGGAGATCAGGAGACAGTCGCCAAGTCGGGATGGGAGCCAGTCGTCTACCCCACTGCCATATAACCTCCACGGGGTTGTGGTCCGACAGGGTTTTCCCCATGTGTTGGGTCTGGACAATTAATGTCAGAAGGGAGCGGGAGCAAAAAACGTGGTCAATTCTGGTATGAAGCTGATGGGGGGGGGGAGTAAAAGGTGTATTCCCTGTCCATAGGGTGTACGCTCCGCCACACATCCGCCAAGCCCCAGCCCTCAGCCCAACTCGCAAGCGCGTCTGCCTGTTTCCTGCTCTCGGTAGCCTGTAATGGGGGATGTGATCTATCTAGCCCAACATCAAGAACAGCATTGAAATCGCCCCCGATGAACCAGCGAAGATCAGCCCAACCCGCAATCACCTCATTGACAGTTTGCAAGAAGTCCGACTGGTTTACATTAGGTGAGTACACACATCCAATGACAACCGCCTCCCCATCCAATAGTCCCCGCACAAACACATAGCGACCCTCCCGATCAATCCGTTGCTCTAACATCTGGAATGGAATTGAGCCACGTAGCCAAATCGCCGCCCCCCTAGAGAATGCAGAATATGAGGTGGAAAAAAGTTGCCTTCTCCACTTCTTTCGCAGCTTCACCGCTTCAGCAGCGTTCAAATGTGTCTCCTGCAAACAAGCAATCTGCGTCCCCCTGCGGTTAAGCTGTGCCAGGATCCGATGTCGCTTGTGCACTGATCCCATGCCCCGCACATTCCAGGTGCACAATTGGTAATTGTTAAGAGGCCCCATCACCCTTCGTGTGGTACAGTAATTCGAATCTCCTGGGTGACCCCACATGTCTTGTTATACATAAAAATGAGAGTGTCTCGCAAACATTTAACCCCTGAACAAAAGGGTCCCTGAGCCAACGTACCCAGGAGCCAAACCATGATGCCCAACGTGGGCACAAGTCAGTCAAGTTCGTGTGCATACCGGGGGTGGTAGGCCTCCGTCGTACGGCACAGAACGATCTGCGTGAGTTTGAAAGCCCACAAGAGTATGGGCCCCCACACATGCAACCCACCATACTTGTAGGAGGGGGGAATAGTCATACGTTACCACCCGGAGAGGATCAATTGCTTCGTGTCTCAGAACTCCGCCGCCATCTGGGCTGTGATCTTTGGGTAGAGCTGTAAGCTGTCAACTGAGCCAGATACCTCAGTGCGGGTGTCGGTGGTGTCGGTGAGTCTGTCTCCAGGTGCTCCCGCGTCGTGGGCAGCCAGCGCCGCTTCAGTGAGACGCCGTCGTGGCGAAGTCGAAGAGTGGTCCACGGCTGTGTGTCCAAGGGGATGCACCACTGTCGATGTTCCATGGGAGGAATGGTGGTCGGGACTGTGAGTGGTGTTCCGTCGTCCCGGCGAGCTCCTGCGGGAGCCCCCTCGGTGGCCTGTGAGCGGGTCCTGCGATGTCGGCGGGGACAGGGTGACCTCCATCCACTCCGCTGCCTCCTCCGGCGAGTCGAAAAAATGGGACCTATTGTTATGCAGGATTTTGAGCCGAGCAGGGAACAAAAGGGCATATTTCATGTTCCTGTCCCGTAAATTACGTTTCACCCCGAGGAAGGTGGACCTGGCCCGCTGCACAGTGGGAGTGAAATCAGGGTAGACCGATATACTCGCATCCTCGAAGCGTATCGGTGCTTTCTCCCTGGCTGCTCGGAGGACTGTGTCTCGGTCTCTGAAGTGGAGGAGACGAGCTATCAGGGGGCGAGGAGGCGCCCCCGGCTGTGGGGGCTTCGATGGCACTCTGTGAGCTCGTTCCACACTGTAGAGGGCGGTGAGGTCTCTCTGGCCCACCAGCTTCCGCAGCCAATCTTCCACGAATCGCGTGGGGTCCCTTCCCTCGCTTCTCTCCGGAATGCCCAGGATGCGGACGTTGTTGCGGCGGGCGCGTCCTTCCGCATCGTCCACCCTATCCCAGAGTCTCTTCAGCTGCTTCTCCACGTTTTCCAATTTCGCGGAATGTGCCGTCTGCTGCGGGATCAGGTCGTCGAGCGCTATTTTGTGCTCCGCCACCCTGTCCGCCAACTTGTTATGGTCAGCCTTCAGCAGAGACAGCCCAGTCGCCATGGTGTCCATGCGCGTTTCAAGCGCCTCTCGCGTCGCGCGTATCTCATTCAGTATCAGATCCAGCTTGGCGTCCTGTGATCCCTTACCAGTCGGTGGAATGACTTCCATGTTGGAGGAGGCCAGTGGGTCGTTTGAGCCCGTTGATTGCGCGTCCATCGGTGCGCCCTGGGCCCGGGGTTTGTCCCTGTGCCTGCCCATGGATCTCGTGAGCAGGGTGGCGCTGTAGTGTGTGCAGCAGTCCGCTGCAGTCCTGGCAGGTGTCTAGCAGTGGTTATGGAGGGACCACCTCGTGTTGGGCTAAGGTGAAAGTAGCGAAGACCCCAGGGCTGGTAGTCGCAGTACTGAGTAACAACTCGGTGTCACAACGCCGGGGATGGGCAGGTGCGCCTCGGTAGTCCCTCAAGCAGTTATAGCCCCAGCGCCACCGAGCCAGAGGTGTGGGAGAAATGGCGGGGTCCAGTGCACTGTATAGCTATTCGCAGCCGCTGGTAGCGTGGCACGAGTCAGGGCCGCAGCGCTCAGTAAAAGGCGTCAAAGCGCTATGTGTCCTTCCCCATTTCTGGTCTCTGTACCTGAGGACTGCGTGCTGGTAGTGCTCGTCACTCTGAGCAGGACGCCCAGGGTCTCCGACCAGTGGTCCAGGGGCAGGCAGAGCAAGAGCGCTATGGTCCAGGGGGGGCTCGTCGCGGACAAGATGGCGCAGGACCGCAACGTTGTCAGGCCTGGCAAGGAATGTCGGAAAGCCCGCTATGGACGGAGCTGGGCTCGTGGTGGCGGCAGTAGAGCACACAGGTTGTCTGCCCGTCTGTGTGCGACCCCGCGGTGAGGCGCCGGGGTCCCGGTATCTCTGCGGGCGGGGGGAGGACAGCCCAGGAGTATTCCCGCATCCCGCAGGTCACCGCAGCAGGCAGTCAGGCCACTGCGAAGCAGCCGGGCCGAAGGGCAGCGGGGTCCCAGGACCACGTAGGGGACCACCCCACTCACCGTAGCCCCGATCAGGAACAATGCAGGAGTCCAAGCCCTGGACCGCGAAGAGGGCAGGGGGTAGGCCGGCCAGGCCAGTCACGCGAGGCCGGGGCTTCACGGCGTCTCACAGGCCGCAACAGGCTCCGTCTTCCGAACTCGCCGGAGGAGCGGGCTGCCAGGTGGAGAGTCGCACCGCTCCACGCCGCACGCCCCCAGAGACAATCCAGGTAGGGATCAGGTGGGCTGCAGGTAGGGGAATGCAGGATAGTCAGCTAGTATTACAGGGCTAAGGACGGAGCTGGGGAACTACACGTCCACCATCGACGGCTCCAGGCCACGCCCCCGAACCACAATACTATTTTAAGGAAAAACCAAAAGCAATCCTAAAATAACCTGTGCTTAACCCTCTGGTAGCTAACTTAGAGGCAATGTTTAAAGTATCTATGTAGTACTTCAAACAGTAATAAAGTAATACACAACACAAGAAAAATCCCACACCAAATTAGAAATATTGAGTAAAATATAAAAAATAATTTAAGACCAAAACAGCCAAAATCCAATCAGTAGAACCGGGCGTATGCAATTTTAAAGTGTTGAGTGAATGTAGCTCCAAAAAGCACAAAGCGCCAACTGTGGTTGTCTGGTCATGCTGGACTGGGACAAAGTTCATGCTGACTGCGATGGAGGGGGGCTGGGTACAGGGACTCAGTCAGGCCCGCTGAACAAGTGTACCTTAAATCCTGATTATGCAGTGATGCGAAATCCTTATGTTGAGCTGCACTGACCGGTGTGGAGAAACCATCGGCGTGGAGCTTGCGATGCTAGGTCCTGTGCCAAGATGCGTCACACTGCAAAGTCAGTGACCGCCGACAGGAGCTTGCGGTTTGAGGTCCTGCGTCCTCATAGAGGAATCTGATGGAGCTTGCGAAGACAAGCATAGCGATGCTTTGACTCTGAAGTCAAGGTACGTCACGCTGAGCTGGTGATGCCGCTGGGGATTTCGAGGAATGCATTGAGATGCACCAAGACTGTGAAAAAGAAGATCTGAGAAAGACTTTCCTATAAATTGTTATTGAAGCTAAATAAAAGGGTATTAAAAGATACTGTGTTTTAGATTTCGTTGAGGACAGGAGATAGGGGAGAACTGCATTTTGTTGGCATGTCATGTGATTGACAGATTTTTTCAGTTGGAGGAGAGTTTTTTTGTTAGATAGCATTAGAGGAAATATATGGAAAGATGTTTTCTGATTTTCCCTCTGTCGAAATGCCCAGACAGTCTGACAGTAAGTTCAGATGGCTATATTATGGGGACTAGACCTTTGAATTCTGAAATTAAAACTTGCGGAACTGAATTTTGTTTCACTTGCTGGATAGGCTATTTGGCCCTGAAAGCCAGCTCTACATGGTTAAATGCTTCAACTTTAGTAGGCCATTGCACGACAACTGTTGATACCACTCTGGAGCAATTAGGATAATTTTAATCTTGGATTGTGTATGAGAGGTATTGTGAGTGGTGGAGGAGATGGTAGAGACATAACATGGTCAGTTCATCAAGAAGTCTTTTTCCATTTGAACTTCTTTATGAGCCCTCATTACAAGTTGCCTACAGAAATATCCAGGTGGAATACCATCTGGCCAATTTGAGGTGGTTCTGTGTTCCTGTACCCAAATTAACTGGTTTTAAGCCATCGCCGGCTATCTCCAAAAGCCCAGTGGAAGCATGCAACATTCTCCAAAGCAGTTAAGGATCATATCATCCCTACTCAACGTTCCCTGCAGAGAAACCGTCTGTGGCAGCGCTGCTTCAATTTACCACCTACTGAGAGCAGGTGGTAAAATACCTGGAATCCGACAAAACTTTCCATTTTAGGTCAAAGCTGTCTGATTTGCTAACCACACCTTCGGGACACTTGAAATGCTTTCCTGGAAATGCCTTCTGTCCATTGCTTACCATTGGCTTTGTGGTTTGTTACTCACATTTCCTTGCTTTCTATTTGCTGTTACTATTTGTTTTAGGCTGTCAAGCTTGAGTTTGTTCTTTCTGTTGGCCAACCCCTATTTACTGTATTCTTCCACCAGTACTGAATTTCTATAAACAGGCCTTTAAATCTTGTTCTTATCTTGTCACATTTGCTGTGCATTCAAAGACAAAGGTCACAGTTTAGGCTCTGTCTTCCGGGGGGTTTGGTGGTTACTTTTTTTTCTCTGACTTCAAAGTGAGAGGATTTCTTTGACAATCATGCTGACTACTGGGGATGTGCTTGAGGAAGGCTGCAGGATGGTATTTTCTTTCTAGCACACAACAAAGTTTAAATGTAAATTAACTGAGCAGATATTTCAGAATATTTCAGAATTAGAAAATCACAAAATAAGGCAATTTTTTGGGTAGTTCTGAAGTGTGGTGGAAACAAATACTTTCGTACAATAAAAACAAATCAGTACACTGTGTGATGACATTTCAACACGTTATCATTTGTGTGCTGTATACTTTCATCAGTAAAGCTCTATGCCAGTGCAAATGTAATGGTAATTCCAATTAAAGATGAGTTGCCTGTAATGTCAGTACGCTACCACACCATGCATACCAGACTTTGTCGCACTCCACTCCATTCTACTCTGCACTGCTGCAGTCTACTCGGCACCACTCCATCCTATGCTATTCAACTCCACACTGCATCACTGCATTCTACTCTGCACCACTCCAGTCTACACTGGTCCACTCTAAGACTCTCTACTCTACACCACTCGAACTCTGACAGTGCACTCTACTCCACACTACACCACTGCGCTCTTCGCCACTCCAATCTGTGCCACTCCACTCTATGCCACTATACTCTGCAACACTGCAGTGTATGCCACTGATATCTATGCCAATGCACTCTACTGTGTACAACTACACTCTACGCCAGTGCAGTCAATGTCAATCCACTCTATGCCACTCTACTCTACTGTGCACCACTCCACTCTGAAACAATCTACTCCGCGCCACTGCACTCTACTCTGCACCACTGCACTAAGTACCAATGCACTGCATACTCAAAAGCAATGCACGCTGCGTCAATCTACTCTGCACCACTGCACTCTATGCCACTATACTATACTCTGCAACACTTTACACCGCATCACTATACACCACTGCACTCTACACCATTGCACTCTTCCCATTGTACTCTAAGTCTGTGCACTCAAATCCACTCTGCACCACTGCACTTTACACCACTTCACTACACTACGACAGTCTACTCTGCAACACTGCACTCTCTGGCATTATACTATACGGCACTACACTCTATGTATGCCACTGCACTCTACTCTGCACCACTCTACGCCAATGCCCTCTACACCACTACACTCTACCCCACTATACTCTGCATCACTCCACTCTACCTTGCACCACTCCACTCTACTCTGCACCACTCCACTTTACGAGTCTTCACTGTACGCCTCTCTACTCTGCAGCACTGCTCTCTCAACCACTGAACTCTAACCCGCTCTACTCTGCGCCTCACTCAATGCCACTACTCTCTACTTTGCACCACTTTAATCTATGCCACTCTACTGCACTCTACACCAATGCACTCTATGCCACTGCACTCTATGCCAGTACACTCTATGCTACTGTGCACCACTGCACTCTATGCCCCTCCACGCTACGCCTCCCTACTCTACATATCTCTACTCTATGTCAGTGCACTCTATGCAACTCTACAATGCACCACTGCACTCTATGGTGCTTCACTCTGTGCCACTCTACTCTGCAGCACTGCATTCTACGCCTGTGCACTCTACGCCACTACTCGATGCCACTGCACTGTACCCTGCACCACTCCACACTATCCTGCACCACTTTATTTTACTCTATAACACTATACTCTACTCCACTACACTCCGTGTCACTCCACTCACCCACACTCCACTCACCCACACTCCAGTCAATGCCACTCTACTCTGCGCCACTGCACTCTACTCTGCGCCACTGCACTCTACTCTGCGCCACTGCACTCTACTTTGCGCCACTGCACTCTACTCTGCACCACTGCACTCTACTCTGCACCACTGCACTCTACCCTAATGCACTCTACACCACCCTACTCAAAACCAATGTTCTCTACTCTACTGCACTCTATGCCAATCTACTCTGCACCACTGTACTTTATTCCACTTTACTCTAGGCCACTCTACGACAATTCACACTATCAATCAATCAGTATGTGTATACCACGACTTATCACCCCGTGGGTATCCAGGCGCTGCAGGTCTTAGTCGAAGAGCCAGATCTTGTGTTCCATGGTAGAGGTGTTGTGGGAGTGTGTTCCAGGCTTTGGCGTCGAGGTGAGAGAAGAAGCGTCTTCCGGTGTGGCTGTGGCGGATGGGTGGCATCTGTGCGAGCACGAAGTGAGCGGAGAGATGGTTTCTGGGTGGTTGGTGGAAGGTCTAGCGATGGTTGATGTAGTGTGGTTCTAGGTTGTGAAGGGCTTGAACTGGCATCTCTTCTGGATGGGGAGCCAGTGGAGATCTTTTAGGTGCTGGGTGATGTTTGTTCTCTTGGGCAAGTTGAGGATCAGTCTGGCTGCTGCGTTCTGGATTGTCGGGAGTCTTTGCATGAGTTCGGAGTTTGTGCCGGCATAGAGTGCATAGCTGTGGTTGAGCCGGCTGGTGATAAGCCTCTGTGTCACCATTTTCCTGGTGCTAATGGGGAGCCACCTGAAGATTTTTCGGAGCATGCCGAGGTGACATCATTGACTTGCATTTCATGGAGAGTTTGCTGTCTAGTACGATGCCGGGGTTGTGGCGTGGTATTTTGGTGTAGAGGTGGGTCTGAGCTCCGTAGGCCACCTGGAGTTGTTCCAGAGGGCAGTGTGTCTGTGGAAAATCAGGACTTCCATCTTGTCCGTTTTCAGTTTGAGGCTGTTGTCTTTCATCCATATTGCTACGTTCTTCTTGCAGTTGTGGAAGTTAGTCTTTGTCTGAGTGGGGTTTGATGATAGTGAGAGGCCTAGTTGGGTGTCATCTGTGTAGGACATAAATGTTGATGTGTGTCTTCTAAGAATGTCTGCAAGTGGTGTAATTTAGATTTTGAAGAGGGGGAGGGGGGGGCTGTGCCTTGGAACAATGTAAATGTAAATGTAAATTGATACTTGTATAGCGCACTACTCACCCGCAAGGGTCTCAAGGCGCTTGTACGAATACCGCTGTGGAACCCATCCTGGCTTTCCCTGTGAGGTGTCCACTCCTGCGCACCCCCAAGGTGGAGGCCAGGCATCCTTAGCATTGTGGGGGCCGTTGTGGAGATTAAGCAAGCTATTGCCCAGAGTTGCAGAGTGGGACTCTATGATTGGAATAGGCACCGAGGCGAGAATTATCAGGTCTGTGGAATTTTTGAGCCCAAGACCCGCCGAGGCGGGGAATTGAACCCTGGTCCCAGGCTAGACCTCTGCATCAGGGTCTGCCGCTCTAACCATTGAGCCACACTTCTCCACAATGAAACCCCACTCTATGACGCTCTACTCCATTAAACTCTATTCTAGTCTATGACACGCCACTCAACTCTTTGCCACTCCTCAACACTACTCCACTCAATGAAGTTCTGTGCAACTTCCTCTATGCCACTTCATGCCACTTTACTCCACTCTATTCTATGGCACACTACTCCACTGCACTGCACTCAACTCCACTCTATGCCACTCCACTCTACAACACTCTACTTCGCTCTGTGCTATTCTACTCTCTTACTCTACCCCACTCTATTCTACTCCACTCTATGACAATCTTCTCCACTGTATGCCACTCCACTCTACAACACTCCACTC
This sequence comes from Lissotriton helveticus, assembly GCF_964261635.1. Taxonomy (NCBI): domain Eukaryota; kingdom Metazoa; phylum Chordata; class Amphibia; order Caudata; family Salamandridae; genus Lissotriton; species Lissotriton helveticus. The sequence goes on along the minus strand of NC_136070.1, from coordinate 511,221,950 downwards.
CACTCTGACACCACTCATGCTCTATTCTACTCTGTGCCTGTCCACTCTTCGACACTCTACTCCCTCAATGACAGTTTACAACACTCAGCGCCACTCCTCTCAACTCTACACCACTCTAAGCTACTCCATAACACTCCACTCAGCTCCACTTTATGACACTTCATGCCACTCTCCTTAACATCACTAAATTTTAGCCATGTTGTACAGCAGCCACACTGGTGTACAACATGGCTAATACACATTGGCAAAGTCAATAGCTCTTGCATTGATATGACTTATTGGCTTTGCCAATGTGTGTTTAAACTGGTAAGTAATGTCACATAGTTAGTACTTACTCTGAGGACTTTAACTCATGTTATATGGAAATATGGATATGATCTGAAATCATTATATCTGGTCTCTGTCACCCCTTAATTCTGGCATCTATAATGAGACCCTTGGTGTCTGGAATTCAAAGTCTTCACATTTACTGTGTCCTTTTAGTGTCAGAGGGTCATTTCTACCTCACCTGGCTCTTTCTCTCTTATTCAAAGTTGCAAAAGTAGTTTTAGGTAGATATCACCACAGCCTAGCAGTATTGTTCAAATGTTAAGTCTTTAGAAACACTGGAAATACAAGATAGGTCACATCTGTTTCTAATCAAATTTCCAACGGAAAAATCTATTGCACAAAGATTAACTCCTAAACAGAATAAAATCAATGTGCCTAGGAAATGTGAAGTCTATTAATATGTTTTCTTTTGAATAGGAAACAGCTGAGCTGGATAAGCTGGAATCATTTCCGTCCATTGTGGAACTTACCATACTTGGAAATCCAGTGAGTACATTGTACTACAAATTATAAAGTGTGGAAGATTGCAGCAAATGCATGTGTTGCCTCTATCGTAGTTGGTATTGTGTACATATTTAGTCCGGGTTATCAATTCCCAACATTAATCAAAAATGCACATCTTGAGGGCCACTTGAGGGCAGAGGCAAAAGCCTCATCACGATATTAAGCAATCGCGATGCCGTTGTGCCTCATCCAATTGAAAGATATACATAGAACATACCCTGTCAGACACAAACTATGGAAAATGGGAGTAATTGCCTTCTCCAGGTGCCTCTGGTGAATAGCACACGAAGGGCGACTAATCCACACAGTATGGGGCTGCGTCAGACTGGTACGGTACTCCAGTTGGGTGCATATGTGCCTGGGGATTTTCTGTGGTGCAGCGTGCCTCAAAACCCAAAAACGATCCTTCTAGATCTCATTGTAGATCAGCAGAGCACACTGACATTGTGAGAATGGTTCTGATAGTGTCTGAGAGAGACATAGCCCACCATTGGAAGGATACGAAAGGATCCTCATAAGCCAGGACATTGGACATGAAAATCCGTACATACACGAGTATTTGGGCAGATTTAGAGGGACTGAGACACTCGTAGCATTGTAGGGAAGTCTGGGTGGGAAGAGGGTTGGGGGGGGGGGTGATAAGGGGTTACCAGTGGAAAAGCTCCTAAGTTATGTTGTTGTCATTCTATTTTCCACTCAGAGGTGGAACATGTTCTACTAAACGGAAAAAAAATACAATTATTTTAAAAAATTGGAAAGAAAATACACACCTTAATTTCTTGCCAAACCATTTAACATGAGAAATACATATACATCACACCATAAAACGAAAAGCTTTCAAGCTGTAATATAAATAACCTATGGACCTTATTTAGAGTTTGGTGGATGGGATACTCCATCACAAACGTGGCGGATGCTTTGTCCCCCGTATTTGAAGTGTAGTACTGCCTTCGACACTTGTAATGATTAGGACGGGATATGCCCCTCCTTTGAGCACAGTATCCCATCTGCCACACTTCAAATAAGTAAATTTGTAAATAGTGATCCCCACGGAGAAAGATTAGCCCTTCACTTCCACGACAATAGTATCAAAACAGATGTAGAGTAAACCTTACAAGAGTTGGTTTTCAATAATGCATTTAGTTCATTTATTTTTATGTATCTTCTCAGTCGTGAATATATATCAAGTTTTAGCGATTATTATACATTACTTATATTATACAAAAGATAAGGTGCTCCTATAAGGTGACGGCACAGTGAGAGTGATCAATTGTGAAAAAAGTGCATATGTGCTATGTATAAAAATATATACATGTGGCTGATAGGGATAATACTAGAGTGTTTGAAGTCAATACTCGTCAAGCGAGTATTGATATCCATCAACTTTTTTAAATGTATGTACCACTTTCTACTCATGTGTATTCCTGACTGTGATCTGGTATGCAGTGATTTTATGGCAAGGCACGGAGGCCAATATTATGCATATTTATTTAATTGCCAACTCACAGCAGCAACAGCAAACAATGCAAAGAATTTAGAATTTAAAAAGTAACATTCTAAAGTTAACAAGGTTCTGTGAAGGGCAGCCATATTCCTTCTTTGTTGCTGCTCACAGCCAAGATAAGTCATGTTTCTATGTGTACCTGTTGGTTGCCTTGTTTTGCCTGATTTTGGACATGCTTGGGGGCCTGTGAACCTGATTTGGGGGTATTGACATCCCATGATTGTACTTGCCCATCCTTGAGGATGCTTTTAATGTATTTCATGTCTTTTCATACTCCTTCCTTATGTTTTGATTTGAATGTACAGCGTTACATCTTGCTGATTTAACAAACGTGCGCTTTGCCCTACCCTTAACCTGACCCCCCCTTCCCTTCACACTCCGTTTTTTCCACCAAAAACGAACGTTGATAATCTTTTCATCCCCTTCGGTGCTTTCTTCCAGTTACGAAGTCGCGAGTCTTCACTGTCCCCCCCCCCCCCCCTACGTTCGCTCTGACCCTAATTTCAAATCTGGGGAGGATTTCCCAAATCTATTATTGGACTTCCTCTCCCTCCCCCTCCCCGCGTTTACCATCGGAGACTAAGAACCTCGCCTTTCCCTCCTTCGCCACCGCATCTGACACGGAGACTCTCCGTTTCACTCACTCGATGTTTCACTCACCCAACTCTGCTCCCTCCTTCAGCTGAAGGCTCCCTCCGCTTTTCTCCTCGACGCGCGCGGTCTTCGGACTGCGCATGAATGCATTTTAATCCTCTTGGCCTCCCGTCCCCGATCACCTGACCCGACCGCCATCTTCGATAGGGATCCTGCCTATCAAACCCATGAAAAACTATCGGCCATCTTTTGGACATGCAAAAGAGCTGGTTTGGCAGTTTTCCCTCGGGATTCAACGTCGATCGACGAAGCCTTCGTCCTACCTCACAAATTGATTGAATTTAACCCTTTCACCGATTTAGCTAACTAATTTGAATTTTAGATTTAAATTTATAAAGGGTCTGATAATAATTATATTTAATAAGATCTTATTATTATATTTAAATTAAAGGCGCTTAGAGCAGCTTTGCACTGACCCAGCGCCCTCTTACATTCAAGACCCAATATGGATCAAACTGATTTGAGTGGAGACTCTGTTGATATGAGAATCAAAGATTCAGTTGACAAAGCAGAGTCAACTTTGGCCACATAACTGGGTAAAAAGCTTGATGACTGTATTGGAAGAATGGAGGAGAGACTGTCAAGGGACAAAGATATAACTGCTCAAGTCTGCTCATTGGAGGTAGACAAATCTGGTTCCATACCTTCGGGTAGTGGTGTAAAGGACAGTAAAAAGAGGAGGCATACTGAAGATGTATCTCAAAATAAAAGGCCCTTTATGTTGAAAGGCAAGGAAAGATCATCTCATACGGAGATTACAGATAAGGCTATGAAGGCCAAGAAAGGGGAACGCAAAATTATCATTTGCGATGAATCCTCCAGTAGTGGAGAGATACTAGTCTCATGTTCCTCTGAATTCCAGACCTCCGAGGAGGAAGATGAAATAGAAGGTAAAAGGATCAAAAAAGAAAATACGGATTGCCTTTTTGACCCCTTAGGAGAACAAATGTTTGACCCTAATTCAATTCAACACCCTCTCTCCCCTCAATGGGAACCAATCAAACACGTTGCTGATTACGTTCAGTTCTGGATAAGAAGAGAAATACCTAGAGAAGTAAGAACAAAACTAAGATCAGAATGTCCCAGACCCTCCTTATCTAATAAAGTTGCTCTTACTCCTGAGCTCGACTCTAAAATGCTTACATTCCTCAACAAAATGGGTAGAGACCCAAGACGAGGACTCTACAAAGGCCTGAAAGGCTGGCAAGATCATCTCTTGGATGTTTTTGGACCCTTGACCAGAATCTTCGACCTTTGTGAAGAGGCCTATCTACAAAATGGCATTATTGATCCAATAGACCTTCGCCAATGGATACAAAGGGCTATCTGCCTACTAGGCAATGCCAATGCCTCCCTTTGTATCGAAAGATGAAAAAGCCTCCTGATGAAAATTGACCCTAAATTAGCCGAATTAGCTTCAAAAGAATCTGGCGAAAGAGCCGACGGAATGCTTTTCGGTGAAGACTTTGTCAAGGGGATGGCCAAATATGCAGGAGCCTTCAATTCCTTCCCGACAGTACAAAAAGACATTAAACGTGTTTTTGGCTCGGCCGGGAGGATGCGGGGCCATTTCCCCGTCCGTGGCTTTGGTATCTCAAGAGGCTCCTTTTCCAGAGGTGGATTTAAATCATCATCCTTCCAATCATCCACCTACTCTCCTAACTTCTTTCCCCAAAGACAAAGAGGGGAGAGAGGAGGCAGATACAGAGGAGAAAGAAGAGGTAGATATCAAGGTATGTGTGGGAAACGACCCTTCTTCTACCGTTCCAAAGGTGGGTGGCCGACTAGCCTTATTTATAGACAATTGGAAACGTATCACGACAGACCCATGGGTTCTTCAGACAGTTCCTGGTTATGTAATAGACCTGATTGCTCCCCCAATTGAACTGAAGAAACCCCCCCTTCTAAGATTTGCAATAGATCAGGAACACCTAGTTTTCAGGAAGTAGAAGAGTTATTAAAGAAAGGCGCGATAGAAAAGGCAGACCTTTCTCACAGAGGGTTCATAAGCAACCTTTTCTTAGTGGAGAAAAAAGACAAGACTATGAGACCCGTTATAAACCTAAAAGAAGTAAACGAATGGGTGGTATACAACCATTTCAAGATGGAGGGTATCCACATGTTGAGAGATACTCTAAGAAAGGGAGATTGGCTAACTCGCCTAGACCTGAAAGACGCCTATCTAACCATTCCAGTTTGTCAAGATCAAAGAGATCTTTTAAGGTTTATTTGGAAAGACATCATGTGGAGGTTCAAGAGCCTTCCCTTCGGTCTGACGTCTGCCCCTTGGTGCTTTACCAAAGTAATGCGCCCCATCGCAGCTTGGTTGCGATCAAGGGGAATAAGACTAATCATCTACCTGGATGACATTCTCATTATGTCGGACTCCAAAACTCAAGCTCAAGAACATACCTCCTTAGCAGTAAGAATAATAGAGGAACTGGGTTTTATAGTGAACAGAAAGAAGTCCTGCCTGATCCCCAGTCAAGAGGGTTTTCAGATCTCGACCTCAGATTGTGTCTTGAGGTTACCTATGGAGAAAGTGAGAATGATTCGCAGAGAGGTCAGGAAATTACTTTCCAGGGACTCGACCATCCTGAGACAAGCGGCAAGGGTTATAGGCCTTCTTACAGCCTCAATCCAAGCAATATTCCCGGCACCTCTCCACTACCGAGCGATGCAAAGGTTGAGAACCTTGTATTTGAACAAAGGCGTAACTTATTCTCAGAAAGTATTTCTAGATTCAGAATCCAGGGAAGAACTAGCCTGGTGGTTAGAGAACCTCGAAGCCTGGAATGGCCGTGCAATATTCAGTCAGAACCCAGATATCATTATAGAGTCGGACGCGAGTCTTCAGGGTTGGGGCGCAAGATGTGGTTCCTTGACTACAGGAGGAACATGGACAGCTCAAGAGAAGGAAATGCACATCAATTACCTGGAATTGTTGGCAGGCTCTTTTGCAGTGAAGAGCTTCACAAAAGATCAGGTAAAGTGTTGCATTCTCCTAAAGATGGACAACATCTCAGCGGTCAGATATGTGAACAAGCTAGGAGGCCCTCGCTCAAAGGCTCTAGCAGATCTGGCAAAAGAATTCTGGCACTTTTGTCTGAGCAGAAATATTATGGTTCTAGCTCAATATTTGCCTGGCGTGAACAACTCCATCGCTGACTGGAATTCATGTCAACTGAAAGACGTCAGCGATTGGAAGCTCAACAATCAAATCTTTTCTTTATTGAACAAGATTTGGGGTCCCCTTCTCATAGATCTCTTTGCGAATCGTACCAATGCTCAGATTCGGAGATTCTTCAGTTGGAGACCAGATCCAATGGCGGAGGCAGTGGATGCTCTAATGCAACCATGAATAGACTCTCCTTGCTATGCGTTTCCCCCCTTTGCTCTTATTCAGAGAGTCCTACTCAAAGTCAAAATGGACAAACCGGAAATTGTCCTAATTATTCCCTTCTGGCCGTCTCAAGTATGGTACCCAGATCTTTGAAAAATGCTGATTGCCGACCCAGTACTTCTTCCGGACATACCAGATTTACTAATCAACGCTTCGGGAGACTTTCACGAATTGGTCCTTCAAGGTCATCTCAGACTAATTAATGGCCTGTTTAATTTCGGGAGAGCCTCTCAAATGTCAGGCTTATCTTCGGAGGCTTCGAATCTTATCAAGGACTCTTGGGCACCTGGAACCTCAAAGGCATACAGGTTGGCTTGGAAAAAATGGTACTGTTGGTGTACTTCAAGGGATCTGGATCCCTTTTCAGCTCCTTTAGTTGAAGTTGTAAACTATCTCTCAGAAATTTTCCTCGGGGGGAAAAGCATATAGTACCGTTAATATCGCTAGATCAGCTATCTCTTCGAGACGCGATTTAGTCGATAGTCTTCCCGTTGGACAACATGATGTCGTAAGAAGGCTCTTAAGAAGTGTAAGAATTAAAGCTCTCCCTGGAGCTAAATACTCTTCGCTATGGGACGTGGATTTCGTTTTGAAAGAACTCATGCCTTGGAGCTAAAATGAATTTTTGTCTCTCAGGGATCTGTCCTTAAAATTAGTCATGTTGTTATGTTTAATTTCATTTCGGAGAACTTCTGATGTGAGAGCTCTAGAAATCTCTGGACGCAGGTTTGTTCCCGAGGGTATTTGTTTCACCATCTCAAAGAGAACTAAAACTATGTCTAGGACTATTTTCTATCCCAGCTTTGATAATTGTAGAAAACTTTGTGTTGTAAGATGTATACGTGAATATTAAAAAAGAACCGAATGTCTGAGGGTAGATTCCGAGTCACAATTAATTATTTCCTTTAGACACCCTCATAAGGCTGTTTCCCCTCCTACTCTAGGTCGCTGGGTTAGAGAGGTAATGTCTAGGGCGGGGATTGATTTATCCAAGTTTGGTGCTCATTCAGCTAGAGGGGCAATGGCTTCAAAGGCCTTCTTTTTAGGAGGTGGTTTATCAGCCATCTTGTCAATGGCTGATTGGTCTTCTGACTCTGTTTTTAGAAAGTTCTATTTCAAACCTCTGGACTGTCCGGTGTCGAATATTATGGCAAGGCTTTAAACATGCATAATATTGGCCTCCGTGCCTTGCCATACAATTCAGATTTTCCACAGTTCAGTGGGTTGAAAATCATGATTTTATTAAAGACACGGAGGCTGATATTATCCCTCCCTGTCTTTTTTCCCACCCTTGATAACTTCTGTTTAACTTTTTCAGGTGCTGACAATAAGAAGTAATCTGCTATGGATTCTACTCTGGTTGGATTTCAAGTTTCTTAGTTTTACTCAATTTTTCATGGATTAATTCTATGGACTGTTCGCAGCTTGAAGAAGGAATATGGCTGCCCTTCACAGAACCTTGTTAACTTTAAAATGTTACTTTTTAAATTCTAAATTCTTTCCATTGTTTGCTGTTGCTGCTGTGAGTTGGCAATTAAAGAAATATGCATAATATCAGCCTCCGTGTCTTTAATAAAATCATGATTTTCAACCCACTGAACTGTGGAAAATCTGAATTTTCCTTGGTATTTTAAATCTGCTCCTTGTAGTTTAATCTATATGTGAGATATTTGAATGACTAAAATAAGCAAATCTTAGGCTGAGACAATTATTAAAGTCACGTTATGCTACATTTCTTCAGATTTCCCGTAAAATGCTTCATCGTCCAATACTTGTTTTTCGGTTGCCGAGCCTGCAGATATTGGATGGCATTCCAGTGACTACAGAGGAACGTACAAGAGCTGAGATTTATATTTTTGAACAACAAGTAAGGAAATCCATAACACATTGTTTTCTACTACTTTACTCTGTAATACGTTATTGTTTGTCTAAATCTTTGTTAATCGGATATAATTGAAATGCTTAAAACAAAATATATTTCTATCCTCACCAGTTTCAAATTGATCAGACTCTGAAGGAACGAACTATTATTATATGGTGCATCAATTTCATTTTAAGTGCATTTTTAAATGGAATGTTAATCCTTGATGGTCAGGGGCATTAAATATACCTAGATATACCCGTTAGATCAGAGGCTCCACCCTAAACCTTTTGCCCTGGTGTACTTTAGGTCAAGGACATTATGGTCATGTTGGCATCAAACACTTTATTATTTTTCAAGTTATTTGAGAGTCAAATTAGTCTTTATGAATTCATGTGGTACTTTTAGAATCTCATCAGCCCCTGTACGTAGAGACGAGTCCAGCAAAGCCCAAATTAGTCTAAAATAGCGAAGATTATTCAAAGAAGCGCTCATTCTAATGGATGCCCATTCTGCACAACTTGTCAGCTGTATCCGGAAATGTTCTAATTTTTGTCTGCACACTGGGCTGGGCTCGAACAACTTCAGGAGCGAAGCCGAGTTACAGTCACCACTGAATGCCTCCTTGGCTCCAGAATGACCCCGTTTGTGATCCCAGTTACTTTCTTCTTACAGCGATGATGACCCGAACCCTGACACTGAAGATGGGCAGTTTTTACAACTCATCAATGCAGATATTTTTTGTATTTAAACTGCCAAAATGCGCTTGAAAGGTGTTCTGAGATGTCAATCCCTTGAGCATACTCTGTATTTTGAGACCTTTAACAGTGGTCAAAAAGGCAAAAGGGACAAAGTGCTAACTAACTTCAGATCATAAGGCACATTCCTTCCTTGAAATTCTTTGGCGTTCAGAGCATGAAGCTGGTCCCCTTTTTAGACATCCATACTAATGCCTTCCCTGCCTTGCCTCGTGGGCTGGAACCAACATGACTAGATTTTCTAGTATGTCAGACCTTGACCTGTTCTGCACCATTGCCAGTTCGTGGTTTGTTGATGTGGTAAAATGACACCCAGCGCATAATGGCTTGAGAGATGAGAAAGGATCTGTTGTACACACAGAACTGACTTTTGGGTCTGTAGCGTCAGACACATTTAAGGCTTCAAAGCACTTGCTTTGCTTAGCGATAGACACATCACATCCTGTACCTCCTTCTGTAGACTTGGATATCGTCCTTCACGGGTTCTTCTGGTTCACAGGCTTCATTGTGGGTATTCAGAGATTTACCCTGAGTTAATGGATAGGCTATTTGATGGAAATCACATTTTCGAGGAGATAGCAAATAACTCGTTGGAAGAATTTAAATAAAACTGCAATGCCCAATGCCGTGGGACTTTCAAGCCTTTCACTCTGCAGTTCTAGGCATCCAGAAAGCCATAGTTCCAGCTCCAGAAGTTTCTTTGTACCACGAGCTCAACTTCAGCAATTACGATTTTAAGCCTTTGTTTGTAGTTTTTTTTATAGTGCAAACTTGACCCAAGGGTATTGTAGCGCCCTACAAAAGAACCATATTATGTGACACACTTTTTAAATTTTTAGAAACAATAAGATTTAGTGATATGCCCTGAATGCTAAGCTGAGGCCAGGATTCGAACCGGGTTCCCCATTTCCAAGGTAGGCAGCTCTAGCCGCTAGGCCGCAAAACCTCCAGAGCCCAGAGTCAGGAGCTCCTTTCAACCCTCTGAAGAACCCCAGCCCTGATTCATGTCATACATACTCTTCTGCTGTGATAAACGTCTGGCAGTGAAGGGACAAAACAACCTCGGACAACCGAGTCCTCCAAGTCATAAAATGCCTGTACTTAGTTCCGTTCCTGAAGATTCGCCCACTTTTGCCAACCTTTTGGCATGCCACAAACTGACGTCTTTTTTCAAGAGATGAGATCTGATCTACTTAGAGACATCCTGGAGAAAGTGAAGTGCAGCCTGTGCAGAAAGGGATGGAAGATAGTGCTGGGTCAGTATTAAGAATACCAAAAATTATCTCCAGTGGGCTAAGACATTTAAGGTGGTTGGCGTAAACAATCCAATCATGGTTCTCCTCTTTGGCTTTACATCAGTGAGGCAGGCCTACAAGTTTCTTGCAGTTGGTGTATTTGTGGAGATCCACATTGAGCAGTTGCCATGTTGCCATGCTTGGTCAATGAGCTGGTGAAGGCAATGGATTATCATTGCACTGAAAGGGATTTGCAAGCCTCTTGTACTATATTTTAGTTTTTTTTAAATGTTCCAGGATCCCTGGGGATCTGCTAATGATTTTTTTAAATTATTTTATTTGACAAACATAAAACGAATACACGAAAATAAGACCATAGCTTAAAAATCTGAAAAACAATTAGACATAAATCAATAAAGACAATATACAGAAAACCATATGCAATATACATTAGAATACAAGAGGATATAAGGAGGGCAGGTGGGAGGTTCCTTTATATGTAGCGTTGTCATAAATTTACTGTAACCAGTTGAAGGGTGGACGTATCTTCTACATTTCCAGGGGCTGCAGGAGAAGGTGTAGAGGAGGCCTCGGATGTAGCAAGAGTCTGCTGTAGGTATGTGCGGTAAACCCCCCGTATGTCTTTAGGTCTCAATGTTGGAGTGTGGAATAAATATCAGTCTGTAGGCTACAATAGGCTAAACATTGTAACCATGCCGCTAATGTTGGTTTGGTCTTACCTCCCCAATGTACTGCTATTTCTCTTTTTTCTAACATTAATGCAATTGCTACAAATCTCCGGTAACAGAGTTTAATGTGGATGACCAAGCCTAACAGGCCGAGCCGAGGCGAAGGAATGATAGGGCGTCAATTATGGTTGCTATTAGTCAAAATATTTCCACCCAGTATGGCTGGATCTGCGAACATGTCTCGCCATATGAGCAAAGTCTGGGTCCTGCGCCCTGCATTTAGGGCAATTTGACAATTTAGAGTGGTCAAATTTGGCCAGTTGGAGCGGGGTAACATAGTTCATGTGAATGAATTTAAAATGGAGAAGCTTGTGCCTATGGTTGAGTGATATTTTCTGGATTTGGTCAAGGCAGAAAGCCCACTCCTTATCCGCCAGTGGATGTCCCAGGTCTTCTTCCCTTCGCTGCTGAACCCCCCTTCCGTACCTGTTTGAGCGCCAAGCAGGCTGTATACAATTTTGTGACAGGGTGCGTTCCCTCTGTATCAGTAATAAGCAAAGTGAGTGGGGTGAAGTCTGTAGGGGGGGTCGGGAAGGAGGCGACAGCGAAGTGAAGTGATCCTATTAGTCTGGCAGTTATAAAATTACCCATGGGAGTCATCCCTGGGAGAGTAGATAGGTCTGTCAGCCTGCATGCCTGTCGCTCGGGAAATAGGGAGCCGAAAGTGTCAAAGCCCAGCTTAGTGAGGGCGAGCTGTACCACCTTCCCGGAAGTAAGTGGAAGGAATGGATTATTTGGTAAGGGAATGGCTGGAGAATAGAGGGGGCCATCGCCCAGCATGGCGTTAAGTTTGCGCCATGCCCTGCATGTGGTAGACAGGGGCTGGATGTCCTGGGGGTCTAGTGATATGCCTTTGGGGAGGAGAGCACCCAATGGAGAGGGGGCTGCTAATTCTCAATCCGGTTTTGTAAATGGAATGCGGACGTCCGGGTGGTACCAATGATGGGCATATTGAGCCTGTGCTACTAAATAATAAAGTTGAGGATCAGGGGCTGAAAAACCTCCTCGTGTATATGGGAGCTTCAAGGTATCCCAAGCAACTCTCGGCCTGCGTCCTGCCCATATTAGTTTTATAAGTAGGCCCCGTAGATGGCGAAAGAAAGCATTAGTAAGTGGGATGTGTATGGTGTTAAACAAATATAAACATTAAGGTAGTACTGTCATTTTAATTAGAGCTACATGACCGGCCATCGACAGAGGCAGTTGCACCCATCTCTCTATCTGCGTGGTAAGCTGCTCGACCACAGGGCCGTATTTTAGGTGTATAACCTGTTCTTTATCTCTGTGGAGATGTACCCCAAGCTATTTAGTGGTGTCCCCTGCTCTTTGCAGTGGGCACTCGGATTCATCCGCTGAGGCAGCGTCCGTGATGGGGAAAAAACGTATTTCCCCCAGTTTACCATTAGACCGGAAACTGTCCCGAAGCAAATCTCCTCTATGAGGGGTTGCAGATTTTCCTTAGGGTGTCTCACAAAGAGCAGTATGTCATCCACATACATGGACATTAGTAAGGGGCCATCAGGAAACTGCAGGCTTTGAAATAGATGTTTTTCCTGCATATAGCAGGCCAGTGGGTCCATTGCTATTATAAATAATATTGGGGACAGCGGACACCCCTGCCGGGTCCTGCGTGTAATTAAGATAGGAGGTGACAGTGAACCATTAACTCAAAGATGAGCACTCGGGGACGAGTAAAGCAAGGAGATCAATGCTATAAAATTGGACGGGAGGCCAAGTTTACGTAATGTGGATAAGAGGACAGGCCACTCGAGAGAATCGAAGGCCTTTTCTGCATCTAGTAAGGCCACTGCCACTGGGGCTGTGGGCTCAAAACGGCTTATAACCGAAACACGTTTCTTAAATTGGGAGCCGTAGAACGGTGTGGAATGAAGCCTGACTGCATCGGGGAGATAATTTGCTCTAGCAGCAACGACAATCTGGTGGATAGCATTTTGGTGAGAATTTTATTGTCAAAATTAATTCGGGAGATGGGGGCGACATGATGAGCACTTTGTTGGTTCTTTACCTGGTTTGAGTAATAAAAAGATGGCCGCCTCTCTCATAGACAGTGGAAGGGCACCCCTTACCAGGGCCTCCACATATACTTCCAGGAGTTGTGGCACCAGGCTGTCTTTAAATGCTTTGTAGAAAGCACCCGAGAGTTCATTGAGTCCCAGGGCTTTAGAACCTGTAAGGGCATCGATTGCATGTGAAATTTCCTCCACCGTGAAGGGGTCTGCCAGGAAATCTACTTGTCCTCTAGTGAGCCACACCATTGCTACCTCCTCTAAGTATGCTAAATGTTGATTAAAATCGTTAGGGAGAGTGGAGGAGTAGAGAGATTTGTAATACGCGACTAATTCCGCTAATATATCAGCATCGTCTGTTGCTACCGTAATATCATCGCGTTGTATTACTGCTATATGCCCAGCCCCCCTGGGAGGGCGTACCAAGTGCGCCAGTGTTTTTACAGGGCATTCCCCCTCCCCGTACCTATGGGCTGAGTACTGTTTCCCAAGCAATGAAGCCTCCCTATCTGCATCCTCATTAAACTCCAGAATGAGAGCACCACGTTTAGCCTGTGAGTGCGGATCCGGAGATGTGGAATCTAGGAGAGCTAATTCAGCATCAACTTTGGCAAGGCGCCCCTGAATCGCAAGCAATACCCCCGCCTGTTTGGTGATAATCATCCCCCGAATGTACTCCTTAAAGGCATCCCACAGAGTTGAGTAAAGCTCCACTGTGCCCGTGCTAGTGCTAAGATTAAAATATTCAGTGATGGCTTCTTGGACCTCTGACCGAAATACCTCATGTAGTAGGGCAGAAGCTGGAAAAGACCATCTACGTTCCCACCCAGCCGAATGCGGCTATTCAAGTGAATAAGCACTGGTGCGTCATTACTGCCAATATAAATGACTCTGGGGTTGGGGAAATCCAGCCCATTCTCTATGACACTCTTAATAAGGTTCACTTTATTGTATACCCAGATGCATAACTTTTGGACCGAGCCATGTTTCTATGAAGCAACACATTGCATAAATATTAACAAATTCTATCCAATCCCCATCCTCAAATTTACCGACTAGCCCAGTGATGTTCCATGATAGAATGTTTAGGTGTCCCTCATTGACACAATTCATCTCTTTAGCCTCAGGAATCCCATGTAAACCCTTTCTGCCTTCTCTTGGCAGTTCACTTCTTGTTACTGAGTCAGACTGCTCCTTTATTGTGCTTCTGCTGCGTCTTGCCAAGGCTAAGGCTAGCCATGACCAATCCTGACATCCTGGTGCATCTGCATTTTTTCCAGTGCTTGGAAATTTTACTCTCCTTGAATGATCGCTGGCAGTGGATTATGTGATAGAGACATCTAGCTGCAGATGCCTTACCTTTGAATTTCCAGGCATAAGACTGGATACGGAAGATTATTCTTCTAGCAGTTCCCTTGCTTTGGCGTCAGTCGGCTTCGTGTGATGTCGTTGGCGTTGTCCCCGCCATTGTAAAATCTGCCCCATTTATATAGGTGCTCCCTTGTGCGCTGATGTTAGTTCTTTTCTTTCTGCGCCAGCCAGTGTAGATGGTTGAAGAGAGTCACTTTTTGACAGGCTTTTTTCGACATTTTGTCAAACATTTTTTGCTATGTAGGTTTTTCCAACATGTCAAACAAGACTTCTGGATTCAAATCATACAGTGCCTCCCACTGTGCCATGTCAGTGACAAATCCACACTTGGTTTGTCATTAGTGCCTGGAGCGTGACTACAACCCAAAGTCATGCTCCGACTGCCGGGCCATGGCCCTGAAAGCTTTGAGGGAGTGGTCCCTAAAGCTGCTTGCGCCCCGGCACTCAGCACCGCATTGTTCGCCCTGGAGTCCTTGTTCTCGGTCGAGAAGAAGGCCCGAGCAATGCCCTGGGAGTCCTAAGTCCTCATACTCCCACGCAAAGTTGTCGGGTAGGTCATGTAAAAGGGTAAGAAACACAAGAAGTCCAAGCGTACGTCTACTTGTCCATGCCCGTCAGCCGTTGTGACGGAGGAGCCTTGGCGCTCTAGGCCTTGTTCTGGGGAATTTGCGCATGGGCCATCTCCCCGCTTCCGTGCCTTCCTGGGAGCTGGAGCAGTCCACGCTCAGCACAAAGAATTTTATGATGCCATGTGCCTCATATTTGGGCGGTCTGACCCTCTTGCCACGCCTTCAGGTGGTGGAGGCTCAGAGGGAGCTCCATCAGGTTCTGCACCGGTGGATCCGGCGCCGATGCCCCCCTTGGGTTCTAGGTTGTTTTTCAGCCTTATTTTGAAGGACTAGGAACGGGGAAAGATTGGGAGGTGTCGCTTAACCCTTTACAAGACCAGCCTGATCACGAAATGGACTGCTATGAGGAATTGGGTGAGGCCAGTGGACTGGATATCTCTCCAGATTCTAGCCTGATTTCTCCTTTCTGGCTACAGAGGAGGCAGAGTCATATGCTATGGTGGTGGCAAGGACAACTGAGGTCCGGGACCTGCAGCTCCATTTTGTGAAAGTCAAGACGAACATCTTGATAAAGGTCCTGCAGCCGGGTGTCTCCTCCTCTGAACCCCTCTTGCTATTCAACGAGGCCTTAACTGATGTCCTTCTGAGAACCTGGTCCAAGCCAAGCACAGGGGCTCCTGTGAATAGGCCACCTGCACCGGGCAAACCAAATTTACTCACCAACTGCCCTATCCCCTTGAGCTTGGTGGCCCAAGCCTCTACCTCACAAGGCACGTTCCCTTACACACCCCCAGACAGGGAATCCAAGAGGCTGGATAGTTAGGGTAAGAAATGTTTTTCTTCTACCAGCCTTGCATTGCAGTTACTCCCACTCTCTGTGGGAAACTGTTATGCAAGTGCTGCCACAGTTCCTGGAGGAGGCCCTGAATATCCTCTCTTAAGCAGTAAGCAGTATCAGACTAGAGAGATGCAGCAAAGTTTCCCATTAGTTGTGGGCTTGACATGACTGACTCGCTGGGCAGAGTGATATCATCGACGGTGGCTGTTCAACGCCATGCCTGGCTGAGAACTTCTGGCTTTTCTGGGGATGTCCAGGCTTCCCTCATAGACATGCCCTTTGATGGCACCCGTCTCTTCTGAAGCAAAGCAGACATGGCCCTGGAGCACTTTAAGAACTTACAGGATGCGGCCAAGTCCTTGGTCCTCTCAGTGGCCACAATTCCCCTGTCTGTTATTTGCCCCTTTCGTGGCTATGGAAGGGACTTTCAGCCATGCCAGCCATATCCCAGCCACAAGGCCAGACAAGTTTATCAACCTCTGTGTGGCCGTGGGTATGGCTTGTTCCGACCCTGTGGGTCGAGTAGCCGGAGGTCAGGCCAGTTCAACAGCCCCCCTTGCAACCTCAGTCTTCAAACCCTCCTAGTCCGGCCCTTCAAATTCATGAGTTGGTGGCAGGATTAGCCTTCATCTCCAACACTGTCAAATCATAACGTTGAACAGGTGGGTTCCTCAGATAGTCCAAAGGGGCTACTCCCTCCCCTTTGAGTCTACCCCTCCCGCCATGCCTCCTACTTACGACCGGTTGACAAAGGATCACTTGACTTTGCTTCAGGAGGAAGTCATGACTCTCTTGGCCAAGGGAGCCATAGAGAGGGTTCCAGTGCCAGAACTAGGCTGTGGTTGTTATTCCCACTACTTTCTGGTCCCGAAGAAGGAAAAGGGCCTGTGCCCTATCCTAGATCTGCGAGCCCTCAACAACGTCCTCAAAAAGGAAAAGTTCACGATGCTCACTCTGGCTCAGGTCTTGTCTTCCCTAGACTCCGGAGAGTGGATGGTAGCATTGGACTTTCAGGATACCTATTTTCACATTTCCATCTTGCCAGCTCATCTGCAATACCTGTGGTTTACGGTGGGCCACAAGCACTTTCAGTTCACAGTGCTCTCCTTTGGCATTACCTTTGCCACTCGCGTGTTCACCAAGGTAATCGCAGCTCATCTGCGCAGATCAGGGGTGCTAGTCTTTCCCCTATCTTGGCGACTCGCCCCAGGCTGTCACTCCCCCACCCAGCTATGGCGAATCTCGTGCATTCGCTGGGGTTTACTATCAATGTGCCAAAGTCACACCTGACTCACTCTCAGATGCTCCTTCTCATCTGAGCTGTTCTGGACACAGTGCACTTTTGGGCCTATCCTCACAGCTGACGATTCCAGGATATTCAGGCTATGATACTGATGTTTCAGCCTCTATCTTGGATTTCAGTGAGAATGACTCTGAGGCTACTGGGCCTCACAGCCTCCTGCATCCTGCTTGAGACACATGCCAGATGGCATATGCGTGCTCTGCAGTGGGACCTGAAGTTCCAGTGGGTGCAGCATCAGGGAAACCTCTCCAACATGGTCCAGATCTCTGAGGGAACTACACAGGACCTGAAGTGGTGGTTGACCAACCGCGATTGCGTCAGAGGCAGACCCTCTCCCTTCCCCACCCACATCTCACAGTAGTGACAGACACAGCACTTCTGAAATAGGGTGGCCAAGTGGGAGAGGTGAAGATCAGAGGACTTTTGTCACCAGCAGAATCTGGACCGCACATCAACTTGCTGGATCTCCGAGCAATTCGTTTGGCGTTGAAAGCTTTTCTTCCTTCAATCAAGGGAAAGCTTGTTCAAGTGTTCACGGACAACACCACCACAATGTGGTACTGCAACAAACAGAGTAGAGTGGGGTTGTGGACCCTTTATCAAGAGGCCCTGCATCTCTGGACATAGCTGGAACAGCAGGGCATAGCCCTGGTGATTCAACACCTGGCCGATTCCCTGAATGGGAGAATTGTGGAGATTGAGCGGCAGCAGTTGATAGCATTCTTCCTACTTCCTGAAGTCTTTCTGAGTCTGTAAAGTTAGTTAGGCAGCCAGGCGTCCCTCTACCTAGACCATGTATGCCTGCGGGTGGCACAAATTTGTAACATATTGTACAGAAAGATTGGTTGATCCTCTTTCTTCTTCCCTCTCAAGTCCTACCTTTTTATTTTGAACCTTGGCCAGCAGGGCTCTGCTCTGGGCACTTCAAAGGGTACCTTTCACCCTGTCTGCCTTTATAGGATGCCACACCAACCTGCTTTATTTAAATCCCCTATTGTAAATAAATAGTAAATAAGTAGATAATAATAGTTTATTAGGCAGTTAAAACCATAAACATGCCTCAAATCATACAGTATTGTAAATAGATTTTTTAAGAGGCTTGTACATATGTTTCCCCCTGCCCCTTTCATTAAGCCTCAGTGGAGCATTAATTTGGTTCTCACCTTCCTGATGTGTGTTCCGTTCGAACCTTTGCACAACTGCCCTCTCCGGCTGTTTACCAACAAATCAGGCTTTTTAGGGGACAACACATCTGCCAGGAGGGTGAGCGAATTGCATGCTCTGTCATCCAAGCCTTCTTACCTGACCATCTTCCCTGATAAGTTGGTGCTTTGCACTAGGGCCCTCTTTCTTACTGAAAGTGGTAACACCATTCCACGTCGGGCAATCTGTCACCCTTTCCACTTTCCACGCTCTTTTGCGTCCCTCTAAAGAAGAGGAGTGACTCCACTGTCTGGACCCAAAAAGAGTGTGTCATTCTACCTTGACTGCACAAAAGAGTTCGGTGGAAAACCAATTCCTTGTGGAGTACGTGGAAGTGAAGAAGGGTTGTGCGGTGCAGAAAAGAACAATCTCTTGATGGGTCATCCTTTGTATCAAAATCTGCTACACTCTGGCCAAAAAAGTAGCCTCCTGAAGGCTTAAGCGCTTATTCGCCCAGTGCTAAGGCTACTACCACAATGTTGCAACGTGAAGCCTCAGTCCTTGACATTTGTCAGGCAGCAACTTGGGCATCTCTGCACACATTCACCAAGCACTACTGCCTGGACAGTTCAGTCCGCAGGGATGGCCGTTTTGACCGCTGTGTGCTGCAGGACTTCCTGGTCTTAACTTGTCAGCAGTCCCTCCTTCGAGGATGGTATTGCAGGATATATATTTGAAGGTAAGGGATCTGCGGCTAGATGTCTCTATCAGATGGATAAGTTGCTGACCTTCGGTAACGCCTTATCTAGTAGAGATATGATTTAGCTGCAGATTCCTTACTGACCCATCCATACTCCCCGCACTGCGGGCCAGTTTTTAGGGTTAGGGTTAGGGCTGTTCTTTTTCAGGCCCTAGTTGTTCAGAAACACACCAATGTCAGTGCATTTCATGGCTCTGCGCTTCTGGCGTTTAAAGTCGTGAAAGTAACTGGCGTCAGCGTGCCGAAGTGGGACCTATATAGATGACGGGGACATCACAGTGGAGGAGACTATGTTAATGATGCCACCCGAAGGCAACCAATGCCACCTACTGGCGCGCAACGGTATTGCTTGAAGAAAAATCTTCTGGATTCAGTCTGACGTCTGGGATATTCTGAGGTAAGGAATCTGCGGCTAGAACATGTCTCTACCAGATAATGTGTTTCCCAAGTAACTTGTCCTTCAAAGGTGGCGTCTTTAGTACCTGCCCATCTATTGTTCCTAGTGCTGTGCTGAGGACAATGCTCACTTGAATCTAGCAACCTGGTAGTCTTCCTTGGAGGCTGTTTATACCACCGTGGGTTTGTCCTTATTATGTTGCTGATGGCAAGGGAGAACATCTACCCCCGCTACATGGAACTCTTCCTGATGGGCTAGGACTAGCCTTCTTATGCTTTGTGCTACAAACAATACTTTAGTTATTTGGGTATTACTCTACCTAAAAAAGCTTTTATGTCCCTAGAAGTCACTACTTTTAGCTCAGGGATTGCGTAAAAGAGAACTAATAGCCTAGATCTGTTCAGCAAGTTCCTAAGGCCCGCATTGGGGAAGAGATCTATAAATTCCAAATGGCAGGTAGTTCTTTCTGGAACATTTATGACCACTTTCTCAAGCAGGACTCGTTGGTTGCAATTTTGTTACCTACTTCTTTCCCTGCCACAGAGAAGGGTAAAGGTAATGGATGTACTCCTTGTTGCCCTCTAGCTGTACCTCAGTGCCTTGTAGCAGTGCAGTCAGCCTTTGTAGCTTCAACATGATACTTGCCCCTCGAAAAGGTTCAGTTACGATTACCTTGTTTTCCTCCTTTTTAGGAGGCAGTTTCTTTTTTTGCCTTTTTCCTAGGCATTTTTTTACGGCTAGAGCAGTCAACCTCGAATCTGGGGATCCGGGTTTGAGTCTCTGCAACGACGCTCAACATCCTGTGATTCTGGGCAAATCACGTAATCTCCCCGTGCCTAACAAAATAAAATGGTTGTGTCCTTGTGTAACGAAACTGGTACTCATGTAAAATGCTCTGATAACTGATATCTTCGGGTCTAGTTCACGCTATATAAAAACCTACAAATAAATAAAAATTAGGTACAGGTTTCTGCTCATGTCTGCCCCCCTATAACTTCCATTCCTGTATCACATTTGGATTTGGGCTTTGCTCTACCCATATCGAAATCAGAAAATAGCTGCTTTAACGAGTACACAGAATGTCTTCTTTTCTTCCTTGTTTTTTTCCCCTTTTTCTTCTCTTTTCCTACTGCTTCCTTGGCCAGCATCTCCATTTACAGGCTCTGCCTGGTATATATTGGTCTCCCTGCTATGATTAAATGTGGCCTTTGCCGCTACTGTTGCAGACTGTAGCCGGCTCATATTTTTTCCTTCTCCCTGTTTCCCTCTAGACTTTTTCTGTGAGTTTGGCTGCAAATGTTCATTCCGTCATGCTGGGATTGATCTGACTTCCTAACTGATTGAGCTTTAACATCACAGGAAATATTAGATTCAAGTGTTTGGTGTAGTCAGACATGTTGATACCTGATATAATTATTCCTTCTTCTGTCTAAGGGGCCACATCAGTATTTTGCCTTGGTAATCCCAAAGGCCAGCAAAGAAGCGATATGATCTGACCCCCACCTCCCCCCATTGATTTCTCAAATAATAGGAGTATAGATGTCAGAACTCTATGTAATGGATTTAGGGCTTCAGAGATAATAAATTCTTGGTGACCCTTGGGCCTGGAGTTATTGTTTGCCATATAGTTGAGATCCGGTATGGACAAAAAACGAATCATTTTGGTCTAGCCCCTCACTACTAATTTGATCACTGCCTAAGGGCTGCCTGCGCCGAACATCATGATCCTTATGCTCTGGTTCTTCAACTGTGTTATCAGACCCTACTTTGATCACCTTCCCAAGGTGATAAATGCCAAGGGGCATGTCTGGCACATCTGGGAGAGTATATTCAAAGGAGAGTTGGGAGCCAGAACGTGGAGGTAAGTCTCTTACAACTTCATGCAATTCAGTTATGGCCTTGGAGTTCTAGGCTTTGCAACCATTCAGAGCCTCGTTTACAAATATGGGCTTTTCTGGCGATCTAGGCAAAATGGTTAGGTGGCTCTGTTGGTGCTGCCTCCTAGTCAGCTGGCCGCCTGTACATTTTCAGTAACTCAGCATGTTCATCCGACTCTGTTATCCTGGTCTCTTTCTGTATTTCAACTGTATTTTCAACTTCATCATGGAACTTGCACACCACAAAGTGCATCAATTTAATCTGTAATTTGGTCTACTGTGGTGGGTTTCACTATTCGAGCCGACATGACTCGCAGAAACCGCTTCCTGGTTAATCCTCTGAAAAAAGCTCGTAATTATCGTAGGATCCAGTTAGGGACCTGCCAGAGGCTCGACTATAGACACTTGCTGAAAATGTTGCATTTTGATAGGTGACATTTGGTGGAGCAGTATTGTTGACGCCTCCTGGTGGACCTTCGTCCCCTTTGGCAGGGTCATAATGAGTCTGTTGTACATGCTCAGGGAGCTTCTTGGTTTCCATTTGTGCATTTCTTCTTGACTGTTATTGCACTCTTCAATGTAATGCTTGCTTAGCAATTGACTTCAGAGGAGACAAGGCAGCAGCAATAAACGGTAGACTCTGTAGTTTTCCCAAACAGTGGCCAAGTGGGTGCATGGGCAAATACCCTTGAATCCTTGTGTCATTGGCTTGATATCTCCTCCTTATTACTGTGTACTGCCTAACTGGTGGCGCAGCCCTGCTAGCGGCACCAGTGCTTCTAAGGGGCATTTCGAGTAGCGAGACAACACAGAGCTGGCACAAGCACACCAGTTGGCACACTAGTTGGCATTGCTCCTGGATCCTGGTATTGAGTAGTGGGTCAAATTGGGTCCGAGATGCTCCGATCTAGAAGTTTCAGTCTTATGAGTACAAACCTGCTGAGTGAAGATGTTCCTTTGCTTTGCTATTGTTTACAGGTTGAGTGACTGCTTGAAGAAATGCATACAACGTAAGATTATAGGACACTCCATATATGTCCAAATGCGTCCTCTCTGGCATGAGTACAAGTAATGTAAGAGGGCTGGTACATTGCTCACTCACCACTAACATGAATGCAGCACAATGCTTACAGCTGCCCTCAACATCCTCCACTGTAACTCCATTGTACTCTGTACCCCGCCCCTTCCATGAACTCTGTGGAGCATTGGGCTGCAGACTGTGAGTGCTCTGTTGCAACTGTTGAAGTAAAAAACAGGCTGTAAAAGGAGAGACCGACCCTTGTAGTGCTGAAATCACCCCGATTTACGACAGAGAGGATTTTGGTCAAAGGGTGTGGGCACAAGTGCAAAGGCGCGCCAACTAATGTCTCTGATGCCAGCACATGCTCTGCAAGGTGGGGGAGGATTTTGCCAGAACTTGCACCTACTTGTGCTTCTTATAGACCTCGCAGGCCCCTTACACCAAGTCAGTTGGCGAAGATGGCAAACGCCAAAATGAGCATGCCGTGGCTCAGCACAGCTCTGACCGGCAGCACCTCCTCCAACGTGGAGAAGTGTGGCTCACTGGTTAGAGGAGGCAGACCCGGACGCTGAGATCAGACCCGGGACCAGGGTTCAATTCCCGACGCGGCAGGGTCTTGAGCTTAAAATGTCCACGGACTCGGTAATTCTCGCTTCGGTGCCTACTCGAATCACAGGTTCACACTCTGCAACTCTGGGCAATAGCTTGCTTAATCTCCACTACGGCCCCCTGCGGCGGGATGCCTGGCTTTCACCTTGGGGATACCCAGTAGGGGCTATCTCACAGGGAAAAACCAGGACGGGTTCCCAATGCAAAGCGCTTTGAGACCTGGCGGTGATATTGCGCTATATAAAAACCCATCCATCCATCCATCAACGTCCACACTCTGGCAGTTCAAGCGTGACTCCTCCATAATTTCACAGACTTAGCAATCGTCTCTGCAGCGTACCCACATTTGTTTCTTGTATTATACAGAGGTGAATCAGTGAATTTGCATTTTAGACTTATTGAGTTGACGCCCCTCCAGGCTAAGTTATCTGATGTTTTGTTGTTTGTCTTCTCTTTTGCCCGGCAAGCCTTTGCTTTATGCACGTTTAAAGGTTACCGTTCAACCGTTTTAACCCTTTTAGTCTTTGGTTGCCAGATCAGCCCGCATTCTTTAAGTTATCTCTTGTGATGTGATTTTTGAAAGGGCTACCCTTGTGATGTGATTTTTGAAAGGGTTTCCCTGTTTTCCCTTTGCGATGCCCTAATAGGACCTTAATCTGAGCCTCACTTATTTGATATACACTCCATTCGAGACACTTCACAGTTGTCTCTTAATGGCTCTGAACTATTAAAAAGGTGTTCCTTGTTGCCATAACCTTGGCATGGTGAGTGAGTGAGCTTCAGGCCCTTTTTGTCTATTCATCATACGCTACCTTCTTCCCAGACAAACTGGTTTTGTGGACACGTACATCATTTCGACCAAATGTTGTGACCCTGTTCCACATCACTCAAACTATCACCCCGCCTGCGTTCTATGCTCCACCTCACCCCTTTAAGGAGGTGGAGAGGCTCCATTGTTTGTATCTCAAAAGATCAGCTTTTACATTGATCGTACCTAGGATCAGCAAATTGTCAATTAGTTCTTTGTTGGTTCTCTGGAGCGACAAAAGGCAATGCAGTGCAGAAGAGAACCATCTGCCACTGGATCATGCTCTGAATTACGATCTGCTTCGGATTTGCTAAAATGCGACCTCCAGAAGGACTGTGTGCTATTCTACTAGTGCCAAAGCAGTACCACTACATTAGCACATGAGGGTCCCTGTCCTAGACATATGCCTGGCGGCTATGTGGGCATCCCTCCATATGTTCACAAAGCACTATTGTCTGGACAACCAGGCCCTTCAAGACAGACATTTAGCCCAATCAGTCCTGCAGGACTTTCTGGTTTGAGTCCATCCACAGACCTATCTCCAAATTGGGATTGATTTGGTATCTAATCAAAAAGTGAGGAAGATGCGGCTAGAAGTTTCTCTTCAAGACAGACATTTAGCCCAATCAGTCCTGCAGGACTTTCTGGTTTGAGTCCATCCACAGACCTATCTCCAAATTGGGATTGATTTGGTATCTAATCAAAAAGTGAGGAAGATGCGGCTAGAAGTTTCTATCAGAAGAACTAGTTCTTTCTGGTAGAGAGTCTATCTAGCCGTGGATTACTCACAGACTCTCCATCCTCCCCATTCTGCAATTGGACTCCATACATTAATAAGATCCCAAGTTTAAAGAATTTCCACACTGGTCACAACCAATTTTCTCTTGGGACTTATGCCTGGGGGCGCGGACAGCGTCAAAAGCAATAGACAACAGAGCACAGGCATTGCGTGACGTCTATATAGGCTCCACTGAACAGCATTAGTGTGGGGCCGCATGGTGCCACCTGATGGCATATTGAGGTACTGCTGATATATTTCCAGATCTCTCCTGACGCCTGGAGAATATTCATAAGGTGGGGAATCTGCGACCAGAAAGAGCATTACCGAAGCTGGGGCCTGATTTAGATCTTGGTGGATGGGTTACTCCATCACAGCAGTGATGGATAAGAACTAGTTCTTTCTGGTAGAGATTCTATCTAGCCGTGGATTACTCACAGACTCTCCATCCTCCCCATTCTGCAATTGGACTCCATACATTAATAAGATCCCAAGTTTAAAGAATTTCCACACTGGTCACAACCAATTTTCTCTTGGGACTTATGCCTGGGGGCGCGGACAGCGTCAAAAGCAATAGACAACAGAGCACAGGCATTGCGTGACGTCTATATAGGCTCCACAGAACAGCATTAGTGTGGGGCCGCATGGTGCCACCTGATGGCATATTGAGGTACTGCTGATATATTTCCAGATCTCTCCTGACGCCTGGAGAATATTCATAAGGTGAGGAATCTGCGACCAGAAAGAGCATTACCGAAGCTGGGGCCTGATTTAGATCTTGGTGGATGGGTTACTCCATCACAGCAGTGATGGATAGCCCGTTTGCCAAAATAAATCCTATAGGATTTACATTTCAGCGGAAGGGATATCTGTCACCTTCGTCATGGAGTAACCCATCGCCAAGATCTAAGGCCCTGAGTAACTTGTTTTCCTCTTGTACCGGAGTGCATTTCTTGTATGTTTTGGAAGACATCAGACTAATATTAATTTAATCTAATAGAGGTAAAACCAGTCACTTGTATATACAAACTACCAGTATTCTATATAAGGAACAGTTCTTTAGCTGTTCTTAGAATGTGCAAAGCAGCTGTCACCAGTGTGAAGTAAGCAAATATTGAGGGAGAAGGGAAGGAGCAGGGAGAGGACTGAGGGAGACAGAGATGGTAGAGCAAGGCAAAGATGATGCCATGCCGGGCAAATAAGCCAGGTAGGGATGATAACAGCAGGCAAGCAAGGAGGTGGAACACGACGATCATAATGGGAGAGGGATAATGTTGATGTTAAAGAGCACAGAAATATGGGCACAGGCTGGAAGGAATGGGGGAGTTAGGATGAGGCGAGGGAAGTGATGATGGAGAGAGAGAGCAAGGTATGAGGGATGCAGGGATGAGAACTGGAATGAACCAGGGAGGGTGTATGATAGAATGAACACATGAGCAATGATGAGGGCTGAGGACAGCAATGGCATGCTTGAGGGCAAGGAGTGATGGAGGTGGAGATGAACGGGGAGGGAAGTGGCATACCTAAATGGGAAAGCGCGGATGGGAGAGCGAGGGGAGAGATGATAGGATGTGAGGAGTGAACACTACATAAGCCCTATCACTGAAACCCAGTGGGAACAGTACTGGGACCAAGTAACCTCCAAAAAAATGCTATTTTCCTTATACATACTTTTTGTTTAATGTATTGGCCACAATAAGTCTCACAGACCGCTAAAGTTGTTTATAGCCAGACCTAAAAGTGTGAGTGAATGATATAAAAAGCGAGAAATGGAATATTGGTGCAACATATTGAAGGAGAGGGTTGAGAGATTTTACATACCAAAGAAGATAAATATACTTAGTAAGAATGACTAAGTAAAGCTATGTAAAGCAGTTCGAAGTTAATCCACATGCTTTTGGTGAAAGCAAGCAGAAGTGTCCCCGATTGGTGTGAGTGGGAAGTTTGGCTTTATAAATATAAATATAGAGAATTAAAGAGGAGTTTGCACTGGTTTATTTCTGTTGTACAAAAATATAAAAAGGAAGGAGTGGGTGAGGGGTCATGTTTTGAAGGAAGGGAATAAGGTGGCCGAGCCAGGAGTGTAATGGTAAGAAACCTGTCTGAAGTAGACTTTGTAATTGGTAATGCGTTGTGTCTAATAGCCTTGTTTAATAGTGCAAAGAAAGTACATGGAAGTTGAGATAGATGCTTGGGGGTTGTCTTGAGTGTCATCAATAATTTAAAGATCTCACGAAGTTTCCAGTAGCTTATCTCTAAAAAGAGGAACAAAACCCTGAAGTAATATAGAAAATGACGTCACTTGAGGAATGCGACAACCCATGAATGTTGGCTACTGTGCCTTAAATGGTGCAGCTGGAGAGATAAAGAAATAACCTTCTGATATAGGAGAGAAAGCCAAGCTATTTCAGAGTAAAGGCAGAGAAAAGCACACTTTTTATAAGCTAAGAGTATTTAGGAAGGTGGTTCAAAAGTGGTGCCAAAGTGATAGTTTAGTCCAGCTCAGTACAATAGCATTGTGTTTGGGAGACAAGGTGAATTTCTTTAGTGCCAGTAAGCATTTGCCTTTTCCTTATTAAGACCATCTTTCCGTTTGTGTCAAGGGCCTTCTAGATATGAGACCTCTTTTTTTTTTTTTGCAGAGTTTTATACAGCGCGAACTAGACCCGAACCGAATCAGGTATCGAGCGCGTTACATCTTTCATTTTAGGCACGGGGAGATTAAGTGATTTGCCCAGAATCACAGGAGGTTTTGGCGTCGTTACCGAGGCTCGAACCCAGATCCCCAGGTCCGAGGTCGAGCGCCTTAGCCGTTAGGCCAACTCCTCTCCCCTAAAATCTGTCGTCGCCATCCCCAGTTGTCATTCAGTTTGCAGCATAAACGGCCATATCTTTGGACAAGATTCACTAGTTGTTCTAGAGCCAATTGGACGTTTGCAAAAGATGGGTTTACACTTGTAAAATATTTGTTCACATGAAAGTTTTCTTGTGAGTAAATGTACTCAACGGTGTGGGAATTGGACATTTCAGGTCTGAAATACTCTGAAAGTTGCACAACACTTACAAACATACTTGACAAAGTTTTGCCCAGTGCATTCCCACCAACGAAACGATCAGAGATTTACTCTTGGGAAGGGCAGAAGCAGGGCCGGACTGAGAACCAAAACCGGCCCTGGACGGCCCCCTGGGGGTGCGACCGATCTCTTTGCCGAGCCGGTTTTCGGACGATTTTGTTACAGGGCCGATTTTTGCAGCTATGCTGCAAAAACGTCCCTGTAACAAAAACGCCCCAAGGGGGCAAAACCGGCCCCCAACCTTGTGGCGCACCTGGGGATTGCCCGGTGCCAGCAACTGCCAGTCCGGGCCTGGGCAGAAGTCCTTTTCCCGAATGGGAATGGAAAAGAAACACCCCCCAAATTGTTAAGAAGGAGCTTCTTCTTGTACAAAATTGTTGTACTTGAATAGGATAAGAATCATCAAGAGCGTTTGCACTTTCACAGTGGATTTTGCACAAACAAATGTAAACATGTATATTTGCCCATTGGGAAATGGAATTCACAAACAAATTTCAAGACTGTGCAGGGAAACCTGCAACTGTTTTCAAGCTGCTTCAGATTTCCATTAGAACTCCTGAAAACATTTGGGAATTCTTACCAAGCGGAAATCAGCACCTTTGAACTTCAGTAAACCTGCAAGTGCGAATTTTTGATTTTACCACTTTGCAGACGCATAGAGACTGAGGGTGTGCAAGGAGAACAATGCATGCCTGGAGCCGTAAGAATATGTTTATGTAGGGGTATTATCAGTCTTATGAGTGCCTTTAGAGGGTTTAATTCCTTCCAAAGCATGACTTCCTCTGCTTGTCATCAATTGGAACATGAAAAAGCGTCCCAATTAATTTAAGGAAGACAACTGGAAGTACTCCAGAGGTCGGGCTTACATTCCCTCACCGGTAAGAAAATGGTGGGGAGCCACGGCCAACTGCCAATTTAGTCAAGGGAGCCACAGGTCAAAATAGTTTGGGAACCACTGCCCTAACGCTTTCCTCTGCAGCCGGCCCCTACTCTCTTGAACTTGGTTAGGAAATTAGAATTATGAAGCTGGGACACCAGTGGTAAAATAAACACTGACTAGTGACAGTATCCACCATGGATAATGGTCTGTAATTGCCTGCTGTCACAGAAATAGAGAAAAATACTTTATCCTCCTAGGAGCAAATATTGTAAGAGCTTAAAAACATGCTCATTTCACCTCCAAGAAGGAGGGAAATTAACTAGGTGGGCAGACAGCACCACCCACGCCACTTGATATTGTCCAGAGGGTACGTTTTAGCCACGGAGCTATGAGACTCAACATCTCATCCTGGCGTTACCACTTTACCACAGTGTGTTGTTGCTACCACTGCATTAAAAATCTGTGCAAGCTTCTCAACACAGTGGCCTTTAATGGATAGGAAGTCCCTTGCCCTCGCTATCCGCAGCACCACCATGACAAATGTGCAGAGGGCATCTTTGAATCTCCAGAACCAGCAAATGTGGTATTTAAAACTGACCTTTCCATGCAACAATATTTGTGAGCTCTTTGGCCGTCCAATTTTTGAATATATTTCTCTGCTCTCCCTTTTTGCGAATATTACAAGTACATGGAAACAGGCAAACCTCTGTTAGCATGTGACAGGGATGAAGAACTGGATCCCAATATATATTCAGTATTTCCCCGGGGAAGCTGCGGTCGGTCTCACAATCGTTACACCAGCATGTGCTATAGTGCAAAAGTTATGGGCCTTGACATGAGTAGTCCTGCGTTTGATTCCTGGTTCTTCTACTGCACCAAATCTTTGATCTTGGGCAAATTATGTTCTACCTAGTTTTATTTTCAGTATTGGCTGTTATCTCAGAACTTCGGAAGAGGCCCAGTTCAGGATGTGATCACCATTAACCTACTCTAAAAACTTTAAATGTAAAAGTGCTGCAATAGTATTTCTTGGCTCAAACATATTACTAGCAGCACAGAGTATAGAAAATGGAATTGAACGATATTTATAATGTGCTTTGACTCCTGAATGTACAGCAAATCAGGCTCATGCTCTGTTTACAAAGAAGACGTGCATTACATTACAAAGCACAACGTAGTGATGTGCAAGAACACAAGTACAAGAATTAGTTTCCTTGTTATAATGAATGAGAGAACATAATAAATCTCCCGAAGGAAATGCCTGCTTCTGTAGAAGTAACCTTTTGCTCACTTTGCTACAAACTACAAACCGGTGGAACAAACACTCCTGCAAACAACCCTGAAATGAGCTTCCATGTGAGGAGGTTGCATGTCAGCACAACGCGGGCTATTACCACGCGTGCCATTACAACGCTGTTTTTACAACGCAAGTCTTGCGCTGTAAGCGCTGGATAGTGGAATAGTTTAATTTTCTATTCCAACTCCAGCCCACGTTACAGTAGGGAAGGTGTTGGAATAGAAAATTAAACTATTCCTTGTCCAACAGCGCCCTCCAGCGCACGTCGTTGAACCGACTTGCTTTGTAAAAGCAGCGTAGTAATGGCAGCGCGTGGTAATATCCCCGTTGTAAAGGCTGTTCCCCATGTGAGGATGAAGCTGTGGGGCAAAGTTAGTATGGGCAATAAATAATGGTGACGATGAGAGTAACCCCGTGATCTCCAGTTTCAACATGTGTCCAAAACTGTGTGATCCTGGACAAATAACTGTTTCTCTTTGTCCTTCGGTTACCTTTCATATCTAGAATTAGAGTGTGTAGAAAAAAAGTAGCACCAGTATCATGCAATACATATAATGTAAAAACTGAATCATTCTGTCCATGCAGCCGGGAAGCATTGATCATGATTACAGTTATTCAGATTGCAGTCATAAGTTGCACAGGAATCCCCACTATATATTCAATTCAACGGGTCAATGTCTATTTCCTAGGTCTGGCCTTTAAGACAGATTCTGCTGTCTCGATAGACTATTGCTTTTCACAAAAAAATCACACATAATATACTTACATAGAGATGCTTTTGGTCTGTGGGCTTCATCCATTGGTCTGGTAAATCGTGACTCACATTTTTGTTCCTTTCACCACAGTGTGCAGCAGAGGGCGGCAGTAGGTCTGCCCACTTTACCCATTATCTTCATTTACTTTGAGTAACTGCACAAAGCCTGTGCACATTGGTCACATCCGTCTTAAAATAGTTATTTTTCCTTCAATGGAAAATCTGTTTCAAATGGTGTTTTGTTTTTATTTTTTCTTAACTTTAAAGACTCGCTAGTGTTTAGGTGGCATTGCAAAATTGTGACTGCCTGCAATTTGAGTAATTGCCCAGGTAGTGCGTTATTCTTGTTTCCTTCACAAATGATCGTTAAAGTATTTTTTCTTATCGAAATCATATTAAAGCCACGTTTAGGTGACAGGATCTTTTCGTTTTTTTTTCTTTTTATTTTAGTGCCATATACTTGCGACATAAAATCTCCCCTGTTTACCAAGTCTAGACCTACTGGCTTTGTCAGGGCATGTTTTACTGGAGCAGTACATCACATGCATTCTTTTGCTTTTCCTTTGTTCACATTTCTTTCTCTGCCTTGAGTCTGCTCGGTCCCTTTGGGAGTTACCTTTCAGGCAGAGGTGGGTACAGTCTACACCTGTGACACTACAGTAATGGTTTCCAGGCGCTTACAACTTCTATGAAGGCCAGGTAGGCCAGAAGGGCCATTTACAGCATAGAGTGGTCTGATTAAGGCAGAGTACTGCCATTAAAATAGCAAGACTCGAGAAACTCCTTTTAGTCCCTGGTAGGTCTCCGAAAGCAATGGTTTCCTTTTATTAGAACTTGTTTCATGTGAAAGGAGGCTACTTGTTGCATTTTGGAGTGCCCGTCAACTACATGATTCCAAAGAGTACAATGGAGTGAGCATTAGCAGTGCCCCTTAGGTCTTAGGTTGAAATGTATCACTTTATCACACAGAGGCCCAAAACTCAGATTTTTCTTCTCTGATGCAAGATAAATTGAGACACTCGCTTGTTATGATTAATTTAATATCTGGGAGAAATCCAGTATTTTTTCTGCACGCTTTCAAGCTAAGTTGTGGTTCCTTTAACTTCTCCCAGATGCTTTTTAAAATTAAATTACAGTTTAGCCTGATGTGGATGTTAGTGGTTGGAGTGCAGCTGGCAAAGTATCCCTGGCATCTCAGGTATTGCCGCATGCGTAAAGCAGATCTGGTGGGATTCCGTGGACATATATGCTGCTGGGCATCCTGTTTTGAAAGAAGTAAGGTTGCTGTTGCCTATTTTGAGGTACTCAAGCCTGGGAATAGACGAAAGGCACTGTGTTTGTAATGGACCGCTCCACCAGTAGAGGGTGTTTTCAAGTAACGTTTGTTTTAATGTATTTTTAGAAGTTGTTCGTAATGCTCTATTTACGCATTGAATTGCATCTGGTCAATTCTGTT
This sequence comes from Lissotriton helveticus, assembly GCF_964261635.1. Classification (NCBI taxonomy): domain Eukaryota; kingdom Metazoa; phylum Chordata; class Amphibia; order Caudata; family Salamandridae; genus Lissotriton; species Lissotriton helveticus. Next base: position 511,189,990 of record NC_136070.1, on the reverse strand, counting down.
CTTGGGGGTATGGGTGATCATGGTATTTTTATTGGTACGATTGTCTGTGTTTGTTAATGGTCAAAAGAAACTGGCTTCAGAGGTTAATTTGCACTGTAGAAAGAAGTCAACAGCTGCAAATTCTTATGAAATAGCATGAACTACCTTGTGTGGAATAGGTTAAGGTTTTCACATGCACATTCAAACAAATGAAAGAGTAACCAGGAAGCCATGCTCAACCGTCAAATGAATGAGATGTCAAAATTGTTTAAGCAAGGCTTTACTTTGTGCCACTTGTAAATATTTATGTAAATAACAAAAATGATGAAACATCTAAAGTGCAAGGAATTAAGTTTTCATCAGAAAGAGCAACTTTGAGAGACAGGAAAGCAGCAATAGGGGATTCATCACAGGGCACTATACGTCACCCGTAGCAATTGTACTTTTTTTGTAGTCCTTGTAGCAGCAGTTTCATAAAACTGTCTCTCCCTTGAGCAGCTGTGCTGAACATTGAAATTGTTGCTGGGTTTCCGTCTCATCCAAGAGACATTAATGTAAATTGTGGGTGAGTAGGGTCTTGCATTTTAATAGGTGATGCTGCTACAGTAGAAAACACATTGGCGCATCCTACAGTTCTATGGTGTCTTTCATGATTATGCAAAATGTACGGGATGCATGAACAAGGGATTTAAGGAAAAAGATTGATGCACCAAACCTTTTCAAGGCAGCGCATCTTCAGAATGATTCACCATCTCAGTCCTTCTGCTGGTAGGGAGCCTGCAGTCAGTCTCCTTGGTCAGTTATAGAGTCTCTTTTCTTCTTCATGTACAAGCCTCTCTCAGCTTGGAACCACTTTTATCAAAGCGGGAGCTGGTTGATCCTTGAACGCCTTAGATTCCCGAACACCAGAGAGTGATTGGCAGCAGCACAGTGCATGGTGGAGCGCGTGACTTATCCTTTCAGTGTAAGGAGGGCGATGAAATGCTTCATTTAGGCGAACAGCATGGAAGCAAAAAAAAAACTGGCAAGCGTAATAGCATTATTGATCAAAAAGGAGGATGGAGGCTTTTTCCATTCAGTGAATGGCGGGATTCCATGCAGTGAGGCAAGCAAACAGCTTTTAGACACACAATAGTAAAATTCCACGACACCAGAGGGAAAAAAGTGCAGCAGCCATTTTCCAATTTAGCGTACAAAGCCACGCGCCACACACACAAAGAGAATGGGGTCATCTGTAACAATTAAATATGTTCATTTTTTGGTACGTTAGAATTATGCATTTATTAATTTCACCAGTCACCATTATATATTTATTTCATTAAGAGTACGTTACAACATTATTGAACTGGTAAGTAAATAAATACAAAACATAGCAAAGTATAGCGGAACGCAGAACAAAGCAAAATTGGAGGACCAAGATGAAAAAGGCAGTAGACCAAATCATGGTTAATACTAACATACAATCGACGAAAGTGAGTTAATATGAATAAAATATGGAAGTGTAAGTCCCACAGGCCCCGGACTAATGAAGTGGGGGAACAACCACATCAAACGATGGGAAAGGTGAGTGCTTCCACCAGTTCCTGTTGCCACAATCCGGTATCTTAAAATGGATTAAAGGTACCTGGTGGAAATGGACGAATGCCAGAAGAGTTGTAAAATCCAGGCGCTTAAATTGTATAAAGGCAGTCCAATAAAGGGTGAGGCAGAGCAAGAGCATGGCCTCTGGGTTCCTTAGATGAATCACCAATCCAGGCCATCCGAAGCGGAGAGCTATGGGGTACTGTACGGCAGTAGACACAGACCTTCACTGCCATTCACCCTCTGGCATTAAGGGGGTGAGAAGTGGCAAAAATGGTGATGGTGACAGGAAGCAACAGTCTTACCAGCAAGAGCAATGCATCATGACATGGCCCAAAGCTAACCCACCTTCGCTCCACTTCATCAGAACAGAACCAGCGGCAGAACCAAAACTAGACTCCACCCACCAACATCATTATAGTGCTAAATAGCAAAGCCCTCCAGTAAAGAAGATGGGGTGTGGCTGTAGATGTGGGAATCCTGAGGCGACTGTATGCCTTAGATGCAGCACCAAGCTGCAGCACCGCCACCCAAGGTGGGCGCATGAAACAGGAAGCAGCAAGGCGGAGCTCATGCATGTGGACACCGTTCTAGATGCGGCTTCCACGTCCTACAACTGCAGTTCTTTTTCCAATACTAAATTGATAATCTGGTAATGAACTTCAAATTATGTTTTGGTAATTTTCCCTTTTATAAAAAAAAAATCTTGCATTTCAAATCCATTCATGTCTTTAATGATTGCATTGAAAAGTCCATGTTGCTGATGTTTTTCGGTGCTCTTTTATTTTGTGACCATCTCTGTTGAACATTGAAATTGCCAACTGGATATCGGTAATAACAGTAGATAAGTTAAATCATGCCTCTTTACATGTTATGTTATTCTTTATTGAATCTGGGGGTTTAATTGTGGTTCCTTTTGTCGGTAGGTGTTCCCTGTTGCAACTGGCCCTCTGGACATTGGGCTTCCCAGTTCAACGACGGTTCTGACAAAACCTCCACCGATGCGCGTAACAAATGTGAACCTGGGAGGTATCCCCCATATCCTCGGGTCTGATCTAGTTTTTCCTCACCCGCATGATGAAACTTTGCCAAATGAAGGAAGTAAGCGTGAACACATACATATTTATATTTCATGTGTGTTTATTTTGCTACTTAAAACAACCTGTAATTTACGTGGATAGACTCTAGTTCATAAATATACCACGTTCTAGTCCTGCAATCATGTTGAGTAGATTCCAGGCGTTCTACCACACAAAGTTAGATGATAATTCTGATAAATCACAAATAGCCATTGTGGTTTAAGCTTTGCCCTCTGTCCACAAGTAGAAGGTCATTAGTTATTCTCTTAAGCTGTAACTATCTTAAATGCAAAACAACAGTGGATGGACAGAATGCAGAACAATGTCATACATTCACCCCAGTACAGAGATCTGGGCTCAAATCCATCGTTTTTTTGCTCACCATGCCATTCCAATTTGAACCCTGCCATATGCAAATCAGTCTTTACCCTGTGCCTAATGGGAACTTTCTTAAAGCCCTCAGACCATGCTTTGCTTATCAATTTTTTTGCAAGGAATAGTTTTTTATTCATCTACATTTATGTGGAAGTTTCTCTTTCACAGTAGGATTCAGTAATTTATTTTTCTTACATTTAGATTAATATTTATATTGGTTTTTGAAGATAGCTAATTATACTCAATGGCTTCTTGACCACAAGCAGATGACTACAGGCAGAATCATATAGCACTATGGAATCAACCAATGACAACACAACCATGTCTCTAGAGTCTTCCTGAGTTTCTATAAATCTGGCTGCTTGAGTAATTCCACTGGAAGAGAATTCCGAAGCATAGCAGCTTGGGATGAAATAGTTCTGCTCCTCAGCATCAGTGGCACTGTCCACTGTCAGCAACAGTGGCACATAGGGCCTGATTCACAAACGTAAACGTACACTTTTGTGTAAGTTTACGATTGTTTGCCAGTCACAAACATTTTACGAGTAGTATCTATACAATTGTGGACGGTCCCATCTTTTTATGTGCAGAGATGCCACACTCGTAAAGATAAAATACCTTTGTGAAAAGCAATCAATCGTAAGCGTACACAAACATGTATGTTTACCCTTGTGAATCAGACCGGAGTGTTTCCCTCCTTTTAGCAGTACTAGTGTGTCGTCTAGCACACAATGAAGACGAGAGTCCACAGGGATGAACTAAAGAGTTAAAAAGAAAAGAAGAAAGGATTTAGCCCTGAGATACACATACTAAAGGTTTTGCAGCTTAGGCAAATGGAGAGGGCTATTTCCTCTTTATCCATTAGCTTATCCAGCTCAGGCCATGACTGTGAACAACTATGTGTTGAAGGCGAGCAAGAAGGATCTAATATTGCATTGAAATCAGCAGAAAAATACAAGTGTTAGACCTGCAACACCACCACCATCATCAGATTAAAGCATTAGCTTGTCAATAGCCCACCCCACCATAGACTTAGTACACAAACCTACGTGGAAATGCACACATCAATTGTGAAATCTTTTATTGGATTCTTCATAATCCTGCAGCTAGCTTCGTACTCCTTTCTCCAGTAGTTTTAGAAAGTTAAGAAGCAACAACATTTTCCAACAATTGGCAGGACTACAGGAATCCAAGGAGGCTATAACTCGCAGAGAAATTATGTTGCTGATTTAAAAGATGGTAGCAATATGCCTGAAACCATGAAGGAATGTATGATATTACTAACATCTGTTCTCTACCACAGACATAAGTGATTTAGAAATCTGGCAAAGATTAAGGGCTCGATTACGATGCTGGCTGGAACGGCTCCGACTGTCGGTTGGAGTCCTCCCGCCTGCATCGTGATAGACTGGTTGGATTCCTTTCAGACCGACCCATTTCCATGGGATTTGTCGGAAGGGAAACCAAATCGGTTTTCCAAATGGCCTCCAATGGGCTCTGAGAGCCCTTCCGGCATTCGGAAACCCTGCAGTAATCACTAAGCCCGCTCTTTCCAGCCGAGGGATTCCCCCTGCCTTTCTGTGCCGCCTTTCCGACACAGAAAGGAATTGGGAATCTGTCTTTGGGGGCCCCCATCAGTGCAAGGCCGCCAAATGGTGCCGTAGGGGGCACATATGGGGCCCCCCTGTTGATCCCTGCACCCTCAAGGTGCGTGCCACCAGGTGCATGGATGAACTGCACCTCTGTTCTTTGCAATGAGGGCATGCATTCCGTTCAGAATGCATTCACCCATTGTAAAGTGTAGGTTTGTGACCGAACAGGGTTCGGTCGCATCCTACTTCCTGGGCTGGAACCGACGACAGGAGGCTGTTCAGTTCCAGTTCCAAACCGATGACATCGGAATCGGGCCCTAAGTCTTGTGGCAAGCCTGAAGGACGTTTTTTATTGTTGACTCTCTAAAGTTTTGCCCATCTATAATGGCTAAGAACTTGTTAAATTTGGCAGCTGGCTCACAAATAGGACCAAAAGTTCTACATAGGGGGGGTGCAAATTTTGGCTCAACTTCTACCTTCTCATATAAAAATATTTTGAAGTGAAAAAAGCACCTAAGAAGTAACATAAATCCAAATATGATTCCAGTGATTGTGGCTACTTCGCAGCATATAGGTCGTCTAGGGTAGGTAATATTTCTATAGGTAAATTTGGGGAACTGAATATCTTGTTCTCATAATATGCTTAGTCTCTACCTTTAGTAGATGTTTGTAGAGTCGTGATTTTTTAAGTGAGGACTCTTTTGTGAACCATTCATAATCGGGGAATACCATTTCATAGCTGTTTGATTGCAGGCTTTTTCCCGTCAAAAGGTTAAATCTGTGATTAGTAACAATGAGTTGCTTTGTAACACCTAGATTAACAAATTCAGCAGAGTAATTTTTCCAACAATGAATAGCTTCTTCTTGTTTTTCTGCTATTGACAGTACAGTGATCAATCCACAGGAATTGCTTGTGGAGACTATCTTGAACAAACTTAAATGTGAAAATAACGTAAAGCATGTGTCCTGTAAAGACCCATATATAATTTTCATTAAAGTTTTAATTCCATATTACTTTGTTGATTTTGAAGTTTGTGACTGAGGAAGATATACGCCTAAGCACTAGAACTTTGTGTCTCTTTAGTAAAAATGATTTCCTTCAAGCATAATACAAAATATCCCAGTGTAGAAGATGCCTTCTTTTCTCCTAGTGCCCCTCTGCATTTTCCCTTATCAATGGGGTCAAGGCCCATGTCCTTAACAACAATTCTTCCAATTGTAGAAGGCCCACAGTCCAGCGCCTCTGGTTACTCAGATGCATCACAGAGAGGACCCATCATTGCTAACTCGTTGAAGGTGCTGAAGTGTTAATGAAGGCTGCCCTTCCTCTGCGTCATCCAAGCTGTCAGATGCTATGTTGAGGGAGTGAACTACATATGACTGGAGCTCTTCCGCTGAGGGACTGACCTCTGGTACAGGTGTCTTAGTGAGAGGCATCCCCTAAAGCCTCAAGCTGGTGGAAAAAGGATGGAGAGCTCTTTCTGGGGTGGTCAAACTCGCATGACCCAATCTGAGCACTCCTTTAATTGGGTTTCTTTCCAATTACATGTGGAGCATAATGTGAGCCCTTCATGGGTTGAGGGCCTTTTCCCACCTTATCTTTGGTAGTTGCAACCCTTAAAAAACCCAAACCTTCCTGAGTCTCTAGACTTCCTCAAATTGATTGTAGGCATGTTTAAGACCCAGTTCAGGGAGGCCACATGGGCTAGTTGGCACTACAGGGCCTCAGTCATAAGGGTTGATGTTGTTTGCCTCTGATGTTCCTGGTCAGTCCTACAAACTGGGTACAACCACTTGTGCACTTGACTTCCAGTGGTTGTGATAGCGAGCAGTCATACACTTCTCAAAGAGGCAGGCGTGAGGTGCTAGAGATCATTGTCAGCAAGCACACATTAATATAGTAAGTGGTTTGCAATCCAGCGCTTGACATTTAATTAGAAAAGTACTTTAATGCACACTAGAACTAAACACTACACACCTGACAATGTATTCAATGTATTTCAGCGTCTTGGCACTAGAGTATGTCTGTGCCTCTCCCAGTTATTGGTACTCAACTCCCCTTATGATCCAGGTGGATCCCTCTCTGGGGCAGTGCTTAGAGAGAATAGGCTCTGGTGCACATTACCCCAATGCTCTTGTAATTGGGCGTAGTCTCTTTTGCAGTTACTCCTTCTCATCAACGCGCCTCCCAGTCCGTGTTACAGTTAGCATTCTTGGTGGCTACTCTGTTCCTCTTTCACCACTCCCCTTATGCTTTCATTTCCCTTTGGTTTCCAAAGCAGTTGTGTCTGCAGTGGTGTATTGTCACAGGCTGCCAGGGGCTGCTCGGAGAAGTGTTGTGTTTTTTATGCCCAGTCTTTCAGGTTAGCGGTCTAGCCCTGCTCAGCCTTTTTGGGTCCAGATGAGAGCAGCCATGCTGAAGGTTAAGCTTTGCTCAGGCCTAATTAACTGGGTGGGGACCATAGCCTGGGGTGGCTCCTACATTTGAGCTGAGGAGCGTCGACCTACAAAGAAGAACCCAAACCAGAGCTGAAAAATAAAATGGTAATAAAGTTTATTTGTTGCTATTTTATTTTTCAGCAGCCAACCCGTTCAGAGTGGCAAGACGGGACAAAGCCCATTCTGCCGAGTGGCAGCAGGGAGCTGTGCGCTAAAGTTTAAAATGCACATGTCTCTTTGGCCATCATGTCTTGCGACGGCCAGCCAGACATGCACATTTTAAATTTCTTTAACCTAGCTGTCTTAGACAGCAGGGTTAGAGAAAGCGCAGGCCTCCATTGCTCTTGATAGCGCTGAGTGAGGCCATTCTATCCAATCCTGGCGCGGTTCTCATGCTGGTGAGACCAGCACCAGGATTGGTTAGGGGGTTGGCTGGCTCCCGCATTGAAACTTGCCTTGAGAGAAGACCGAAGGAGGAGGACATCGTGTTGCTCAGGAAGGTAAGTGTATTTTATTCTTTTTTCTTTGTGTCACTCCACCCCACTACCCTTGGTACATGGCAGCCACCACTGCCCATAGACAGGTCACACCACATCTTTACAATTTGGATACAGTGGCTCAGGTTATGACGCAGCTTCACAATTTGGGCACAGCAGCTCATGTCACACCGTACCTTCACACTTCAGACACAGCATGTCAGATCATGCTGCAGCTTTGCTCTTCAAGCACAGTGGCTCAGGTCATGCCACAGCTTCAACTTTTCCCATTGTAATTACCAGGGAGTCTGGGACATGCTGGTACTGAGGCGCACAGATCGCTGTCTGTAGTCTACCACTTATGCAGACCCAGAATACTTGGGGTCATGCGGCAACGCCCTCTTCCTGGACATTCGTTACATCTGTAGCGTTGTCTGTGTCCTTCCTTCTCTTAGTAGGCAGGCAGGCTACCTTATAGGTGCTTCAGTACAGGTGAGTAGCTCTTCAGCACAGGGTAGACTCAGGTGATGCCCCCTCAACTCTGGAAAGCTGGTTTTCAAGCAGACACAGTCACTAGTTGTACAGTACTCTTCTGAGTACTCTACAAATAACCCCCTTTCTTAGTCATAAAAAACTTAGTACTGGAAGAAGAAGTGCGCCAGTAGGTTCCACGTTTGTACATTCAGAGCAGACAGGAGCTGGAAATCCACTGTCTACCCTTTCAGAACCGGGTTGGGGTGCTTCTTCTTTCAAATGTCCTCTCTTGGCTGCTTTTCAGACACAACCTTTGTGTAGAGTGATGCTTCTCTCTGCAGGGTAGTCTGCAATTTGGAGGACCCACATCAGAGGACAAAGAGTTGTACATAATATGCACCTGGCTATAAACAGCAACACTGAAACAGTGATGAGGGAAAGTTAAAAGACGCCTAACCTAAGTGGTCCCATTCATCTTTAGCATTAGAGACTGCAGTCCTACCCTTCACCCCCACCATCTACATGATGGGAGGGCTACAGGAAAACTAAGCAGCTCCGTACTCAGCTAAAGCTAGTTTAATATCTTAAGGAGCCTTATCTCCTCTTTCTCCACTTCTCTGTGCAGGTCTCCTCCCTCCTGTTTCAGGAATGTCAGAAATACAATTTTACTCTCTGGGAAAAGACCCCCCTTTTCTTCCCCCATCCTGCCCAATAGGCCATGCCTGGGTTATCCTGAATGGATCCCATTGGCCTCCATTATTATGGCATGCTCGTACACACCATGCGCACAAACATGCACTGCATACATTTAGGATGCTAGCGCTAGGATCTTTGTAAGCCCATAGGAGCAGACCTTTACATACGTGGTCAGTAGCCCTCCACTTCAGTGAGACAGATAAGAAAGGTCTTGTCACAACTAGGATTTACAAAAGATGGTACACTGCCACCTCCACTCCATGTGCTTAAGCCAAATAAAGGTACACTACTTGATGCACCCCTCCTGGTCACAGCACAGGTACAGAACCTTACTCACATGCCTGGACATGCCTAGGTTTCTGCACACACACTAGACTAGTGTAAGATTATGGCCAACATTAAAAACCAGGTCACCAGATACACTCAGTCAGGCACTCAGGGTAGGGGAACACAAGTGTACACCATGCAGGGGACACTCCACTCCCAACAACATGGAAACAGAATTATGGGTATCAGTCTCTCCTCTAGTACTTTTGCACAAAGAGTGAAGTACCACGGATGGCCTTGCTAAGGGCTTTGCATACACAGGCTTATATCCTGGTTGGACCTACTGTGCTTCTTAGAATTTCTGGTCAACTTGTGTGGGGGCCGGGTGCAGCTGAATCGCTGGAACTTGAGATGTGGTTTTGTTGATTGCATTGATGCATGAATGATTGTACACCCCACAAAAGTTGGAGCATGGTGATCAACACCGCTGCACATGAAGGGGGAATCCTCAGTACTTCATCATGCATCAGTCCCTTCTGATTGTAAAGATTTCATTTATATTTTGTAAATGGTTGGGGGGTTTTCACTTTGTTCCTGTATTCTCTCTGACAATGGAAATTTAAGCTAGAATACCTTTCAGCTACAACCATCAAAATGTTTAAGGTGCTGGTGGATATGCTTTCAGTCCGTAATCAAACATTTGAGCATGTAGAAACAAGATCGACAGCAAGATGCATATTCAGAAGGGTAAGGCAAACTCTGTGGCACCAAAACCTTTGGACCTGAAGGGCTTCACATGCTGAAATGATTTCTGCTTGGTAGACGTTTGTGATAATACAGAAGGTCTGGGCCCAGTGGAGCACTGCTGTCACAAATTAGTTTGAGTCCTTTTGCATCCTTGAAGCAAAATGTCTGATGGAGAAGCCAGGGTTCACACTCTGTTCGTCTTCTAGATGCACGTAATAATCATGTACAAGAAGCGTGCATTATATACAGATATCACAGCAGTAGCCCCATGAAAGGTGGCGAAAGCTGTAGCCTTGTTCTTCTAAGGACTTTATTATGATTACTCTGATGTTGGATGCAATAATTATTGCACCAGATAAAACCCCTTAATGAGGTGTTCAAAAATGATAGAGTACCATACGTATTGCCTTTTCTAAGTTTTACCCGGAAAATGGGTCATAACATGTAGATTTCGGTGCTTACCACAGCAGATTCTGGATGTCCTGGTATTTAACAGACATTTTCCCCAGGTAAATTTCAGAAAGTAGGACCTGCCAAAATGTGCCAGGGAATAACTGCATTGTGCAGTCTTTGTCACATAACTCGTAATTCCAATACATGGGGTAGCACAAGTTGCTAAACATGCTGCAGTATGTATCCTAAAAAATATTGGTTTCTACCTCCCAAGGATATAAGGAATTTGCCTTATTCTTTGAGACACCAAAGGAGGAGCACACTTTTTATGATTATGGCCTACTGGATTGCAACCTTAAATAGATTATCTTAGAACCAAAGGCTAGTCAGACTAAGTTAAACTTTCCTCAACCCTCCTGTGGGAATCATTTTTCTGTGTTATTGTGTGTTGCTCCATATTAGGGTAGTGCAGTGTTCACAGATTACTTAGCCTCTTGGGATTCTCAAGTGCTAGGTAGAGGCAGAGAAGGGGCAGAGTTGAAATGAAGAAACCTTTTCTTTGTATATGATAGGCAATGATTGCTATTAGAGAGCCTCCAGGGCACTTACAGTAAGATGAGGGGGCAATGGCCTCCTGTTATCCTTTGCTACGTATAGTGGGCTAGTATGCCTGCACAACTCGAATGGTAGTGTGGGTTGGGATTGGGATTAGGTGCCCTTAGCTGTTTGTTAGGATTATTGAAGAGGAACTGTTTCTCAATGGCTTTGGTTGCATCTACATTTTTTGTCTAATTGAATCCATTTTACATTGTGATGTGATTCTTGCCCTTGCCCTTTTCTGTGCATGAAAGGCTGCAGGCCAAACATGTTAATTAAATAAAAAGTGGTTTTAGTTCGTAGTGGCCTTTAACATTTTAGTCTGTGAATAGTGACACAGTGCCTATAGGAATGCTGATATAGTACTCTCTTCTAGACAGCAAAAGAAGCAATGTATCTACTTGTAGTACAAGCAGGACATTGTGAGGAGTATATAACACTCTCCAGATAGGGGAAGTGAAGGGTTGTAAAATTGAGGAAAGGGGGAGGGTTAAAATATTTGTAAATTGTGATTCACATATCCAATGTAGTGATAGTATTGGTGCACATCAATTTAAGTATGGTGCAAGAGTCTATTTGTAGGCACACTACTACCCTATCTATGAGAGGGCAATATATGTCCGCATCTGCCAGACATTTTACTATACAGACAAGAGTCACACTGAAAGTTAAGGGCATTTGAGGGTCTGTCAAGACAGAAGATTCCAACTTATCACATAGACTTCTTATTGGTAGTGATTTTTTAAACAGGAGACACACACCGGACACACCAACAACAGAATCACCACCTCCCACATGACCCTGCTCCCATGGTCCAAACACTACATCATACATTTCAAGATACCTGCCCACCAAGCCACCTCACCAAAGTACCCCCAAAACACCATCAAGACACAAAGGCAAAGTATCAGAAGAAAATGCCAACCCAACCACAGTGGGAACCTTGATGTAGACACCAAACTCTTCAATAAATGGCTCGCCAACTTTGCCAACCGCACTGCTCCCACCAGACAAAAGACCTACAATAACAAGAAACAACCCAGTCGATACACGAATGACCTCAGGCCGTCCAAGCTCCACTGCAAACAACTTGACAGAAAATGGAGACTCAACAAAAACATCACTGCAAGATCTACATGCAAGAAAAAGGCCCTAATTCTCAGACTCAAAGCCAGCTCCAACAAATGTGAAGAAGACTTCACCATTGTCAAGGAGTTCTCCAATCCTCCAGCAGCCAACAATGACATCTTCCCATCCCAAGCACTCTACAACAACTTCTCAAACTTCTTTGAACAGAAAATTGCCATGATCTACTACACATTTGACCCACAGCGCACTGATATGAATTTCCCCGACCAGCTGGACATCTCCTCCATTGCCAGACAGATGCTAAGCAAGTGGAAGCCCCTCTCAAATTAAGAAACCATTACCCTGATGGATACCATCCACTCAGGAACCCCCTCAGACCCATGTCCCCACTTCATATACAACCTTGCAAGAACCATCAACTCCCCCGTGCTCACTGCTATCATCAACACCTTCATAACCATCGCTGCCTTCCCATCTTGCTGGAAGAATACCAAAGTCAACGCTGACTGAAGAAACCAGCAGCAGACCCTAACACCCTCAGCAGCTACAGACCCATCTCACTACTACCTTTTCCAACTAAAGTCATGAAGAAAGCCATGAATACCTAACTCGCAGAACACTGAGAACTCCATCAACTCATAGACCGCTCTCAATCAGGTTTTTGCAACAACCACAGCACACAGACAGCCTCACTGCGGCCACTGATGACATCAGAAGCATCCTCGACCAAGGAGAAAAGATCGCACTCATCCTCCTCAACCTCTCTGTAGGTTTCAAAATTGTCTCTCACAAGTCACTCATCAGAAAGCTTCAGCACTTCGGTATCTGTGGACCAGCCCTGAAGTTGATATCGTCCTTCCTCACGGACAGAACTCAACAAGTTAGACTTCCCCCTTACTCCTCAGAACCCAAGAAATTAATCTGCGAGTCCCTCAAGGATCGCCGCTCAGCCCAACAGTCTTCAATGTCTACATGACACCCCTCGCAGACATCGTCGGAGTCCACAGCATCAACATAGTATCCTACCCTGATGAGCCACAGCTCATCCTCTCCCTCTTACTGACTCAAACAGCACTGCAAAAGCAAACTTTGCCAATTACATAAGCAAATCACTGCTTGGGTGAAAAACAACTCCCTCCAGCTCAACACTACAAAACCAAAGTCCTTATCCCCCTAGGATGCCTCTTGGTGACCCTCCGAACTTGTCCCCCCACACACCGTTGCGGAATATGCCAAGAATCTAAGGGTCGTCCTGGACACCAACCTCTCCATGAGCAGACAGATCAATGGCGTTTCCTCATCATGCTTCCACATCCAGCGAATTCTATGCAAGATTTTCAAGCGGATCCCACTGATCACCAGACGAATGGTCACCCAGGCTCTAATCACAACTAGACTTGATTATGTAAATCCCCTCTTCATCAGAATCTCAGCCCATATCCTACACCAACTCCAAACCACCCAGAACGCTGCTGCCATACTCGTCCTTAACATCCCGCAAAATAGCCACATCTCTCCGTACCTCAATAATCACTACTGGATCCCAGTCCATGAAAGATGCAAATTCAAACTACTCACGCATGCCAACAAAGCCGGTCCAGCTTACCTCAACCACCACCTCAACTGCTACCACCCCACCAGACATCTTCGATCTGCATCCCAGGCCAGAGCACACATCCCTCGCATCAAAAAGAACAGAAGCGGTGGACGCTCCTGCTCATACCTCGAGGCCAAGTCCTGGCTCAGCCTCCCGAAACAACTCACTATCTCCCCCACCATAATGGTTTTCCAAAGGAACTTTAAGACATGGCTCTTCCAGGTAAAATAGGCATGATCTCATCCTCCCCCCTTCAGGCTTGCCCTAATCAGCGCCTCGATACCCTCATGGGTGATTAGCTGCACTCTAAAATTTCACATAACATAACATAGGAGTTTTCCAAGCTTAACAGCATAGTAGGGTAAGGTGGTGGGATCATCATAGTCCACGAAGAAGTGTGGTGTGGTTTTCCATCTCACACATGTTATTGTTTTCTTCCTGTCTGGCATTAAGTACACACTGAAATAAGGGGAGATATGCCCTGGTTTGTAGTTGCACTGCTGGGTCACAAAGTATACTTCATTACAGTCCATACATAGGTGCCGATCCCATCTCTAAAAAATATTTAACTAAATGTGCTGTGATTGTGCCCATGTTGCAGCGATTTCCACCGCAAAAATATTGTATTGTGGTGACATTTGTTGTATGCAGTGAGTTCTAACACAAAGTACTGTATTATTTTATATGACTTAAAGGTAAACCAAAGTTTTTCTTTTTTTTTAATAAAAAGGTAGCTATATTTAAGGCAGTTAGAAAGAGCACCATTATCACAAAATTCAAAATGGGTACAAAAGAGGTCACTAGTAAAATAAATGAATTCCCAATCCATTTCTAATAATACTGTGCTGAAACTCATCCTACAAGCTATGGAATACTTCATCAGTGGACTAATGTAATTCAACCAAATCAGATCACCCAGCACAAAGGAATTTCACTGACATAACTCAAGGCCCTTTACGTCTTTGAAACCAGCTGCATCCCCTACAAGGCCGCCATAAACAAATCTCCATCATACCCACCTGGCCGAGACACTAGCCAACGCAGGTGGTCTACACCACACCAGGAGCAAAGACATTGCCATATTGGTAACAAGGTGGTACAGAAAAGCAAAGACCTGAAGACAAGTCATCTCACTCTAAACAACTAGGATCTGGGGCAGTATACTGATTGACATAAAAACTACCCCCACCCTTCTACAATTCAGAAAGAAACTGAAGACACACTTCTTTGCATATCATTATTACTTTACCCAGTAACTGTCCCTTTTTTTCCTATTCAGGTAGAACTGGAAGCTTCGCCTCTTCACAGAACATTATTCCCTCTCCCTTTAGGTACCCTGTGTCTCTCTTTAACATTTAAAAAAATGTATCCTGCCAATTATGTCTGCGCTATATAAATACCCCAACATAAGTAGCACTAGATAGATACTGCATACATCAGCAAGATAGACTACCTACTCCTGAGTCGCAAGGACACATTGCATTTACATTTTCATGGGTTTGGAAGCTAAAGCTGTTCTTTCTAACTGTATCAGTCCATGCACATTTCATAGGGTTTATCTTTCTCTATTACCTCCCCATGGACAAACATGTAGTACACAACTCAAAATCGGTCAACCTCCAACTTTACCTAAGGAATAAGGAGAGGAATCCTTTCTCTAAATGACTTTTGAACATCTGAATGTCACATGGACTTTGGAAAAGCCATCCTGCTGGGGAAACGCCATCCTGCTGGCCTTCAAAAATCTACCTAACTAGCAATTCCTCATTAGGTGTCTAAACTCACCAGGCAAGCAGATATGCACACATTTGACCCTATTACGGTGATCCTCCGAGATCTTCATTTGCCAGAAACAATTTCAGACTCGCCTCTACATTTATATTGCTCTCTCACAGCCGCTGTTACTTGTCTGATTTGCTGATCATCTCTGGTGGTTTCAGTGGAAGGAGGTTTCTGAAGGAAACATGCCTCAAGTGACTCCATCCCTGATGCTGCTGCCAAAATATGGAACTCAAACCTATGAACTCATCCATCGCTCTTATTCTTTCGAAAAAAACTACAAGTTTTCCTCTTTTGAAGATTCCTTAGTGGATGATCAGATAGAGAGTGGGGAAAGAGAGGAATGCACTGGCTTAAGAAAATAGAAAAAGACAGTCGGAGAGACAAAGAGTGAGATTAACTTCTCCCAAAATAAACTCATGAACCCTCTTGACATAGAACGTGGGTGTGTGAGGGGATTGATCTCACAAGAAGAATGTTTAGACAATGTCTGCACTTGAAAGATACAGGGAGGCACACCCCTATCCGGAGCCGTATCTTATAAAGTGCCCCAGGGGGTGCAGTGGGCGTGTGCACTTGCTTTCCTATCCCCAGGGGCACTTTGGTTTTACAGAAGGGGCTGCAGACTCTTGTGCGCTCACTTCTCCAATACAGATTCAAAGGGAGCATTCCCCCGTTAGTATGTGGGCCTGACCCCTGCTAATGAGAGAAGCACTCTGACTCTGCACCAATGCCATATTATGGAAACAGGCACAATGTGCGCCGCAAAGCAGTTGTGCAGAGTCAGTGTAACCCCTCCCTCTCCCCAGGGACCCCTCTGAAAGATGGAGAGGATGCCTCATGGACTCCTCCAAATATCTCCTGCAGGCGATTGCAGTTGCACTCTGTACCCGCCTGCAGCGGGATCTCAGTCCCCCTTTGTAAAATAGAATGGGTAATGCCTGCAGTGGGAAAGATGAACCTACTGCTTCAAACACCCGGACTGCCTTTCACTAATACGCTGCCCCCAGGGCAGAAGCATGTGTGTGTGACTGACCTGATGGCAGCACATTATTTGTAATAGGGAACACAGTCACTCTCTACACCCTGCAACCCAAGTTAAGGGTGCCCCCTGCTCAAACAGGGACTGTGCATAATATTACCACTGGAGTGCTCTATATAGCAGCTGGTTAGAACACAAAAGCTGACTGGGGCATGGAACAGGGCCCTCATCTAGCATGGGCTTACACTTTTAACCTTCTCCTGACATGTGTGCACTGTGTTTTCTCTTGGCAGTTAGAAGTCTCAGTACTCAAATCAATAAAGTGAGAAGAGCTGATCCATAATAGCTAAGTTAAGGCACTGGATAGAAGGCATATGCATACATTTCACCTCTTAAAATCCGTGCTTCTTGATCCTTGTTCCAGCTGAGGTGCATGGTGCGGATTTGTTCTCCTTTCCATTTTTAGGTTAATTAAGCGGGTAGTCAGCCCTAGTATCTTACTCTTCATACATGGAGTTTACCAAAGCCAGCAAGTTTCCTCTTTTTACACAGTGTTGGTCATTCTTGAGGCTTGTAGATAAGGCCACAAACAGGAATTGTTTTGGATTAATTCTCAGCCATGTTATTTCTGAAGTGAGCTTGCAAAACACCTTAAGCCTTTGGTATATCATACAACTTTGTAACATCAAATCTGTCATTGCTCGATAAATGCTTTTTGTTCCCCCAGCTTTGCAAACCCAATTAGAGAAACATAGTATCCCTTCTAGCTAGTTGCTACAATGGATAATATGTTAGTCAAAAAATAGGTCTTTCAGTCTTTCTGCTGTCTAACAAATCACACTCAGGAGAGGTAGACCCATATAGTAGCCTGTCCAGGCCCAGGTTGAGCAGAACTAAACCATAAAGCAAAAAGAATGGGGTGAGTCAGACAATTTCACAAGCTGATACGATTTATTGAGCTATGTATTTGTGATTTATTTAACAAAAGCTGAATTTTGTACTATCAGCAAATAACATGTATTATTCCATTTGTGTTTTTATAGAAAAAAGATCAAAGTTCCAATCTGTCATGGGCCTGATAAACCATCCTCGAAGCGTTCATGCTGAAATGGCCTATCGGCAGCTGAGAGGAGGGCCAAATATATCTCCAACGTACATAGCACAGCAGGGTGGCTCTTTGAGAAATGCACATATTCAAGCAAATAGCCAAGAACATGATGGCCGGTAAGGATTCTTAAGATGGGGTCCACCGTCTTACTCGTTCACTGAAGGCTGTCTAACTTTAACGCACCGTTATCCTTTAAATTACTGTTGTAAGAGGTTAGTTTATTGCCTAAGATGGAGTTGGGCTGGTATGACCTTCTGCAGGATACTCTTGTTCCTTCTTGACTTAATAAGCCGCAGCAAAGTGCATCAGTGAAGTCCCAAAATTACGCAGAAACTTCAGTGTGTGTATGTGAAAGACTATAACATGAAGTCTACGTTAACGGTTTCCCTGCATTTGTTCAATTAACAAAGTATATGCTTGTTTTCCAATGCATTGTGACACATACTCGCAAGCTTCATCTGTATGCTGAAGAGCACGTTTGCTTTTTAGCTCTTGAATCAATAGCTTAATTTATTGCCAACATTTTCAAATCAAACTTGAGCAAAATAGAAAGTTTAAAATGACTTGCACCTGTGTAATACCATTTACTTAGAATATCCTTTTATTTGAGTTGAATTTAGCTTCTTGTCTTCTTTCTGGAGCACTCTTCACTTCCCCAGTACACCCCCCCATTAATTTTCTTGACCTAATACTGTTGTCTTGCTCACCCCTGATGGCTGAGCCTTTTACTAGGTGGGAGCTAATTAACAGGACCATTGAATGATGCAATCCTTTGTAAACTGTAATATGCTCTACTACTTATCGCTGAGCATAAGTGTCTTGAGATTTCTCCCCTATTTGATGACTGTATGTCTAGATTTGGGCCACTTACTTTATACCACTTGGGGAGTGGCTGTTGGACTGGTGTGTTAGCTGGAGCACCATTAATAGGGGCGCCTGAAACACTTATGTAGCTTCAAGACCCGATGTTGTTTGTATATGTGTTGGCGAATGTATGTACATCTGTAACCTCCCCCTGTGATCAAGGCAGTTAAGGTGATGGAGATGGAGTTTGCCACATGAAACGCCATCGCTTTAAATCTGGGAGTGTGTCATAGCTCGATAAATGCTTTGTGTTCCCCCAGCTTTGCACATCCAATTTGAGAAGCGTATTATCCCTTTTAGCTAGCCGCTAGAAGGGATAATATGTTAGTCAAAATATAGGTCTTTCAGTCTTTCTGCTGTCAATCAAATGACATTCAGGAGAGGTATACCCATATAGTAGCCTGTCCAGGCCACAGGCTGAGCAGAACTGAACCATAAAGCAAAGAGAATGGGGTGAGCCAGACATTTTCACAAGCTGAACCCATAAACCCCTGTATACTACTTCCCATCTCCACCATCCTCTGCTTTTCAGTTGGCCATTCTCAATCCCTAAAACTAATGATGGAGTGCAGCATGCTTGCTACTGCTTCCTTGTAACCCTACTCTGTGACCATCCTGTAAGAAAGTGTATTATTATATGGGGTGGGGAGTTGCCAACCTCAAGCCATCATGATACTAACTTGTCAGGGTGAACCCCACATTCACTAAATTAACCTCAGCTCACACCCCTAGTAGCTATGGCACAGTGCAGACAGGCTTAACCTAGGGTAACGTGTACAGTTTGACTGCAGTACCAAAACATTAATAATGTCAAGACACTAAGCAATAATAATCTGAAACAACATTAATATAATAGAGTAAGATTTGATGAACAAAATGATATGAAAATGACAAAAATCCAATGAGGAGAACTATAGTTATGAATTTTTTACGTTTATTTTTTTAATAACACATTTTAATGACGTTTTGAATCTGCCCATAGAAGCAGCAAATCTTTGAAGTTTTAGATAAACACAGCACCAAAAAGCACTGAGTCCCAATGATAGCCTATTGAAGCTGTAGATTTTGTGATTTAGTCTTTTCTTATGGAGCTCAAAAACCTCTAGTGGGGCAAGTATGAAGCTACAACAGAGGAAGAGTAATGGAAATGGGGCTTGGAATTTATAAAAACAAAGGAAGCTGGCTCTATGTATCCAAGGAAGGTGCAACAAAATTGACCAGGTCTGTGTAATGAGGGTTTTATTTTATTGTACACCTTCTTCCTCCTTTGGGAAGCCAGTTTCTCCATGGGGAAGTTTACGGTAATAACTCCTTATCCACGGCTTCAATGAGGTCCCGGGCTCTCTAAGCCTTCTCCAGGTATGTTCAGGTGTCCCCGGGTCCGGTGAACCAATATGTTCGGCATAAAAAGAAAGAGAGGAGAGGATATAAGGGTGATGCATGCAAGAGAAATGAGGGAGGGGAGTGAGGGTCCACCCAAAACCGTGCTACATGTCTAGTAATGAAGTGATAGTGCACGGGTACAGGGTACGAGCAAGGAAGCAAAGAAGACTTTCCACCCTATTCGTCCGTCTTTTCCCTCCTCCCGACCCAGCCCGCAAAGCGGTCTCGTACCTGCGAAAGCCACGCTCCTCCGGGAGGGTGGCTGGGCGCAGCGTGGGGACAGTGCCCTCCTGGCTTTCCTGGGATCCTCGTCTGGTCTCCAGGTCCGTTTCCTCGTCAGGGGTTGATTTTTCTTTCCTTCGCTATGCGTTTTCCAGCCTTCCGGTTTCTCTCCCTCCGGTGAATGTACACACCGTCTTCCAGGGTCTGCTTTCTCTTATTGGCCAAGTGAAAGTGACGTCACTACTAGGGGCCGGTCCTCCAGGGAGGCATTCCAATTAAAGGAGCCACACTTGTTTCCAGTGTCTGCGTCCAACAGGTTCCTCAAGGGCATGATCCATTCATCCTGCTGTGGGGAGTCGAGGGCTATTGGAGGAAGTCACACACCACCAGTCCTACTCTGGTCTTGTATTACCCTGGGTCCGAGCGGCCTCGTGTCAGACACCTTTGCCATAAGGTCTCGTAATAACCCTGGTTGTCATGTAAGTCCAAAATGCTTCCAATTCCCTGCTTTCCAGGGTTTCTGTAAGCAGGCTCCCCCTACCTTAGGAACAGCACTTTTGGGACGGTGCTCACTCGAGCAGAGGCCCCTGGAGATCCATTCCTGGTCCAGATGGTAGTAGTCAACTGATGACTTCAGGAAAAAAGGCATCTCACAGCTTGTGTCCTTGTAGCTATGTAGGAGGTCAGCCAACTGACCCTTAAAGTCCACTTCTTTGTCCTGGGTACAAGAGGGAGCAGGTCCAGCCCTGAGGGCTTCTCTAAAGTCACAGACAGCAGGTCCTTTCCTCTTCCGATCTTCCAGACATCCAGGAAGTGTTCTGAGGAGGGTTTCTTGGGGTTTCACATTTATGGTTGACACTAACCAGTGGATAGGTGATTCCTGGACACTCCCTAACCAATAGGACAAAAGTTGCCATTGGCAACCCTACTCCCTTATTCAGTAGTTCATGTTTGCCCTTCTGCAAACAATCCCTGAGTGTCCAGGATGGGGAAAACCTTTCTCCCTGGTGCATAGTTTTTGTGTCCCCCAGAGATGTGGCCAGGTAAATAGGCAGTCCCTTCCCCTAGTGTGGCCAGTGAGGAAAAAGGCTTACCCTTCTTCAGGTCTTACTATGAATGGGCATGATTCACCTCTACATAATTGTTCCTGGGTCCACCCCAACCATTCTTCCTGAGCTGATATTGATCAAATGCCCCATTCCTCGTTAATCCGTTTACCAGGCCTAAGCCATTTTTCTGCTCACTAACATTCAACTTCACCAACAAATTGGACTTTTAATAAATATGACAAATAGTCTCTAAATAACTATTTTATCTGTTTCATTTAAAAAGTTACAGATTAAAGTTTATAATCTGAACTTTGCCGTTTTCCAGCTACAGCCTTGCCAGTGAAAATATGTTTCGGAGTCTAATAAATGGAGTAACATGCTAACTTTAATTTTGCATGTTTCACTTCAAAATATCAGACTCCCTACCTCATAGGCGATGATGTGTACTTAGCAATGACTTATTATTTTTAAAAACAGGGTTCCACACCAGTCTAAAATGGTTATTTTTACAGTCTGACAACAATTTTTTTAGGCAGGGCACAGGTGGAATTCAACTTCCAGGCCTTGCGTGTATTTCTCACACCAAAAAACAGGGATTTATAGGCAAGTTAAATATGCCAGTCAGGGTTAAGCCAATGTAACCATATTTTAAAGGGGGGGGTGGTTCACAGATACTTTACTCCTATTTAGCAGGGGTAAAGTGACTAGAGTTTAAAAAACACCAAAATTAGTGTCCAGAAAAAGGCATTGGGGGGACTATGCAGAAATGGCTGATTTGCCACACTTCCTATTTCTCCTCCCTTTTAAAGACATGACCTCATTATTTTGAATGGTATGATACTTCTTTTCTCTACTGATTTTCGTTTATGTTCCTCTGAAGTCGGATCACGTAATGTGCTGTGACTGCTTCTAACTTTTATGCTATTACTGAAAACCTACACTAATAAAGAAGTATTCCAGCAACAGCAAAAAATACAAATTTGATAACCAGTGCTTGGCTCACTTTTCGAGATACAGAAATAACCCCAGCATTATTTGTTCAGAGGGCTACTTTTATGCCTTCAAGTCCTCAAAGCTTGTTTGGGAAAGTTGTGAACTGTAGTTGTCTTCTTCTTCTTCTACTACTACTACTACTAATAACAATAATAATAATATTCATAGGAATAATACTAAAAATATTAATAACAAAGTATTGTTAATATTATTAACATTAGCATTCGCGTTATTGGTATTATTATGATAATAATAATAGTAATAATACTGATTATGATAATAATAGCTTTAGGGGCCAGCTTCATCAACAATTGAACTTTATATTAACAGAATACTGTTCAAAATATACTTGCTTGGCTCATGTTAAGTAACTATTGTACTACTTGAAATACACCAGGACATTTGTGTAGTAAACTTATCCATCATGCCCTGAACATCATAATACAGCAAAAATTTCCCCCAAGTGTTTAGCTTTTCACCATACGTAGGTTTGAGTCATCATTCTCGTGACTTGTAAACGACAAGGATATATATTTCTTTTTTTGTCTGAGAACAATTCTAATGATAAAGTTCTTTTTAATGTAATATACACTTTTATATTATTCATTATTACGCATTGTATTTGACTTCACAAATGTTATTTTTCCTTTTTACAGATTGCCGAACAATGGATATTCTAGACCAACCTGAGCCAACTGCAGTGAATGTGAACAACATGCTGGAAAGCTATTCTTTATTTAAAGAATATTACAAAACCTTTGTGGTACTTAAAGTGTGTTTTGTAATCCCCCTTTGCAGGTTGATGCTACCAGTGTTCGACATATATGCTATGCATGTTCAATTAATTCTGAATGAAGTTTCCAACACTTTGTTTCAAAAACATTCCTAAAATAGTTTTAAATATTCATACAGGAATTGACCGAGATACAAAGATAATAGCTTAACTGATAAGACATTCAGTTTGTTAAGTTCTAAATATCATTTTACATGGACTATCTGGGTTGTGAGCTTTACAAAGAAATAATGTTAACCTCCATGTGAAATGCTAAAATGTTTCCATTTGTACTAATGATTTTGGTCAATGTATGCAGTAAAATGTGTACTCAAGAAAACTGTTTTCAAACACAAGTGATTAGCTTGATTAAGGTTTGATGGGAGACATGCTTTTCATTTCTCTTCTGCGCCTTCAGGTATACTACCTTTGTCTGCAACTTCAGACATTTTGTGCATCATAGCTAGATGTCTGGTCATCCAGCTACTATTCAATTTATTTTTATAATTCCATGTGGTTTTGTAACTTCATACTCAAGCACTTGTCAAGAGCAAATATTCTATTTGTTCTTGATGTTATATGTCACACAGAACTTTGAACTTCTAAGGATTTTTATGCACTCAACCTTGCAGCCAGCCTTTCAGTACCCTGGCATTGTCCTCTCTCAAATAAACCATTTTATTTGTCGAAGGAATTGAAATGTCTGGATTAAAATGTTAATTGTGTTGGGTGGTCCTTAAATTAATTAGCCAGTGACCTGCCCATATTCTATTCCAATGTGAATGCTGTAAACCCTCCAACATTGATGCAGGGAGAAAGCACATCTGACTACGAAGTAAATATTTTCTGAATGGGTGAGGTTTGATGCCACATGGTTCCTTTTTCAAAATGTAAGTTTCAACAAGATGTATCTATTTTGTAATCTACCACTTGGGAAGTTAGATCTGATTCTCTTCTATGTACTATTAGAAGATATTGTCTTTCTCTGGATGACTTAAAGGCAAACATTTTCTTCATGTCTACCAATATCTCTGCTGCTTTTAAATGATTATTTTGAGATTCATTTTCTCCTATGATGAACAGTGATGTGTTGCTTGTTCTCCAAACTGTGGTTAGGTTCCATGCACAGGAGCTGCTCAAAATAATTTTAGAAATAAAAACGTGCTAAAGCCTAGCCATATATATAGTCTGCTTCAAACTGTTTAATAAAAGGCAAATAAGCAGCAGCTTTAAACACCTAAATAACAAACTGCAATTAATGCTCAGAAAGCAACAGTATCTTATTTGCTAGAAGACTGTTAAATGTTTATAAGGGTTGTGGGAAGAGGCCATGACAAGAAAAAAGGATGAGGAAAGCATGAAAGTTTTAAACTGCTTTTTAAATGGCATGCAAGTTCAAATAAACAAATGTCTTGGGGCAATAAATTCCAGTAGGTCACAACAGCCACTGACAAAAGCGGTCAATCTCCCTCCTCTACATGAGTCTGCACACTGCTGCTATATTACAGAGTAATGGACTCTCAAGGCAATGTTGGATGAATTGAAGAATTTCATCTGTAAAATTTGAAAAGCGATACCAGGCCTATGGAGAGACTAACACATGATGCATGTATTTTCCTCTGTTTGAGGATGAATTCATGAGGCCAGGCAAATGGCTGCTTTCTGGGGAGACTGCAATCTCCTATGTGGTTACTTTACCGAACTGGCATAAGAGCTGTAGTCACAATTGTGAAGTAACAGTGGCCAGAATTAACCTTATTTGATCTCAAGATGGGAGACTAGACCTTGCAATGCATAAAATGTTTTAAGATGGGTAAAAAGAATTAACTTTGGTGAGTGGCCAGCATTGAACGTAAACTATATGTGCTGAAATCGTTGCACAAGCTTTTCCCATTTCTGTAACTCAGAAATGCCATGTCTAGAGATGCATTACTCAACCAATGACTAACCCATTGGTTGCCATTCTTACAATAACACTGTGTTGTGATTCTTTATTTGGGGATTTGGCATCAGGTCTTTGTAATATCTAATAAGTTATAGTTTCCCATAGCAAAATTATATGGAGTGTACACAATTATCGTTATTTAACTTAAAGACGAGGGTCTATGTTATTTTATGGTCCTTTGCTCCTGTTTTGACATGGGGTCCATGTAACATCTACATTATGGATTCTCTAATGCTTTCATTTGTAGACAGTACTTACAATTATTTAACAAATAAAGGACAATAGAGGAAAGAAGGTATCTAGATGGTGTTGAGTTCCTTTGAAGTTTGATCTGCATTTCTGCCAGTTAGTGGAGTATGTTTATATTGTTGGTATTATTTATGCCTTGTTTTAAAATGTACAACAGTTGTTCAAATTTCTTAATTGTAGAAAGTACTATAGTTTAAAATGCACTTTCTTTTACCCAGTGTTATTGAACAACTGTTAATGAATGTGCAGTAACTTGATTTTATGAACGTTTGTACAAGGATTACTGCCTAAACATTTCTGAAAGTGAATAAAATCATATATGGAAAACATGTCTGTTTTTATTTTTTAATCTGAATTACCATGTGCAAATTCTTACGTTTTATCTCTTGGTCATGTGGAGAGAGGATATTTGGTTCACTGAGATCCTTCATATATAGAAGCCTAATTGGTTGATACCTCAGCATTAAATGTATTGCTGTTTTCAAATAATTTGTTGGTGAAGCTCACCATTGAACAGATACATCAGAGCATATAGCTTGTTAAAGAAACCCCTACAGCCAGCCACACCAAGCTCTGAAGCTTCTTCGTAGAATTCACCACCACACTTTTATGGTACTGTGTGGTATTGTTCACTGCACTTTGTTGTTTTCTTCATGTATAAATCGAACACTGTACTCTGTGGTACCTTGCTCAACATCTACTTTTCATACATCTTGATGTATTATGTGTGGTTCCTGCCCACACCTCTCTTCCCAACATACTTTGAGGGAGTTTTTCACAATTTCTTGTGGCACATTGTGCCGTGTGCCATTTCCGCACACCTTTCACCTCAACCTGCTCTGAGGGAAATGTTATTGTTTCATGTGGTACTACCACATCTCACGCACATATCACATATTGCAATTACATTGTTTCATGTGGTACTACCACATCTGGTTCATAAATGATTGTATTGTGTCATGTGGCGTTCCCACATCTACTTTTTATTTACCTTCTTTAATGTGGTACATCTTCATCCTATGCGCATTTTACGAATTGCATTTACTTTGTTTCATGTGGTACCACCACATCTTAAGTGCTTTTTACTTATTGCATTTACATTGTTTCATGTGGTACTTCCACATCTCGTACGCATATTATTGTATTGTGTCATGTGGCATTCCCACATCTACTTTTTACTTACCTTGTTTAATGTGGTACATCCACATTTTATGCACATGCTCCATTGTTTTATGTGGTGCGTCCCCACATCTACTTTATGTGGTGTGTCCCCATATCTATTTAATGTGGTCATCCCACTTCTGCACTCACAAATTGTTTTATTTCGTCATGTTGTGCGTTTTGATTTCCTTGTTTTCTTCTTCACTTTCTTGATCGTACTCTTGTACTACCTTCCTGTTGGCCCAGCCAGCTTTCATGATCTTTGTACCTGAGTCGCTTGTTGTTTTTGTTGTGGGAGTGCGTTGCTTGTTTTGTGGGAGAAAGGGAAATGGGTGATTGAGTCCTCTTTTGTGCCTCTTGTCTTCTTTGTTATTCCTTCCCACTCATTACTTTCTCTTTGCGTTTCTATCAATTTACATGCACTTCATTTATCATCTTATCTTGCCATGTTTTTGATTAATTCTTTTAATGTGACTTTTGTTATACCTTTTTAGAGTTTCTCCCTTCTCATTGTAAAGAAGAGAGATGTTGTAGTGTGCTGCTCAGCCAGGATGTGTGTGTGTTAGAATGTTAGAAGTTAGAATGTTGAAATGTCTTGAGTCAGTTGGTCTATGGGCTGAGCAGCATACAGGCTGCTCCTGGTGGGGCTCACTTTCTATGTACTTTCTTACTTGTAACTTCATCCTTCAATAAATATACTTGAAGTTACCAACAACGAACTGACATTCATTTATTCTGTTCATTACAATCTGTATAAGAAATCGGGAGCTTAGTCAGCAAGCATCCAGCATGCTAATTTTCGTGCATATATCTACAGGGACAAAAAAAGTTAAGCCTGGGTAAAAATAAAAAAGTGATTTGCCATTTTATCTCCCATACGACATTTTGCTCTCACCCAGAGCTAAAATCGCTGAACAGATTTACACCAAACTTTAAAGCATTAAAGTAGACCTTTACTCAGAAAGTGTTCTTTTGTTGGTTTCAGGGGCGACTCCATTAGGGCGGAGGAGCGTCGCCCCACTGCTTTCTCGCTGTGTGAGAAGCAGAAACATAACATGGTATTTTAAATACCATGTTATGTTTCTGCTTCTCGCGCTGCCCGGAACGGTATGCCTGGTTGGGGGCGGGCGAGTCGGTGAGGAGTGGCTTGCCCAATGCTGTGGGCCCTGATTGTTTGATCGGCCCTCTGGGGCTGACCAAACCAGTCATGCACACTCTGCATTTTCTCTAAAGAAAATAGCCTCCTTACAGGCGC
Source organism: Lissotriton helveticus (assembly GCF_964261635.1). NCBI lineage: Eukaryota > Metazoa > Chordata > Amphibia > Caudata > Salamandridae > Lissotriton > Lissotriton helveticus. The sequence continues at coordinate 511,162,847 of NC_136070.1, read as the reverse complement.
CCGGCTGGCGACGTCCGCACCAATCACATTGCGGTCATTGCAGCATTGTGACTGGCTGAGGGGAGGGAGGATGCCTACCCCCTGATGGGGGGCCTGGCCAGGAGCAGAGGTGGCACGGGACCCCGGTAAGTGAAGTTTTTTTATTTCATTTTAAATTTCTCCTTGAGCGATCCCCCGCCCCCCACCCGGTAGTCATGTGAGCCACAACTGGTTAGTTTGGTGTACATCTGTTCAGTAGTGTGTGACATAATAGCATTTAAATACCAACTGTTAAGTAATTCCTGTCAGGTATATTTTGAATTGTTTGAAAATTTTAATTAGCTGGATAAGTGCTTGGAATGTTGTTTTTTGCACATATGGAAACCCTCGAGTCTGTTGAAAAACTGTGTACAGCTAAGCAGGATCAACCTCAAAGAAGTTTGGCCCCAGAAAATTGCAAAGGGGTACCAAGAAGCATGGAGAAATGAAGCCTCGCACCTGGAAAAGACACCAAAACCAGCATGTGACTACATTTTTTTTGCAATGCTGTTTATTGATTCTCAACAATCGCATCCAAAAGTGCAAGTGTAATTGTCCACAGTAAACATTTACTGAGCATTGCAGATTTAAAATCACTTCTGACTTGAAAGTATCATGTTAATTTTTTTTAAAAAAAGGGAAAAGGCACATGCTTTAACATGTGTCTGACCACAAAAAAAGCAAGCCCTTGTGCCCAATCAAAAAAACTGTTACATTCACTGATAAATCACAGTTAAAAATTGAGTTATGAGTTTGGTTCAATTATGACTAACTCCTAGAGTTCGCCAGTTATGGTTACCAATGCCTAAACTAAGAACCTAACTTGCTCTGACTGCCATTCTCAAAACTCTAATTTGCAAACAGTTCGGGAAAAAAAAGGAAAGAGCAAAAAATAGAGCAGCATGTGTTGGATGTGTTGATAACCATAACTCCTGAATTTTTGTGGTTTGTCACTTTTTGAGCAAGAACCATGACTCATGGTTTCAACATTTAATCAATATTAAAATCATTTACCTACGAGGTAAAGTACTGTGACTATAAAGATACTAAAACTTACCTGCGATGTAATGTCTCCTCTTACGTAGTGGGTCACAGTGTAACACCCATTTTGCAATGGTAGCATACCCTATGCATGCTCTAATGGTGTCTTCATGATATTGAAATAAAGGTTTATATTTTTATATGGCTACCAAAATGACAGGTAATGCAGTGCTACTTCTGTGTCCTTGGTATCTCTCTTCCAGAAAAAATTGTCAGACTCTCAAGAACGTATAGTATCAGGAGAAAAACATTCATTTGCAAAAAGTGTGTCTGATGATTTCAATAGTACTTGGAAATGTCTTCTTGAGAAGCTTTTGTGAGTAGCATAAATGAAGTATCTTGACCTTGGATCTCACTCAACTCCTGTTCCACAAAACACATTTTGTACCACACCCAGCTGATGATCAGACTTAGATGTCATCCTAAATTGGCTTATTGCATAGTCCATGTAATGACTGAGGCATTTAAGACTTTTGGATCTCCTAGTGGCCCACAATTTCAAAATCAGTACAAACGAGCACTTCAGAAATTTAAGAGCTGTAAACTTCCAAAGAGGGTGCCATTATAAAAGAAAGTATCACATGGGATCAGCAGTTGCACGTGTGTCCATTACCCCCAAGTTCCACACACTTTCGAGATTCCCCTTCAGGAGATATGCAAGAAGGCAGTGTGGTCACTGCTCTGCTTATGTGCCAAGCACTAGTGCCGAACTTTAGCTCCTTAAAAAAGGGTAGGCCATGTGCAGGAAGTCATACATGGGTCAAGTAATTGATATTTTTAAAACTGCTATTGCTGGAGAACTGCATGTGGACTTGCCAAATAATCTCACCTAATAATCTGCCAAAGTGGCTGGAAGTTATTTCCTGGGCAATGGCTGTATGTTCCTTAAAAGAAACATTCTTGAGCACTTCTCAGATTGGTACAATCTTTTGTAATAATTCTGGTCACTCACAGATTCGTTTGTCACAATTTCCTTTTTATATTTACTCTTGGGCAATGTTTTTACCTGGCACTCTGCACGGCCACCTCCAAACATTTTGCCTTCACATCTCCTGAATTAATTTTTGTTGGCTTAGGGACTCTGTGCACTTTACCACTGCTAACCAGTGCTAAAGTGCTTATCCTGTCCCCCTAAAACATGGTAAAATTGACCTATTATCTTGATTGGGGTTAGAAATGGGGGTCTCTTGTTGGCAGTGGTATACACCTTTGTCCAAATAGGGACCCTTGCTTCTAGTCAGGGAAAGGGGGATACACTACTGAATAACCCCTTCTCACCCCCTTGGTAGCTTAGCACGAGCAGACAGGCTTATCTCAGAGGCAGTTTGTAAAGCATTTGTGAACACGTACAGTAATACAGTGAAAACACTACAAATGGACACCACACCAGTTTAGAAAAATAAGTAATCTTTACTAGACTTAACACAAGACCAAACGACAAAAATCCACAGTACTGTAAATGAAATATGACTTTAGAATGGTAGAAACAGCTTAGTTCAAAGGGTCGCAGGGAAGGTGATGCGTCGGTTCCTTGCTTCGGGGGAGGTGATGCATCGGTTCCTTACTGCAGCGCAGGGCAGCTGAGGCGTCGGTTCCTTACCAGAGAGGAGGTGATGCGTCGGTTTCTTTTTGTGATCCGGTGCTATGCAACAAGATGGTGCCACGATGCAATGCGATGATCAGGTGCGATGTGACAAATGGCCTCTTTGATGCGATGCGACAACGGGGATGTTATGCAAGCACACCCGATGGCCGTACAGTTAAGTCGATGATCTTTGGAGCCGGGACAGGCCCTACGACACTCTTCTCTGGTGATGCGACGGCGACCTCTGCAGCGGCGGCATGCTTCTCAGGTGATGCGACATGCTTTGTCGGCGATGCAATGGCGAACTGGTGCGGCACGCTTCTTCAGCGATGCTTCTCCTCGTTCGGTCGCTCTTCCAGCTCCCAGTGACAAACATTCTCTAGGGGACCTGAACAGCTGCAGGCATCTCTCTCTAGGTTAGAATTCCCAGCATGGAAATTCAGGGGGAGCTGGTGGTGAAGTCTTTGTGTCCTTGAGACTTCAGACAGGAGGCAAGCTCAGTTCAAGCCCTTGGAGACCTTCCTCAAGATGACAAAGCAAACAGCAAAGTCCTTTTCTCCTTTCCTTGGCAACAAGAAACCACTGCAGGCCAACCCCAGACAGCAAACAGCACAAAGGCAGTAATCCTCCTTCAGCTTCTCCGGTTTCTTCTCCTTGGCAAAGGTTCCTCTTGATTTTCCAGAAGTGATCTAAACTTCTGGGGTATGCGTCCCCCTTTTTATACACCCAAATCCTTTGTCTCTGAAGGCAGAGAGTGTCTGTACCTAGTCCAAACCATTTCTGGGTGCATTCTGCCAGTACACAACTTATTCCTTTGTCAGTGTGGGCCAGGGTCATCAGATTCACCACAGGAGGTGGAGCCAGCATTGTTGAAGGCAGGTGCAGCCCTATTCAGGCCCAGGTGCTACTCCTCCCACCACTCCCAATGCAGATAGGTCTATTCAGCCTAGTGCTGATTCACCCTGTCTCCTGGAGCCACCCCAGCCCTTGTCACTCACAAGCCAGACAATCAATACACAACCTGGCAGAGCCAGGCTGGATGGTTAAGCAAGAAAATACCTACTTTCTAAAAGCGGTATTTTCAAACACAGAATGTTAAAAGCAACTTCACTAAAAGATGTATTTCATGATTCTGAGTTCAGGCATACTAAACTTGTTTTTCTACCATGTTCCCTGGGTCGGTTAGGATTATAAGATGTTATAATCAAACTTCCCATTCTGGCCTATGGGAACAGGTAGTATTGCAATAGTGAAAAACGAAATTGGCTGTAATTCACTATCAGGACCTGCCACACACAGCATGTCCTACCTTTCACATTCAAGGCACCCTACCCTAGGGCATACCTTAGTGGTGGCTAACAACATGTAGAAAAGGGAAGGTTTAGGGACTGGTGAGTGGGTGCACTTACCAAGTCAACATGACAGTCTCAGACTTCACACAGGCTCTGCAAAAGCAGGCCTGTGCCACATTTTACAAGCTGCTTCTGTGGGTGGCACAATCAGTGCTGCAATCCCACCAGCAGCATTTGATTCAAAGGCCCTGGGCACACATGGTGCACTGTACTAGGGTTTGACAAGTAAATCAAATAACCAGTCATGGAATCACTAATCCATTACATTATTTTACAGTAGGGAGCACTTGCGCTTTGGCAGTGATCAGCAGTGGCAAAGTGCCCAAAGCATCTAGACCAACAAAAACAGACGAGGCAACCGCAAAAAGTGTAAGGGAGTGAATGGCACTACTTGTACCTAGGACCTGGAATTTAAATGCTACTAGTGGGCCTGCTTTTTAAAGGAACAAGGGAACCCAAAGGCAATAGACTAGGGACCTTGGGCGCTTAATTATTCATAAAGGCAGAGGTCCCTAGAACATGGAAGTTGAACACTTGAATCAACATACGCTAAATAGTCAGTATGTTCTTTGTCTAGCCGGACAGAATTTTATTTTGACAGATATGAATAATAACACAAAATTGAGAGGTAGTGTCAAAGGGGCACAGCCTGTGACCCAACAGAACAAGACAAAACAGCAATTTTTAAAGCAAAAAACGGGCGAAGCGGTCTGTTTCCTAGTATTCAGTAGACAGACTTAATTCAATCAAGGTACCATTGTGCAATACATTCTAAGTTTTTAGGAGACATATGGTACATAGGTGTCGAAGTTTCGATGCCGAAACTTCGATGTGTGGCATCATCTTCAGGACAGTAATATAAAGCATGCCTGTCTTGAATTCAAACAATTGCCTTTCAGTCACACATAACAGTTAACATACAATTATTTACAGAAGGAATTGTGAATGGAGAAAATATTGGAAAAGAGGAAAATAAATAATAATGTTTAAAATCAATTTTCTAGGCATGGCATTCAGTGACTTAGAATTGTCATTTATCAAGTGCAAAATCGTACATTTGATGTGATTACAAAGTACGAGGCACTAATTTGTTGCTGAGTGACGCTCTTCAATAGTGACTCTATAATTTAAAGTCTACATATAGCGTAGTAAGATAGTTCAAGTGACGTGCCTAATAGTTTGTGCAGGGTAAGTGAATTAAGAACATAATACATGGGGGGATCAGCATGCTCCTGTTGAGAGGACAGTCGGGTGATAGAAACATGCTGGGGCAAGCGCGGCACATGCTGGGGCGAGCGAGACACCTATAACCAATTCAGCAAGGAGCGCGGTGAAGATATAACTGGTGAGGTACGGCGCATTGAAGTGAGTTTAAGAAACAGGGGACTGTTAAAACAGGACGCTGGGACTGGCGCGGTGCATACAACCAATTCCAGAGGTGTGACACAATGTAGTCACATTTTAGAACGAAGATCGTGGTGCAGACAGTTAATATAGTGTACTACGGCGCAATAGGGTGGCTATTTGGAGCCCAGAAAGAGGCAGTGATTAAGAATAGTTGTACTTAGTACAGCGCGTTGCATTTAAGAACAGATGGCGCGATGCAGGAAGCTAAATACAGAGTAAAGTGGCGCATTCAAGTGGCTATTACAGCCTGGAAGCTGTGCTTTCTATGATGCGTAGGGTGTTTACGATTCAAAAGGGGGTGGTGATGGACAGAGTATCTGAATTAAGCAGAACACTCCTACCCAGTCAAAAGATCAGGGTTTGATCCATCACAGTTTTTTAGCTCACTGCACCATCCCAGTTCAGAACCTGGCTACATGCAAATTAGTCTGACCCTGGCCCAGTGCATCATGGGAACAGGGCAGACCAAACTACCAAGCCAATTCTTTACTGGAAAGGAAACAAGCTTCCGGGGACCGGTTTCTGGCATTACAGCCGTCTTCGGCCCGGCTTGCTTGAATCCTGATGGTGCAGTGAGCAAGGGACTCCCATCTGAGCATACCCTTCCACACTTGTGGTGGCCAAAACGATTCAAAAGGGGGTGGTGATGGACAGAGTATCTGAATTAAGCAGAACACTCCTACCCAGTCAAAAGATCAGGGCTTGATCCATCACCGTTTTTTAGCTCACTGCACCACCCCAGTTCAGAACCTGGCTACATGCAAATTAGTCTGACCCTGGCCCAGTGCATCATGGGAACAGGGCAGACCAAACTACCAAGCCAATTCTTTACTGGAAAGGAAACAAGCTTCCGGGGACCGGTTTCTGGCATTACAGCCGTCTTCGGCCCGGCTTGCTTGAATCCTGATGGTGCAGTGAGCAAGGGACTCACATCTGAGCATACCCTTCCACACTTGTGGTGGCCAAAACGATTCAAAAGGGGGTGGTGATGGACAGAGTATCTGAATTAAGCAGAACACTCCTACCCAGTCAAAAGATCAGGGCTTGATCCATCACCGTTTTTTAGCTCACTGCACCATCCCAGTTCAGAACCTGGCTACATGCAAATTAGTCTGACCCTGGCCCAGTGCATCATGGGAACAGGGCAGACCAAACTACCAAGCCAATTCTTTACTGGAAAGGAAACAAGCTTCCGGGGACCGGTTTCTGGCATTACAGCCGTCTTCGGCCCGGCTTGCTTGAATCCTGATGGTGCAGTGAGCAAGGGACTCACATCTGAGCATACCCTTCCACACTTGTGGTGGCCAAAACGATTCAAAAGGGGGTGGTGATGGACAGAGTATCTGAATTAAGCAGAACACTCCTACCCAGTCAAAAGATATGGGCTTGATCCATCACCGTTTTTTAGCTCACTGCACCATCCCAGTTCAGAACCTGGCTACATGCAAATTAGTCTGACCCTGGCCCAGTGCATCACGGGAACAGGGCAGACCAAACTACCAAGCCAATTCTTTACTGGAAAGGAAACAAGCTTCTGGGGACCGGTTTCTGGCATTACAGCCGTCTTCGGCCCGGCTTGCTTGAATCCTGATGGTGCAGTGAGCAAGGGACTCACATCTGAGCATACCCTTCCACACTTGTGGTGGCCAAAACGATTCAAAAGGGGGTGGTGATGGACAGAGTATCTGAATTAAGCAGAACACTCCTACCCAGTCAAAAGATCAGGGCTTGATCCATCACCGTTTTTTAGCTCACTGCACCATCCCAGTTCAGAACCTGGCTACATGCAAATTAGTCTGACCCTGGCCCAGTGCATCATGGGAACAGGGCAGACCAAACTACCAAGCCAATTCTTTACTGGAAAGGAAACAAGCTTCCGGGGACCGGTTTCTGGCATTACAGCCGTCTTCGGCCCAGCTTGCTTGAATCCTGATGGTGCAGTGAGCAAGGGACTCACATCTGAGCATACCCTTCGACACTTGTGGTGGCCAAAACGATTCAAAAGGGGGTGGTGATGGACAGAGTATCTGAATTAAGCAGAACACTCCTACCCAGTCAAAAGATCAGGGCTTGATCCATCACCGTTTTTTAGCTCACTGCACCATCCCAGTTCAGAACCTGGCTACATGCAAATTAGTCTGACCCTGGCCCAGTGCATCATGGGAACAGGGCAGACCAAACTACCAAGCCAATTATTTACTGGAAAGGAAACAAGCTTCCGGGGACCGGTTTCTGGCATTACAGCCGTCTTCGGCCCGGCTTGCTTGAATCCTGATGGTGCAGTGAGCAAGGGACTCACATCTGAGCATACCCTTCCACACTTGTGGTGGCCAAAACGATTCAAAAGGGGGTGGTGATGGACAGAGTATCTGAATTAAGCAGAACACTCCTACCCAGTCAAAAGATCAGGGCTTGATCCATCACCGTTTTTTAGCTCACTGCACCATCCCAGTTCAGAACCTGGCTACATGCAAATTAGTCTGACCCTGGCCCAGTGCATCATGGGAACAGGGCAGACCAAACTACCAAGCCAATTCATTACTGGAAAGGAAACAAGCTTCCGGGGACCGGTTTCTGGCATTACAGCCGTCTTCGGACCGGCTTGCTTGAATCCTGATGGTGCAGTGAGCAAGGGACTCACATCTGAGCATACCCTTCCACACTTGTGGTGGCCAAAACGATTCAAAAGGGGGTGGTGATGGACAGAGTATCTGAATTAAGCAGAACACTCCTACCCAGTCAAAAGATCAGGGCTTGATCCATCACCGTTTTTTAGCTCACTGCACCATCCCAGTTCAGAACCTGGCTACATGCAAATTAGTCTGACCCTGGCCCAGTGCATCATGGGAACAGGGCAGACCAAACTACCAAGCCAATTCTTTACTGGAAAGGAAACAAGCTTCGGGGACCGGTTTCTGGCATTACAGCCGTCTTCGGCCCGGCTTGCTTGAATCCTGATGGTGCAGTGAGCAAGGGACTCACATCTAAGCATACCCTTCCACACTTGTGGTGGCCAAAACAATTCAAAAGGGGGTGGTGATGGACAGAGTATCTGAATTAAGCAGAACACTCCTACCCAGTCAAAAGATCAGGGCTTGATCCATCACCGTTTTTTAGCTCACTGCACCATCCCAGTTCAGAACCTGGCTTCATGCAAATTAGTCTGACCCTGGCCCAGTGCATCATGGGAACAGGGCAGACCAAACTACCAAGCCAATTCTTTACTGGAAAGGAAACAAGCTTCCGGGGACCGGTTTCTGGCATTACAGCCGTCTTCGGCCCGGCCTGCTTGAATCCTGATGGTGCAGTGAGCAAGGGACTCACATCTGAGCATACCCTTCCACACTTGTGGTGGCCAAAACGATTCAAAAGGGGGTGGTGATGGACAGAGTATCTGAATTAAGCAGAACACTCCTACCCAGTCAAAAGATCAGGGCTTGATCCATCACCGTTTTTTAGCTCACTGCACCATCCCAGTTCAGAACCTGGCTACATGCAAATTAGTCTGACCCTGGCCCAGTGCATCATGGGAACAGGGCAGACCAAACTACCAAGCCAATTCATTACTGGAAAGGAAACAAGCTTCCGGGGACCGGTTTCTGGCATTACAGCCGTCTTCGGCCCGGCTTGCTTGAATCCTGATGGTGCAGTGAGCAAGGGACTCACATCTGAGCATACCCTTCCACACTTGTGGTGGCCAAAACGATTCAAAAGGGGGTGGTGATGGACAGAGTATCTGAATTAAGCAGAACACTCCTACCCAGTCAAAAGATCAGGGCTTGATCCATCACCGTTTTTTAGCTCACTGCACCATCCCAGTTCAGAACCTGGCTACATGCAAATTAGTCTGACCCTGGCCCAGTGCATCATGGGAACAGGGCAGACCAAACTACCAAGCCAATTCTTTACTGGAAACGAAACAAGCTTCCGGGGACCGGTTTCTGGCATTACAGCCGTCTTCGGCCCGGCTTGCTTGAATCCTGATGGTGCAGTGAGCAAGGGACTCACATCTGAGCATACCCTTCCACACTTGTGGTGGCCAAAACGATTCAAAAGGGGGTGGTGATGGACAGAGTATCTGAATTAAGCAGAACACTCCTACCCAGTCAAAAGATCAGGGCTTGATCCATCACCGTTTTTTAGCTCACTGCACCATCCCAGTTCAGAACCTGGCTACATGCAAATTAGTCTGACCCTGGCCCAGTGCATCATGGGAACAGGGCAGACCAAACTACCAAGCCAATTCTTTACTGGAAAGGAAACAAGCTTCCGGGGACCGGTTTCTGGCATTACAGCCGTCTTCGGCCCGGCTTGCTTGAATCCTGATGGTGCAGTGAGCAAGGGACTCACATCTGAGCATACCCTTCCACACTTGTGGTGGCCAAAACGATTCAAAAGGGGGTGGTGATGGACAGAATATCTGAATTAAGCAGAACACTCCTACCCAGTCAAAAGATCAGGGCTTGATCCATCACCGTTTTTTAGCTCACTGCACCATCCCAGTTCAGAACCTGGCTACATGCAAATTAGTCTGACCCTGGCCCAGTGCATCATGGGAACAGGGCAGACCAAACTACCAAGCCAATTCTTTACTGGAAAGCAAACAAGCTTCCGGGGACCGGTTTCTGGCATTACAGCCGTCTTCGGCCCGGCTTGCTTGAATCCTGATGGTGCAGTGAGCAAGGGACTTACATCTGAGCATACCCTTCCACACTTGTGGTGGTCAAAACGATTCAAAAGGGGGTGGTGATGGACAGAGTATCTGAATTAAGCAGAACACTCCTACCCAGTCAAAAGATCAGGGCTTGATCCATCACCGTTTTTTAGCTCACTGCACCATCCCAGTTCAGAACCTGGCTACATGCAAATTAGTCTGACCCTGGCCCAGTGCATCATGGGAACAGGGCAGACCAAACTACCAAGCCAATTCTTTACTGGAAAGGAAACAAGCTTCCGGGGACCGGTTTCTGGCATTACAGCCGTCTTCGGCCCGGCTTGCTTGAATCCTGATGGTGCAGTGAGCAAGGGACTCACATCTGAGCATACCCTTCCACACTTGTGGTGGCCAAAACGATTCAAAAGGGGGTGGTGATGGACAGAGTATCTGAATTAAGCAGAACACTCCTACCCAGTCAAAAGATCAGGGCTTGATCCATCACCGTTTTTTAGCTCACTGCACCATCCCAGTTCAGAACCTGGCTACATGCAAATTAGTCTGACCCTGGCCCAGTGCATCATGGGAACAGGGCATTCCAAACTACCAAGCCAATTCTTGATTGGAAAGGAAACAAGCTTCCGGGGACCGGTTTCTGGCATTACAGCCGTCTTCGGCCCGGCTTGCTTGAATCCTGATGGTGCAGTGAGCAAAGGACTCACATCTGAGCATACCCTTCCACACTTGTGGTGGCCAAAACAATTCAAAAGGGGGTGGTGATGGACAGAGTATCTGAATTAAGCAGAACACTCCTACCCAGTCAAAAGATCAGGGCTTGATCCATCACCGTTTTTTAGCTCACTGCACCATCCCAGTTCAGAACCTGGCTTCATGCAAATTAGTCTGACCCTGGCCCAGTGCATCATGGGAACAGGGCAGACCAAACTACCAAGCCAATTCTTTACTGGAAAGGAAACAAGCTTCCGGGGACCGGTTTCTGGCATTACAGCCGTCTTCGGCCCGGCCTGCTTGAATCCTGATGGTGCAGTGAGCAAGGGACTCACATCTGAGCATACCCTTCCACACTTGTGGTGGCCAAAACGATTCAAAAGGGGGTGGTGATGGACAGAGTATCTGAATTAAGCAGAACACTTCTACCCAGTCAAAAGATCAGGGCTTGATCCATCACCGTTTTTGAGCTCACTGCACCATCCCAGTTCAGAACCTGGCTACATGCAAATTAGTCTGACCCTGGCCCAGTGCATCATGGGAACAGGGCAGACCAAACTACCAAGCCAATTCATTACTGGAAAGGAAACAAGCTTCCAGGGACCGGTTTCTGGCATTACAGCCGTCTTCGGCCCGGCTTGCTTGAATCCTGATGGTGCAGTGAGCAAGGGACTCACATCTGAGCATACCCTTCCACACTTGTGGTGGCCAAAACGATTCAAAAGGGGGTGGTGATGGACAGAGTATCTGAATTAAGCAGAACACTCCTACCCAGTCAAAAGATCAGGGCTTGATCCATCACCGTTTTTTAGCTCACTGCACCATCCCAGTTCAGAACCTGGCTACATGCAAATTAGTCTGACCCTGGCCCAGTGCATCATGGGAACAGGGCAGACCAAACTACCAAGCCAATTCTTTACTGGAAAGGAAACAAGCTTCCGGGGACCGGTTTCTGGCATTACAGCCGTCTTCGGCCCGGCTTGCTTGAATCCTGATGGTGCAGTGAGCAAGGGACTCACATCTGAGCATACCCTTCCACACTTGTGGTGGTCAAAACGATTCAAAAGGGGGTGGTGATGGACAGAGTATCTGAATTAAGCAGAACACTCCTACCCAGTCAAAAGATCAGGGCTTGATCCATCACCGTTTTTTAGCTCACTGCACCATCCCAGTTCAGAACCTGGCTACATGCAAATTAGTCTGACCCTGGCCCAGTGCATCATGGGAACAGGGCAGACCAAACTACCAAGCCAATTCTTTACTGGAAAGGAATCAAGCTTCCGGGGACCGGTTTCTGGCATTACAGCCGTCTTCGGCCCGGCTTGCTTGAATCCTGATGGTGCAGTGAGCAAGGGACTCACATCTGAGCATACCCTTCCACACTTGTGGTGGCCAAAACGATTCAAAAGGGGGTGGTGATGGACAGAGTATCTGAATTAAGCAGAACACTCCTACCCAGTCAAAAGATCAGGGCTTGATCCATCACCGTTTTTTAGCTCACTGCACCATCCCAGTTCAGAACCTGGCTACATGCAAATTAGTCTGACCCTGGCCCAGTGCATCATGGGAACAGGGCAGACCAAACTACCAAGCCAATTCTTTACTGGAAAGGAAACAAGCTTCCGGGGACCGGTTTCTGGCATTACAGCCGTCTTCGGCCCGGCTTGCTTGAATCCTGATGGTGCAGTGAGCAAAGGACTCACATCTGAGCATACCCTTCTACACTTGTGGTGGCCAAAACAATTCAAAAGGGGGTGGTGATGGACAGAGTATCTGAATTAAGCAGAACACTCCTACCCAGTCAAAAGATCAGGGCTTGATCCATCACCGTTTTTTAGCTCACTGCACCATCCCAGTTCAGAACCTGGCTACATGCAAATTAGTCCGACCCTGGCCCAGTGCATCATGGGAACAGGGCAGACCAAACTACCAAGCCAGTTCTTTACTGGAAAGGAAACAAGCTTCCGGGGACCGGTTTCTGGCATTACAGCCGTCTTCGGCCCGGCTTGCTTGAATCCTGATGGTGCAGTGAGCAAAGGACTCACATCTGAGCATACCCTTCCACACTTGTGGTGGCCAAAACGATTCAAAAGGGGGTGGTGATGGACAGAGTATCTGAATTAAGCAGAACACTCCTACCCAGTCAAAAGATCAGGGCTTGATCCATCACCGTTTTTTAGCTCACTGCACCATCCCAGTTCAGAACCTGGCTACATGCAAATTAGTCCGACCCTGGCCCAGTGCATCATGGGAACAGGGCAGACCAAACTACCAAGCCAATTCTTTACTGGAAAGCAAACAAGCTTCCGGGGACCGGTTTCTGGCATTACAGCCGTCTTCGGCCCGGCTTGCTTGAATCCTGATGGTGCAGTGAGCAAGGGACTCACATCTGAGCATACCCTTCCACACTTGTGGTGGTCAAAACGATTCAAAAGGGGGTGGTGATGGACAGAGTATCTGAATTAAGCAGAACACTCCTACCCAGTCAAAAGATCAGGGCTTGATCCATCACCGTTTTTTAGCTCACTGCACCATCCCAGTTCAGAACCTGGCTACATGCAAATTAGTCTGACCCTGGCCCAGTGCATCATGGGAACAGGGCAGACCAAACTACCAAGCCAATTCTTTACTGGAAAGGAAACAAGCTTCCGGGGACCGGTTTCTGGCATTACAGCCGTCTTCGGCCCGGCTTGCTTGAATCCTGATGGTGCAGTGAGCAAGGGACTCACATCTGAGCATACCCTTCCACACTTGTGGTGGCCAAAACGATTCAAAAGGGGGTGGTGATGGACAGAGTATCTGAATTAAGCAGAACACTCCTACCCAGTCAAAAGATCAGGGCTTGATCCATCACCGTTTTTTAGCTCACTGCACCATACCAGTTCAGAACCTGGCTACATGCAAATTAGTCTGACCCTGGCCCAGTGCATCATGGGAACAGGGCAGACCAAACTACCAAGCCAATTCTTTACTGGAAAGGAAACAAGCTTCCGGGGACCGGTTTCTGGCATTACAGCCGTCTTCGGCCCGGCTTGCTTGAATCCTGATGGTGCAGTGAGCAAGGGACTCACATCTGAGCATACCCTTCCACACTTGTGGTGGCCAAAACGATTCAAAAGGGGGTGGTGATGGACAGAGTATCTGAATTAAGCAGAACACTCCTACCCAGTCAAAAGATCAGGGCTTGATCCATCACCGTTTTTTAGCTCACTGCACCATCCCAGTTCAGAACCTGGCTACATGCAAATTAGTCTGACCCTGGCCCAGTGCATCATGGGAACAGGGCAGACCAAACTACCAAGCCAATTCTTTACTGGAAAGGAAACAAGCTTCCGGGGACCGGTTTCTGGCATTACAGCCGTCTTCGGCCCGGCTTGCTTGAATCCTGATGGTGCAGTGAGCAAGGGACTCACATCTGAGCATACCCTTCCACACTTGTGGTGGCCAAAACGATTCAAAAGGGGGTGGTGATGGACAGAGTATCTGAATTAAGCAGAACACTCCTACCCAGTCAAAAGATCAGGGCTTGATCCATCACCGTTTTTTAGCTCACTGCACCATCCCAGTTCAGAACCTGGCTTCATGCAAATTAGTCTGACCCTGGCCCAGTGCATCATGGGAACAGGGCAGACCAAACTACCAAGCCAATTCTTTACTGGAAAGGAAACAAGCTTCCGGGGACCGGTTTCTGGCATTACAGCCGTCTTCGGCCCGGCTTGCTTGAATCCTGATGGTGCAGTGAGCAAGGGACTCACATCTGAGCATACCCTTCCACACTTGTGGTGGCCAAAACGATTCAAAAGGGGGTGGTGATGGACAGAGTATCTGAATTAAGCAGAACACTCCTACCCAGTCAAAAGATCAGGGCTTGATCCATCACCGTTTTTTAGCTCACTGCACCATCCCAGTTCAGAACCTGGCTACATGCAAATTAGTCTGACCCTGGCCCAGTGCATCATGGGAACAGGGCAGACCAAACTACCAAGCCAATTCTTTACTGGAAACGAAACAAGCTTCCGGGGACCGGTTTCTGGCATTACAGCCGTCTTCGGCCCGGCTTGCTTGAATCCTGATGGTGCAGTGAGCAAGGGACTCACATCTGAGCATACCCTTCCACACTTGTGGTGGCCAAAACGATTCAAAAGGGGGTGGTGATGGACAGAATATCTGAATTAAGCAGAACACTCCTACCCAGTCAAAAGATCAGGGCTTGATCCATCACCGTTTTTTAGCTCACTGCACCATCCCAGTTCAGAACCTGGCTACATGCAAATTAGTCTGACCCTGGCCCAGTGCATCATGGGAACAGGGCAGACCAAACTACCAAGCCAATTCTTTACTGGAAAGCAAACAAGCTTCCGGGGACCGGTTTCTGGCATTACAGCCGTCTTCGGCCCGGCTTGCTTGAATCCTGATGGTGCAGTGAGCAAGGGACTTACATCTGAGCATACCCTTCCACACTTGTGGTGGTCAAAACGATTCAAAAGGGGGTGGTGATGGACAGAGTATCTGAATTAAGCAGAACACTCCTACCCAGTCAAAAGATCAGGGCTTGATCCATCACCGTTTTTTAGCTCACTGCACCATCCCAGTTCAGAACCTGGCTACATGCAAATTAGTCTGACCCTGGCCCAGTGCATCATGGGAACAGGGCAGACCAAACTACCAAGCCAATTCTTTACTGGAAAGGAAACAAGCTTCCGGGGACCGGTTTCTGGCATTACAGCCGTCTTCGGCCCGGCTTGCTTGAATCCTGATGGTGCAGTGAGCAAGGGACTCACATCTGAGCATACCCTTCCACACTTGTGGTGGCCAAAACGATTCAAAAGGGGGTGGTGATGGACAGAGTATCTGAATTAAGCAGAACACTCCTACCCAGTCAAAAGATCAGGGCTTGATCCATCACCGTTTTTTAGCTCACTGCACCATCCCAGTTCAGAACCTGGCTACATGCAAATTAGTCTGACCCTGGCCCAGTGCATCATGGGAACAGGGCATTCCAAACTACCAAGCCAATTCTTGATTGGAAAGGAAACAAGCTTCCGGGGACCGGTTTCTGGCATTACAGCCGTCTTCGGCCCGGCTTGCTTGAATCCTGATGGTGCAGTGAGCAAAGGACTCACATCTGAGCATACCCTTCCACACTTGTGGTGGCCAAAACAATTCAAAAGGGGGTGGTGATGGACAGAGTATCTGAATTAAGCAGAACACTCCTACCCAGTCAAAAGATCAGGGCTTGATCCATCACCGTTTTTTAGCTCACTGCACCATCCCAGTTCAGAACCTGGCTTCATGCAAATTAGTCTGACCCTGGCCCAGTGCATCATGGGAACAGGGCAGACCAAACTACCAAGCCAATTCTTTACTGGAAAGGAAACAAGCTTCCGGGGACCGGTTTCTGGCATTACAGCCGTCTTCGGCCCGGCCTGCTTGAATCCTGATGGTGCAGTGAGCAAGGGACTCACATCTGAGCATACCCTTCCACACTTGTGGTGGCCAAAACGATTCAAAAGGGGGTGGTGATGGACAGAGTATCTGAATTAAGCAGAACACTTCTACCCAGTCAAAAGATCAGGGCTTGATCCATCACCGTTTTTGAGCTCACTGCACCATCCCAGTTCAGAACCTGGCTACATGCAAATTAGTCTGACCCTGGCCCAGTGCATCATGGGAACAGGGCAGACCAAACTACCAAGCCAATTCATTACTGGAAAGGAAACAAGCTTCCAGGGACCGGTTTCTGGCATTACAGCCGTCTTCGGCCCGGCTTGCTTGAATCCTGATGGTGCAGTGAGCAAGGGACTCACATCTGAGCATACCCTTCCACACTTGTGGTGGCCAAAACGATTCAAAAGGGGGTGGTGATGGACAGAGTATCTGAATTAAGCAGAACACTCCTACCCAGTCAAAAGATCAGGGCTTGATCCATCACCGTTTTTTAGCTCACTGCACCATCCCAGTTCAGAACCTGGCTACATGCAAATTAGTCTGACCCTGGCCCAGTGCATCATGGGAACAGGGCAGACCAAACTACCAAGCCAATTCTTTACTGGAAAGGAAACAAGCTTCCGGGGACCGGTTTCTGGCATTACAGCCGTCTTCGGCCCGGCTTGCTTGAATCCTGATGGTGCAGTGAGCAAGGGACTCACATCTGAGCATACCCTTCCACACTTGTGGTGGTCAAAACGATTCAAAAGGGGGTGGTGATGGACAGAGTATCTGAATTAAGCAGAACACTCCTACCCAGTCAAAAGATCAGGGCTTGATCCATCACCGTTTTTTAGCTCACTGCACCATCCCAGTTCAGAACCTGGCTACATGCAAATTAGTCTGACCCTGGCCCAGTGCATCATGGGAACAGGGCAGACCAAACTACCAAGCCAATTCTTTACTGGAAAGGAATCAAGCTTCCGGGGACCGGTTTCTGGCATTACAGCCGTCTTCGGCCCGGCTTGCTTGAATCCTGATGGTGCAGTGAGCAAGGGACTCACATCTGAGCATACCCTTCCACACTTGTGGTGGCCAAAACGATTCAAAAGGGGGTGGTGATGGACAGAGTATCTGAATTAAGCAGAACACTCCTACCCAGTCAAAAGATCAGGGCTTGATCCATCACCGTTTTTTAGCTCACTGCACCATCCCAGTTCAGAACCTGGCTACATGCAAATTAGTCTGACCCTGGCCCAGTGCATCATGGGAACAGGGCAGACCAAACTACCAAGCCAATTCTTTACTGGAAAGGAAACAAGCTTCCGGGGACCGGTTTCTGGCATTACAGCCGTCTTCGGCCCGGCTTGCTTGAATCCTGATGGTGCAGTGAGCAAAGGACTCACATCTGAGCATACCCTTCTACACTTGTGGTGGCCAAAACAATTCAAAAGGGGGTGGTGATGGACAGAGTATCTGAATTAAGCAGAACACTCCTACCCAGTCAAAAGATCAGGGCTTGATCCATCACCGTTTTTTAGCTCACTGCACCATCCCAGTTCAGAACCTGGCTACATGCAAATTAGTCCGACCCTGGCCCAGTGCATCATGGGAACAGGGCAGACCAAACTACCAAGCCAGTTCTTTACTGGAAAGGAAACAAGCTTCCGGGGACCGGTTTCTGGCATTACAGCCGTCTTCGGCCCGGCTTGCTTGAATCCTGATGGTGCAGTGAGCAAAGGACTCACATCTGAGCATACCCTTCCACACTTGTGGTGGCCAAAACGATTCAAAAGGGGGTGGTGATGGACAGAGTATCTGAATTAAGCAGAACACTCCTACCCAGTCAAAAGATCAGGGCTTGATCCATCACCGTTTTTTAGCTCACTGCACCATCCCAGTTCAGAACCTGGCTACATGCAAATTAGTCCGACCCTGGCCCAGTGCATCATGGGAACAGGGCAGACCAAACTACCAAGCCAATTCTTTACTGGAAAGCAAACAAGCTTCCGGGGACCGGTTTCTGGCATTACAGCCGTCTTCGGCCCGGCTTGCTTGAATCCTGATGGTGCAGTGAGCAAGGGACTCACATCTGAGCATACCCTTCCACACTTGTGGTGGTCAAAACGATTCAAAAGGGGGTGGTGATGGACAGAGTATCTGAATTAAGCAGAACACTCCTACCCAGTCAAAAGATCAGGGCTTGATCCATCACCGTTTTTTAGCTCACTGCACCATACCAGTTCAGAACCTGGCTACATGCAAATTAGTCTGACCCTGGCCCAGTGCATCATGGGAACAGGGCAGACCAAACTACCAAGCCAATTCTTTACTGGAAAGGAAACAAGCTTCCGGGGACCGGTTTCTGGCATTACAGCCGTCTTCGGCCCGGCTTGCTTGAATCCTGATGGTGCAGTGAGCAAGGGACTCACATCTGAGCATACCCTTCCACACTTGTGGTGGCCAAAACGATTCAAAAGGGGGTGGTGATGGACAGAGTATCTGAATTAAGCAGAACACTCCTACCCAGTCAAAAGATCAGGGCTTGATCCATCACCGTTTTTTAGCTCACTGCACCATCCCAGTTCAGAACCTGGCTACATGCAAATTAGTCTGACCCTGGCCCAGTGCATCATGGGAACAGGGCAGACCAAACTACCAAGCCAATTCTTTACTGGAAAGGAAACAAGCTTCCGGGGACCGGTTTCTGGCATTACAGCCGTCTTCGGCCCGGCTTGCTTGAATCCTGATGGTGCAGTGAGCAAGGGACTCACATCTGAGCATACCCTTCCACACTTGTGGTGGCCAAAACGATTCAAAAGGGGGTGGTGATGGACAGAGTATCTGAATTAAGCAGAACACTCCTACCCAGTCAAAAGATCAGGGCTTGATCCATCACCGTTTTTTAGCTCACTGCACCATCCCAGTTCAGAACCTGGCTTCATGCAAATTAGTCTGACCCTGGCCCAGTGCATCATGGGAACAGGGCAGACCAAACTACCAAGCCAATTCTTTACTGGAAAGGAAACAAGCTTCCGGGGACCGGTTTCTGGCATTACAGCCGTCTTCGGCCCGGCTTGCTTGAATCCTGATGGTGCAGTGAGCAAGGGACTCACATCTGAGCATACCCTTCCACACTTGTGGTGGCCAAAACAATTCAAAAGGGGGTGGTGATGGACAGAGTATCTGAATTAAGCAGAACACTCCTACCCAGTCAAAAGATCAGGGCTTGATCCATCACCGTTTTTTAGCTCACTGCACCATCCCAGTTCAGAACCTGGCTACATGCAAATTAGTCCGACCCTGGCCCAGTGCATCATGGGAACAGGGCAGACCAAACTACCAAGCCAGTTCTTTACTGGAAAGGAAACAAGCTTCCGGGGACCGGTTTCTGGCATTACAGCCGTCTTCGGCCCGGCTTGCTTGAATCCTGATGGTGCAGTGAGCAAAGGACTCACATCTGAGCATACCCTTCCACACTTGTGGTGGCCAAAACGATTCAAAAGGGGGTGGTGATGGACAGAGTATCTGAATTAAGCAGAACACTCCTACCCAGTCAAAAGATCAGGGCTTGATCCATCACCGTTTTTTAGCTCACTGCACCATCCCAGTTCAGAACCTGGCTACATGCAAATTAGTCCGACCCTGGCCCAGTGCATCATGGGAACAGGGCAGACCAAACGACCAAGCCAATTCTTTACTGGAAAGCAAACAAGCTTCCGGGGACCGGTTTCTGGCATTACAGCCGTCTTCGGCCCGGCTTGCTTGAATCCTGATGGTGCAGTGAGCAAGGGACTCACATCTGAGCATACCCTTCCACACTTGTGGTGGTCAAAACGATTCAAAAGGGGGTGGTGATGGACAGAGTATCTGAATTAAGCAGAACACTCCTACCCAGTCAAAAGATCAGGGCTTGATCCATCACCGTTTTTTAGCTCACTGCACCATCCCAGTTCAGAACCTGGCTACATGCAAATTAGTCTGACCCTGGCCCAGTGCATCATGGGAACAGGGCAGACCAAACTACCAAGCCAATTCTTTACTGGAAAGGAAACAAGCTTCCGGGGACCGGTTTCTGGCATTACAGCCGTCTTCGGCCCGGCTTGCTTGAATCCTGATGGTGCAGTGAGCAAGGGACTCACATCTGAGCATACCCTTCCACACTTGTGGTGGCCAAAACGATTCAAAAGGGGGTGGTGATGGACAGAGTATCTGAATTAAGCAGAACACTCCTACCCAGTCAAAAGATCAGGGCTTGATCCATCACCGTTTTTTAGCTCACTGCACCATACCAGTTCAGAACCTGGCTACATGCAAATTAGTCTGACCCTGGCCCAGTGCATCATGGGAACAGGGCAGACCAAACTACCAAGCCAATTCTTTACTGGAAAGGAAACAAGCTTCCGGGGACCGGTTTCTGGCATTACAGCCGTCTTCGGCCCGGCTTGCTTGAATCCTGATGGTGCAGTGAGCAAGGGACTCACATCTGAGCATACCCTTCCACACTTGTGGTGGCCAAAACGATTCAAAAGGGGGTGGTGATGGACAGAGTATCTGAATTAAGCAGAACACTCCTACCCAGTCAAAAGATCAGGGCTTGATCCATCACCGTTTTTTAGCTCACTGCACCATCCCAGTTCAGAACCTGGCTACATGCAAATTAGTCTGACCCTGGCCCAGTGCATCATGGGAACAGGGCAGACCAAACTACCAAGCCAATTCTTTACTGGAAAGGAAACAAGCTTCCGGGGACCGGTTTCTGGCATTACAGCCGTCTTCGGCCCGGCTTGCTTGAATCCTGATGGTGCAGTGAGCAAGGGACTCACATCTGAGCATACCCTTCCACACTTGTGGTGGCCAAAACGATTCAAAAGGGGGTGGTGATGGACAGAGTATCTGAATTAAGCAGAACACTCCTACCCAGTCAAAAGATCAGGGCTTGATCCATCACCGTTTTTTAGCTCACTGCACCATCCCAGTTCAGAACCTGGCTTCATGCAAATTAGTCTGACCCTGGCCCAGTGCATCATGGGAACAGGGCAGACCAAACTACCAAGCCAATTCTTTACTGGAAAGGAAACAAGCTTCCGGGGACCGGTTTCTGGCATTACAGCCGTCTTCGGCCCGGCTTGCTTGAATCCTGATGGTGCAGTGAGCAAGGGACTCACATCTGAGCATACCCTTCCACACTTGTGGTGGCCAAAACGATTCAAAAGGGGGTGGTGATGGACAGAGTATCTGAATTAAGCAGAACACTCCTACCCAGTCAAAAGATCAGGGCTTGATCCATCACCGTTTTTTAGCTCACTGCACCATCCCAGTTCAGAACCTGGCTTCATGCAAATTAGTCTGACCCTGGCCCAGTGCATCATGGGAACAGGGCAGACCAAACTACCAAGCCAATTCTTTACTGGAAAGGAAACAAGCTTCCGGGGACCGGTTTCTGGCATTACAGCCGTCTTCGGCCCGGCTTGCTTGAATCCTGATGGTGCAGTGAGCAAGGGACTCACATCTGAGCATACCCTTCCACACTTGTGGTGGCCAAAACGATTCAAAAGGGGGTGGTGATGGACAGAGTATCTGAATTAAGCAGAACACTCCTACCCAGTCAAAAGATCAGGGCTTGATCCATCACCGTTTTTTAGCTCACTGCACCATCCCAGTTCAGAACCTGGCTACATGCAAATTAGTCTGACCCTGGCCCAGTGCATCATGGGAACAGGGCAGACCAAACTACCAAGCCAATTCTTTACTGGAAACGAAACAAGCTTCCGGGGACCGGTTTCTGGCATTACAGCCGTCTTCGGCCCGGCTTGCTTGAATCCTGATGGTGCAGTGAGCAAGGGACTCACATCTGAGCATACCCTTCCACACTTGTGGTGGCCAAAACGATTCAAAAGGGGGTGGTGATGGACAGAATATCTGAATTAAGCAGAACACTCCTACCCAGTCAAAAGATCAGGGCTTGATCCATCACCGTTTTTTAGCTCACTGCACCATCCCAGTTCAGAACCTGGCTACATGCAAATTAGTCTGACCCTGGCCCAGTGCATCATGGGAACAGGGCAGACCAAACTACCAAGCCAATTCTTTACTGGAAAGCAAACAAGCTTCCGGGGACCGGTTTCTGGCATTACAGCCGTCTTCGGCCCGGCTTGCTTGAATCCTGATGGTGCAGTGAGCAAGGGACTTACATCTGAGCATACCCTTCCACACTTGTGGTGGTCAAAACGATTCAAAAGGGGGTGGTGATGGACAGAGTATCTGAATTAAGCAGAACACTCCTACCCAGTCAAAAGATCAGGGCTTGATCCATCACCGTTTTTTAGCTCACTGCACCATCCCAGTTCAGAACCTGGCTACATGCAAATTAGTCTGACCCTGGCCCAGTGCATCATGGGAACAGGGCAGACCAAACTACCAAGCCAATTCTTTACTGGAAAGGAAACAAGCTTCCGGGGACCGGTTTCTGGCATTACAGCCGTCTTCGGCCCGGCTTGCTTGAATCCTGATGGTGCAGTGAGCAAGGGACTCACATCTGAGCATACCCTTCCACACTTGTGGTGGCCAAAACGATTCAAAAGGGGGTGGTGATGGACAGAGTATCTGAATTAAGCAGAACACTCCTACCCAGTCAAAAGATCAGGGCTTGATCCATCACCGTTTTTTAGCTCACTGCACCATCCCAGTTCAGAACCTGGCTACATGCAAATTAGTCTGACCCTGGCCCAGTGCATCATGGGAACAGGGCATTCCAAACTACCAAGCCAATTCTTGATTGGAAAGGAAACAAGCTTCCGGGGACCGGTTTCTGGCATTACAGCCGTCTTCGGCCCGGCTTGCTTGAATCCTGATGGTGCAGTGAGCAAAGGACTCACATCTGAGCATACCCTTCCACACTTGTGGTGGCCAAAACAATTCAAAAGGGGGTGGTGATGGACA
Source organism: Lissotriton helveticus (assembly GCF_964261635.1). Lineage (NCBI taxonomy): Eukaryota > Metazoa > Chordata > Amphibia > Caudata > Salamandridae > Lissotriton > Lissotriton helveticus. The sequence continues at coordinate 511,139,692 of NC_136070.1, read as the reverse complement.
GAGTATCTGAATTAAGCAGAACACTCCTACCCAGTCAAAAGATCAGGGCTTGATCCATCACCGTTTTTTAGCTCACTGCACCATCCCAGTTCAGAACCTGGCTTCATGCAAATTAGTCTGACCCTGGCCCAGTGCATCATGGGAACAGGGCAGACCAAACTACCAAGCCAATTCTTTACTGGAAAGGAAACAAGCTTCCGGGGACCGGTTTCTGGCATTACAGCCGTCTTCGGCCCGGCCTGCTTGAATCCTGATGGTGCAGTGAGCAAGGGACTCACATCTGAGCATACCCTTCCACACTTGTGGTGGCCAAAACGATTCAAAAGGGGGTGGTGATGGACAGAGTATCTGAATTAAGCAGAACACTTCTACCCAGTCAAAAGATCAGGGCTTGATCCATCACCGTTTTTGAGCTCACTGCACCATCCCAGTTCAGAACCTGGCTACATGCAAATTAGTCTGACCCTGGCCCAGTGCATCATGGGAACAGGGCAGACCAAACTACCAAGCCAATTCATTACTGGAAAGGAAACAAGCTTCCAGGGACCGGTTTCTGGCATTACAGCCGTCTTCGGCCCGGCTTGCTTGAATCCTGATGGTGCAGTGAGCAAGGGACTCACATCTGAGCATACCCTTCCACACTTGTGGTGGCCAAAACGATTCAAAAGGGGGTGGTGATGGACAGAGTATCTGAATTAAGCAGAACACTCCTACCCAGTCAAAAGATCAGGGCTTGATCCATCACCGTTTTTTAGCTCACTGCACCATCCCAGTTCAGAACCTGGCTACATGCAAATTAGTCTGACCCTGGCCCAGTGCATCATGGGAACAGGGCAGACCAAACTACCAAGCCAATTCTTTACTGGAAAGGAAACAAGCTTCCGGGGACCGGTTTCTGGCATTACAGCCGTCTTCGGCCCGGCTTGCTTGAATCCTGATGGTGCAGTGAGCAAGGGACTCACATCTGAGCATACCCTTCCACACTTGTGGTGGTCAAAACGATTCAAAAGGGGGTGGTGATGGACAGAGTATCTGAATTAAGCAGAACACTCCTACCCAGTCAAAAGATCAGGGCTTGATCCATCACCGTTTTTTAGCTCACTGCACCATCCCAGTTCAGAACCTGGCTACATGCAAATTAGTCTGACCCTGGCCCAGTGCATCATGGGAACAGGGCAGACCAAACTACCAAGCCAATTCTTTACTGGAAAGGAATCAAGCTTCCGGGGACCGGTTTCTGGCATTACAGCCGTCTTCGGCCCGGCTTGCTTGAATCCTGATGGTGCAGTGAGCAAGGGACTCACATCTGAGCATACCCTTCCACACTTGTGGTGGCCAAAACGATTCAAAAGGGGGTGGTGATGGACAGAGTATCTGAATTAAGCAGAACACTCCTACCCAGTCAAAAGATCAGGGCTTGATCCATCACCGTTTTTTAGCTCACTGCACCATCCCAGTTCAGAACCTGGCTACATGCAAATTAGTCTGACCCTGGCCCAGTGCATCATGGGAACAGGGCAGACCAAACTACCAAGCCAATTCTTTACTGGAAAGGAAACAAGCTTCCGGGGACCGGTTTCTGGCATTACAGCCGTCTTCGGCCCGGCTTGCTTGAATCCTGATGGTGCAGTGAGCAAAGGACTCACATCTGAGCATACCCTTCTACACTTGTGGTGGCCAAAACAATTCAAAAGGGGGTGGTGATGGACAGAGTATCTGAATTAAGCAGAACACTCCTACCCAGTCAAAAGATCAGGGCTTGATCCATCACCGTTTTTTAGCTCACTGCACCATCCCAGTTCAGAACCTGGCTACATGCAAATTAGTCCGACCCTGGCCCAGTGCATCATGGGAACAGGGCAGACCAAACTACCAAGCCAGTTCTTTACTGGAAAGGAAACAAGCTTCCGGGGACCGGTTTCTGGCATTACAGCCGTCTTCGGCCCGGCTTGCTTGAATCCTGATGGTGCAGTGAGCAAAGGACTCACATCTGAGCATACCCTTCCACACTTGTGGTGGCCAAAACGATTCAAAAGGGGGTGGTGATGGACAGAGTATCTGAATTAAGCAGAACACTCCTACCCAGTCAAAAGATCAGGGCTTGATCCATCACCGTTTTTTAGCTCACTGCACCATCCCAGTTCAGAACCTGGCTACATGCAAATTAGTCCGACCCTGGCCCAGTGCATCATGGGAACAGGGCAGACCAAACTACCAAGCCAATTCTTTACTGGAAAGCAAACAAGCTTCCGGGGACCGGTTTCTGGCATTACAGCCGTCTTCGGCCCGGCTTGCTTGAATCCTGATGGTGCAGTGAGCAAGGGACTCACATCTGAGCATACCCTTCCACACTTGTGGTGGTCAAAACGATTCAAAAGGGGGTGGTGATGGACAGAGTATCTGAATTAAGCAGAACACTCCTACCCAGTCAAAAGATCAGGGCTTGATCCATCACCGTTTTTTAGCTCACTGCACCATACCAGTTCAGAACCTGGCTACATGCAAATTAGTCTGACCCTGGCCCAGTGCATCATGGGAACAGGGCAGACCAAACTACCAAGCCAATTCTTTACTGGAAAGGAAACAAGCTTCCGGGGACCGGTTTCTGGCATTACAGCCGTCTTCGGCCCGGCTTGCTTGAATCCTGATGGTGCAGTGAGCAAGGGACTCACATCTGAGCATACCCTTCCACACTTGTGGTGGCCAAAACGATTCAAAAGGGGGTGGTGATGGACAGAGTATCTGAATTAAGCAGAACACTCCTACCCAGTCAAAAGATCAGGGCTTGATCCATCACCGTTTTTTAGCTCACTGCACCATCCCAGTTCAGAACCTGGCTACATGCAAATTAGTCTGACCCTGGCCCAGTGCATCATGGGAACAGGGCAGACCAAACTACCAAGCCAATTCTTTACTGGAAAGGAAACAAGCTTCCGGGGACCGGTTTCTGGCATTACAGCCGTCTTCGGCCCGGCTTGCTTGAATCCTGATGGTGCAGTGAGCAAGGGACTCACATCTGAGCATACCCTTCCACACTTGTGGTGGCCAAAACGATTCAAAAGGGGGTGGTGATGGACAGAGTATCTGAATTAAGCAGAACACTCCTACCCAGTCAAAAGATCAGGGCTTGATCCATCACCGTTTTTTAGCTCACTGCACCATCCCAGTTCAGAACCTGGCTTCATGCAAATTAGTCTGACCCTGGCCCAGTGCATCATGGGAACAGGGCAGACCAAACTACCAAGCCAATTCTTTACTGGAAAGGAAACAAGCTTCCGGGGACCGGTTTCTGGCATTACAGCCGTCTTCGGCCCGGCTTGCTTGAATCCTGATGGTGCAGTGAGCAAGGGACTCACATCTGAGCATACCCTTCCACACTTGTGGTGGCCAAAACAATTCAAAAGGGGGTGGTGATGGACAGAGTATCTGAATTAAGCAGAACACTCCTACCCAGTCAAAAGATCAGGGCTTGATCCATCACCGTTTTTTAGCTCACTGCACCATCCCAGTTCAGAACCTGGCTACATGCAAATTAGTCCGACCCTGGCCCAGTGCATCATGGGAACAGGGCAGACCAAACTACCAAGCCAGTTCTTTACTGGAAAGGAAACAAGCTTCCGGGGACCGGTTTCTGGCATTACAGCCGTCTTCGGCCCGGCTTGCTTGAATCCTGATGGTGCAGTGAGCAAAGGACTCACATCTGAGCATACCCTTCCACACTTGTGGTGGCCAAAACGATTCAAAAGGGGGTGGTGATGGACAGAGTATCTGAATTAAGCAGAACACTCCTACCCAGTCAAAAGATCAGGGCTTGATCCATCACCGTTTTTTAGCTCACTGCACCATCCCAGTTCAGAACCTGGCTACATGCAAATTAGTCCGACCCTGGCCCAGTGCATCATGGGAACAGGGCAGACCAAACGACCAAGCCAATTCTTTACTGGAAAGCAAACAAGCTTCCGGGGACCGGTTTCTGGCATTACAGCCGTCTTCGGCCCGGCTTGCTTGAATCCTGATGGTGCAGTGAGCAAGGGACTCACATCTGAGCATACCCTTCCACACTTGTGGTGGTCAAAACGATTCAAAAGGGGGTGGTGATGGACAGAGTATCTGAATTAAGCAGAACACTCCTACCCAGTCAAAAGATCAGGGCTTGATCCATCACCGTTTTTTAGCTCACTGCACCATCCCAGTTCAGAACCTGGCTACATGCAAATTAGTCTGACCCTGGCCCAGTGCATCATGGGAACAGGGCAGACCAAACTACCAAGCCAATTCTTTACTGGAAAGGAAACAAGCTTCCGGGGACCGGTTTCTGGCATTACAGCCGTCTTCGGCCCGGCTTGCTTGAATCCTGATGGTGCAGTGAGCAAGGGACTCACATCTGAGCATACCCTTCCACACTTGTGGTGGCCAAAACGATTCAAAAGGGGGTGGTGATGGACAGAGTATCTGAATTAAGCAGAACACTCCTACCCAGTCAAAAGATCAGGGCTTGATCCATCACCGTTTTTTAGCTCACTGCACCATACCAGTTCAGAACCTGGCTACATGCAAATTAGTCTGACCCTGGCCCAGTGCATCATGGGAACAGGGCAGACCAAACTACCAAGCCAATTCTTTACTGGAAAGGAAACAAGCTTCCGGGGACCGGTTTCTGGCATTACAGCCGTCTTCGGCCCGGCTTGCTTGAATCCTGATGGTGCAGTGAGCAAGGGACTCACATCTGAGCATACCCTTCCACACTTGTGGTGGCCAAAACGATTCAAAAGGGGGTGGTGATGGACAGAGTATCTGAATTAAGCAGAACACTCCTACCCAGTCAAAAGATCAGGGCTTGATCCATCACCGTTTTTTAGCTCACTGCACCATCCCAGTTCAGAACCTGGCTACATGCAAATTAGTCTGACCCTGGCCCAGTGCATCATGGGAACAGGGCAGACCAAACTACCAAGCCAATTCTTTACTGGAAAGGAAACAAGCTTCCGGGGACCGGTTTCTGGCATTACAGCCGTCTTCGGCCCGGCTTGCTTGAATCCTGATGGTGCAGTGAGCAAGGGACTCACATCTGAGCATACCCTTCCACACTTGTGGTGGCCAAAACGATTCAAAAGGGGGTGGTGATGGACAGAGTATCTGAATTAAGCAGAACACTCCTACCCAGTCAAAAGATCAGGGCTTGATCCATCACCGTTTTTTAGCTCACTGCACCATCCCAGTTCAGAACCTGGCTTCATGCAAATTAGTCTGACCCTGGCCCAGTGCATCATGGGAACAGGGCAGACCAAACTACCAAGCCAATTCTTTACTGGAAAGGAAACAAGCTTCCGGGGACCGGTTTCTGGCATTACAGCCGTCTTCGGCCCGGCTTGCTTGAATCCTGATGGTGCAGTGAGCAAGGGACTCACATCTGAGCATACCCTTCCACACTTGTGGTGGCCAAAACGATTCAAAAGGGGGTGGGGATGGACAGAGTATCTGAATTAAGCAGAACACTCCTACCCAGTCAAAAGATCAGGGCTTGATCCATCACCGTTTTTTAGCTCACTGCACCATCCCAGTTCAGAACCTGGCTACATGCAAATTAGTCTGACCCTGGCCCAGTGCATCATGGGAACAGGGCAGACCAAACTACCAAGCCAATTCTTTACTGGAAAGGAAACAAGCTTCCGGGGACCGGTTTCTGGCATTACAGCCGTCTTCGGCCCGGCTTGCTTGAATCCTGATGGTGCAGTGAGCAAGGGACTCACATCTGAGCATACCCTTCCACACTTGTGGTGGCCAAAACGATTCAAAAGGGGGTGGTGATGGACAGAGTATCTGAATTAAGCAGAACACTCCTACCCAGTCAAAAGATCAGGGCTTGATCCATCACCGTTTTTTAGCTCACTGCACCATCCCAATTCAGAACCTGGCTACATGCAAATTAGTCTGACCCTGGCCCAGTGCATCATGGGAACAGGGCAGACCAAACTACCAAGCCAATTCTTTACTGGAAAGGAAATAAGCTTCCGGGGACCGGTTTCTGGCATTACAGCCGTCTTCGGCCCGGCTTGCTTGAATCCTGATGGTGCAGTGAGCAAGGGACTCACATCTGAGCATACCCTTCCACACTTGTGGTGGCCAAAACGATTCAAAAGGGGGTGGTGATGGACAGAATATCTGAATTAAGCAGAACACTCCTACCCAGTCAAAAGATCAGGGCTTGATCCATCACCGTTTTTTAGCTCACTGCACCATCCCAGTTCAGAACCTGGCTACATGCAAATTAGTCTGACCCTGGCCCAGTGCATCATGGGAACAGGGCAGACCAAACTACCAAGCCAATTCTTTACTGGAAAGCAAACAAGCTTCCGGGGACCGGTTTCTGGCATTACAGCCGTCTTCGGCCCGGCTTGCTTGAATCCTGATGGTGCAGTGAGCAAGGGACTCACATCTGAGCATACCCTTCCACACTTGTGGTGGTCAAAACGATTCAAAAGGGGGTGGTGATGGACAGAGTATCTGAATTAAGCAGAACACTCCTACCCAGTCAAAAGATCAGGGCTTGATCCATCACCGTTTTTTAGCTCACTGCACCATCCCAGTTCAGAACCTGGCTACATGCAAATTAGTCTGACCCTGGCCCAGTGCATCATGGGAACAGGGCAGACCAAACTACCAAGCCAATTCTTTACTGGAAAGGAAACAAGCTTCCGGGGACCGGTTTCTGGCATTACAGCCGTCTTCGGCCCGGCTTGCTTGAATCCTGATGGTGCAGTGAGCAAGGGACTCACATCTGAGCATACCCTTCCACACTTGTGGTGGCCAAAACGATTCAAAAGGGGGTGGTGATGGACAGAGTATCTGAATTAAGCAGAACACTCCTACCCAGTCAAAAGATCAGGGCTTGATCCATCACCGTTTTTTAGCTCACTGCACCATCCCAGTTCAGAACCTGGCTACATGCAAATTAGTCTGACCCTGGCCCAGTGCATCATGGGAACAGGGCATTCCAAACTACCAAGCCAATTCTTTACTGGAAAGGAAACAAGCTTCCGGGGACCGGTTTCTGGAATTACAGCCGTCTTCGGCCCGGCTTGCTTGAATCCTGATGGTGCAGTGAGCAAAGGACTCACATCTGAGCATACCCTTCTACACTTGTGGTGGCCAAAACAATTCAAAAGGGGGTGGTGATGGACAGAGTATCTGAATTAAGCAGAACACTCCTACCCAGTCAAAAGATCAGGGCTTGATCCATCACCGTTTTTTAGCTCACTGCACCATCCCAGTTCAGAACCTGGCTACATGCAAATTAGTCCGACCCTGGCCCAGTGCATCATGGGAACAGGGCAGACCAAACTACCAAGCCAGTTCTTTACTGGAAAGGAAACAAGCTTCCGGGGACCGGTTTCTGGCATTACAGCCGTCTTCGGCCCGGCTTGCTTGAATCCTGATGGTGCAGTGAGCAAAGGACTCACATCTGAGCATACCCTTCCATACTTGTGGTGGCCAAAACGATTCAAAAGGGGGTGGTGATGGACAGAGTATCTGAATTAAGCAGAACACTCCTACCCAGTCAAAAGATCAGGGCTTGATCCATCACCGTTTTTTAGCTCACTGCACCATCCCAGTTCAGAACCTGGCTACATGCAAATTAGTCCGACCCTGGCCCAGTGCATCATGGGAACAGGGCAGACCAAACTACCAAGCCAATTCTTTACTGGAAAGCAAACAAGCTTCCGGGGACCGGTTTTTGGCATTACAGCCGTCTTCGGCCCGGCTTGCTTGAATCCTGATGGTGCAGTGAGCAAGGGACTCACATCTGAGCATACCCTTCCACACTTGTGGTGGTCAAAACGATTCAAAAGGGGGTGGTGATGGACAGAGTATCTGAATTAAGCAGAACACTCCTACCCAGTCAAAAGATCAGGGCTTGATCCATCACCGTTTTTTAGCTCACTGCACCATCCCAGTTCAGAACCTGGCTACATGCAAATTAGTCTGACCCTGGCCCAGTGCATCATGGGAACAGGGCAGACCAAACTACCAAGCCAATTCTTTACTGGAAAGGAAACAAGCTTCCGGGACCGGTTTCTGGCATTACAGCCGTCTTCGGCCCGGCTTGCTTGAATCCTGATGGTGCAGTGAGCAAGGGACTCACATCTGAGCATACCCTTCCACACTTGTGGTGGCCAAAACGATTCAAAAGGGGGTGGTGATGGACAGAGTATCTGAATTAAGCAGAACACTCCTACCCAGTCAAAAGATCAGGGCTTGATCCATCACCGTTTTTTAGCTCACTGCACCATCCCAGTTCAGAACCTGGCTACATGCAAATTAGTCTGACCCTGGCCCAGTGCATCATGGGAACAGGGCAGACCAAACTACCAAGCCAATTCTTTACTGGAAAGGAAACAAGCTTCCGGGGACTGGTTGCTGGCATTACAGCCGTCTTCGGCCCGGCTTGCTTGAATCCTGATGGTGCAGTGAGCAAGGGACTCACATCTGAGCATACCCTTCCACACTTGTGGTGGCCAAAACGATTCAAAAGGGGGTGGTGATGGACAGAGTATCTGAATTAAGCAGAACACTCCTACCCAGTCAAAAGATCAGGGCTTGATCCATCACCGTTTTTTAGCTCACTGCACCATCCCAGTTCAGAACCTGGCTACATGCAAATTAGTCTGACCCTGGCCCAGTGCATCATGGGAACAGGGCATTCCAAACTACCAAGCCAATTCTTTACTGGAAAGGAAACAAGCTTCCGGGGACCGGTTTCTGGCATTACAGCCGTCTTCGGCCCGGCTTGCTTGAATCCTGATGGTGCAGTGAGCAAAGGACTCACATCTGAGCATACCCTTCCACACTTGTGGTGGCCAAAACAATTCAAAAGGGGGTGGTGATGGACAGAGTATCTGAATTAAGCAGAACACTCCTACCCAGTCAAAAGATCAGGGCTTGATCCATCACCGTTTTTTAGCTCACTGCACCATCCCAGTTCAGAACCTGGCTACATGCAAATTAGTCTGACCCTGGCCCAGTGCATCATGGGAACAGGGCAGACCAAACTACCAAGCCAATTCTTTACTGGAAAGGAAACAAGCTTCCGGGGACCTGTTTCTGGCATTACAGCCGTCTTCGGCCCGGCTTGCTTGAATCCTGATGGTGCAGTGAGCAAGGGACTCACATCTGAGCATACCCTTCCACACTTGTGGTGGCCAAAACGATTCAAAAGGGGGTGGTGATGGACAGAGTATCTGAATTAAGCAGAACACTCCTACCCAGTCAAAAGATCAGGGCTTGATCCATCACCGTTTTTTAGCTCACTGCACCATCCCAGTTCAGAACCTGGCTACATGCAAATTAGTCTGACCCTGGCCCAGTGCATCATGGGAACAGGGCAGACCAAACTACCAAGCCAATTCTTTACTGGAAAGGAAACAAGCTTCCGGGGACCGGTTTCTGGCATTACAGCCATCTTCGGCCCGGCTTGCTTGAATCCTGATGGTGCAGTGAGCAAGGGACTCACATCTGAGCATACCCTTCCACACTTGTGGTGGCCAAAACGATTCAAAAGGGGGTGGTGATGGACAGAATATCTGAATTAAGCAGAACACTCCTACCCAGTCAAAAGATCAGGGCTTGATCCATCACCGTTTTTTAGCTCACTGCACCATCCCAGTTCAGAACCTGGCTACATGCAAATTAGTCTGACCCTGGCCCAGTGCATCATGGGAACAGGGCAGACCAAACTACCAAGCCAATTCTTTACTGGAAAGCAAACAAGCTTTCGGGGACCGGTTTCTGGCATTACAGCCGTCTTCGGCCCGGCTTGCTTGAATCCTGATGGTGCAGTGAGCAAGGGACTCACATCTGAGCATACCCTTCCACACTTGTGGTGGTCAAAACGATTCAAAAGGGGGTGGTGATGGACAGAGTATCTGAATTAAGCAGAACACTCCTACCCAGTCAAAAGATCAGGGCTTGATCCATCACCGTTTTTTAGCTCACTGCACCATCCCAGTTCAGAACCTGGCTACATGCAAATTAGTCTGACCCTGGCCCAGTGCATCATGGGAACAGGGCAGACCAAACTACCAAGCCAATTCTTTACTGGAAAGGAAACAAGCTTCCGGGGACCGGTTTCTGGCATTACAGCCGTCTTCGGCCCGGCTTGCTTGAATCCTGATGGTGCAGTGAGCAAGGGACTCACATCTGAGCATACCCTTCCACACTTGTGGTGGCCAAAACGATTCAAAAGGGGGTGGTGATGGACAGAGTATCTGAATTAAGCAGAACACTCCAACCCAGTCAAAAGATCAGGGCTTGATCCATCACCGTTTTTTAGCTCACTGCACCATCCCAGTTCAGAACCTGGCTACATGCAAATTAGTCTGACCCTGGCCCAGTGCATCATGGGAACAGGGCATTCCAAACTACCAAGCCAATTCTTTACTGGAAAGGAAACAAGCTTCCGGGGACCGGTTTCTGGCATTACAGCCGTCTTCGGCCCGGCTTGCTTGAATCCTGATGGTGCAGTGAGCAAAGGACTCACATCTGAGCATACCCTTCCACACTTGTGGTGGCCAAAACAATTCAAAAGGGGGTGGTGATGGACAGAGTATCTGAATTAAGCAGAACACTCCTACCCAGTCAAAAGATCAGGGCTTGATCCATCACCGTTTTTTAGCTCACTGCACCATCCCAGTTCAGAACCTGGCTACATGCAAATTAGTCTGACCCTGGCCCAGTGCATCATGGGAACAGGGCAGACCAAACTACCAAGCCAGTTCTTTACTGGAAAGGAAACAAGCTTCCGGGGACCGGTTTCTGGCATTACAGCCGTCTTCGGCCCGGCTTGCTTGAATCCTGATGGTGCAGTGTGCAAGGGACTCACATCTGAGCATACCCTTCCACACTTGTGGTGGCCAAAACGATTCAAAAGGGGGTGGTGATGGACAGAGTATCTGAATTAAGCAGAACACTCCTACCCAGTCAAAAGATCAGGGCTTGAGCCATCACCGTTTTTTAGCTCACTGCACCATCCCAGTTCAGAACCTGGCTACATGCAAATTAGTCCGACCCTGGCCCAGTGCATCATGGGAACAGGGCAGACCAAACTACCAAGCCAATTCTTTACTGGAAAGCAAACAAGCTTCCGGGGACCGGTTTCTGGCATTACAGCCGTCTTCAGCCCCGCTTGCTTGAATCCTGATGGTGCAGTGAGCAAGGGACTCACATCTGAGCATACCCTTCCACACTTGTGGTGGTCAAAACGATTCAAAAGGGGGTGGTGATGGACAGAGTATCTGAATTAAGCAGAACACTCCTACCCAGTCAAAAGATCAGGGCTTGATCCATCACCGTTTTTTAGCTCACTGCACCATCCCAGTTCAGAACCTGGCTACATGCAAATTAGTCTGACCCTGGCCCAGTGCATCATGGGAACAGGGCAGACCAAACTACCAAGCCAATTCTTTACTGGAAAGGAAACAAGCTACCGGGGACCGGTTTCTGGCATTACAGCCGTCTTCGGCCCGGCTTGCTTGAATCCTGATGGTGCAGTGAGCAAGGGACTCACATCTGAGCATACCCTTCCACACTTGTGGTGGCCAAAACGATTCAAAAGGGGGTGGTGATGGACAGAGTATCTGAATTAAGCAGAACACTCCTACCCAGTCAAAAGATCAGGGCTTGATCCATCACCGTTTTTTAGCTCACTGCACCATCCCAGTTCAGAACCTGGCAACATGCAAATTAGTCTGACCCTGGCCCAGTGCATCATGGGAACAGGGCAGACCAAACTACCAAGCCAATTCTTTACTGGAAAGGAAACAAGCTTCCGGGGGCTGGTTTCTGGCATTACAGCCGTCTTCGGCCCGGCTTGCTTGAATCCTGATGGTGCAGTGAGCAAGGGACTCACATCTGAGCATACCCTTCCACACTTGTGGTGGCCAAAACGATTCAAAAGGGGGTGGTGATGGACAGAGTATCTGAATTAAGCAGAACACTCCTACCCAGTCAAAAGATCAGGGCTTGATCCATCACCGTTTTTTAGCTCACTGCACCATCCCAGTTCAGAACCTGGCTACATGCAAATTAGTCTGACCCTGGCCCAGTGCATCATGGGAACAGGGCATTCCAAACTACCAAGCCAATTCTTTACTGGAAAGGAAACAAGCTTCCGGGGACCGGTTTCTGGCGTTACAGCCGTCTTCGGCCCGGCTTGCTTGAATCCTGATGGTGCAGTGAGCAAAGGACTCACATCTGAGCATACCCTTCCACACTTGTGGTGGCCAAAACAATTCAAAAGGGGGTGGTGATGGACAGAGTATCTGAATTAAGCAGAACACTCCTACCCAGTCAAAAGATCAGGGCTTGATCCATCACCGTTTTTTAGCTCACTGCACCATCCCAGTTCAGAACCTGGCTACATGCAAATTAGTCTGAACCTGGCCCAGTGCATCATGGGAACAGGGCAGACCAAACTACCAAGCCAGTTCTTTACTGGAAAGGAAACAAGCTTCCGGGGACCGGTTTCTGGCATTACAGCCGTCTTCGGCCCGGCTTGCTTGAATCCTGATGGTGCAGTGAGCAAGGGACTCACATCTGAGCATACCCTTCCACACTTGTGGTGGCCAAAACGATTCAAAAGGGGGTGGTGATGGACAGAGTATCTGAATTAAGCAGAACACTCCTACCCAGTCAAAAGATCAGGGCTTGATCCATCACCGTTTTTTAGCTCACTGCACCATCCCAGTTCAGAACCTGGCTACATGCAAATTAGTCTGACCCTGGCCCAGTGCATCATGGGAACAGGGCAGACCAAACTACCAAGCCAATTCTTTACTGGAAAGGAAACAAGCTTCCGGGGACCGGTTTCTGGCATTACAGCCGTCTTCGGCCCGGCTTGCTTGAATCCTGATGGTGCAGTGAGCAAGGGACTCACATCTGAGCATACCCTTCCACACTTGTGGTGGCCAAAACGATTCAAAAGGGGGTGGTGATGGACAGAGTATCTGAATTAAGCAGAACACTCCTACCCAGTCAAAAGATCAGGGCTTGATCCATCACCGTTTTTTAGCTCACTGCACCATCCCAGTTCAGAACCTGGCTACATGCAAATTAGTCTGACCCTGGCCCAGTGCATCATGGGAACAGGGCAGACCAAACTACCAAGCCAATTCTTTACTGGAAAGGAAACAAGCTTCCTGGGACCGGTTTCTGGCATTACAGCCGTCTTCGGCCCGGCTTGCTTGAATCCTGATGGTGCAGTGAGCAAGGGACTCACATCTGAGCATACCCTTCCACACTTGTGGTGGCCAAAACGATTCAAAAGGGGGTGGTGATGGACAGAGTATCTGAATTAAGCAGAACACTCCTACCCAGTCAAAAGATCAGGGCTTGATCCATGACCGTTTTTTAGCTCACTGCACCATCCCAGTTCAGAACCTGGCTACATGCAAATTAGTCTGACCCTGGCCCAGTGCATCATGGGAACAGGGCAGACCAAACTACCAAGCCAATTCTTTACTGGAAAGGAAACAAGCTTCCGGGGACCGGTTTCTGGCATTACAGCCGTCTTCGGCCCGGCTTGCTTGAATCCTGATGGTGCAGTGAGCAAGGGACTCACATCTGAGCATACCCTTCCACACTTGTGGTGGCCAAAACGATTCAAAAGGGGGTGGTGATGGACAGAGTATCTGAATTAAGCAGAACACTCCTACCCAGTCAAAAGATCAGTGCTTGATCCATCACCGTTTTTTAGCTCACTGCACCATCCCAGTTCAGAACCTGGCTACATGCAAATTAGTCTGACCCTGGCCCAGTGCATCATGGGAACAGGGCAGACCAAACTACCAAGCCAATTCTTTACTGGAAAGGAAACAAGCTTCCGGGGACCGGTTTCTGGCATTACAGCCGTCTTCGGCCCGGCTTGCTTGAATCCTGATGGTGCAGTGAGCAAGGGACTCACATCTGAGCATACCCTTCCACACTTGTGGTGGCCAAAACGATTCAAAAGGGGGTGGTGATGGACAGAGTATCTGAATTAAGCAGAACACTCCTACCCAGTCAAAAGATCAGGGCTTGATCCATCACCGTTTTTTAGCTCACTGCACCATCCCAGTTCAGAACCTGGCTACATGCAAATTAGTCTGACCCTGGCCCAGTGCATCATGGGAACAGGGCAGACCAAACTACCAAGCCAATTCTTTACTGGAAAGGAAACAAGCTTCCGGGGACCGGTTTCTGGCATTACAGCCGTCTTCGGCCCGGCTTGCTTGAATCCTGATGGTGCAGTGAGCAAGGGACTCACATCTGAGCATACCCTTCCACACTTGTGGTGGCCAAAACGATTCAAAAGGGGGTGGTGATGGACAGAGTATCTGAATTAAGCAGAACACTCCTACCCAGTCAAAAGATCAGGGCTTGATCCATCACCGTTTTTTAGCTCACTGCACCATCCCAATTCAGAACCTGGCTACATGCAAATTAGTCTGACCCTGGCCCAGTGCATCTTGGGAACAGGGCAGACCAAAATACCAAGCCAATTCTTTACTGGAAAGGAAACAAGCTTCCGGGGACCGGTTTCTGGCATTACAGCCGTCTTCGGCCCGGCTTGCTTGAATCCTGATGGTGCAGTGAGCAAGGGACTCACATCTGAGCATACCCTTCCACACTTGTGGTGGCCAAAACGATTCAAAAGGGGGTGGTGATGGACAGAATATCTGAATTAAGCAGAACACTCCTACCCAGTCAAAAGATCAGGGCTTGATCCATCACCGTTTTTTAGCTCACTGCACCATCCCAGTTCAGAACCTGGCTACATGCAAATTAGTCTGACCCTGGCCCAGTGCATCATGGGAACAGGGCAGACCAAACTACCAAGCCAATTCTTTACTGGAAAGGAAACAAGCTTCCGGGGACCGGTTTCAGGCATTACAGCCGTCTTCGGCCCGGCTTGCTTGAATCCTGATGGTGCAGTGAGCAAGGGACTCACATCTGAGCATACCCTTCCACACTTGTGGTGGCCAAAACAATTCAAAAGGGGGTGGTGATGGACAGAGTATCTGAATTAAGCAGAACACTCCTACCCAGTCAAAAGATCAGGGCTTGATCCATCACCGTTATTTAGCTCACTGCACCATCCCAGTTCAGAACCTGGCTACATGCAAATTAGTCTGACCCTGGCCCAGTGCATCATGGGAACAGGGCAGACCAACTACCAAGCCAGTTCTTTACTGGAAAGGAAACAAGCTTCCGGGGACCGGTTTCTGCCATTACAGCCGTCTTCGGCCCGGCTTGCTTGAATCCTGATGGTGCAGTGAGCAAGGGACTCACATCTGAGCATACCCTTCCACACTTGTGGTGGCCAAAACGATTCAAAAGGGGGGGGGTGATGGACAGAGTATCTGAATTAAGCAGAACACTCCTACCCAGTCAAAAGATCAGGGCTTGATCCATCACCGTTTTTTAGCTCACTGCACCATCCCAGTTCAGAACCTGGCTACATGCAAATTAGTCTGACCCTGGCCCAGTGCATCATGGGAACAGGGCAGACCAAACTACCAAGCCAATTCTTTACTGGAAAGCAAACAAGCTTCCGGGGACCGGTTTCTGGCATTACAGCC
This sequence comes from Lissotriton helveticus, assembly GCF_964261635.1. NCBI lineage: Eukaryota > Metazoa > Chordata > Amphibia > Caudata > Salamandridae > Lissotriton > Lissotriton helveticus. The sequence goes on along the minus strand of NC_136070.1, from coordinate 511,124,078 downwards.
GTCTTCGGCCCGGCTTGCTTGAATCCTGATGGTGCAGTGAGCAAGGGACTCACATCTGAGCATACCCTTCCACACTTGTGGTGGTCAAAACGATTCAAAAGGGGGTGGTGATGGACAGAGTATCTGAATTAAGCAGAACACTCCTACCCAGTCAAAAGATCAGGGCTTGATCCATCACCGTTTTTTAGCTCACTGCACCATCCCAGTTCAGAACCTGGCTACATGCAAATTAGTCTGACCCTGGCCCAGTGCATCATGGGAACAGGGCAGACCAAACTACCAAGCCAATTCTTTACTGGAAAGGAAACAAGCTTCCGGGGACCGGTTTCTGGCATTACAGCCGTCTTCGGCCCGGCTTGCTTGAATCCTGATGGTGCAGTGAGCAAGGGACTCACATCTGAGCATACCCTTCCACACTTGTGGTGGCCAAAACGATTCAAAAGGGGGTGGTGATGGACAGAGTATCTGAATTAAGCAGAACACTCCTACCCAGTCAAAAGATCAGGGCTTGATCCATCACCGTTTTTTAGCTCACTGCACCATCCCAGTTCAGAACCTGGCTACATGCAAATTAGTCTGACCCTGGCCCAGTGCATCATGGGAACAGGGCATTCCAAACTACCAAGCCAATTCTTTACTGGAAAGGAAACAAGCTTCCGGGGACCGGTTTCTGGCATTACAGCCGTCTTCGGCCCGGCTTGCTTGAATCCTGATGGTGCAGTGAGCAAAGGACTCACATCTGAGCATACCCTTCCACACTTGTGGTGGCCAAAACGATTCAAAAGGGGGTGGTGATGGACAGAGTATCTGAATTAAGCAGAACACTCCTACCCAGTCAAAAGATCAGGGCTTGATCCATCACCGTTTTTTAGCTCACTGCACCATCCCAGTTCAGAACCTGGCTACATGCAAATTAGTCCGACCCTGGCCCAGTGCATCATGGGAACAGGGCAGACCAAACTACCAAGCCAATTCTTTACTGGAAAGCAAACAAGCTTCCGGGGACCGGTTTCTGGCATTACAGCTGTCTTCGGCCCGGCTTGCTTGAATCCTGATGGTGCAGTGAGCAAGGGACTCACATCTGAGCATACCCTTCCACACTTGTGGTGGTCAAAACGATTCAAAAGGGGGTGGTGATGGACAGAGTATCTGAATTAAGCAGAACACTCCTACCCAGTCAAAAGATCAGGGCTTGATCCATCACCGTTTTTTAGCTCACTGCACCATCCCAGTTCAGAACCTGGCTACATGCAAATTAGTCTGACCCTGGCCCAGTGCATCATGGGAACAGGGCAGACCAAACTACCAAGCCAATTCTTTACTGGAAAGGAAACAAGCTTCCGGGGACCGGTTTCTGGCATTACAGCCGTCTTCGGCCCGGCTTGCTTGAATCCTGATGGTGCAGTGAGCAAGGGACTCACATCTGAGCATACCCTTCCACACTTGTGGTGGCCAAAACGATTCAAAAGGGGGTGGTGATGGACAGAGTATCTGAATTAAGCAGAACACTCCTACCCAGTCAAAAGATCAGGGCTTGATCCATCACCGTTTTTTAGCTCACTGCACCATCCCAGTTCAGAACCTGGCTACATGCAAATTAGTCTGACCCTGGCCCAGTGCATCATGGGAACAGGGCAGACCAAACTACCAAGCCAATTCTTTACTGGAAAGGAAACAAGCTTCCGGGGACTGGTTTCTGGCATTACAGCCGTCTTCGGCCCGGCTTGCTTGAATCCTGATGGTGCAGTGAGCAAGGGACTCACATCTGAGCATACCCTTCCACACTTGTGGTGGCCAAAACGATTCAAAAGGGGGTGGTGATGGACAGAGTATCTGAATTAAGCAGAACACTCCTACCCAGTCAAAAGATCAGGGCTTGATCCATCACCGTTTTTTAGCTCACTGCACCATCCCAGTTCAGAACCTGGCTACATGCAAATTAGTCTGACCCTGGCCCAGTGCATCATGGGAACAGGGCATTCCAAACTACCAAGCCAATTCTTTACTGGAAAGGAAACAAGCTTCCGGGGACCGGTTTCTGGCATTACAGCCGTCTTCGGCCCGACTTGCTTGAATCCTGATGGTGCAGTGAGCAAAGGACTCACATCTGAGCATACCCTTCCACACTTGTGGTGGCCAAAACAATTCAAAAGGGGGTGGTGATGGACAGAGTATCTGAATTAAGCAGAACACTCCTACCCAGTCAAAAGATCAGGGCTTGATCCATCACCGTTTTTTAGCTCACTGCACCATCCCAGTTCAGAACCTGGCTACATGCAAATTAGTCTGACCCTGGCCCAGTGCATCATGGGAACAGGGCAGACCAAACTACCAAGCCAGTTCTTTACTGGAAAGGAAACAAGCTTCCGGGGACCGGTTTCTGGCATTACAGCCGTCTTCGGCCCGGCTTGCTTGAATCCTGATGGTGCAGTGAGCAAGGGACTCACATCTGAGCATACCCTTCCACACTTGTGGTGGCCAAAATGATTCAAAAGGGGGTGGTGATGGACAGAGTATCTGAATTAAGCAGAACACTCCTACCCAGTCAAAAGATCAGGGCTTGATCCATCACCGTTTTTTAGCTCACTGCACCATCCCAGTTCAGAACCTGGCTACATGCAAATTAGTCCGACCCTGGCCCAGTGCATCATGGGAACAGGGCAGACCAAACTACCAAGCCAATTCTTTACTGGAAAGGAAACAAGCTTCCGGGGACCGGTTTCTGGCATTACAGCCGTCTTCGGCCCGGCTTGCTTGAATCCTGATGGTGCAGTGAGCAAGGGACTCACATCTGAGCATACCCTTCCACACTTGTGGTGGCCAAAACGATTCAAAAGGGGGTGGTGATGGACAGAGTATCTGAATTAAGCAGAACACTCCTACCCAGTCAAAAGATCAGGGCTTGATCCATCACCGTTTTTTAGCTCACTGCACCATCCTAGTTCAGAACCTGGCTACATGCAAATTAGTCTGACCCTGGCCCAGTGCATCATGGGAACAGGGCAGACCAAACTACCAAGCCAATTCTTTACTGGAAAGGAAACAAGCTTCCGGGGACCGGTTTCTGGCATTACAGCCGTCTTCGGCCCGGCTTGCTTGAATCCTGATGGTGCAGTGAGCAAGGGACTCACATCTGAGCATACCCTTCCACACTTGTGGTGGCCAAAACGATTCAAAAGGGGGTGGTGATGGACAGAGTATCTGAATTAAGCAGAACACTCCTACCCAGTCAAAAGATCAGGGCTTGATCCATCACCGTTTTTTAGCTCACTGCACCATCCCAGTTCAGAACCTGGCTACATGCAAATTAGTCTGACCCTGGCCCAGTGCATCATGGGAACAGGGCAGACCAAACTACCAAGCCAATTCTTTACTGGAAAGGAAACAAGCTTCCGGGGACCGGTTTCTGGCATTACAGCCGTCTTCGGCCCGGCTTGCTTGAATCCTGATGGTGCAGTGAGCAAGGGACTCACATCTGAGCATACCCTTCCACACTTGTGGTGGCCAAAACGATTCAAAAGGGGGTGGTGATGGACAGAGTATCTGAATTAAGCAGAACACTCCTACCCAGTCAAAAGATCAGGGCTTGATCCATCACCGTTTTTTAGCTCACTGCACCATCCCAGTTCAGAACCTGGCTACATGCAAATTAGTCTGACCCTGGCCCAGTGCATCATGGGAACAGGGCAGACCAAACTACCAAGCCAATTCTTTACTGGAAAGGAAACAAGCTTCCGGGGACCGGTTTCTGGCATTACAGCCGTCTTCGGCCCGGCTTGCTTGAATCCTGATGGTGCAGTGAGCAAGGGACTCACATCTGAGCATACCCTTCCACACTTGTGGTGGCCAAAACGATTCAAAAGGGGGTGGTGATGGACAGAGTATCTGAATTAAGCAGAACACTCCTACCCAGTCAAAAGATCAATGCTTGATCCATCACCGTTTTTTAGCTCACTGCACCATCCCAGTTCAGAACCTGGCTACATGCAAATTAGTCTGACCCTGGCCCAGTGCATCATGGGAACAGGGCAGACCAAACTACCAAGCCAATTCTTTACTGGAAAGGAAACAAGCTTCCGGGGACCGGTTTCTGGCATTACAGCCGTTTTCGGCCCGGCTTGCTTGAATCCTGATGGTGCAGTGAGCAAGGGACTCACATCTGAGCATACCCTTCCACACTTGTGGTGGCCAAAACGATTCAAAAGTGGGTGGTGATGGACAGAGTATCTGAATTAAGCAGAACACTCCTACCCAGTCAAAAGATCAGGGCTTGATCCATCACCGTTTTTTAGCTCACTGCACCATCCCAGTTCAGAACCTGGCTACATGCAAATTAGTCTGACCCTGGCCCAGTGCATCATGGGAACAGGGCAGACCAAACTACCAAGCCAGTTCTTTACTGGAAAGGAAACAAGCTTCCGGGGACCGGTTTCTGGCATTACAGCCGTCTTCGGCCCGGCTTGCTTGAATCCTGATGGTGCAGTGAGCAAGGGACTCACATCTGAGCATACCCTTCCACACTTGTGGTGGCCAAAACGATTCAAAAGGGGGGGGTGATGGACAGAGTATCTGAATTAAGCAGAACACTCCTACCCAGTCAAAAGATCAGGGCTTGATCCATCACCGTTTTTTAGCTCACTGCACCATCCCAGTTCAGAACCTGGCTACATGCAAATTAGTCCGACCCTGGCCCAGTGCATCATGGGAACAGGGCAGACCAAACTACCAAGCCAATTCTTTACTGGAAAGGAAACAAGCTTCCGGGGACCGGTTTCTGGCATTACAGCCGTCTTCGGCCCGGCTTGCTTGAATCCTGATGGTGCAGTGAGCAAGGGACTCACATCTGAGCATACCCTTCCACACTTGTGGTGGCCAAAACTATTCAAAAGGGGGTGGTGATGGACAGAGTATCTGAATTAAGCAGAACACTCCTACCCAGTCAAAAGATCAGGGCTTGATCCATCACCGTTTTTTAGCTCACTGCACCATCCCAGTTCAGAACCTGGCTACATGCAAATTAGTCTGACCCTGGCCCAGTGCATCATGGGAACAGGGCAGACCAAACTACCAAGCCAATTCTTTACTGGAAAGGAAACAAGCTTCCGGGGACCGGTTTCTGGCATTACAGCCGTCTTCGGCCCGGCTTGCTTGAATCCTGATGGTGCAGTGAGCAAGGGACTCACATTTGAGCATACCCTTCCACACTTGTGGTGGCCAAAACGATTCAAAAGGGGGTGGTGATGGACAGAGTATCTGAATTAAGCAGAACACTCCTACCCAGTCAAAAGATCAGGGCTTGATCCATCACCGTTTTTTAGCTCACTGCACCATCCCAGTTCAGAACCTGGCTACATGCAAATTAGTCCGACCCTGGCCCAGTGCATCATGGGAACAGGGCAGACCAAACTACCAAGCCAATTCTTTACTGGAAAGGAAACAAGCTTCCGGGGACCGGTTTCTGGCATTACAGCCGTCTTCGGCCCGGCTTGCTTGAATTCTGATGGTGCAGTGAGCAAGGGACTCACATCTGAGCATACCCTTCCACACTTGTGGTGGCCAAAACGATTCAAAAGGGGGTGGTGATGGACAGAGTATCTGAATTAAGCAGAACACTCCTACCCAGTCAAAAGATCAGGGCTTGATCCATCACCGTTTTTTAGCTCACTGCACCATCCCAGTTCAGAACCTGGCTACATGCAAATTAGTCTGACCCTGGCCCAGTGCATCATGGGAACAGGGCAGACCAAACTACCAAGCCAATTCTTTACTGGAAAGGAAACAAGCTTCCGGGGACCGGTTTCTGGCATTACAGCCGTCTTCGGCCCGGCTTGCTTGAATCCTGATGGTGCAGTGAGCAAGGGACTCACATCTGAGCATACCCTTCCACACTTGTGGTGGCCAAAACGATTCAAAAGGGGGTGGTGATGGACAGAGTATCTGAATTAAGCAGAACACTCCTACCCAGTCAAAATATCAGTGCTTGATCCATCACCGTTTTTTAGCTCACTGCACCATCCCAGTTCAGAACCTGGCTACATGCAAATTAGTCTGACCCTGGCCCAGTGCATCATGGGAACAGGGCAGACCAAACTACCAAGCCAATTCTTTACTGGAAAGGAAACAAGCTTCCGGGGACCGGTTTCTGGCATTACAGCCGTTTTCGGCCCGGCTTGCTTGAATCCTGATGGTGCAGTGAGCAAGGGACTCACATCTGAGCATACCCTTCCACACTTGTGGTGGCCAAAACGATTCAAAAGGGGGTGGTGATGGACAGAGTATCTGAATTAAGCGGAACACTCCTACCCAGTCAAAAGATCAGGGCTTGATCCATCACCGTTTTTTAGCTCACTGCACCATCCCAGTTCAGAACCTGGCTACATGCAAATTAGTCTGACCCTGGCCCAGTGCATCATGGGAACAGGGCAGACCAAACTACCAAGCCAATTCTTTACTGGAAAGGAAACAAGCTTCCGGGGACCGGTTTCTGGCATTACAGCCGTCTTCGGCCCGGCTTGCTTGAATCCTGATGGTGCAGTGAGCAAGGGACTCACATCTGAGCATACCCTTCCACACTTGTGGTGGCCAAAACGATTCAAAAGGGGGTGGTGATGGACAGAGTATCTGAATTAAGCAGAACACTCCTACCCAGTCAAAAGATCAGGGCTTGATCCATCACCGTTTTTTAGCTCACTGCACCATCCCAGTTCAGAACCTGGCTACATGCAAATTAGTCTGACCCTGGCCCAGTGCATCATGGGAACAGGGCAGACCAAACTACCAAGCCAATTCTTTACTGGAAAGGAAACAAGCTTCCGGGGACCCCCCCCCCTTTTCTGAATCGTTTTTGGCCACTATAGGTGTGGCAGGGTATACTCAGACATGAGTCCCTTGCTCACTGCTCCATCAGGATTCAAGCAAGCCGGGCCGACTAGGCTGAAATGCCAGAAACCGGTCCCCGGTAGCTTGTCTCCTTTCTGGTGAAGAATTGGCTTGGTAGTTTGGTCTGCCCTGTTCCCATGATGCACTGGGCCAGGGACAGACCAATTTGCATATAGCCAGGTTCTGAGCTGGGATGGGGCAGTGAGCTAAATAACGGTGATGGATCAAGCCCTGATCTTTGGACTGGGTAAGAGTGGTCTGCTTAATGCAGACACTCTGTTCATCACCACCCCCTTTTCTGAATCGTTTTTGGCCACTATAGGTGTGGCAGGGTATACTCAGACATGAGTCCCTTGCTCACTGCTCCATCAGGATTCAAGCAAGCCGGGCCGACGAGGCTGAAATGCCAGAAACCGGTCCCCGGTAGCTTGTCTCCTTTCTGGTGAAGAATTGGCTTGGTAGTTTGGTCTGCCCTGTTCCCATGATGCACTGGGCCAGGGACAGACTAACTTGCATATAGCCAGGTTCTGAGCTGGGATGGGGCAGTGAGCTAAATAACGGTGATGGATCAAGCCCTGATCTTTGGACTGGGTAAGAGTGGTCTGCTTAATTCAGACACTCTGTTCATCACCACCCCCTTTTCTGAATCGTTTTTGGCCACTATAGGTGTGGCAGGGTATACTCAGACATGAGTCCCTTGCTCACTGCTCCATCAGGATTCAAGCAAGCCGTGCCGACGAGGCTGAAATGCCAGAAACCGGTCCCCGGTAGCTTGTCTCCTTTCTGGTGAAGAATTGGCTTGGTAGTTTGGTCTGCCCTGTTCCCATGATGCACTGGGCCAGGGACAGACTAATTTGCATATAGCCAGGTTCTGAGCTGGGATGGGGCAGTGAGCTAAAGAACGGTGATGGATCAAGCCCTGATCTTTGGACTGGGTAAGAGTGGTCTGCTTAATTCAGACACTCTGTTCATCACCTCCCCCTTTTCTGAATCGTTTTTGGCCACTATAGGTGTGGCAGGGTATACTCAGACATGAGTCCCTTGCTCACTGCTCCATCAGGATTCAAGCAAGCCGGGCCGACGAGGCTGAAATGCCAGAAACCGGTCCCCGGTAGCTTGTCTCCTTTCTGGTGAAGAATTGGCTTGGTAGTTTGGTCTGCCCTGTTCCCATGATGCACTGGGCCAGGGACAGACTAATTTGCATATAGCCAGGTTCTGAGCTGGGATGGGGCAGTGAGCTAAATAACGGTGATGAATCAAGCCCTGATCTTTGGACTGGGTAAGAGTGGTCTGCTTAATTCAGACACTCTGTTCATCACCACCCCCTTTTCTGAATCGTTTTTGGCCACTATAGGTGTGGCAGGGTATACTCAGACATGAGTCCCTTGCTCACTGCTCCATCAGGATTCAAGCAAGCCGGGCCGACGAGGCTGAAATGCCAGAAACCGGTCCCCGGTAGCTTGTCTCCTTTCTGGTGAAGAATTGGCTTGGTAGTTTGGTCTGCCCTGTTCCCATGATGCACTGGGCCAGGGACAGACTAATTTGCATATAGCCAGGTTCTGAGCTGGGATGGGGCAGTGAGCTAAATAACGGTGATGGATCAAGCCCTGATCTTTGGACTGGGTAAGAGTGGTCTGCTTAATTCAGACACTCTGTTCATCACCACCCCCTTTTCTGAATCGTTTTTGGCCACTATAGGTGTGGCAGGGTATACTCAGACATGAGTCCCTTGCTCACTGCTCCATCAGGATTCAAGCAAGCCGGGCCGACGAGGCTGAAATGCCAGAAACCGGTCCCCGGTAGCTTGTCTCCTTTCTGGTGAAGAATTGGCTTGGTAGTTTGGTCTGCCCTGTTCCCATGATGCACTGGGCCAGGGACAGACTAATTTGCATATAGCCAGGTTCTGAGCTGGGATGGGGCAGTGAGCTAAATAACGGTGATGGATCAAGCCCTGATCTTTGGACTGGGTAAGAGTGGTCTGCTTAATTCAGACACTCTGTTCATCACCACCCCCTTTTCTGAATCGTTTTTGGCCACTATAGGTGTGGCAGGGTATACTCAGACATGAGTCCCTTGCTCACTGCTCCATCAGGATTCAAGCAAGCCGGGCCGACGAGGCTGAAATGCCAGAAACCGGTCCCCGGTAGCTTGTCTCCTTTCTGGTGAAGAATTGGCTTGGTAGTTTGGTCTGCCCTGTTCCCATGATGCACTGGGCCAGGGACAGACCAATTTGCATATAGCCAGGTTCTGAGCTGGGATGGGGCAGTGAGCTAAATAACGGTGATGGATCAAGCCCTGATCTTTGGACTGGGTAAGAGTGGTCTGCTTAATTCAGACACTCTGTTCATCACCACCCCCTTTTCTGAATCGTTTTTGGCCACTATAGGTGTGGCAGGGTATACTCAGACATGAGTCCCTTGCTCACTGCTCCATCAGGATTCAAGCAAGCCGGGCCGACGAGGCTGAAATGCCAGAAACCGGTCCCCGGTAGCTTGTCTCCTTTCTGGTGAAGAATTGGCTTGGTAGTTTGGTCTGCCCTGTTCCCATGATGCACTGGGCAGGGACAGACTAACTTGCATATAGCCAGGTTCTGAGCTGGGATGGGGCAGTGAGCTAAATAACGGTGATGGATCAAGCCCTGATCTTTGGACTGGGTAAGAGTGGTCTGCTTAATTCAGACACTCTGTTCATCACCACCCCCTTTTCTGAATCGTTTTTGGCCACTATAGGTGTGGCAGGGTATACTCAGACATGAGTCCCTTGCTCACTGCTCCATCAGGATTCAAGCAAGCCGGGCCGACGAGGCTGAAATGCCAGAAACCGGTCCCCGGTAGCTTGTCTCCTTTCTGGTGAAGAATTGGCTTGGTAGTTTGGTCTGCCCTGTTCCCATGATGCACTGGGCCAGGGACAGACTAATTTGCATATAGCCAGGTTCTGAGCTGGGATGGGGCAGTGAGCTAAAGAACGGTGATGGATCAAGCCCTGATCTTTGGACTGGGTAAGAGTGGTCTGCTTAATTCAGACACTCTGTTCATCACCTCCCCCTTTTCTGAATCGGTTTTGGCCACTATAGGTGTGGCAGGGTATACTCAGACATGAGTCCCTTGCTCACTGCTCCATCAGGATTCAAGCAAGCCGGGCCGACGAGGCTGAAATGCCAGAAACCGGTCCCCGGTAGCTTGTCTCCTTTCTGGTGAAGAATTGGCTTGGTAGTTTGGTCTACCCTGTTCCCATGATGCACTGGGCCAGGGACAGACTAATTTGCATATAGCCAGGTTCTGAGCTGGGATGGGGCAGTGAGCTAAATAACGGTGATGGATCAAGCCCTGATCTTTGGACTGGGTAAGAGTGGTCTGCTTAATTCAGACACTCTGTTCATCACCACCCCCTTTTCTGAATCGTTTTTGGCCACTATAGGTGTGGCAGGGTATACTCAGACATGAGTCCCTTGCTCACTGCTCCATCAGGATTCAAGCAAGCCGGGCCGACGAGGCTGAAATGCCAGAAACCGGTCCCCGGTAGCTTGTCTCCTTTCTGGTGAAGAATTGGCTTGGTAGTTTGGTCTGCCCTGTTCCCATGATGCACTGGGCCAGGGACAGACTAATTTGCATATAGCCAGGTTCTGAGCTGGGATGGGGCAGTGAGCTAAATAACGGTGATGGATCAAGCCCTGATCTTTGGACTGGGTAAGAGTGGTCTGCTTAATTCAGACACTCTGTTCATCACCACCCCCTTTTCTGAATCGTTTTTGGCCACTATAGGTGTGGCAGGGTATACTCAGACATGAGTCCCTTGCTCACTGCTCCATCAGGATTCAAGCAAGCCGGGCCGACGAGGCTGAAATGCCAGAAACCGGTCCCCGGTAGCTTGTCTCCTTTCTGGTGAAAAATTGGCTTGGTAGTTTGGTCTGCCCTGTTCCCATGATGCACTGGGCCAGGGACAGACTAATTTGCATATAGCCAGGTTCTGAGCTGGGATGGGGCAGTGAGCTAAATAACGGTGATGGATCAAGCCCTGATCTTTGGACTGGGTAAGAGTGGTCTGCTTAATTCAGACACTCTGTTCATCACCCCCCCCTTTTCTGAAAGTTTTTGGCCACTATAGGTGTGGCAGGGTATACTCAGACATGAGTCCCTTGCTCACTGCTCCATCAGGATTCAAGCAAGCCGGGCCGACGAGGCGGAAATGCCAGAAACCGGTCCCCAGTAGCTTGTCTCCTTTCTGGTGAAGATTTGGCTTGGTAGTTTGGTCTGCCCTGTTCCCATGATGCACTGGGCCAGGGACAGACTAATTTGCATATAGCCAGGTTCTGAACTGGGATGGGGCAGTGAGCTAAATAACGGTGATGGATCAAGCCCTGATCTTTGGACTGGGTAAGAGTGGTCTGCTTAATTCAGACACTCTGTTCATCACCACCCCCTTTTCTGAATCGTTTTTGGCCACTATAGGTGTGGCAGGGTATACTCAGACATGAGTCCCTTGCTCACTGCTCCATCAGGATTCAAGCAAGCCGGGCCGACGAGGCTGAAATGCCAGTAACCGGTCCCGGATAGCTTGTCTCCTTTCTGGTGAAGAATTGGCTTGGTAGTTTGGTCTGCCCTGTTCCCATGATGCACTGGGCCAGGGACAGACTAATTTGCATATAGCCAGGTTCTGAGCTGGGATGGGGCAGTGAGCTAAATAACGGTGATGGATCAAGCCCTGATCTTTGGACTGGGTAAGAGTGGTCTGCTTAATTCAGACACTCTGTTCATCACCACCCCCTTTTCTGAATCGTTTTTGGCCACTATAGGTGTGGCAGGGTATACTCAGACATGAGTCCCTTGCTCACTGCTCCATCAGGATTCAAGCAAGCCGGGCCGACGAGGCTGAAATGCCAGAAACCGGTCCCCGGTAGCTTGTCTCCTTTCTGGTGAAGAATTGGCTTGGTAGTTTGGTCTGCCCTGTTCCCATGATGCACTGGGCCAGGGACAGACTAATTTGCATATAGCCAGGTTCTGAGCTGGGATGGGGCAGTGAGCTTAATAACGGTGATGGATCAAGCCCTGATCTTTGGACTGGGTAAGAGTGGTCTGCTTAATTCAGACACTCTGTTCATCACCACCCCCTTTTCTGAATCGTTTTTGGCCACTATAGGTGTGGCAGGGTATACTCAGACATGAGTCCCTTGCTCACTGCTCCATCAGGATACAAGCAAGCCGGGCCGACGAGGCTGAAATGCCAGAAACCGGTCCCCGGTAGCTTGTCTCCTTTCTGGTGAAGAATTGGCTTGGTAGTTTGGTCTGCCCTGTTCCCATGATGCACTGGGCCAGGGACAGACTAATTTGCATATAGCCAGGTTCTGAGCTGGGATGGGGCAGTGAGCTAAATAACGGTGATGGATCAAGCCCTGATCTTTGGACTGGGTAAGAGTGGTCTGCTTAATTCAGACACTCTGTTCATCACCACCGCCTTTTCTGAATCGTTTTTGGCCACTATAGGTGTGGCAGGGTATACTCAGACATGAGTCCCTTGCTCACTGCTCCATCAGGATTCAAGCAAGCCGGGCCGAGGAGGCTGAAATGCCAGAAACCGGTCCCCGGTAGCTTGTCTCCTTTCTGGTGAAGAATTGGCTTGGTAGTTTGGTCTGCCCTGTTCCCATGATGCACTGGGCCAGGGACAGACTAATTTGCATATAGCCAGGTTCTGAGCTGGGATGGGGCAGTGAGCTAAATAACGGTGATGGATCAAGCCCTGATCTTTGGACTGGGTAAGAGTGGTCTGCTTAATTCAGACACTCTGTTCATCACCACCCCCTTTTCTGAATCATTTTTGGCCACTATAGGTGTGGCAGGGTATACTCAGACATGAGTCCCTTGCTTACTGCTCCATCAGGATTCAAGCAAGCCGGGCCGACGAGGCTGAAATGCCAGAAACCGGTCCCCGGTAGCTTGTCTCCTTTCTGGTGAAGAATTGGCTTGGTAGTTTGGTCTGCCCTGTTCCCATGATGCACTGGGCCAGGGACAGACTAATTTGCATATAGCCAGGTTCTGAGCTGGGATGGGGCAGTGAGCTAAATAACGGTGATGGATCAAGCAGCCCTGATCATTGGACTGGGTAAGAGTGGTCTGCTTAATTCAGACACTCTGTTCATCACCACCCCCTTTTCTGAATCGTTTTTGGCCACTATAGGTGTGGCAGGGTATACTCAGACATGAGTCCCTTGCTCACTGCTCCATCAGGATTCAAGCAAGCCGGGCCGACGAGGCTGAAATGCCAGAAACCGGTCCCCGGTAGCTTGTCTCCTTTCTGGTGAAGAATTGGCTTGGTAGTTTGGTCTGCCCTGTTCCCATGATGAACTGGGCCAGGGACAGACTAATTTGCATATAGCCAGGTTCTGAGCTGGGATGGGGCAGTGAGCTAAATAACGGTGATGGATCAAGCCCTGATCTTTGGACTGGGTAAGAGTGGTCTGCTTAATTCAGACACTCTGTTCATCACCACCCCCTTTTCTGAATCGTTTTTGGCCACTATAGGTGTGGCAGGGTATACTCAGACATGAGTCCCTTGCTCACTGCTCCATTAGGATTCAAGCAAGCCGGGCCGACGAGGCTGAAATGCCAGAAACCGGTCCCCGGTAGCTTGTCTCCTTTCTGGTGAAGAATTGGCTTGGTAGTTTGGTCTGCCCTGTTCCCATGATGTACTGGGCCAGGGACAGACTAATTTGCATATAGCCAGGTTCTGAGCTGGGATGGGGCAGTGAGCTAAATAACGGTGATGGATCAAGCCCTGATCTTTGGACTGGGTAAGAGTGGTCTGCTTAATTCAGACACTCTGTTCATCACCACCCCCTTTTCTGAATCGTTGTTGGCCACTATAGGTGTGGCAGGGTATACTCAGACATGAGTACCTTGCTCACTGCTCCATCAGGATTCAAGCAAGCCGGGCCGACGAGGCTGAAATGCCAGAAACCGGTCCCCGGTAGCTTGTCTCCTTTCTGGTGAAGAATTGGCTTGGTAGTTTGGTCTGCCCTGTTCCCATGATGCACTGGGCCAGGGACAGACTAATTTGCATATAGCCAGGTTCTGAGCTGGGATGGGGCAGTGAGCTAAATAACGGTGATGGATCAAGCCCTGATCTTTGGACTGGGTAAGAGTGGTCTGCTTAATTCAGACACTCTGTTCATCACCACCCCCTTTTCTGAATCGTTTTTGGCCACTATAGGTGTGGCAGGGTATACTCAGACATGAGTCCCTTGCTCACTGCTCCATCAGGATTCAAGCAAGCCGGGCCGACGAGGCTGAAATGCCAGAAACCGGTCCCCGGTAGCTTGTCTCCTTTCTGGTGAAGAATTGGCTTGGTAGTTTGGTCTGCCCTGTTCCCATGATGCACTGGGCCAGGGACAGACTAATTTGCATATAGCCAGGTTCTGAGCTGGGATGGGGCAGTGAGCTAAATAACGGTGATGGATCAAGCCCTGATCTTTGGACTGGGTAAGAGTGGTCTGCTTAATTCAGACACTCTGTTCATCACCACCCCCTTTTCTGAATCGTTTTTGGCCACTATAGGTGTGGCAGGGTATACTCAGACATGAGTCCCTTGCTCACTGCTCCATCAGGATTCAAGCAAGCCGGGCCGACGAGGCTGAAATGCCAGAAACCGGTCCCCGGTAGCTTGTCTCCTTTCTGGTGAAGAATTGACTTGGTAGTTTGGTCTGCCCTGTTCCCATGATGCACTGGGCCAGGGACAGACTAATTTGCATATAGCCAGGTTCTGAGCTGGGATGGGGCAGTGAGCTAAATAACGGTGATGGATCAAGCCCTGATCTTTGGACTGGGTAAGAGTGGTCTGCTTAATTCAGACACTCTGTTCATCACCACCCCCTTTTCTGAATCGTTTTTGGCCACTATAGGTGTGGCAGGGTATACTCAGACATGAGTCCCTTGCTCACTGCTCCATCAGGATTCAAGCAAGCCGGGCCGACGAGGCTGAAATGCCAGAAACCGATCCCCGGTAGCTTGTCTCCTTTCTGGTGAAGAATTGGCTTGGTAGTTTGGTCTGCCCTGTTCCCATGATGCACTGCGCCAGGGACAGACTAATTTGCATATAGCCAGGTTCTGAGCTGGGATGGGGCAGTGAGCTAAATAACGGTGATGGATCAAGCCCTGATCTTTGGACTGGGTAAGAGTGGTCTGCTTAATTCAGACACTCTGTTCATCACCACCCCCTTTTCTGAATCGTTTTTGGCCACTATAGGTGTGGCAGGGTATACTCAGACATGAGTCCCTTGCTCACTGCTCCATCAGGATTCAAGCAAGCCGGGCCGACGAGGCTGAAATGCCAGAAACCGGTCCCCGGTAGCTTGTCTCCTTTCTGGTGAAGAATTGGCTTGGTAGTTTGGTCTGCCCTGTTCCCATGATGCACTGGGCCAGGGACAGACTAATTTGCATATAGCCAGGTTCTGAGCTGGGATGGGGCAGTGAGCTAAATAACTGTGATGGATCAAGCCCTGATCTTTGGACTGGGTAAGAGTGGTCTGCTTAATTCAGACACTCTGTTCATCACCACCCCCTTTTCTGAATCGTTTTTGGCCACTATAGGTGTGGCAGGGTATACTCAGACATGAGTCCCTTGCTCACTGCTTCATCAGGATTCAAGCAAGCCGGGCCGACGAGGCTGAAATGCCAGAAACCGGTCCCCGGTAGCTTGTCTCCTTTCTGGTGAAGAATTGGCTTGGTAGTTTGGTCTGCCCTGTTCCCATGATGCACTGGGCCAGGGACAGACTAGTTTGCATATAGCCAGGTTCTGAGCTGGGATGGGGCAGTGAGCTAAATAACGGTGATGGATCAAGCCCTGATCTTTGGACTGGGTAAGAGTGGTCTGCTTAATTCAGACACTCTGTTCATCACCACCCCCTTTTCTGAATCGTTTTTGGCCACTATAGGTGTGGCAGGGTATACTCAGACATGAGTCCCTTGCTCACTGCTCCATCAGGATTCAAGCAAGCCGGGCCGACGAGGCTACCGGTCCTCGGTAGCTTGTCTCCTTTCTGGTGAAGAATTGGCTTGGTAGTTTGGTCTGCCCTGTTCCCATGATGCACTGGGCCAGGGACAGACTAATTTGCATATAGCCAGGTTCTGAGCTGGGATGGGGCAGTGAGCTAAATAACGGTGATGGATAAAGCCCTGATCTTTGGACTGGGTAAGAGTGGTCTGCTTAATTCAGACACTCTGTTCATCACTACCCCCTTTCTTTTCTGAATCGTTTTTGGCCACTATAGGTGTGGCAGGGTATACTCAGACATGAGTCCCTTGCTCACTGCTCCATCAGGATTCAAGCAAGTCGGGCCGACGAGGCTGAAATGCCAGAAACCGGTCCCCGGTAGCTTGTCTCCTTTCTGGTGAAGAATTGGCTTGGTAGTTTGGTCTGCCCTGTTCCCATGATGCACTGGGCCAGGGACAGACTAATTTGCATATAGCCAGGTTCTGAGCTGGGATGGGGCAGTGAGCTAAATAACGGTGATGGATCAAGCCCTGATCTTTGGACTGGGTAAGAGTGGTCTGCTTAATTCAGACACTCTGTTCATCACCACCCCCTTTTCTGAATCGTTTTTGGCCACTATAGGTGTGGCAGGGTATACTCAGACATGAGTCCCTTGCTCACTGCTCCATCAGGATTCAAGCAAGCCGGGCCGACGAGGCTGAAATGCCAGAAACCGGTCCCCGGTAGCTTGTCTCCTTTCTGGTGAAGAATTGGCTTGGTAGTTTGGTCTGCCCTGTTCCCATGATGCACTGGGCCACGGACAGACTAATTTGCA
Organism: Lissotriton helveticus; assembly: GCF_964261635.1. Lineage (NCBI taxonomy): Eukaryota > Metazoa > Chordata > Amphibia > Caudata > Salamandridae > Lissotriton > Lissotriton helveticus. Next base: position 511,107,403 of record NC_136070.1, on the reverse strand, counting down.
TATAGCCAGGTTCTGAGCTGGGATGGGGCAGTGAGCTAAATAACGGTGATGGATCAAGCCCTGATCTTTGGACTGGGTAAGAGTGGTCTGCTTAATTCAGACACTCTGTTCATCACCACCCCCTTTTCTGAATCGTTTTTGGCCACTATAGGTGTGGCAGGGTATACTCAGACATGAGTCCCTTGCTCACTGCTCCATCAGGATTCAAGCAAGCCGGGCCGACGAGGCTGAAATGCCAGAAACCGGTCCCCGGTAGCTTGTCTCCTTTCTGGTGAAGAATTGGCTTGGTAGTTTGGTCTGCCCTGTTCCCATGATGCACTGGGCCAGGGACAGACTAATTTGCATATAGCCAGGTTCTGAGCTGGGATGGGGCAGTGAGCTAAATAACGGTGATGGATCAAGCCCTGATCTTTGGACTGGGTAAGAGTGGTCTGCTTAATTCAGACACTCTGTTCATCACCACCCCCTTTTCTGAATCGTTTTTGGCCACTATAGGTGTGGCAGGGTATACTCAGACATGAGTCCCTTGCTCACTGCTCCATCAGGATTCAAGCAAGCCGGGCCGACGAGGCTGAAATGCCAGAAACCGATCCCCGGTAGCTTGTCTCCTTTCTGGTGAAGAATTGGCTTGGTAGTTTGGTCTGCCCTGTTCCCATGATGCACTGGTCCAGGGACAGACTAATTTGCATATAGCCAGGTTCTGAGCTGGGATGGGGCAGTGAGCTAAATAACGGTGATGGATCAAGCCCTGATCTTTGGACTGGGTAAGAGTGGTCTGCTTAATTCAGACACTCTGTTCATCACCACCCCCTTTTCTGAATCGTTTTTGGCCACTATAGGTGTGGCAGGGTATACTCAGACATGAGTCCCTTGCTCACTGCTCCATCAGGATTCAAGCAAGCCGGGCCGACAAGGCTGAAATGCCAGAAACCGGTCCCCGGTAGCTTGTCTCCTTTCTGGTGAAGAATTGGCTTGGTAGTTTGGTCTGCCCTGTTCCCATGATGCACTGGGCCAGGGACAGACTAATTTGCATATAGCCAGGTTCTGAGCTGGGATGGGGCAGTGAGCTAAATAACGGTGATGGATCAAGCCCTGATCTTTGGACTGGGTAAGAGTGGTCTGCTTAATTCAGACACTCTGTTCATCACCACCCCCTTTTCTGAATCGTTTTTGGCCACTATAGGTGTGGCAGGGTATACTCAGATATGAGTCCCTTGCTCACTGCTCCATCAGGATTCAAGCAAGCCGGGCCGACGAGGCTGAAATGCCAGAATCCGGTCCCCGGTAGCTTGTCTCCTTTGTGGTGAAGAATTGGCTTGGTAGTTTGGTCTGCCCTGTTCCCATGATGCACTGGGCCAGGGACAGACTAATTTGCATATAGCCAGGTTCTGAGCTGGGATGGGGCAGTGAGCTAAATAACGGTGATGGATCAAGCCCTGATCTTTGGACTGGGTAAGAGTGGTCTGCTTAATTCAGACACTCTGTTCATCACCACCCCCTTTTCTGAATCGTTTTTGGCCACTATAGGTGTGGCAGGGTATACTCAGACATGAGTCCCTTGCTCACTGCTCCATCAGGATTCAAGCAAGCCGGGCCGACGAGGCTGAAATGCCAGAAACCGGTCCCCGGTAGCTTGTCTCCTTTCTGGTGAAGAATTGGCTTGGTAGTTTGGTCTGCCCTGTTCCCATGATGAACTGGGCCAGGGACAGACTAATTTGCATATAGCCAGGTTCTGAGCTGGGATGGGGCAGTGAGCTAAATAACGGTGATGGATCAAGCCCTGATCTTTGGACTGGGTAAGAGTGGTCTGCTTAATTCAGACACTCTGTTCATCACCACCCCCTTTTCTGAATCGTTTTTGGCCACTATAGGTGTGGCAGGGTATACTCAGACATGAGTCCCTTGCTCACTGCTCCATCAGGATTCAAGCAAGCCGGGCCGACGAGGCTGAAATGCCAGAAACCGGTCCCCGGTAGCTTGTCTCCTTTCTGGTGAAGAATTGGCTTGGTAGTTTGGTCTGCCCTGTTCCCATGATGCACTGGGCCAGGGACAGACTAATTTGCATATAGCCAGGTTCTGAGCTGGGATGGGGCAGTGAGCTAAATAACGGTGATGGATCAAGCCCTGATCTTTGGACTGGGTAAGAGTGGTCTGCTTAATTCAGACACTCTGTTCATCACCACCCCCTTTTCTGAATCGTTTTTGGCCACTATAGGTGTGGCAGGGTATACTCAGACATGAGTCCCTTGCTCACTGCTCCATCAGGATTCAAGCAAGCCGGGCCGACGAGGCTGAAATGCCAGAAACCGGTCCCCGGTAGCTTGTCTCCTTTCTGGTGAAGAATTGGCTTGGTAGTTTGGTCTGCCCTGTTCCCATGATGCACTGGGCCAGGGACAGACTAATTTGCATATAGCCAGGTTCTGAGCTGGGATGGGGCAGTGAGCTAAATAATGGTGATGGATCAAGCCCTGATCTTTGGACTGGGTAAGAGTGGTCTGCTTAATTCAGACACTCTGTTCATCACCACCCCCTTTTCTGAATCGTTTTTGGCCACTATAAGTGTGGCAGGGTATACTCAGACATGAGTCCCTTGCTCACTGCTCCATCAGGATTCAAGCAAGCCGGGCTGACGAGGCTGAAATGCCAGAAACCGGTCCCCGGTAGCTTGTCTCCTTTCTGGTGAAGAATTGGCTTGGTAGTTTGGTCTGCCCTGTTCCCATGATGCACTGGGCCAGGGACAGACTAATTTGCATATAGCCAGGTTCTGAGCTGGGATGGGGCAGTGAGCTAAATAACGGTGATGGATCAAGCCCTGATCTTTGGACTGGGTAAGAGTGGTCTGCTTAATTCAGACACTCTGTTCATCACCACCCCCTTTTCTGAATCGTTTTTGGCCACTATAGGTGTGGCAGGGTATACTCAGACATGAGTCCCTTGCTCACTGCTCCATCAGGATTCAAGCAAGCCGGGCCGACGAGGCTGAAATGCCAGAAACCGGTCCCCGGTAGCTTGTCTCCTTTCTGGTGAAGAATTGGCTTGGTAGTTTGGTCTGCCCTGTTCCCATGATGCACTGGGCCAGGGACAGACTAATTTGCATATAGCCAGGTTCTGAGCTGGGATGGGGCAGTGAGCTAAATAACGGTGATGGATCAAGCCCTGATCTTTGGACTGGGTAAGAGTGGTCTGCTTAATTCAGACACTCTGTTCATCACCACCCCCTTTTCTGAATCGTTTTTGGCCACTATAGGTGTGGCAGGGTATACTCAGACATGAGTCCCTTGCTCACTGCTCCATCAGGATTCAAGCAAGCCGGGCCGACGAGGCTGAAATGCCAGAAACTGGTCCCCGGTAGCTTGTCTCCTTTCTGGTGAAGAATTGGCTTGGTAGTTTGGTCTGCCCTGTTCCCATGATGCACTGGGCCAGGGACAGACTAATTTGCATATAGCCAGGTTCTGAGCTGGGAAGGGGCAGTGAGCTAAATAACGGTGATGGATCAAGCCCTGATCTTTGGACTGGGTAAGAGTGGTCTGCTTAATTCAGACACTCTGTTCATCACCACCCCCTTTTCTGAATTGCGTAGGGTGTTTACGGCGCAGTGAGACAGATGACCAACAAGGGAGTGATATACGGCGTGGGGAATAGAAGTACCATGGTTTTGGCAATCTATGCCAAATTGCAGAATGAATTGAGATCGGGCAGGTTTGATCCAAGGTGCGTGACAGTGACCTGGAAGAGAATTCTACAGATGATATGATGTGTGGTGGGGGAGACCCAAAGGCTGGAATTGGGTCAAAGGAACATATGCTTACCCAGAGGCTACGGGTATGTCGGATTCACACAATAAGGGGAAGGTGCCGTCGCGGATGGCGATATTCGGCAATTCCTGAAAGAGAGGGGGCGGAACAAGACTAAGTATCCTGGGCACCAGGGGCGGTTGATCTAATGCGGAGGGAGGGGAGGGGCAATGACTTACTGAGTAGATACTCGTGGTCTTCGCCGGTCGGTGGGGTCTCGCGGGGATCTCTGTAAGAGTGAAGTGTTTGGGAAGCTTTATGCAGTAGTTGATTGGTCACGTGGGCGGTCTGGAATAGGTCAATTATGTAGACATGCAGTGCGGTTGAAAGTGGCGGCCATCTTAGAAGGGAACACGCTAGTGTGCAATATAATGAATTAATTGCAGAGCAAAGGTCAACGTGCAATACTGAAGCAGCGGAATGCATTTTGAAAACAATTACAGTGAACCTATGGGTTAAAAGCCATGTATTACAAGGTTCACGGTTACCATGAAAGAGACAATAGGGGACGTGTAGTACATACACAGTGGTGGCGGCCATCTTAGAAGGGAGCGCGCTGGTGTGGAATATCCATATGAAGAGTTCCATGCAGAAAGCGTCGGCCATCTTAAGAGGGAGCGCGCTAGTGTAGAATTGCCATGTGATGAGTATCATACAGGGCAATAATAATCAGTGTGCAATCACAAGTCAACGGTTTGGGAGACAATTGCAGTGGACTTATGGGTTTTAAGCCTAGTACTCCAAGGCTTACGGTTAACATAGAGGTGACAATAGGGGACGTGTGGTACAATCAGGGTAGCGGCGGCCATGGTGGGAGGGAGGGTGTGATTGAAGATACAGTGTCACCGATAGATAAGGAGAGAATAGGGACACAGAGAAGCATGTAGAATTACAGAGGCATAAAGTAATAATTCTTGAATACAAATTCTGAGAACACAATAAGTAACCATCTGACGGTTACCACATTAATAAACCAGAAATTGAGTGGCCGGCATCTTGGGAAGGAATTACGTATGTACAGAATAACGAGGGGGGGGGGAATCTTTGCATAAAAACGCAGCAGTAAGTGGTTGTATCACAGTCTAATTTGCTCAGAGATGGCTTATCAGGGAAGTAAGGTATAATCCTCAAGGCGATTCAGTCCATTGCGGATGCTGTTAGTGCGCAGTATCCAGTTCAATTCCTCTTTATTCAGTAATTGGGCCATGTCTGCTCCTCTTGGTGGTGGTTTGATGGCAGTAATAATGGTCCAAGTAAAGTCCTTTTCATTGTGTCCCATGGCCTGGAAATGTTCGACTAATGGCGCATTCAGGGTACTTCATCGAATCCTGCTGCGATCTTGGCCAATTCGTAGCTTGATTTTTTGTGTTGTTTGCCCCATATAGATTTTCATACAGGGACAAAAGATGGCATACACGACATTTGATGAATTACAGTTAGTGAAGTATCTTCTCTCATACTTAAGTGTCTCATACATAAATGTCGTTCCTTCGATTGTGGATTCACAAGCTATACATTTGGCACATTTCATGTGGCCTGTAAGGGTGGGTAGGCCCCATGCATCATGTATCGTATCTCTAGGTGTGGGTTGAGGAAGAGCCGCCCTTACAAGGTGATCTTTAATGTTTTTTGCTCTTTTGAATGCAAACATAGGGCGTTCTATACCTAGTACACCGGCATTAAGTACTGGCCAGTGTTTTAGTAGGCATTTCCGTATGGCATTGGATGCTGGGGAGAAGGTTGTGACACAGATAAGTCTATCCTGGTGTTTCTTGGGCCTTGGTTCCAGGAGGACATCCCTGGGACAGTACCAGGCTCTTTTGAGAGAGCGACGCACAAGTTTGCGAGGGTTGCCTCGGTTGCCGAGTTTGTTACTGAGTGTCTTTGCCTCAGCAAAATAGTCTTCCTTGAAGTAACAATTTCGTCGAATATGGAGAAATTGTGAATAGGGGAGTGAGTCTCCCAAGGCCCGGGGGTGGTGGCTACTATAGCTGAGCAAGGTTTTGTGCTCTGTAGGTTTTCGGTGAAGACTAGTGGTAAGGCGACCATCTTGATGTTTAACTTCAAGGTCAAGGAAGGGAATAGACTCTTTGCTTACAGATAGTGTGTATTTAAGGCCTCCGCTATTGTTATTGAGCCAATGAAGCATTTGTGTGAGGGATTCAGCTGAGTCTGTCCAAAGCATAAAAATGTCATCAATGTATCGTTTCCACAGGGCTATGCCACTGTGGAAAGGATTGGATGAATTCAGAATGTTACACATTTCAAGGTTGTCCATGTATAAAATTGCTAAGTTGGGAGCAAAAATAGCTCCCATGGATGTCCCATGTACCTGCCCGTAAAACTGATTCTCGAATAAGAAAAAGTTTTTCATCAGGCAGATTTCTAGAAGTTGAAGGATGAATAGTGTGGGAAGATTGTGTGGGCGTGGGCGTCTATTTAAAACTCCCTCAATGACACGCAGTGACTCTATCTATGGAATATTCTTATAGAGTGATTCCACATCCAGCGTGCACATTGTGCAGGATGTGGGAAAAAAAGGGATGTTCTTAAAACAAGTTAATCATGGACATACTGTCCCTTATAAAGCAATGCGTTTGTGGGACAAACTCTTTGATAAAGAAATCAATATATTTCCGAGGGGCTCCAATATGGAGCCACACCCATAGACAATAGGGCGGCCTGGAGGTGTTTCAGGGTTTTTATTAATTTCGGGCAAGCATAGGAATCACCGGTATTCTGGGTGACTTTGTGTTAAGAAATTTGTGCTCTTTTTTAGATAGGTAGCCAGATTCAAGGCCGTCGTTGCTAACATGTCAAATCAATTTTTGTATTTCTTTTGTAGGGTTGCAAGGTAATGTACAATAATGGTCGGTGTTACTCAGTTGTCTAAGGATCTCGTTTCTGTAATTATCTATCCCTTGATTAACGATTCTACCGACTTTGTCAGCGGGTTTAATGACTAGGGATGAGTTGTTTTTAAGTGAGGACAAGGCATTTTATTTTGGTTATCGAGATATTGTAGGGTACAAAGGATTTCTGTTTTTCCAGAGATGCCAGATCTTTAAGGACAATTTTCTCAAATGTAGGAATTTCAGGTGGGATCATTCCAGCTGTGGGTAAGAATTTTGATGGTGGTTTGAATTGGGTATTTGAAATCTTAGCTGGAGAGGGGTTCAATAGGAAATAGCTATGTAGCCAGATTTTCCTGAAGAATTTCAGCAGTTCAGTTTGGGCGTCCAAATAATTAGGAAGGATGGTCGGGACAAATGAGAGCCCTTTGTTAAGCAAGGACAACCCACCAGTTGACAGTTGATGTTGGGTAAAGTTAAAGATGGGTAGCAAGGTATTGGTTTGGGGTATGTTGTCATCAATGCCACTTAGGTCATCATTGAGGTTATTGTCAGTTTCCAATGGTAATGTTGGCGGCGTGTGAATTGTTCGCCTGGGGGGGTTGGGCCAACTTTGCAACTGTTTCCCTCTCCCACCTCTTGGGGGTTCCGGCTGGCCTCTGCCTAAAAAATTCCTGTTAGAGGGGCCTTAACTTTCACCTTGATCTAAATGTTCAGATGAGTCAACTGAGCTGTCTGAAAAACCTACAAGGTTTTGACGTCGGTTAAATCTACCCCAGGGTCTTTGATTCTGGGGGCCACTATATGATCGATTTGTGTAGTAGTCTTTGTTAAATAGGGGTATGTTCTCTCTTGGGTGAAGCCTTTCATGTCTTTTTTGACTTTTATCGTTTTTTTGTTTTGTTCAAACCTGTGAAATTCTTCTATAGTTTTTTGTACTTGTTCAATGAGTTTTTTGGCCTCATTGTTGGTATTTTTATCTTTGATTTGTTTCTCAAGTTCTTGATTTTCTACAATTACTTTTTGTAATTCCTTAGTCGCTAAATCGATCCCCAGCACCATCCAGTGCCGGGAACAGGTGGTACTAATGTAGCTAAATCCAGTTAGATATTTCGGATTGTCAGTAAAGACTCCTGGGGCGTTGCGAACTTGCAAGCCAACCGGGATGGTTTTTGCTTTAAGATATTCAGTCGGGAGTTTAATCATCAACAATAATCTAACTTCTTTCTTTTTGGTTTTTTCAAGTTCCTCACCTAGTGAGGTACTAGGTTCGTTTGGTGCATCTGTTGAGTCTGATAATAAAGATGGACCTTTTAAGATGTTTTTAATGTAGTGAATAGAGTAAAGAGGTGGATGTCTGACATGCCTAGCAAGCAAGTGGTGTGAGGGGAAGAAAGAGAAGGCAGTGTGGAGAAAGAGAGGGGCAGGGAGGACCCACTTGAGAAAGTGGTGAGGATTCAACATCCCTTGCAATCTGGTGATTGCGCTACATACTTTTTTAAAGAACAAGGGAACCCAAAGGCAATAGACTAGGGACCTTGGGCGCTTAATTGTTACTAAAGACAGAGGTCCCTAGAACATGGAAGTTGAACACTTGAATCAACATACGCTAAATAGTCAGTATGTTCTTTGTCCAGCCGGACAGAATTTTATTTTGACAGATATAAATAATAACACAAAATTGAGAGGTAATGTCAAGGGGGCACAGCCTGTGACCCAACAGAACAAGACAAAACAGCAATTTTTAAGGCAAAAAACGGGCGAAGTGGTCTGTTTCCTAGTATTCAGTAGACAGACTTAATTCAATCAACGTACCATTGTGCAATACATTCTAAGTTTTTAGGAGACATATGGTACATAGGTGTCGAAGTTTCGATGCCGAAACTTAGATGTGTGGCATCATCTTCAGGACAGTAATATAAAGCATGCCTGTCTTGAATTCAAACAATTGCCTTTCAGTCACACATAACAGTTAACATACAATTATTTACAGAAGGAATTGTGAATGGAGAAAATATTGGAAAAGAGGAAAATAAATAATAATGTTTAAAATCAATTTTCTAGGCATGGCATTCAGTGACTTAGAATTGTCATTTATCAAGTGCAAAATCGTACATTTGATGTGATTACAAAGTACGAGGCATTAATTTGTTGCTGAGTGACGCTCTTCAATAGTGACTCTATAATTTAAAGTCTACATATAGCGTAGTAAGATAGTTCAAGTGACGTGCCTAATAGTTTGTGCAGGGTAAGTGAATTAAGAACATAATACATGGGGGGATCAGCATGCTCCTGTTGAGAGGACAGTCGGGCGATAGCAACATGCTGGGGCAAGCGCGGCACATGCTAGGGCGAGCGAGGCACCTATAACCAATTCAGCAAGGAGCGCGGTGAAGATATAACTGGTGAGGTACGGCGCATTGAAGTGAGTTTAAGAAACAGGGGACTGTTAAAACCGGACGCTGGGACTGGCGCGGTGCATACAACCAATTCCTGAGGAGTGACACAATGTAGTCACATTTTAGAACGAAGATCGCGGTGCAGACAGTTAATATAGTGTACTACGGCGCAATAGGGTGGCTATTTGGAGCCCAGAAAGAGGCAGTGATTAAGAATAGTTGTACTTAGTACAGCGCGTTGCATTTAAGAACAGATGGCGCGATACAGGAAGCTAAATACAGAGTAAAGTGGCGCATTCAAGTGGCTATTACAGCCTGGAAGCTGTGCTTTCTATGATGCGTAGGGTGTTTACGGCGCGGTGAGAAAGATGACCAACAAGGGAGTGATATACGGCGTGGGGAATAGAAGTACCATGGTTTTGGCAATCTGTGCGAAATTGCAGAATGAATTGAGATCTGGCAGGTTTGATCCAGGGTGCGTGACAGTGACCTGGAAGAGAATTCTACAGATAAGATGATGTGTGGTGGGGGAGACCCAAAGGCTGGAATTGGGTCAAAGGAACATATGCTTACCCAGAGGCTACGGGTATGTCGGATTCACACAATAAGGGGAAGGTGCCGTCGCGGATGGCGATATTCGGCAATTCCTGAAAGAGAGGGGGCGGAACAAGACTAAGTATCCTGGGCACCAGGGGCGGTTGATCTAATGCGGAGGGAGGGGAGGGGCAATGACTTACTGAGTAGATACTCGTGGTCTTCGCCGGTCGGTGGGGTCTCGCGGGGATCTCTGTAAGAGTGAAGTGTTTGGGAAGCTTTATGCAGTAGTTGATTGGTCACGTGGGCGGTCTGGAATAGGTCAATTATGTAGACATGCAGTGCGGTTGAAAGTGGCGGCCATCTTAGAAGGGAACGCGCTAGTGTGCAATATAATGAATTAATTGCAGAGCAAAGGTCAACGTGCAATACTGAAGCAGCGGAATGCATTTTGAAAACAATTACAGTGAACCTATGGGTTAAAAGCCATGTATTACAAGGTTCACGGTTACCATGAAAGAGACAATAGGGGACGTGTAGTACATACACGGTGGTGGCGGCCATCTTAGAAGGGAGCGCGCTGGTGTGGAATATCCATATGAAGAGTTCCATGCAGAAAGCGTCGGCCATCTTAAGAGGGAGCGCGCTAGTGTAGAATTGCCATGTGATGAGTATCATACAGGGCAATAATAATCAGTGTGCAATCACAAGTCAACGGTTTGGGAGACAATTGCAGTGGACTTATGGGTTTTAAGCCTAGTACTCCAAGGCTTACGGTTAACATAGAGGTGACAATAGGGGACGTGTGGTACAATCAGGGTAGCAGCGGCCATCGTGGGAGGGAGGGTGTGATTGAAGATACAGTGTCACCGATAGATAAGGAGAGAATAGGGACACAGAGAAGCATGTAGAATTATAGAGGCATAAAGTAATAATTCTTGAATACAAATTCTGAGAACACAATAAGTAACCGTCTGACGGTTACCACATTAATCAACCAGAAATTGAGTGGCCGGCATCTTGGGAAGGAATTACGTATGTACAGAATAACGAGGGGGGGGGGAATCTTTGCATAAAAACGCAGCAGTAAGTGGTTGTATCACAGTCTAATTTGCTCAGAGATGGCTTATCAGGGAAGTGAGGTCCAATCCTCAAGGCGATTCAGTCCATTGCGGATGCTGTTAGTGCGCAGTATCCAGTTCAATTCCTCTTTATTCAGTAATTGGGCCATGTCTGCTCCTCTTGGTGGTGGTTTGATGGCAGTAATAATGGTCCAAGTAAAGTCCTTTTCATTGTGTCCCATGGCCTGGAAATGTTCGACTAATGGCGCATTCAGGGTGCTTCATCGAATCCTGCTGCGATCTTGGCCAATTCGTAGCTTGATTTTTTGTGTTGTTTGCCCCATATAGATTTTCATACAGGGACAAAAGATGGCATACACGACATTTGATGAATTACAGTTAGTGAAGTATCTTCTCTCATACTTAAGTGTCTCATACATAAATGTCGTTCCTTCGATTGTGGATTCACAAGCTATACATTCGCCACATTTCATGTGGCCTGTAAGGGTGGGTAGGCCCCATGCATCATGTATCGTATCTCTAGGTGTGGGTTGAGGAAAAGCCGCCCTTACAAGGTGATCTTTAATGTTTTTTGCTCTTTTGAATGCAAACATAGGGCGTTCTATACCTAGTACACCGGCATTAAGTACTGGCCAGTGTTTTAGTAGGCATTTCCGTATGGCATTGGATGCTGGGGAGAAGGTTGTGACACAGATAAGTCTATCCTGGTGTTTCTTGGGCCTTGGTTCCAGGAGGACATCCCTGGGACAGTACCAGGCTCTTTTGAGAGAGCGACGCACAAGTTTGCGAGGGTTGCCTCAGTTGCCGAGTTTGTTACTGAGTGTCTTTGCCTCAGCAAAATAGTCTTCCTTGAAGTAACAATTTCGTCGAATATGGAGAAATTGTGAATAGGGGAGTGAGTCTCTCAAGGCCCGGGGGTGGTGGCTACTATAGCTGAGCAAGGTTTTGCGCTCTGTAGGTTTTCGGTGAAGACTAGTGGTAAGGCGACCATCTTGATGTTTAATTTCAAGGTCAAGGAAGGGAATAGACTCTTTGCTTACAGATAGTGTGTATTTAAGGCCTCCGCTATTGTTATTGAGCCAATGAAGCATTTGTGTGAGGGATTCAGCTGAGTCTGTCCAAAGCATAAAAATATCATCAATGTATCGTTTCCACAGGGCTATGCCACTGTGGAAAGGATTGGATGAATTCAGAATGTTACACATTTCAAGGTTGTCCATGTATAAAATTGCTAAGTTGGGAGCAAAAATAGCTCCCATGGATGTCCCATGTACCTGCCCGTAAAACTGATTCTCGAATAAGAAAAAGTTTTTCATCAGGCAGATTTCTAGAAGTTGAAGGATGAATAGTGTGGGAAGATTGTGTGGGCGTGGGCGTCTATTTAAAACTCCCTCAATGACACGCAGTGACTCTATCTATGGAATATTCGTATAGAGTGATTCCACATCCAGCGTGCACATTGTGCAGGATGTGGGATCAAAGGGATGTTCTTCAAACAAGTTAATCATGGACATACTGTCCCTTATAAAGCAATGCGTTTGTGGGACAAACTCTTTGATAAAGAAATCAATATATTTCCGAGGGGCTCCAATATGGAGCCACACCCATAGACAATAGGGCGGCCTGGAGGTGTTTCAGGGTTTTTATTAATTTCGGGCAAGCATAGGAATCACCGGTATTCTGGGTGACTTTGTGTTAAGAAATTTGTGTTCTTTTTTAGATAGGTAGCCAGATTCAAGGGCGTCGTTGCTAACATGTCAAATCAATTTTTGTATTTCTTTTGTAGGGTTGCAAGGTAATGTACAATAATGGTCGGTGTTACTCAGTTGTCTCAGGATCTCGTTTCTGTAATTATCTATCCCTTGATTCACGATTCTACCGCCTTTGTCAGCGGGTTTAATGACTAGGGATGAGTTGTTTTTAAGTGAGGACAAGGTATTTTTTTTCGGTTATCGAGATATTGTAGTGTACAAAGGATTTCTGTTTTTCCAGAGATGCCAGATCTTTAAGGACAATTTTCTCAAATGTAGGAATTTCAGGTGGGATCATTCCAGCTGTGGGTGAGAATTTTGATGGTGGTTTGAATTGGGTATTTGAAATCTTAGCTGGAGAGGGGTTCAATAGGAAATAGCTATGTAGCTGGATTTTCCTGAAGAATTTCAGCAGTTCAGTTTGGGCGTCCAAATAATTAGGAAGGATGGTCGGGACAAATGAGAGCCCTTTGTTAAGCAAGGACAACCCACCAGTTGACAGTTGATGTTGGGTAAAGTTAAAGATGGTTAGCAAGGTATTGGTTTGGGGTATGTTGTCATCAATGCCACTTAGGTCATCATTGAGGTTATTGTCAGTTACCAACGGTAATGTTGGCGGCGTGTGAATTGTTCGCCTGGGGGGGTTGGGCCAACTTTGCAGCTGTTTTCCTCTCCCACCTCTTGGGGGTTCCGGCTGGCCTCTGCCTAAAAAATTCCTGTTAGAGGGGCCTTAACTTTCACCTTGATCTGAATGTTCAGATGAGTCAACTGAGCTGTCTGAAAAACCTACAAGGTTTTGACGTCAGTTAAATCTACCCCAAGGTCTTTGATTCTGGGGGCCACTATATGATCGATTTGTGTAGTAGTCTTTGTTAAATAGGGGTATGTTCTCTCTTGGGTGAAGCCTTTCATGTCTTTTTTGACTTTTATCGTTTTTTTGTTTTGTTCAAACCTGTGAAATGCTTCTATAGTTTTTTGTACTTGTTCAATGAGTTTTTTGGCCTCATTGTTGGTATTTTTATCTTTGATTTGTTTCTCAAGTTCTTGATTTTCTACAATTACTTTTTGTAATTCCTCAGTCGCTAAATCGATCCCCAGCACCATCCAGTGCCGGGAACAGGTGGTACCAATGTAGCTAAATCCAGTTAGATATTTCGGATTGTCAGTAAAGACTCCTGGGACGTTGCGAACTTGCAAGCCAACCGGGATGGTTTTTGCTTTAAGATATTCAGTCGGGAGTTTAATCATCAACAATAATCTAACTTCTTTCTTTTTGGTTTTTTCAAGTTCCTCACCTAGTGAGGTACTAGGTTCGTTTGGTGCATCTGTTGAGTCTGATAATAAAGATGGACCTTTTAAGATGTTTTTAATGTAGTGAATAGAATAAAGAGGTGGATTGTCTGACATGCCTAGCAAGCAAGTGGTGTGAGGGGAAGAAAGAGAAGGCAGTGTGGAGAAAGAGAGGGGCAGGGAGGACCCACTTGAGAAAGTGGTGAGGATTCAACATCCCTTGCAATCTGGTGATTGCGCTACATACTTTTTTAAAGAACAAGGGAACCCAAAGGCAATAGACTAGGGACCTTGGGCGCTTAATTGTTACTAAAGACAGAGGTCCCTAGAACATGGAAGTTGAACACTTGAATCAACATACGCTAAATAGTCAGTATGTTCTTTGTCCAGCCGGACAGAATTTTATTTTGACAGATATAAATAATAACACAAAATTGAGAGGTAATGTCAAGGGGGCACAGCCTGTGACCCAACAGAACAAGACAAAACAGCAATTTTTAAGGCAAAAAACGGGCAAAGCGGTCTGTTTCCTAGTATTCAGTAGACGGACTTAATTCAATCAAGGTACCATTGTGCAATACATTCTAAGTTTTTAGGAGACATATGGTACATAGGTGTCGACGTTTCGATGCCGAAACTTAGATGTGTGGCATCATCTTCAGGACAGTAATATAAAGCATACCTTTCTTGAATTCAAACAATTGCCTTTCAGTCACACATAACAGTTAACATACAATTATTTACAGAAGGAATTTTGAATGGAGAAAATATGGGAAAAGAGGAAAAGAAATAATAATGTTTAAAATCAATTTGCTAGGCATGGCATTCAGTGACTTAGAATTGTCATTTATCAAGTGCAAAATTGTATATTTGATGTGATTACAAAGCACTAGGCACTAATTTGTTGCTGAGTGGCGCTCTTCAATAGTGACTCTATAATTTAAAGTCTACATAGAGCGTAATGCTACTACTAGAGGACTGTCCTACTATCAGAGGACTGCCCTCCTACTTGAGGACTGCCTTGATGTCTCAGAAGTAAGGCTGGACCTGCTTACGTTCATCCCAGGCTAACCTGAGTGACTCACAGGGTCGGTTGGCTAACCTGATTGGGCTACAGGGACAGAAAAATTTCCAGAGACCTCCCTGCAACTGCCCCACTGACTTACTGCAACTGGACCTGCCTGAGCCTTGCTGCTGTCCTCTTCCTGGAGTGAGTTCTGACCCCCAGCAGGCTCCCCTTAGGGCCTGGTCCCTTGGCTGGCATCAAGGTGTACTCCTGTCTGCCTTACAGTGGATTCCACCAGAACTGCAACAGCATGATGCATCACCTTACAGCTCCTGGAACTGACACCGTGAAAGGCAACTCAGTTCTGGACCTTGCATCGCAGCTCCTGATCATCAGCCTTATTGGAACCGATGCAGCATGATTCAGTTGGTGCTTTGTGCTTCAAGAGCTCTTTTAAAACGTTGAAATTACATATCTCCAGTTCTACTGATAGAATTTTTGTTGTTTTGGTATCATTTTATGTGTTAGAATGTACTCTTGTTCTGAATTGGTTTGGGATTTTTCTTGTGTTTTGTTTTTCACTGTATTACTGTATTTGTACTGCATAAATGCTCAACACATTGCCTCTAAGTTAAGCCTGACTGCTCTTGTGTCAGGATACCAGAGAGTTAAGCACAGGTTGATTTAGTGACTTTTGTGGTTCGCCCGCACAAGGATTGTAGTTGTTGACTGAGTGGGGCTTCCAATCCCCACAGTCAACTCAATTTCTATGGTATGGTAAGCCTTTATTTCGGTAAAAATGTACCATAAAAGACAATCATATAGAACAATACATTTAAATGATTTGTACAATGAAATATAAAATACATAAAAACAATACTGAAAAGGAATCCTCAAATAGTAAAAGCAGATCCATACTCAGTCTATGTTTTGAGGCATTTCCTTCTGATGGCCCAAAGGGCGCCCAGGTACTTGGCCATTGTGAAAACAATATGATCTGACAAGTTCGTTTTTAAGACTCTGTAAGCGTGCAGACACTTCTTAAATCCCAGATTTCTACATAGAGGAAGAATCCAGTGCCTACGGATCCCATGGTAAGCTGGACAAAAAAGAAGGATATGGAGCTCACTTTCATCCGAGTTACTACAAGCAGGACACGTACTACTAGCATCATGGCTCCATTTGGTTGTAAAAGTTTTGATGGGAAGGGAGCCATGTCTCCACTGAAGATATAATTTTCTCAGTACATTAGGATAAATTTTGTCTAGTGTAGGTTCCATGTTGTAGTTCACTTTATGAGAGAAAAAGGACGCTGTCAGGGACCCAGGATGTTGGTGGGTGAGGATCAGGGAAAGTTTAGATTCTCGGTATGACCTGGCTAGATCCTTTTTGGAGAGGGTGTGGCACACGTTCTGGGGGTCAGACCACATACTTGAGAGGCCTGCAGCCACCAATTCAAACTTAATATTGTGGAGCCATTTGATTTTTCCGGCACCTGAGGTGGCTAGGATCTCCCGTAGACCTTCCCTGTAACTGGCCAATTCAGGGGTTGACCATAATCTGCGCCAGAAGGCCAGTGGGCGTAAAGCCAGTTCCTCATCAAGCGGACATAAGCCAAGGTCCATCCTCAGTGGGACAAGGGGGGTGCTCAGTGGTAGCCCTACAAGGTTACGGATAAATCTGTTTTCAACCTTCAGTAATTTAGATGTATTTTCATGGCCCCAGAGTTCTGATCCATAGATGACAGCCCCCCTGGCCTGGGATCTGTAGATCTGTAGTGGGGGGCCAATCGGCCTAACCGAGGATTTGTTGTTTGCCACGAGCTTCATTATACCTCCCGACTGCTGGGTCAATTTCAGTGCCGCTTTTTCCAGGTGAGAGCTCCAAGTGAATTTATCGTTCAAAACGATTCCCAGGTATTCGAAGGTATTTACCCTTTCCAGCTTGATACGTGAGATACTTGGGCAGAAGTGGAATTTCTGTGGAGGGTTAAAAACCATGAATTTAGTCTTAGTGGCGTTAATTTCTAAACCATGAGTGACACAGAAGTCCACAAAGCCATCGAGGGTGCGCTGGATACCTTTTGCCGACTTGGATAAAAGCAACGTATCGTCGGCGAACATGATGGCAGATACCCTCTCGGAGGCCAATTTCGGTGCGTCAGAGTTGGATACGCCCGCTAGACGGGCGACTACCCCGTTGACATAGAGGCAGAACAGGGTTGGTGCAAGCACACAACCCTGCCTTACCCCCCTGCCAACGGGAAACTTCTCAGACAGTTCTCCCATCCTACCACATCTAACCTGGGCGTAATTACTAGTATGGAGGCGTATTATCATTTTCAAAAGACCTTCAGGGACCCCCAGATTATCGAGAACCTCCCACAGCTTGTTCCTTGGTACCAGGTCGAACGCTGCCCTTAGGTCCACAAATACGGTGTAGAGGCTGCCACCCTCCAGTTGTACTGTTTTCCAGTGTATCATGGCGAGACGAAAGACCTGGTCCACTGTAGAGACCTTCTCCCTAAAGCCTGCTTGAAAGGGGCTCAGGATGTTGTGGTCCCTGATCCACTCATGTAGGCGATTTAGCAAGAGCTTGGAAAAGAGTTTCTGGGAGACGTCGATTAGGCTTATAGGCCTATAGTTTGCAGGAAGGAGGGGGGACCCCTTTTTAAAAATTGGCACAATTTCTGCCCCTGACCAGGTGGAAGGAATTGGCAAACCCATTAGAATGGAATTAAATAGTACCCCTAGATAGGGAGCCCAGATATTAGGTTCGTGCTTGTAAAGGTCACCTGGGAGCCTGTCTAGCCCCGGCGCCTTACCAGCAGACAGGGAGGAAATTGCCAGAGTGATTTCTTCTAAGGTGAAGCCCTCGATGTCAGTTAGTCTGTTTTTGACATTGGGGGTCACTCCACCGTGTTCACTGCTCCCATTATCACTGCAATGTGGAAGGTATAAGTTTTTAAAGTGATCCTCCCAAACGGATGGGGCTATGCAAGCCTCGACTGCTGCAAGTGGTTCAGACGAGCCGTGCCTAACAATTTGCCAAAAGGTCCGTGAATCTTGGCAAGCGAGGGCGGCTGTTATTTTTGTCCAATTCTCCTCGTCCCATTCTATTTTTGCAGTGTGGAGGGCAGATTTATAGGCTACTCGTCTCTCCCTGATTATAATTGGGGTATCTCGGGCTTTCAGTGATTCCAATAAAAGGGTTTTTGCTTCCTTGCAAGAGGCGTTGAACCAGGTCGCTCTTCTCTTTTTGGCCTTACAGAGCCTGGCAACTGGGTTCAGTATTTCTGCGAGACTGGTGCATAATTCCGAGTGGATGTTAGCGAGGGCAGCCAGATGTACCTGAGAGTCCAAGCTACCCGTGATGTTAGTCTCTGATTCGCTTACTAGAGAGTTCACACAGCACTCTACTTTTTCCAGGGCAGGAGCGATTAGTGCATAAATTCTTTCAATATTATTGTGGTTTTCCAGCAATTTGGTCCACTTTATTCTGCGCCTATTGCTGGTTAACACTAAGTCGAGCTGAGATGGTGCATTGGGATCTACCTTCTCTAGTTGGCGATGAGGGATCTCAAACTTTAGTGAGAGCAGATTGTGGTCACTATCATATCTGGTGATGACTTTAAAATCTATCACCCTCTTCCATTCCCTGGTTGATACCATTATATAGTCAATTCTTGACTCGTGACCCGGCCTGTTAAAGGTGTTTTTAGGCGGGATATCACCCTCCGTCCGGCCGTTACACGCCCTCAAAGAATGACTAAGTGTGAAGGACATTATCTGAATGGCAAGGGGGGAACATGCCTTGGTGACTACGTCCGTCAAGGAAGGAATGTCCCATAGGTCATCCTCCTCGTCAGATATGCCATCCATGTAGGCAGGGAGTGGTTCAAATTGTTGGTTGAAATCGCCACCTATGATTAATGGGGAAGAAAAGTTGTGTATATCAAGAAAGTGTGCTAGGTCTTCCAGTGGGCCCGATGTTGCAGCAACCCCAACTGGCCTTGAATAAAGGTTAATCACTATAAGCTTCCCTCCGCCTGGCCATTCTAAGGAGACACATTGGAAATCGCAAGAATTGGTTTCCATAGGTATGGCCGTGCAGGCCAGGTGGGACCCCACCCAAATCGAAAGGCCTCCTGAAGGGCGGCCCTTTCCCCCCCATTTCGCTTCAATACTGAAGGTCGCGAATCCCTGGCAGCTAAGTTGTTCTCTAGCCCAAGTCTCCTGTAGGAGACAGATGTCATAGCCCTCTACTAAGTCCATCCAATCGGGGGTGTCTATTTTGTTCGCTAACCCAGCCACATTCCACGATAAAATGGAGAGTATGCCATGAGCCTCTATCATGCTTCTGGTGTCTAATACTCCGGGGCGCCCTAGGGCTACAGATTTCCCACGCTGGTTGGGGGGGAAGGTGTCCAGCGGAGCCCTATTAGGTACAGGGCACTGTGGAATAAGGGGATTATGTTTCAGCCGCTGGTTAGAATCAACAATTGCACCATTGGGAGAGCATATGATTTGTTTATCTGCCCCTGCTCTGGGATCATTTGGAACTGTGTGTACTGGTGTTGCTGGGGGAGGTGTACCAACCGTATGTGTATTTAAAATACAGGTTGTTGGTACAAGGGCCGAAGACTGGGTATGGTCACAAATTCGAATGGGTGGGGGGGGAAGAATGCTTGGTGAGTGTGGGAGTCAGTCCACTTCCTCAAGACAACCATACCTATTGAAAGTCGGGGCCCCGTTCCATCCTCCGGATCTGTCTGCCCACCGATTTCTTTGTACTCCCCAAGTATGTTTCCTCGCCTGAATCCTGCTCCAGTTCCCCCCCTGAGCTAGAGGGGCACATGGTGGATAGAAGAAGGTGAGTGGTCTTGCTATTATTGTTACAACTGGACTGTTGTTGATCCATGAACAAACGGCGTGAGCAGTATTAGAATCCTCAAAGGAGATTATCACACAGTCTCCAGGGGTGGACTTTTGTGTAGTCCCTACCCAAGGTACCCTCCGTACCATAAGGATTTTACTCCTTAAATGGTTGGGGATTGGTTTATTGGTTTCCAACCAGTGGATCACCTTATTCTTAAGAGAGGCAAAGTTTTCATGTTGATTATATATCAGTTCGGTAACCCCAGTCAGCACCACAACATAGGGGCTAACCTCCGGGGGAAGATCTACAAATCCCCTTGATCGTATAAAACTGGTGCTGGCTCTCTGCGATGATGGAGGATTAGTGTTCTGACCGTTATGCCGCACATTGGGGAGTTCGATCGGGACAGGTATACTTTGGGCAGGTGCAGCTAGGGTGGGTGGCAGTAGGGATGCAACCCCCGGTTGAGTAACGTTTGGCATTACCCCACTGGGAGGATTTTGAACATCTACTTTGGTTCGGGGTTTGGGTGTTGGTTTGACCTTGGGTGTGACATTGGAAGTGGTGAGGGAAGAGCATGCAGCAGGTGGAAGTGTGTTAATAGATCCTGGTTTCTTGGCCTTAGGGGAAGGCCGCGAATACACTCCTGTTTGATTTATAGAATCTGAGTGTGCAACTGGGGACAAGGGTCCATTTGTTTGGAGTTCTGGATAATAGTTGTTGCCAGATTTAATATGCTTTTTTCAATTTCTAGTAACTGAGTCTCTATATGTGTGAATCTCTTTTCCATTGGGGAGAGTAGTTTTTTTAGTGTTTCCCAAACAATGGAGAGAAATTCGACATCCTTCCCTTTAATAGAGCATAGAGGGGTTCCTGCAGTGTCGCTTTCTATAGTAAAATCGTTGTTTTCTTGGATGACTGCTGTGTAAGGGGGGATGTTATCTGTGCATGTTACTAGGGTAGAAAATTGCGGTGTTGGCAAAATATCTAAGGAAGGTGCCTTAGTTGGTAGCTGCGCCTTCGCCACTTTGGCCTTTTTTCTTGAGTATGCCGAGGTGGGGTTGCGCTTCCTTTTGTTTTGTGAATACTTTTGTACTATGGGTAGGCTACCACCTCTTTCTTGTGAAGCAGGGGTGGGTTCAACTGCCAAGGGTAAGCCCTCCTCACATCCCTTCCTTTGGTCTACAATCACACCCAGATGGGAATTTAGAGGGGGGATAGGGTTTTGTAAGAATTTCCCTTGGGGGGAGGGTGAGCTTACTACTTGTGTAGCGTGAATATCGGCATTAGTGACAATCAGGATGGGTGTGGAGCCTGGAGGCCGTTCAGGGGTTTTCGCCCAGGCAAAAGGGCCAAGAGAGGATTTTTTAGCGGCAGTCAACTCGACTGACAGTCTTCTAGCAGCATCGAGTTCTAATGAAACCCTGTGTTGCATCTTGGTTATCTCGTTGTCAATGGCAGTGTGAGTCCTAGTAATGAAGTCGTCCAGGGTGCCATTTTTTAGTTTAGATTTGGCTGCTCTATCTCTAAACTCACGGGTTGCCATCTAATTAGGAAGAGAGGTTGAGTTTCAATAAGGTGGCCCAGCCCAGTCTCTAACTGCCTCTAACGGCCTAAAACGGCCCTGTCTTTGCCCAGTCTTAGCCCGGGCTGCGTCCCGCGCTGCGGGAGTGAGATGGGGTTTTATAGGTATAGATTTGGGTAGGGGGCGGGCCAGCAGGGAAAGCGGACCGGAAGCTCTTCCTTGGTCTCGCAGGGACTTCTGGGAAATGAAGTCCCTGCACGCTCGCAGCCCCGCTGGTGCCTCGCGCCCCTTACCGCCTTGCCGCCTTGCGTGTGCTCCCACGAAGCTGCTACACCGGGGCTGACCAGCGAAGCGGCACCCGCGGAGCGGGTGCGGCGAGGAGTAAGCTGGGAACCTCGTGTGCTAGAGCCAAAGTGCGCTGGTGGTGTAGGATGCCTCTTTCACGGTGCCTGGACCCTCCGTCCAACAATGAGTGACCCTCGGAATGGGGATTACAGGTACGCTTTTTAAAAGTCCTTTGGTGGGCGGGGGGCGGGCCAGCAGGGAGAGCGGACCGGAAGCTCTTCCTTGGTCTCGCAGGGACTTCTGGGAAATGAAGTCCCTGCACGCTCGCAGCCCCGCTGGTGCCTCGCGCCCCTTACCGCCTTGCCGCCTTGCGTGTGCTCCCACGAAGCTGCTACACCGGGGCTGACCAGCGAAGCGGCACCCGCGGAGCGGGTGCGGCGAGGAGTAAGCTGGGAGCCTAGTGTGCTAGAGCCAAAGTGCGCTGGTGGTGTAGGATGCCTCTTTCACGGTGCCTGGACCCTCCGTCCAACAATGAGTGACCCTCGGAATGGGGATTACAGGTACGCTTTTTAAAAGTCCTTTGGTGGGCGGGGGGCGGGCCAGCAGGGAGAGCGGACCGGAAGCTCTCCCTTGGTCTCGCAGGGACTTCTGGGAAATGAAGTCCCTGCACGCTCACAGCCCCGCTGGTGCCTCGCGCCCCTTACCGCCTTGCCGCCTTGCGTGTGCTCCCACGAAGCTGCTACACCGGGGCTGACCAGCGAAGCGGCACCCGCGGAGCGGGTGCGGCGAGGAGTAAGCTGGGAGCCTCGTGTGCTAGAGCCAAAGTGCGCTGGTGGTGTAGGATGCCTCTTTCACGGTGCCTGGACCCTCCGTCCAACAATGAGTGACCCTCGGAATGGGGATTACAGGTACGCTTTTTAAAAGTCCTTTGGTGGGCGGGGGGCGGGCCAGCAGGGAGAGCGGACCGGAAGCTCTTCCTTGGTCTCGCAGGGACTTCTGGGAAATGAAGTCCCTGCACGCTCGCAGCCCCGCTGGTGCCTCGCGCCCCTTACCGCCTTGCCGCCTTGCGTGTGCTCCCACGAAGCTGCTACACCGGGGCTGACCAGCGAAGCGGCACCCGCGGAGCGGGTGCGGCGAGGAGTAAGCTGGGAGCCTCGTGTGCTAGAGCCAAAGTGCGCTGGTGGTGTAGGATGCCTCTTTCACGGTGCCTGGACCCTCCGTCCAACAATGAGTGACCCTCGGAATGGGGATTACAGGTACGCTTTTTAAAAGTCCTTTGGTGGGCGGGGGGCGGGCCAGCAGGGAGAGCGGACCGGAAGCTCTTCCTTGGTCTCGCAGGGACTTCTGGGAAATGAAGTCCCTGCACGCTCGCAGCCCCGCTGGTGCCTCGCGCCCCTTACCGCCTTGCCGCCTTGCGTGTGCTCCCACGAAGCTGCTACACCGGGGCTGACCAGCGAAGCGGCACCCGCGGAGCGGGTGCGGCGAGGAGTAAGCTGGGAGCCTCGTGTGCTAGAGCCAAAGTGCGCTGGTGGTGTAGGATGCCTCTTTCACGGTGCCTGGACCCTCCGTCCAACAATGAGTGACCCTCAACTCAATTTCATACAAGTAAGCATTGGATGTCTAATTGTATCCCTCACACAGTGATTAATGTGTGCCAATAGTGGCAGGTGGTTGACACCAGCTCCTATTTTTGGAGACCGGGACATATTCTTCCTGATCAGTCCGGAGCAAGTCATTAAACATCTCTGTGCCTAAAAAATTGTGCAACATCTGGTCCTCTTGGAAAAGTGGTCCTCATGGAAAACGCTTTAATAGCCTTGGGCAAAGCTTGTACTATATATGTGCAATAATTGAAAGAGAGAGAAAGGCAGAAAAAAGGAAAAAAATGAGGAAGAGAAATATAGGAAAAGAGTAACAAAGGGAAAAAGCTGGAAAGAAAAAAAATATGCAAGTCTCAGATAAAGAAACACAAGGCGTAGGGTGGTAGAAACAAAGAGGCATGGGTGGAATTGTAAATAGACAGCATTGCTTTTCGGCAGTAGTGTCCTAAGAAACACTTTGGGCTACTGTACGTTTTTTAAAACAAACAGGCAGACAGATCATTTTCCCACCTCAGAAAAGACGCAAGGACGCAACTCACTAAGGGGTGCAAATAATTTGTTACCCACTGAAGACAATTTCAGAATTCAGCTGCACAAAATATTTTTTTAACATAATTTGTATTGAAGTAACTGGTGTCAACAATACAATAGTACCATAGTAAGATGGTGATACAACGAAATTATAAAAGTGCAGAGACTTAGAGACATAGTGGTATTTTTTAGACAGTATGCATGAAAAGAAGATCACTTACCGGTTTCCGTTATGTACAAAGACAAGAACACATTAAGAGAAACATAGCAACCACAATAATCCACGCTTCCCACCCAGCTGCACGCAATATGTTTTACAGAATATCGCGTAAAGTAGAAATGCTTGCTTGATTGAAAAGGAGGATGTCCCTTATACACCTTTCTAGTGAGTTAAATAATGAAGTATATACACTGTTAAAAAAGAACGAACCACATAGCTAAAGTCCATTATACTTATAAGCATGTCTTATAATTTGACCATTCGGATTACATTTCATAACACCATTTCGCATACATGGTCTAATAGTGAGAAAAATGGGGTACACGTGTTTTTCCTTGATGAACATAGGGTTTCATTTTCTTTAGAGTAGGTTGTTCTCAAATAGTGCAGTTCAAATAATAGCCACAAGATGTCTCTGTTGCGCTGTGCATATTTCTAAAGTATGAATGTATCGTGCATACAATTAAATAAATATAGTTTTACTCTTACAATTCTAGTTACTGTTTATATAGTCAGCTAAAATAGCATGTTAGAATTTTGATCAAATTAAAATAAATACTCTGTCATATGTTGTCATGCTGATCTGATAGATTGAACCGAAGACAAAAACGTGATTGTTAAAGAGTAATTTCTAGGTATCCTTCGCTTTCACAAGCTATTCTTTCTGAATCAGGTTATTTTTTTCTCTTAATGCCTGTTTTTGAACGTCTTGATGTTTAAATAAGGATTTTTCAATTTAAAAATAAAATCTTTAGCTCATGAAAAATTCGCTTAAAATGTCTTGACTGCCATAAATGAACAAAATGAAATCAAAATTGCGCTGTTTTCTCTGGTTCTACCAGCTCTCTCTTTTCTGTGTTCAGTGGGAATGTTACATCACCAGCCCTGCTGTGAGCAGTGGCCTCTTCAAGATTTGAGGGGCGCTGGGCAGTATATGTTTTGGGGCCCCTTCTTTGGAGTAACTTTGAATTTATTAACCCTTTTCGGATCATACAATTCACACAAAACAGCTGAAAGGTCAAGCTGCCTGGTGTTACCCTGCCCAAAGGCAACAAAATAAAGTGTGAAAAAGAATTGATGAAACCAATTATTTTCGAGTTTGGATCTAGGTTCTTTTTTTACTTACAACAGCAAAATTGTATGTGAAATTCAGTGGCTGATACGGTTGCTACTACCATTGTTGAAAACATGTTCATGAAATGAAATTTAGATTTGTAATGCGCGCTAATGAGGGTGTCTAGGCACGACGGTTCTGCAGTATTGGCTAATCGGAGGGGATGTTAGATTGGTGCGATCGGGCTAGTTGTTAAAGAGTCTGGGGGCATATTACCAACCAATAGAGATCATTTTTGTCTCTAACTTGTTTAGAGACAAAAATTATCGTCGCAAATCGGCGATTTTTATCGCAGATAAACTTTCCTATTAGCAAGGTTTATCGCAAATGCGATAAAAAACGGCCGCAATGCATGAATATCGCTGAAAAGTCAGCGATATTCATGCATTATCGAGCAAATGCTCTTAGCCACGATATCCACCTCCCATTGGTTAACATGGCTAAGAACTGCTCAGGGCAGGTGTTAGCTTTTGGAGATATTCGCGCTTAGCGCGAATATCTCCAAAAGTTGGTAATAGGAGATAGCGATGTTAGCGACTGTTTCCAGTCGCTAACATCTTGGCACGCCCACTTTGCATGTCATTAGTGATAAATATCACTGACATGCAAAGCGGGGCCCAAGATGGTCGCTATCTCCTATTAGCTGTCACTAACTGGTGTTAGCGACAGCTTGGTAATAGGGAGATAATTTTATCTCCGCTTTCTTGGCTTTTAAAGCCAAAAAAGCGGAGATAAACCCCCTTGATAATATGCCCCCTGGTTTTTAAGCACTCGCGGAAAGCCAAAAGATTGCTTTCCATCTTGAGTGGCCGGGGGAGTGACTTCCACAATCTAGCTGTAACCGCAACAAAGCTTCTCCTCCATGAGGCAGTTTTGGCCCTAGGGATTACCAGATTTAAGGAGGCCGCCAAACGGAGCTGCCTCTCTGGGACATACCACCTGAGACTGTGTGTAAAGTAATTGGGTCAAATACCATGCAGCTCTTTAAAAGTGCTGCAGAGGGCCTTGAATTCTATGCATCTCTTGACTGGTAACCAGTGCAACATCAAAAGGGCATGTGCCACTGATTGCTGTTTCGGCATGTCAAGCAGAAGACGCGCTGCCGCATTTTGGAGGACCTGCATTTTATTAAGGAATCGTGATTATGCAGTAGGAGAAGTGCTGCAACCACCGCTTTTTGGACCTCCATTGGAATGTAGGGTAAAATTGTCCTGACAGACTTAATCGTGAAAAAACAGGAGGAAGTGACCTCATTAATTTGCCCATCGAAGGACAGCTTAGAGTCAAAATGAACCCCTACGTTTTTCACCTTGGTAACTGGAATCAGGATTTCTCCCATTTCCCGTGGTCGCCAGCTAGGTTGCCAGAAGGAGGTGTCCAAAAAGAAGCACCTCAGTTTTTCTTGTGTTTAGCTTCAGGCAGTTTTGGGACAGCCAATGTCCGACCTCACACTGGACTTACTGTATGTTTAGTGGACTAGTGCATAGTATTAAAATAATACATATGCATAAAGTGCTTGAAACTGTAACCTTAGTTGACAAATACATGTATTCACAAATATATCCATCTTTACTACTGGTGTTCTTGCTGCAACAGTGAAAATCAAAATGATGTTCTAAGGATTTTCACCATTCCATTGACTAAAATGTAACAACGTTTTCTTAATTTCTCATGTAAAAAGGGACACGGCGTTGCTTGAGAAATATAAAAAACTGCTATTTGATTATATCAAATTACTTCTCTGGCTGGACAGTCATCTATGGCCCTGCTGAGTAAAAGAAAGGAGATGAGGTACGGCGCATGTAATAAACAGAGGCTTGAAGGGAAGGCGATAGGATTGGTGTAGAGGGGAAATAGAGATGATGCAGAAATATGTGAGCTAGGGGCGAAGTAATGTAAATAGAGAAAGATGAGGTGTCCAGAAAGAAAAGGCAAGAGAGAAAGAGCAAATGGAGGTAAAGAAAGATGGAGCAATAGGTAAGGTTTTAGAGAGTGATTGAGAGAGAAAGCCAGAGATAGTGTGAAGAAAATGTAAAAAAATGCAAAAGAGTTCAGTACTCCAAAGGGTTAGGTAGAGAGAGAGTTAATGTAGGAAGATAGGTGAATTAGAGATGGGTAAAGGCAGCAAGAGGTAGACTTGACAGAAACACTTGAGGAAAAACAAAGACAAGCAAGGTTGAGAGAGAGCAAATGAGAAGAGGTATAGAAAGGCAGGTCAGGCAAAGGCAGTAGTGGGGAAAAAAGGTAGTTAGAAAGAGTGGAAAGAGAAATGTGGTGTGGAGTGAAAACAGGAAGCAACAGGAAAAGATGTGGTGTGGTAGACAGAGCTATAAATAAAGAGGTTGAGAGGGAGTGTTGAGTTGTGGGTGAGGGGAAATGGAGAAGGTGGTCTAGAGAGAGAGAGAGTTGTGTTTGACAGAGAGTGCATAATAGAGAAAAAGGGGTAGAGAAATACAGTTAGCCTAACAATTGAGTAAAATATTTAGAGCGATGTAGGAAAGGGTAAAGAGGTAGCATGAGAGAAAGGGGAGCTGGAGAGGTGAAGTAGTGAACTATTGGTGAAGGAAATTAAGAGCTTCTGTAGTGAGATAGCGGTGGGCAGACACAAGTGAGATAGAGAGAAAAATGAGGTGGCGAAGGCGGGGATGGGGAGATTGAGAAAGATTTGAGAGTGAGAGGTAATATAGTAGAGACTTGGAGCCAGAGATTCGGAGGTGAGGTAATGAAAGAACTGAGGTTGTGTGACAAGTAAATTAGGTGGAGAGATACTGGAGGTCAGATGGAAAAGGTGCAGTGAGGTCAGAGAGAGAGAGTTGAGGTAGAGAGGGGATCGGAAGTGATAGGCACAGAAAGTGCGAGAACAAGGTCATGAGAGACAGGTGGTGAGATGGAGTCAAGTGAGGTATATTGGAAATATTGAAAGATAGCTGAGAAGACAAAAGTGATGTAGCAGGGAGAGAGAGAGAGAGAGAGAGAAAGAGAGGGACAGAATATGAAGGAATATTTATATGAAGATACATAAGGAAGTAGAGAGGTCAAGAGACCGGATTATGTTTGAAGAGTTGAGGTGAAGTAAGAAAAGAGAAGTTACACAAAGATTATCTTTTTTGAAATAATTTCTACTAACACCCTGAGAGTGTGAGGTGGAGGCTGGGCAGGCCAGGCAAGCACACTCCGGTACAGACGTATTGTTTTGCAGAGCAACACAGCGAAGCAACCACAGTTTGTGTGTGGTGTTGTGCAAGGGGAAGTAGCAGCACAGAGCCCAAATCAATAACAAGCATTTACAAAGCTAATTGGTGTCACCTATGTGTGGACCTATGGACTTTGC
Organism: Lissotriton helveticus; assembly: GCF_964261635.1. Lineage (NCBI taxonomy): Eukaryota > Metazoa > Chordata > Amphibia > Caudata > Salamandridae > Lissotriton > Lissotriton helveticus. Next base: position 511,079,210 of record NC_136070.1, on the reverse strand, counting down.
ATAGGCTGTTTACCAATGCTGTACACAGAAAACAAATCTCATGACACCAGCTATGTAAGGATACAGCACATTCCTGTCCAAAAGCATGGTGGGAGGGCAATTTCACGGAAACACATAGAATATGGACGAAAGCAGTGAATCTAAAGCAGAATATTGAAATAAACAAGAAAGAAATCCAATGTAAGATCCTATTGCATGCAAGGGAAAGTATGGTATACAATGCTGCCTGCAATGGGCAACAAAAACACATTGACCATAATAACTTTGTTTCCTGTACAGCAGTTATTATCTATCTCTGACAGCTATATGCTCGAGATGTAAAGAAGGACAAGATGTTGTCCTATTACTGCTATCAAACCTAGCCCTTAAGAACAACAGTAGAGTTGATGATGACAAGCATAGTGTTTTAGTCTGTGTGCCTGTAGACAATGCTAGGGAGTGCCCCATATGATGTTGTAGGCTGTGTGATGCATGTAGAGTGTGGCACAGGAATTCAGGTTCCGGTTGGGAACTGTTGTGGTACTGGCTCATGATAAATCCAGCCCAGCTAAGCTTGTTTATTGGACCGGTTTCCCAAGGCTGTCAGAGCTTGAAAACAGAGACAATAAGGGAGAACACATAAAAGTTATTGAAATGTAAACACGCTTCCAATGTTAAGGGAACACATGGTCTAAAAAAGGATGTGGCATTTTTATATAGGATTGGTTATTTTTTAGAACCTAGACTGCTGCAAGTTATGTTGAATGTGTGATGTATATGATGACCATTGTGGTCATTATTTAGAGCAGTTTTGGGATGTTACTATATGTCCACTCTTTTACAGACCGCTGTGGAGAGAATGGAATGAGCCTGGACAAATGGTGTCTCTACCCTTCCCATGAACAGAGCTCAGAGGGTAAAAAGGCAACGCTCACTTCTTACAATTCTCTGCTTCTGACTGGTAGCAGGGTATTTTTTATTTTCGTGGTTGAAGAACATCTCCTCTCTATGTTGGTAGCAGTATTTACATTACCTTAATGTCAGTAATGATTTTGAGCAAGCCAGTGAATGGAAGACACTTCACTGACGCCTCAACTGACTGAGCAATCTATAGCACTAACTTCTCTCATAGTACATCTCTATGCAGAGGCCATGCTGAATGCAGTTAACTTTAATATTACAAAAATAGAAACATGTGAAATTATATATTAATTAAAAAAAAAAGTTTACCAAAGGAGAACATTAAAACATTTTAAAACTTTTTAGAAAATATTTCCATATTTTTCTATTGGAGTGAGAGGGTGACATTGTCCCTCTTTTCTATTTACTTTTACAGATGACGTGTGAGGTTGAGCATTTGTTTTTACAGTCTGTTGAGCGTCGAGATCGAAAGCAAGGAAGGGCTGCAGTCCGGTAAGTCAAATTTGAATTAATTAATAGCGATTGTGGGTGGCATACTTTATTGTAAGGAGGGAGGCAGTTGGATAGATGTTAGTATTTGAAAGTATGTTTTTAAGTTTTAACCACAATTTTATTCCTATACAGGTAGCAGTTGCAGGCCCACATCAGGTTGATTTCTTGTTTTACACTCTTGGTTTAAAAAAGCGAAAGTATGTGAATAGAATTATTAATATTTCTTTAAACCAATGTGTTAAGGAAGCAATATATTTTAAAAAAGAACAGAGTTTTCATGGATGTTCGAGCACATGGAATTTTGGAGAGCACAGATGGCATGGATGGCCCAATGGATGTTTTGGAGAATTTGGAATTTTTTGGTTAATGGATTTTAAAGTTAATGCAGGATTTTTTCTGCATTTTAAAGTTTGGATTTTTTACTTTTGCCAGACGTTGGAAAGAAAATTGATAGAAAGAGGATGGCAACTATAGATTTCTTGTTACATTTTTTGCCAAACTATTTAGCTTTTTCTGGATTTTTTTGGGAATGCGTTTTTATAGTTTTCACAGTTTATTTAGCAGCAGATGGTTTGCTGTAAAATATGCTTATGCCAATCTTTCTCTTTTGATAGTTGTGCACAAGCTTTGGATTGTATAGTGGATTATGGATTTGAGATTTTGGATATTTGGTGAGCTGCAGACTCTTGCTGAACTTTGGAATTTTACAGAAGAACAAGATTTGAAGAAGGAAGACAACTGAAGGTAGGAACCCCGTTTGTTTTTATGGTTATGGAAAAATGTATTGAAAAATGTCAATTTTATTTAAACAAAAAAATGCAAAACCAGCAAGTAAGATAAATAGGTGTTAGTGATAGTTAGAAATGTAGTATGTGTGAAGCCACCATCAACCAGAATTGTTGAATTCGTCCCAATAGTCTCTCAGACATTTATTTAGTTCTTTAGGAAATTCGTGGGTTCAGACAACCAGTCAATAATTGCGCTATTCTAATTTCTTCAAAATTTCCAAGAAAAGTTTGGGTGAGGTTTTCTGATTGATTTATTGAAGGAGTTGTGCCATCCCTCTATGGCATTATTGGTCTTTGCTCCGCCCTCTAAGCAGGTTGTGTAATAGTTCCACCACTTTACAGGAAACCTTGGATTTCCTCCTGCTACCCAACCTGCTTAGATGGCCAATCCATGTGTCCTCAAAGTAATTTAGTAGGGCGCCCAATTTGTTTTCATTTGTAGTAAAATAGTCAGATTCAGTAATTGATGTGTAGTATTTATCCACACAGTCAGGAAGAACAAAGCGCAAGGTTGTACGTTTTTTTAATTCAAATTGCAGTTTACTTTCTGAAATGTAGTCCTCAACTAAGGATGTTTTTAAAAATTTTCACCAACACACCTGGGAAAAGTGAAAAAAACATCCTTGAATTTGAGTTTTGGGATACATTTTGGTTATGGTGCTAATCATTGATAATTCAAAATCAATTATCACTTTTCTAGGACTTTTATTTTGTGCTTTAGATTTTAGCACTGTTAAAAATGCAGTGTAATTTGAGGTTTGCTTATCAGGGAGTAAACTGTACACTAAGGGAACTACAGTGTAATGAATGTAGGTGTGAATAGTGTATATTTGGTTGAATGAATGGGGTGTGGATTTAAACGTCCCATCCATCATCCAAATATTACTAGTCTCCAATTTTACAATGTTACGGTGTGCTAAAGATTAGTATTCTTTTTTGAGGGTTTTTGTTTTCATGCAAAAGAAAGGTTTCATTAGTAACAGTGACAGTTCAGGAGGAATGTAATTATCAGAGTATGTTTAGTGTGTTATACGTTGGGGGTTACTTGCATGTTTTTTTTGCTGTATAACTCTGTGTAAATTTGGGATTAAGGGCATACAGCTTGGTACATGCATAGGAATGTTTTGGTATACCGCCCTCAAAACTGTGCCACAGGGTTCATTGTAGGTACATGCAAGCCCTTTCATTTGCTTTATATTTTCTCTAACCTCAAAGTCCATTGCATACACAGAGTGGTTTCCTTCTGTGGTCCCCAAGAGTAACCGCTCTGCCTGTGGCTCAGTTAATCTCTTCTTACAATAAAGGTAGCCACCATGTTTCAGGAGTCAGTTTCCTTTTTGGGATTTTGCATAAGTAGTTTGTCATACTGATGCCATTTTTTAAATGTCTGAAACAGAAAGAGAAAAAAAGATTTTTTGAGTAAAAAAGATTTTGTGAGTTTTATGTTTTTCATTAAGAAGAAAAATGTGTTAGTTAAAAATGTTTGACTAGTGACATTTTCAGAGAACATGTTTTTTTCAATGTATGGCTGTTAATATGTGCTTTTGCAATTGAAAAGGGGGGGCCCTCGGCCCCCCCGCACGCATGGCGGCGCGGCGACCGCCTCACCTCCTCTCCCCTCGGGTCCTTCGACGGTGGGGGCGTGCCCTGGGGGCGCGGCCCACCGCCGATTGGCCGGCGCCCCTCCTGACCCGGATTCAATGGACTGGTTCCGGGTCGGGGGGGGCGGGCGTTAGGAGGGGCCACCCGGCCCCTCGGGAATAAGAGGTAGGGAGCGCCCAGGAGACCCCCTTGTCCCTGGACGCTCCCTCGCTGAACGTTGTGCCCCACGTTCGGGGCTTCTTTGTTTGTTTTAATATTTTCCTTTCTATTTCAGGCGAAAAGCTACATTGCGGCGCGGAGCACCAAGGTCCCGAGGAGACAGCGTGGTTTCTTGTCCCGTCTCTTTTCCAGGTGCGCTCGTGACCATCGCGAGGAGGTCGGGAGCAGTGCAGTTCGGAACCGGAGAACGAGCGGTGTAAAGCACGGGTCGGGGTGCTTGGACCAGCCGCGTGTGAGCGTGGTCGTGTTCGTCAGGCGAACGGGGAGCGGCCGGCTCCTTCAGGTAGCGGGAGCGGGTGCGGGTGGTAGAGGACTCGGGCGGGGCTCTGGGGGAGCGGTATCTAGCTTTGGCTGCCCCGGCTGCACATTGATCGCAGGATCACTACTGATTTCGGTTTCTCGGCCGCACGGCGGGGAGTGCTGCCAGAATTGTTGATTTCAGCGGGGTTTTCTGGTAAACAAGCCAGCAAATTAGCGCACACTACCTCCGCACTGAGGGTTTTGTAGATAACATACAGCCCGTTTTTATGATTTGTGGACCAGCGAACTAGCCTACGATCGGAGGCAGGACTGTGTGGGGGGCAATTTTGAATAACACGAGGGCGGAGGCCACTCGAACGCATAGAACAGAGGGGGAGAGGGGGAGAGAAGCAGGGGTTACCAGGACAGCACCTGGAGGGGAGACTGCTGATGAATTCTGCAATTGTTTTCTCACGACTGGTTAGCATTTCATGAGGCTTTCTGTTGTGCATGAAGCGTATATAAAAAAGACAGGATTGCATTTCTTTTAGCGTTTCACTACTGTGTGTTATTTAACAAACGGAATGACCTGTATTTAGGATACAAATAAGGTGGCATTTCTTTAAGTGTTTTCACTACAGTGGGTTGTGAATTGTTATGCGACCTATGACAATAAGTGTCAGTTTAGGAGGGATATTGTGGTAATTCGTGCTGGTGTTACTCTTCTGTGGTGCACAGCAGCGGGGAGGTTAACGGGGGTTTGCAATTGTCTCCTTGTACTCACACTTGGTTTCCCTAAATCTGCCCTTGTGTCATTACACTGTGCTAATACATGCCTCAATTCCAGGCAACTTACCGAGATTTTGGGGGAGCGATTCTCTAGCGGACAGGACCTAAGGCCATCCAGCACGCAACGTGGTGTGGACGGGGACCGCTGATCATTACCGCCGGAGAGGACGCAGGACTGGTCGGTAAAGAGGGGTACGGGGGGCTGGCATTCATCGCTCCTGGTGGCCGCCGGGTGGGTCTACATTAGGTTTACTCACCCCTTACATAAGCGGACAAGCCGCTAGTGTTGCGGTCGCCGTTGCATGGTGCTGAAAGCCCCCTGGTGACCCTCCATCTGAAAGGTACACACAGTTGACCTGTTGGGAGCTAAGTAGGCAGCGGGTGTTTTTGGGGTAAGCGTCATGCCAGGTCCAAGGGGTGGAAAAAGGGGGTCCAACATGGAGGCTATGATGCGGGCTATGATGCGGGAGATGAGCGACATTAAGCAACAGCTAGGACAAATTAAGGAGCGGGAAGCTCGGTTGGAGGACAGGGAGGGCGAAGCACCGGGCCCGTCGGGGAGACCGATCCGCAAGAGGGTGGCACCAGTGCCAAGAGGGGAATTTGTCACCCCGCAAGGGAAACCAAGGTCAAAAAGACCCAAGGAGGCGGTCCCCACCCCAGGCCCAGTGGATCCGTTACCAGCCGCACCGCCCGCGGTGGTCCCACCCCCGCATGTGCCTACACCCATTGCCCCTGTGGTGCCGGTGCCGGCAGGTCAACCAGTAGACGCTGGGTCTGCTCCCGCACCGGTGCCCACAATCCCAGGTACAGGCGGGCCGCACCCGGCGCCCGCCCTGCCAGCCGTGCCAGGACCACTGGGCATAACCCCAGTGGTACCTGTTGTCCCGGGGGGTAATATGGATTCAATGCCACCCGAATTGTTGTCTCAGTTAACGGCCATGATGCCATGGCTCCAAAAAGGGGGAGCCTTCCCGAATTCTGCAGACCATGCGGCAGAGGCGGCAAGGTTTGTAGAAAAAATCAGATCGGCACCGGTCGCCGACAGTGTTGCATTGCCAATTTCTTCTCCCCTTGCAGGTCCAAGTGTTCCCCAGCTGGACGGAGTAAAAGGGCAGCCGCCCCCGGTGCCCGCACTTGGTAAGGAAGTGGCATTGCCGCTCTTGGGGGACGGTGTGATACCTTCCAGGAGCGAAAATCTAGCTCAGCATGTGTCTTTAGCTGTGAAAGAAATGATTTGGGCGGATAAATACGTGTACATTTATTCTTTATTGTTGGATAATAGGGAAATGGAGCAGGCAAAAGCACTGAAAGAGTGGATGCTCCCAAGTGAATGGAGGGCGCAGTGTACTAGATTCAGGGTTGAGGAAAATCTCAATAATTGGATGCAAGCATGGGCTGTTTTCACTGCAGTTAAGGCTGAGCGTCCTCCAGATCTGCAGGCTGCATTGGCTTGCTACTCGAGCAGGATTGTGGGGTGGAGTCAACAGTATTCTGGGGAAGCATGGAAGGGTTATGATGTGAACTTTAGGAAGGCATTGGAATTCAATAGATCACTGCCATGGGACTCGGTAGATTCCATGGCTTGGCACAAACAGTTCTCTGACACTGCACCGCCCCCTCAGTTCGGTGCGGTCAAGGCGTTCACTAGACCGCAGCAGCCCTTTCGGCCCCCCCAAACGAGTGAAGTACCTGGGAAATTTAGGGCAGGTGGGCCAGAGAAGAAAGGGGTGTGCTGGGATTTTAATAAGCGTACCTGCACAAGGGCCGCGTGTAAGTTTAGGCATGCATGTGCCTCCTGTGGGCACCCCTCTCATCCAGAAACTACCTGTAGGTCCAAGCAAGGTAACACAGGACAGAGGGGTAGGGGAAAGCCACTATAAGTCAGACAGGTCACGCCCCCCCACTCCAGTGGATGTGGTGGCAATGATTCCATTGTTGAACAGATACCCTGACCACAAAGCGGCCACCCTACTCCAGGAAGGTTTTTCTAAAGGTTTTAGGATCCCGGCCGGGGGATACACAGGCAGTGCGCACTGTAGAAATCAATTATCAGTCACACACAATCCGGCTGTTGTGGCCGCCAAAATTGACAAGGAGCTTTCCTTAGGCAGGATATCTGGCCCTTTTTCTGCAGTGCCAGTACACAATTTTGTGTGTTCCCCACTGGGAGTTGTCCCCAAGAAAGAGAAGGGGCAATTCAGATTGATTCATAACCTGTCAGCGCCAAAGGGGGCCTCACTGAATGATGCCATTGACCAAGGTATCTGTAGTGTTAAGTACGCCTCTTTTGATCAGGCTGTTACCTTATTGCAGGCCACTGGACCCGGGGCGCTGATGGCGAAATCAGACATAGAGTCCGCCTTCCGCCTCCTCCCAGTCCACCCGGCGGACCAACATCTTTTAGGTTTCACCTTTAGGGATAGGTTCTACATGGACAAATGCATGCCTATGGGTTGTTCTATTTCTTGCGCCTACTTTGAGATGTTTAGTTCATTTCTTGAATGGGCCATGAGACAAGTGACGGGCCATCAAAGGGTCATGCATTACTTAGATGATTTCCTCTTCCTCGGTACAGCGGGTTCTCAGGAGTGCGCACTAGCATTGCAGGAATTTTGTGTGCTCATGCGGGCTTTTGGGGTCCCGCTTGCGCCTGGGAAGACGGTGGGCCCGACCACCTGCTTGGAATTTCTGGGCATCGAGATTGACTCAATGGAGAGATGTTTTAGACTACCTAAGGACAAGGTGTGCAAATTCAAGACGTCGCTACAGTTATGCCTCCGGAAGGAGAAGGTCACTTTGCAGCAATTACAGGAGGTGGTAGGGCAACTGAATTTCGCACTAAGAATCATCCCAATGGCTCGCCCCTTCTCTCGCTCCATCGCGCACGCGATGAAGGGGCTGAGGGAAAAGCACCACCGCACGCGCCTATCGTCTGAAATTCGCCAGGATATGCTTATTTGGATGGCATTCCTGGAGGATTTTAACGGTAGGGTGGTCTGGCCCGACCCGCTCACGACATCAGCGGAGTTGGGACTATGGACTGATGCGGCCGGTAGTGTGGGCTTTGGTGCCATCCTAGGGAATAGGTGGGTCGCTCAACAATGGCCAGAAGAATGGAACACATGGGGTTTGCTCAGCAACATTGGCTTCCTGGAACTTTTTCCAATATGGGTGGCACTGATGGTTTGGCCCGAACACCTATGTAACCAATCAGTGGTGTTTTGGTCAGATAACATGACAGTGGTGGAATGTATCAATCAGCAGGGGGCGCGGTGTCCTTTCATACTTCGCCTGATCAAAGAGATTGTTCTGCGGTGCCTTAAACTGAATGCTAATTTTAGAGCCAAACATGTCCCTGGTGTTTTAAACAATGCTGCTGACTCCCTTTCTCGCTTCAAAATGCAGGTTTTCAGGGAACATCTCCCCACAGCAGACCCCTCGCCAGCACACTTCCCAGCGGTACTTTGGCAGATTGGTGCCCCAGATTACAAGACCTCGTGGTCGCTAGCTTAGCCCCCAGGACCAAGACGTCGTACGAAGGGGCGTTTCTGTCTTATTGTTCTTTCTTGGGGCCACAGTGGGAAGTGCTTTGGGCGAAGGAGGATGGGTTTGCAGCCTATTTAGAGTGGATGCACAAAGAGGGGCGCTCAGTGGCAGCGGCAACCAGACATAGGGCAGCAGTGTCATTCTTCGCTCAAGCTAGGGGCTTCCGGGATCCCACCAATACCTTTATGATACGCAAGGCTTTAAGGGGATGGCGCCGTATTCAGGGACACCAGAAGGATAAGAGGAAGCCCATGGGGTTGGCCCGGCTAACAGCCTTACTGGGCACGCTGGAGATTGTTTGTAACTCAGAGTGGGAAGTGCTTCTTTTTAGGGCGGCATTCTCCCTGGCATTTTATGGGGCACTGAGAATTAGTGAACTTGTGGCAGGATCTAAGTCTGACATACTAGGTGGCTTGCAGAAGGCTGGGGTGACGATAAGGGGTGACACCATGTGGGTGATTATCCAGAAATCAAAGACCGATCAAGAAGCTAGGGGTCACACCATAGTTCTGCAACGGGCCCCCGCCAACCCGTGCTGCCCGGTGAGGCACGTGGAATCACTCATGGGATTATTGGTCGGTTCAGCAGGCAGGGCGTTGCTCTGTCACGCCGACGGGAGCCCCTTGACCAGGTATCAATTCAGGAGAGTGTTCGAAATAGGGGTTACAAAAGCGGGTCTTGATCCTAGAGATTTTGGATCTCATTCCTTCAGGATTGGGGCAGCAACTGAGGCGGTGGCGGGGGGCCTCCCAGTGGAAAGAGTGAAGACAATTGGGAGGTGGTCGTCAGACTGCTATAAACGTTATGTTCGGATTGACATGCTATGATTACCTGTCACTCACGCTTGGTCTCTTTTCCGCTCTCTTACAGTTTCTCAGACCTGTTACGCAGGGGAGGAATCTGTCGTCGGGCACCGCCAATATTCATCGGCACGGAGCGGCGAACAGGAAACAACAAAGAACAATGTCTGGATTGTCGGTCATTCATATGTGAAGCGAGCGGAATGTGTCTTCCTGTCAGGTGACAAGAAGGAAAGGGCGGCACAACTAGGGTTGAATATCACGTTCTTTGGCAGAGGAGGGTTGTGTCTTCACGAGTTTAGGGGATTCTTCCAAGGGCTGTTAGCACGCCAGCGGGCTCCACCGTCAGTGGTGATACTTCACCTTGGGGAGAACGATTTGGCAACACTGGGCAGGCGCATCTTGATTGAGGAGATTATCTCAACAGCGGGTTGGATAGCTAGGACCTGCCCCGGGTGCACACTAGTATGGTCACAACTAATACCTCGACTTCAGTGGCGGGGGGGTCATTCGGTCAGGGCGTTGAATCACTCGGTAAAGAGGATCAACACACGGTTGGATAGGTTGTTTCGAACCCCCGTGTTACAGTCAATACCTCATGGGTGCATCTGGGGTCAAAAGTATTACTTGAAGGACGGGGTTCATCTGACAGAAGAGGGTAATGTCCTATGGGCTGACAATATCTGGGCTTGGCTAGAGGGCTGGGGTAGGAGGAATGTGTCCTTAGGCAGGGGCTAGAGGGGGAGGCCAGATCGTCGGTTAACAATACTGGCCTGTGGCGGTAAGGTCATTATCGGTGAGCACATATTTGAGGTCTGAGGGGGCGGGCATCATCCTATGGAGGTTCCCGCCCGGGGGGAGGGGCCTGCGGGCCACTCCCAGTACTCCAGGGGCAAGGTAATATGCAAAGGAGCGCGGGTAGGAGTAGTTCACGCTTTCCTTAGGCTGGTAGCCACCCCGCGCGCGTGGACTCATGACGCCACCGGCGCAGAGTAAGGGCCCTCCTTTAGTGGGTAAATGGAGTTTGGGGCGTAGACCGGGCAATTCCCGGGGTAACACTGCGCATGCGCACTTCTAGGGGGGAGGCGCAGCTTGTAGGACCTGACACCAGTAGTGACCCTGCCATATGGCCAGAAATGTACAAAAATCAAGGTAGGATGTTTAGTTTAAGCTAGGAACAACTTGTATTAGAGTTTTGTTAAGGTCAGGCTCTCAAACTTGTTGATAACGATTGTATAACTGAATGTCCTGCTGATTTTTGTATTCATTGTTGAATATGCAATTAAAACCTTTTTTAATTTCATACTTTAATAAATACGGCCGGGCGACTAGCGCCCGCCTTCCAAAAAGTAAAACACGTCTCGTGTCCACGTTCCTGGGTGTTGGGTGCCGGATTGGGGGGGAGGCGGCAGCTAGTCGCTGACCATGTGAAAAGGGGGGGCCCTCGGCCCCCCCGCACGCATGGCGGCGCGGCGACCGCCTCACCTCCTCTCCCCTCGGGTCCTTCGACGGTGGGGGCGTGCCCTGGGGGCGCGGCCCACCGCCGATTGGCCGGCGCCCCTCCTGACCCGGATTCAATGGACTGGTTCCGGGTCGGGGGGGGCGGGCGTTAGGAGGGGCCACCCGGCCCCTCGGGAATAAGAGGTAGGGAGCGCCCAGGAGACCCCCTTGTCCCTGGACGCTCCCTCGCTGAACGTTGTGCCCCACGTTCGGGGCTTCTTTGTTTCCCACCCACCATCCCTTGGTACAAAGTTTAAGCAGCGTTATGTCCGGTTTAATGGTAAGTTTCATATGTATGGACCGCGGGAGAGAGTAGGCTGTTGTTGTATTTTGTGATCTGTTGTCAGGACTTTCTTCCCTTTGTAGAAAAGTGATGTGTGAAGTGAACTATATTTGAAGATATGTGTCTTTAGGCCTTTTTTCCCTTTGTAGATATACGTTGATATTGTGATTTTGAGTAACATGCGTGAACCGAATTGTAATTTTATGCCATGTGTCGTTAGGCCTTTTTTCCCCTTTAGCTATGCGTGGATACTGTTATTTATTAGCCAGTGTAGTTGTCCTTTAGAATTTTTTCCATAGGTCGTCGTATTTATTAGGTATGGGGCATGCGGTAAGGTCATTATCGGTGAGCACATATTTGAGGTCTGAGGGGGCGGGCATCATCCTATGGAGGTTCCCGCCCGGGGGGAGGGGCCTGCGGGCCACTCCCAGTACTCCAGGGGCAAGGTAATATGCAAAGGAGCGCGGGTAGGAGTAGTTCACGCTTTCCTTAGGCTGGTAGCCACCCCGCGCGCGTGGACTCATGACGCCACCGGCGCAGAGTAAGGGCCCTCCTTTAGTGGGTAAATGGAGTTTGGGGCGTAGACCGGGCAATTCCCGGGGTAACACTGCGCATGCGCACTTCTAGGGGGGAGGCGCAGCTTGTAGGACCTGACACCGGTAGTGACCCTGCCATATGGCCAGAAATGTACAAAAATCAAGGTAGGATGTTTAGTTTAAGCTAGGAACAACTTGTATTAGAGTTTTGTTAAGGTCAGGCTCTCAAACTTGTTGATAACGATTGTATAACTGAATGTCCTGCTGATTTTTGTATTCATTGTTGATTATGCAATTAAAACCTTTTTTAATTTCATACTTTAATAAATACGGCCGGGCGACTAGCGCCCGCCTTCCAAAAAGTAAAACACGTCTCGTGTCCACGTTCCTGGGTGTTGGGTGCCGGATTGGGGGGGAGGCGGCAGCTAGTCGCTGACCATGTCGATATTGTTTAGTGTTTTGAACCTGGAAAAAAGGTTAATAGTTATTTAGTTCTCAATTGAGTTTTTGAAGAACATGTTCTTTGTTATATTTTTGTTTTGGATTTTGCAACTTGCAATTTTCTAATATGGTACGTAGTTGATTCATGTTATAAGAAAAAGAGGCATTTCATTTAGTTGAAGTTATTTACCTCACCTTACCAATATTCCCTTGTTTGCTTGCTCGTCTTTTTGCTGTTCTAGAGCTGTTTACTTGACTGTTTTTGAAGAATAAAAGTTTTCTCCCTCCTGGGTGATATTGGGATGGTCTAAAAGAAAAATAGTTTTTTAATGACTGATGTTTACCTACCTTTTGGCTATGTAAAAAAAAAGTTTTGGTTAGTTTGTGTTGCAAGATTAGTTTATTTGTTTATTTTACCTGTGAAATGCTCTCCCATTGTCGGACTACTGCTGGAGATGATGTTTGCAGTTCAGATTATGTTTTTCTGTTTATTTGAGCTGTGCAAAAAAAAAAACTATTTTTCCTTTTTTAGATTTATTACAATAGGACATTTCTTGCCCTGCACTGACCAGCACCCTCCCTGAGGTAATCAGCCTGCGGAGTTAGATTAGTAATTTTGCCCCTCACCAGTGAGCAGCACCTTCCCTGAGTCAAGCACCCTGCACTGTTAGAATAGTTATTTTGCCCCCCACCACTGACCAGCACCTTCAATGAGCTAAGCACCCTGTGGAATTACAATAGTAATTTTGCGCCCCACCAGTGACCAACACCTTCCCTGAGGCAAGCACCGTGCGGAGCTTGAATAGTAATTTTGCCCCCCACCACTGACCAGCACATTCCCTGAAGCAAGGACATGGGGGAGTTAAAATAGTAAATTTTCTCCTCTGTGCTCACCAGCACCTTCTCTGAGGCAAGCACCCTGTGGAGTTGGAATAGTAATTTTGACCCCCACCAGTGACCAGTACCTTCCCTGAGGTAAGCATCATGCGGAGTTAGAATAGTAATTTTCCCCCCCACTACTGACCCGCATGTTCCCTGAAGTAAGCATCCTGTGGAGTTAGTACAATAATTTTGCCTCATTTAACACTTGAAAAATAAAAAAAATTGTACTGCAAACACTTTACAGTGTACTTACAGAAGAATTTCCTCTGATGTCTTTCAATTTTGATTGTTGTATGAGTATGGTCAAAGTCTGTAAATGATTTAAAAATTGAAATTTAATTTGTAACTTTGGCTATTTTTCCACTGAAGACTAATTCGTAATTCTGTTAAACATACACCTACTTTTGACAGAATATAGGTATTGTAATCTTGGATTTCTTTTTCAAGTTTTGAAAATATATTTAAAATGTTTTTAAAAAATTCGGATTTTCAATTAATAGTTTTTAGTCTAAATGTGCTTCGTTTTGAACTTACACTTCTGTCAATAGATGGCAGTGTCTGCAGTTGAAGCTGGCAGTTTTCTCCTGTTACTGTAGATGCGTGTGGTTACTAGGGAAGTCAGTGCACCACTGAGCACAAAATGGGGGGGGCGGCAGAATTATTTATACGCTTGTTAGGGGTAAACGAAAATTTAAATTAAAATATCTTTTGAAATCTATTTTTCCGCGTGATATAGAACCTGACAGAATGTGTATTTTTATGTTGTGTGTGAAATGTTGTTTTTTAATGTTTCCGTTCAGAGTGTCAGCCATTTTGGGTAGATGGTGGTTAGGCAGATGTAGTGGAAATGGTGGAAGGACACCATTTTCTCTAGAATCTATAATGACTAGGATGTTTTAGTGGAAATAAAGGAAAGACTTCACGTTTTCATGCTTTGTATGTATATGCTGGTTTTGGTCATGAATCCACACTGGGTTTTTTTACTCTTAAAAATGTATGTATATGTCAAAACATTTTAAATGAATAAAATAATGATTTGGAAAGTATTATTGTTTCTATTTTTCTTAAACTGTTTTTGCACGTATTATATGTACACATATAACATGGTATAATTAATATGCGTTCTAACGGTATTCATTGTATTGGTATGCGTTGTAATGGTTGGCGGTGTATTGGCTCTTTTTTTGTATTTCTATCAACATGCGTACTAATGGCTTGCGATTTAAAAATATGCCTAGTAATTGTAGTCACGTTGTAAAATCTGTGGTGTAAACGTATGCGTTGTGAAATAATATATTCACTTTCAAGGCTTCTTCCAGTCGTTGCTAACCATTTCAGATGTCTCTTTTATATAACGCTCTGGCTGTCCTGGGATGATCAAGGTTAGGACAGGAAGCAACTTTCTTCATTTCTTCTCCAGCAACCTTAATGATTATCTTTCCACGCATAGATCTTGTGTGAACCAAGCCAAGAGAGAGAACATTTTGATCTGTTCTTTTTGCTCTTGGGCAGTGCTAGACCATTGATAAGTCGGAGGAAGAGATGTTTGTTGCGTGTGTAGTAGAATTGTCGAGGTCAAGGTTATTGTTGTTGCAAAATCATGTAAGAATATTTTTTGGGTTAGCCACAAGCTACAGAATGTGAGGAGCAGCCAGAGAGAGATAAGGGGACAATCTGACCAGGCTACCTTGGTGGAGCAGACCCCTCTGGGATATGATCATGTCCAATGCAGAGCCATTGGTATGGGTAGGTCTAAGCTAGTGTTGAACCAGATTATTTCCAGAAATGAATGGGGAAAGAAGACTGCCTAATGCATCATCAGGGTTGGCCCAGTGAAGAGCACAATCACCAAGAAATATTTTACCATTACAGTAAATTGACTGATTAATGATTAGCTCAATGTACTTACTACTCAATAAAAGTTTAATTGTAACCAGGAGGATGTTAGATAACATTCATTCTAGTAGGGGAATCTTGTTGTGCTGTGAGTTGGGTTCTAAGTCAAGCTCTGAAAAGAGTAAAACAAATCATTGGTATCCCTTTGCACCTAATAGATCATTAGAGTAAATTACTGCAACACATTCCCTTTTTCTCTTTATTCACGATCACATTGGATGATGAAGTACTCGGAAGAGAGCGGGAGATCCAATACATAGTGGGGAGTGTCATTGAACCAAGTCACAAGGAGTGCTAGAAAATCAAGGTTATGAATGACAATAGTGTTGCAATTTCCAGTCTCTGCTTCACTGCTGATGTACAGCTCTGATGCAAACAGGGCCAGTCAACTGATTTCTTTTGCGTGGTGTGGCCAAGGCCTCAGCTGGCATTGGTATAAGATTACTACATACACTAACCCTTAGGGAGTGAATCTGCCATTTAGCAGTGTGTGGAGAAATAGTCGGGATTGTAAAGTAGTAGTCGTCATCGGGGCAACGTCAGCAAAAACCGAGGTAACTGAAGGGAAATGGATGTCATATTCACTATGTGGGTTAGGAACTTTGTCAGTGGAGAGTTAGGGACTAAGCCTATCAGGAGATGGTTGGAGGTTGCGTCTTGGTAGTGTATGTCATGCTTGCTCGTTCCCGTTAGCGTGTAATGGCTTTGTGACAAAACTAAGGTTAGACACTGAATGTTCGACATGAGCAGGATTGTATGTTGAAGGAGGTGAGAGAGGTGGCGTTAAGTGTGTACTGATCTCCATTGCACGCCTTTGCCTGTGAGTCATTTTAGACATTGGATGGGTCAGTCTTGGATGCATACATCACTGAGATGAGTAGTGCAAAAGTTGCCTCCTTCAGAACTAACTCTAATAAATCTAATATGGTTACCCATTATTTCCTCTGTATTGTTTCTGAATCAGGATTCCTGGGCTCACGTAGGCAGAACTCTGGGGTCAGATATTATAGAGTAATTTTGTGATGAGCTCTTCTTGCCTCGTAATTTAGGCCTGTGCCACATGTGGTTTTCACTGGACTAGTATCTTGACCAAAGAGGAAATCCTGATTCAACGAATGCACTGAGGCAACGTCTGCTGGGGGAGGTGAGAGGTGTGAGTGCATGGGAGAGGGTAAGACAGTAGATGGGAGAGAGGGGCAAAAGAGGAGGTGCCAACAGGTTAAGTTGAGGGGATAGACGGGACAAAAGCAAATACAGGCTAGGTCACAGATGGCAAAGGGAGGGAGGGGTGAATAAATTGGCAGGAACTATTGAGGTGTTTAAGGAAAACAAAGGGAGCGTAAGCAGGAGAACATGGGAGGAGAGAATGTTTTGGGATGCAGCCAGTAGGTAGGAGTCAGGTAAGGCAAACTAAGAGAGGCTTCATATTTCTAACAGGAGCAGGAGTTAAGGTATCCAAAAGAGAAGAGCAGAATTTGAGAATCATTAAATGTGGTCCAAGGTAGGCCTACCAAGTGTGGAGCATGTTCTGCTTCCATATGAGGGCAAAGGAGGTGGAGTAAGCAATCCACAGAGTAGTAGGAACATAAGTGGGCCGGTGAGCTTGAAAGAAGCTTAGGGGGACCGGGTCTAGAGAGAACAGGGTTCATATTTAGTGGTGGTGAGGCTGGTGGAACAGAAAGGAAGACAGACAAATGCGTATGCTCCTGACCAAGTGTGATCCTGAGAACCTAGTGCATTCTGAAGATGAGGCTGTGTCAACCGGGGAATGGAAGAGTCATGATAGAGGGTTTTGTAAGAAGTAGTTGATGAGGATGACGTTGCTGAGATGGGAGTCCAGTTTCACAGCCCTGAGAAGATTTGGGAAAAAAAGATCAAATAAAATCAGATTGCCATTTGTGCATTAAAGTATAATGTCCCCATTAATATAGATTGAAATGGTGAGTGAATCACTGAAGGATGACAAGTGAGATATTTTTAGTTTGTGGCCATGGAGGCTACTTGAGACACAGGAAACATTAAAATTACTCATGAAAGTAGTGGACCATGGAGCTATGTCATGAGTCTAAACATCAAGATGGCAGCAAAGACGGATGCTCGACGCTGAGTTCCTAAGGGTGGGGATACAAATCGTGAAATATCCCATGATTACCTCGCCCATCCCAACTGTAGAGATTTATTTGCACATGTCTTCTTTTACTTGTGTCCCTGATGGGGTACAGAGAATTCAAGGATCAAGTAGCGGAAAGAACCACATAGGGACTGTGAGGGATTAAAGGATTTTAGGATTGCACTGTAGACAGTGCATAAATAGTAAAAGCAAAAATTAAAAAAGAGCCAGGGCCCTCGTCAGGCCGTCACTGCAGCATCACACATTGCCCCTGCCAGTGCTGCCTATGACAGACTAACACAACTACTTGCCGTTATGCTCCTAGAAGTGTGCTATAAGAATGACTTGAGTTACAATACAAGGGGTTAACCCAGCTAAATCACTAGGGTAAGATGTGGTACATATAGCAATTGGCCCTCAGTAGACAGACTATTAGACATACATTGTGTAGTTACACCAGTAAAAATAATTCAAAAATTTCAAAGGGAAAATAAACACATTTATTCATAACAGACATGGATATCTCATGGCTGGTCAGAAAAGAGCATGAATATAAGTTTTCACAAATTCAAATATTTGTCTTCAAGAAGGTGCCCCGGAAGAAAGGGTTAGGTAAGTGTAGTATTGTGCTAAAGTGAGGGTAAATGGAAAAGGGTGGAGGGCAGTGAGCAATATATACATTAAAATCAAGTTAAGAGTGCCAATCCGGCCTTTAGCATGGCCATTCTGTTTAGAACACCATATTTCATGGGCACATAGTAATCTTAATACTGTTGTCCAAGATGGTGAAGAAGGTATGTAGCTGTCGACGTTTCAACCCTGGGGGGGGGGGGGAATGTAGATACTTGTGGCTCTTACATTCAGGTCTTCATCAGGACAAGGAGTGGGACACCCCACATCCCCCAAGGAAATATGGTGGTAAGTAGAAAAGTTGGGCCCGGAGGCTCCAACTGCAAAAAGGGACCTTTAGTAGTGTTTGTAAATATTTAAGGCTGTTAATCATGGGATCGATAATTTCAAGATTCCCAAGTTGCTTAAAAAAGAAGAGGAAAGGGCTTGCATCCCTCCACAACAGTTCAAGCTTGGATGTGGGGTGTCCCACTCCTTGTCCTGATGAAGACCCTAACATAAGAACTACAAGTTGCTCACTGCCCTCCCCCTTTTCCACTTACCTTCACTTTAGCACAATGCCACACTTACCTTACCCTTCCTTCCGGGCACCTTCTGAAGATAAATGTTTGAATTTGTGAAAACTTATACTCATTCTATGTTCTGATCAAGTATGAGATATCCATGTCTGTTATGAATAAATGTGTTTTTTTCCCTTTGAAAATTTTGAATTATTTGTACAGGTGTAACTACACAATGTATGTCTTATAGTCTGTTCACTAGGGCCAATTGTTATATGTACGATAAGAATGACTTGGGCAGCTGGTATTAGTAATTTGTAATGCATATTGAATTAATATGCAACTGTTGTTGTACACATCTCTAAATTAGACAAACAGTGCCACCTTGGGGCAGACTGTCATAAGTGCCGGTGTTGGCAATTAAGTGCTTGTGCCAAGCACTGGAAATTGCAGCTGCAAATGAAGCACTGTTTGTAGACAGGCTGCAATTGGCTGGTTGAAGTGCTGCAAGCTATTCCAAGCCCAGTGCAGCTGCCGAACGCACCCAGAGCTGCTGAACTTGATCTGGCTGGCTGTGAGGTCCAGTGAACTGCTCCATCTCCTATGCCCTTTCCTTCACTTGGATCTTTACTGAGGGGGAGGCTCATGGCACCAGCCCAGCACTTGTGGTTACAGCCTGAATGCATTTTAATGCTTGCATCATCTATCTTGATGTATTTGTTCATTTACCTAATGTTCCTCTTGTTTAAACATGGTAATTGTGGGTGCCTATGGATTTTCATTTCCACTCTGGTCCCCTGTTTGCTGGGCAATTGTGTTTTTGGGGTGGTTCACAGTTGTTCGCCAGTTTGAGTGGAAGTAGAGGGGACAGGAAGTCCCAAGATTCTTTACTTGTGTGAAATTTCATGTTCCATGAAATTCCTCACACTGAGCCCAGTGGAAAACGTGACATATTTGTTCCATCAGCAACCTTTTTCTACTGGCAGATCTTTCACGCCCACTGCTACTCGCCAGTTATTCACATTGGCAGCCCATTTTTGATTAGGACAAAGGAACAACTTTCTGCCAACACCTTTTCCTGCCACCAGCCTGCTATTGTAATTGTGAATTGTATTTTTGTACCAGTTACTACTCTCACTACCCCTGCAATTGCGTTAAAGCACTTACTGCCCCTGCAGTGGTGAAAGGTGCTGTATCCCTGGGCCTTACAACGCAATCTCTCAGTTAGGTCATTAAAGATGTTTGCCATTGGACGTATGAACCTTTGATAGCGGACATAAAGCACTGAAAGGGAGAAGCATTAACAATACATTTCTAATTTGTAAAACCAATATTTCTGATAGATACATCTGCCATGTGGATTCCTCACCTTGTGAATATCCCCTGCGTCAGCAACATTCGGAAATTCTTTTTGTAGCTTCACGCCGACGTGGATCGGGACGTCACAGAGGCACGGCATCGCTCGCGACTCCGCTGACGTCACCGACGCCTATAATAGGCCCACGCCGGCGTGATGACATCAGTTCCCTTTTTTTCGCGTCGTCGACGCTAACGGTTTTCTGGGATCGTCTGTAGCCTTTACTGTAACTTTGTTACTTGCTAATTTTCTAGTCTCTTTGTCTTCTCATTTTCAACATGACCTCGAAGAAGACCGGGTTTAAAGCCTGCGGAGAATGTACCAAAATAATGTCCAGATCCGCATGAATGCTGTTTGTGGTGTCTGAGCTCCGACCACGACTTCGAAGACTGCCAATCCTGCAGGAAGATGACACCAAAGGCCCTCCGGGAAAGAGCAGCAAAACTTCTAGTTGCCAAGTTTAAAGAAGGAAAAGAAAAGAAGAAATCAAGATCGCGAACTCGACGCTCGAAGTCAAGATCTCGATCGAGGTCGCAGTCGGATTTGTCCTCAGCCCATGCTTCAAGATCTTCTAGAAAGAAGCATAAAAAGAGAACCCATGAATCCCGACATCGATCGAGGAAGGAGTCGGGTTCCAAGCCGAAGTCACAAGTAAAACTGGTCGAATAGGTAGTTTCTTCGGCTTCGGAGGAACACGATGTCGAGGTTGAGGCGTCGCATGGGAACTCACCGAGTTCACCGAAGCAGAAGACTGTTCCATCTCCGGACCCATCCCATCCTTCAGGTCGGGAGGATGAAGGTGAGGAGGAGGAGGTTGGTGAGGGTGGAGCTCAGATGTCCGAAGGTCGTACGACTCCGGTGCACCAGCCCGAAGAAGAGGTCGACGTTGTTTCGACTCCACGCCCTCAAGAGCAACCTGGGGGTTCATACCCAGCCTTCCCGGCTCCAGGTCAGGACCCTACGCATTTCCTGAATGCGATGTTCGGAATCTATTCAAGGGCTATGTATCCCTCTGGGGCTCCTACTGGTCCCATGGGTCCGATGGCATATGGTCTGGGTGTTCCTCATTCCTATGCACCTGCGCCCTTTATGCCTTTTATGCCGGCTCCGACGCCGCATTGGCATTATCCGACTCCGGCGAGGCCTTCGACTCCGAAGCCATCGACGCCGAGATCGATGACTCCGATTCCTTCGACTCCAGTTTCATCAACTTTGATGCCGAACCCTGAGCGACGTCGTGAATCTCTCCCTCGTCCGACGTCGAGTTCGACACCGGCTCCGGCTCCGTCGGAGTCGATTGCGGATCCGACGGCTTCGAATGTGAAGCTAAGATCTAGGCGTGAAGCCCAAAGATTAATGGAAGAGGAAAGATATAGAGGGGAAAATCTGGAGGAGGGCGAACTACAGGATTCTGAGGACCCTTTTGAGGACCTGTCTGTAGCTAGTGGCCTAGAACTGTCACCTGAATGGGACCTTGTTTCAGTTTCTAATGAACCCTCAAAGGATGTGACACCTTATCATGTGGTGATAAAGAAAGCCGCAAATTTATTGAACATTGCTCTACCAACTGCAGAATTTAAATCTAATCTGCTCACAGAGGTCCTTCACTCTCCTTCTTCAGTGACTGAACCTTTTAATGATGCCTTAAAGGAACCAATTTTAGAAATTTGGAAAAATCCTGTTTCAGCTCCTGCTGTATCTAGAGCTGTAGCTAGGAGATATAGAGCAGCTCCTGAAGACCCGGAATTTTTAACATCTCATCCTCTGCCGGAGAGTTTGGTGGTGCAGGCTGCCTGTTCCAAAAGATCTACAGGTGCATTTCCGCAGGTCCCAGCGGAAAAGGAGTCGAGAAAGCAGGATCAAGCTGCTAAAAAGGTCTTTTCCTCTGCCAGTATGGCTTTAAAGTCCACAAATGCAACCTGCTTGATGGGGAGTTATATCCACGCTCTTATGGACACTGTGAAACAATTGGTGCCCAAAATACCTGAGGAGGATAGGAAAGACTTTCAGGAGGTAATTTCTGATACTCAAGCTGCAGCAAGGCAGGTTATTCAAAGTGGATTGGACACGGCTGACTCTGTGGCGAGGGTCATGGGTTCTTAAGTAGCGACAAGAAGAGCCGCATGGCTTAAATCTAGTGAGTTTTCCACGGATGTCCAGGCTGCATTAATGGATCTTCCTTTTGACGGGTCTGGATTGTTTGGGAAGAAGGCAGATACTGCTTTGGAGCGCTTTAAAGATAGCAGAGCAACAGCAAAGTCGTTGGGCCTTCAGACCAGGGGCACTTTTGTAAGACGTTCAAGAGGATTTGGCAGATCTTCTTTTCAAACCTATAAGTCAGCCCAGCAGCAGCCACAGCAGCAGCAAAACACTTTATACAGAGCTTATAGAGGCAAACAAAGGGCCCGAGCTCGGGGCCGTAATGCTTCCTCCTCTTCCTCCTCTTCCCCATCCCAGCCCCCAGCCACCGCAGCAAAGCAGCCCTAGATCCACCATTCTGGATCATGTGGGCCCAATGGGGGCCGGCTTACCCATTTTCTACAAGATTGGGAATTGATAACATCGGATCTTTGGGTTCTCAATCTTGTAGAGAATGGGTATGCTCTTCTCTTTCGGGAATTTCCCCCAAATTATCCTCCTTGCCAGGGTTATTGTTCGGAGGACCACCTGCTTCTCCTGCAGGAAGAAGTCCTGGCATTGTTTCGAAAAGGTGCGATAGAGGTGGTTCCAGAGCAGGAGAAGGGTCAGGGATGCTACTCCCGGTATTTCCTGATCCCCAAAAAGGATGGCAGGCTTCGGCCAATTCTGGATCTCAGGATCTTGAACCTTTACCTGAAACAGGAAAAGTTCAAGATGCTCACTCTTGCACAGGTTCTTCAAGCGCTGCTGGAAGAAGACTGGATGGTGTCGATCGACTTGCAGGATGCGTATTTTCATATTCCCATCTTGAAGTCGCACAGAAAGTATCTCCGTTTTACGGTTGGGTCGCAACACTACCAGTTTGCGGTCCTTCCGTTTGGTCTTACTACTGCGCCTCGAGTCTTCACCAAGGTGATGGCGGTGGTGGCAGCACATCTCAGGAGGTCGGGGATACATGTGTTCCCGTATCTGGACGACTGGCTGATCAAAGCGGAGTCGCCGGAGAAGGTGCTCCATTATCTGCAAGAGACAACTCAGTTGTTACACAAGTTGGGTTTTTCGATAAATGTACCCAAATCTCACCTGGTGCCCTCCCAGTGCAACCTGTTCATAGGTGCGGTACTGGACACTACTGCTTGTCGTGCATTCCCTCCACCTCAAAGGATTCGCGACATTCAGGAAATGATTCCTTTGTTCTGCAATGGAGCAGTCGTTCCAGTCCCGAAGGTTCTTCGCCTGCTCGGTCTGATGGCTTCTTGCATTCTATTGGTCAACCATGCACGCTGGCATATGAGGGCACTCCAGTGGTGCCTCCGCAGGCAGTGGTATCAGCACAACGGAGATCTCAGGGTGTCTGTGAGGATCTCCAGAGAAACTGCAGCGGATCTGACTTGGTGGAGCGTGGAAGGCAATCTGTCGCAGGGAAAGCCTTTTCAACTTCCTCCATCGGTGGCCACAGTAATAACGGATGCATCCACTCTCGGGTGGAGTGCTCATCTGGGGGACCTGGAGGTCAAGGGTCTTTGGTCTCCAGAGGAAAGGTTGTTTCACATCAACCTTCTGGAATTACGGGCAATACGTCTGGCGCTCAAGGCCTTCCTCCCTTCCCTTCGCGGTCGGTCAGTTCAGGTCCTGACGGACAACACGACCGCGATGTGGTACATCAACAAGCAGGGAGGAGTGGGGTCGCAGTGTCTCTGCAGAGAGGCTCTGCGTCTCTGGTCCTGAACCATCAGATTTGTCTGATGGCAAATCATCTGGCCGGGGTTCAGAACGTTCGTGCAGACATTCTCAGTCGGCAGTTCTCTGCCGACCACAAGTGGAGGCTTCACCCGGAGGTGGTTCACGACATCTTTCAGATGTGGGGGACTCCTCGGGTGGACCTGTTCGCCACTCGCGAGAACGCTCACTGCCAGTCATTCTGCAGTCTCCAGTATCTGATGCAAGGAGCCTTGGGGGACGCGTTTCAGTTGAGTTGGAACTCGCAACTTCTTTACGCGTTTCCTCCCATACCTTTGATTCCTCAGGTTCTGAGGAAAATTTGCCAAGACCGGGCCCAAGTTATATTGATCGCCCCGGATTGGCCAAGAAGGGTGTGGTACTCAGACCTTCTCCACCTCTCCTCTCACCCGCCGCTCCGTCTCCCTCACAGGGCAGATCTCCTCTCACAGATGGAGGGGCAGGTTCTACACTCCCACCTCCAGACCTTACACCTTCATGCCTGGTGATTGAACGGGGCAACCTGAGTTCTTTTTCCCTCCCGCCTGATGTGGTGGATGTCATCTTGTCAGCCAGGCGTGACTCCACTAAGTCCATCTATTCTTATAGGTGGTCAAAATTTGTCACTTGGTGTGGGGAGAAATCTATAGACCCTTTGAGAGCCCATTTGTCTGATGTTCTCCAGTTTGCCCTTTCTCTGGCGCAACAGGGGCTTGCCGTTGCCACAGTGAAGGGCTATCTTTCAGCGCTGTCGGCATTTCTCTGTTTGCCTGATCAGCCTTCTCTTTTCAAATCTCCTGTGGTTTTAAGATTTTTGAAGGGCCTCACAAATAAGTTCCCTCCTACTCCTTTTATTGTTCCTCATTGGGATTTGAATCTTGTGTTGACCTATTTGATGGGTTCTCCCTTCGAACCCTTGCACAAGTGTCCCATGAGGCTTCTTTCTTTTAAAACGGTCATCTTGGTTGCAATTACCTCGGCAAGGAGGGTAAGTGAGCTTCAGGCTCTTAGTTCCAAGCCCCCCTTCTTGACCATTCATGCTGAAAGAATGGTTCTCAGGACCAGGGCTGCTTTTCTGCCTAGGGTGGTAACTCCCTTCCATCTGGGGCAATCCATTACCCTTCCTACTTTTTATCCTCCCCCTCACCCATCTAAGGAGGAAGAGAGACTGCACCGCCTGGACCCTAAGAGGGTGGTGTCTTTTTATCTGGACGGAACTAAAGACTTCCGGATGGATGACCAGCTGTTTGTTGGTTTTGCTGGCTGTAAGAAGGGCAGAGCGGTGCACAAGCGCACACTTTCCAGGTGGATAATCCTGTGCATCAAGATTTGCTACTCCCTGGCGGGTAAGGACCCTCCTGAGGGTATTAGAGCACATTCAACTAGAGCAAAGTCTGCAACATCTGCTTTGTCTAGAGGTGTTCCAGTTGAGGACATTTGCAGAGCCGCGACTTGGGCCTCCCTCCACACTTTTGCGAAGCATTACTGCTTGGATACCGAGGTGAGGAGGGACGGCCACTTCGCACGCTCTGTCCTCCAAGATTTCCTGTTATAGCAGAGTGGACACCCTCCTCCGGGAGTGAGGACTGCTGTGGGACTCTATTCACAAGGTGAGGAATCCACACGGCAGATGTATCTATCAGAAGAACAAGTTACTTACCTTCGGTAACGCTTTTTCTGGTAGATACAATATCTGCCTGTGGATTCCTCACTGACCCACCCGCCTCCCTGTTGTCCACTCTTCTATGCCAGTGTTTCTGTTATATTTTTATCTTGTTGTCAAATGTTGTATTGCATTTACTTCACACTGTGTGTGTTACCTTGATATTGGTACTGTGTATACTGTGTATATGTCTACTGTCATTGGTCCGTCCGTGTGCCTCGAAGGCACGGAAAAAAGGGCGGAACTGATGTCATCATGCCGGCGTGGGCCTATTATAGGCGTCGGTGACGTCAGCGGAGTCGCGAGCGATGCCGTGCCTCTGTGACATCCGGATCCACGTCGGCGTGAAGCTACAAAAAGAATTTCCGAATGTTGCTGACGCAGGGGATATTCACAAGGTGAGGAATCCACAGGCAGATATTGTATCTACCAGAAAAAGCGTTACCGAAGGTAAGTAACTTGTTCGACTCCTAAATAAGGACCAGGAATCATTGAATAGAGTGAAAGTGTTTTATTTGGATTACCAATCAATCCAGTAACTATGCAAGTCAAAAGTAAATTCAATAAGTACATTAGTACAAAAGGCAAAGTGAAATATCTCAGTTGATTGTGACGCAACAGAATGAGATTCCAAACTGCGATAGACACAATTGTACAGTAACAAATAAAAGTGAACTGGTGTTCCATAAAGAAACATCCCTTCTCTGTTCTAAACATCCGTTGCATATAGGGTCATCTACCTAGGGCTTTTAATTCGGAAGCATAAAAAAGAAGGTGTCAGCATGATCAGACATCAGTAGAAGTAAAAAAAAAAGGAAATAAGTATTTAGCATAAAGCTTCACACTTGCAAGAGTTAGGCAAGCACAGAGATGCGTACCTCTCAAAGTTTAAGGGGAATATATTCTAACTCTAACTATGGGAACACCAATTTAAAAGTAACAGGAAATTCATAAATGTCTTATCTCCATTCACACCACCAGAAACCAATCAGAACACAACTTGAGTGCATCTGCAACATTACTCTGAATTCCCAACGCATCGCAATGAGACAGCGATTCTCAGCCTTGAAAATCTTGCCATCCTGGCACATGGTGAACAGAAAGCTCCTTTCGATCATTGTTTGTCCACATCCACTGCCAAGTTTCTCACAGATCTCTCTATCAGCCATCATAATACAGACAATGAACCTTTCTCTAACTAACGGAATAATTAACCTGCAAGAAAAGGAAATTATGCTGGCAAGCAAAATGAATTTCATCTGCGGTCTGTAGTCAGCTAACTTTAGTTATGTATTTAACGTGCACTTCGAATACATGGTTATACAAGCACACGTGTAACCCAAAAAAGAACTGCAAAACGTGAGCAAAAGAGTACATGTTTACATATGCAAATATAGCTTGAAGTGTAAGTATAAAAGATGAACATTTGTGCACACACGTATATAAATCTCTAGTCTCTATAGTGAATGCATTTCAATAATACATTTAAATGCTTCACACACATTAATAAAGTTAGGTCATACAGTGAATATAATGTCAAATTCACGTAAATCATTGCATTTCTGTGACTCGTAAGCATGGAGTCTAAATTGTGCTGCTCTAATGGCGATCCTACTTTTTGATTCAGGAGTTAGGTAGTGTGGTAGTGGTGAGGGACTTGATAATGCTGGGATTTCTATATAAAGGATAAGGCTCTACTAAATTGCACAGTGCTTTACATAAACATTTGACAGCTGTGTGTAGTATTACTGTGCTTGTATCGGCATTTAGAGAAAGAGCGTGTTCCTGGATGTTTTTGAGAAGTAGATGAGCAGAAGATCGGAATGTCATATCATAGCCAGCAGTAGTAAACTTTACTTTCTTTAGTTTTCTCCCCCCTTTTCTGAAGTGAGAACAGGTAAAGGAACTAGCCTCACATGCATGTCATGACAGTTCCACAGACTTGAGCTATAGGCATTTGCAGTTTGAGTTTTGTAAGGAAAGCACATAGTGGGATTTGGAGAAGAGGATATTTCCTGAAAAGTAATGTGGTTTGTTTGTGGGATGGCTTTGTTACTTATACTGCTGACTGGGAATCGTATAGAGCTGTTTTAGAGTGGGTGTGAGCATTCATATTTCTATTTTGTTTTTATAAAATGTAATGTAGGTAGACTTTAAACTGATTTATTGAGGGGAACTGTAGTCCTCCAAACGAAAGATCTGTGCTTGAAATGTTATAGTTGTTCCAGGCTTATATGGCCAATGTTACTCAGCACAAGTAAATGATATAGACGTTGCACTGGAGGAGAAATGGCAGGTAAAACAGAGGTTTTACGTTTCGTACCCTAAGCATAAGTCAACCGTGACTCAAACAAAAAACAGCAACAATTGTTACCCAAACCGCAGAATGCCCACCCACCCTATTAGGCTGTCTCGCCATGACAGTGCTTGTCAGTGGGACTTTTAAGAAAAGCTGTAGCCACCACAACCTGATCACTTTTTGTGAAAACAAACAATACTGACCAACCTACCGTGGTATGGCGCAATCCTGGTTGGTCAGCATTCTTTTTTACAAGGACAATATCCTAAAGCGTGGTTTGATTTTGGAAAAAAAAGAATGGTCCTTATAAAATAGTACCATGTTTAAACCATTCATACACCAATACAAGTTTCTAAAAACCCACTCAGTGATTTGTAGATCTACAACACATCTCAACACTTTCCTATAGATTTACTCATACATGCTGAAAAAGATCAATAGAACACTATTAAATACACTTATACGCCTATATCGACATTACACACCAGCACACATCCTATTCATTTATGCAGTCATCCTACTCACTTATGCAAACAATTGATCATACTTACATTTATTCAGCTACACACTTATACAAACACCACTTTATTTATTCATATAGATAGTAACTCATACTTAGTGTGTTATAAAAATCAATAGTACAAGTATACAGTTTTCCATACAGTCACTCAGACAATCACTGAGTCTTATGAATACTTATTTATATACAACTGTCAAATACACTGCCTTTTATATTTCTACTTTGTTGGACATGTATCATTGAGAAATATATGTACTCATGAACATATCCATAAAGAGATTCACTCACCCAAACAACTGTTTTCACATGCAGTCTTAACCTCATATACCTACTAAATCAACTATTTACACATCTTTGGACAGTCACACACCTCCCACCCAACTACACACATTCACTCTCTCATAGAAATACTCACTTAACTAATTAAAAACTAATATAGAGTTTCACATAGCTAGTAACCAACTTATGCAGTAGTTTACACAACAAGAGACAGAGTGATACAGATATTCACACAGTTAAATCACTATCCCATATATTTAGTGAGACACTTTAAATTAGTCACGTAGACAGTCATCACAGTGCTACTAAATCTTCCATCCAGATAGTTATCCATCCACTCAGTCTTCAATGCAGATTCCTATATATATAATACTTATTTAAATATGGAAGCAAACCACATTCACTGGATGATGTCATCAGTGATGTCATTTGAGATGTCATCAGTGATGTCACTGACCATGTCATAAATGATGTAATATGTGACATCATCAGCAGTGGATTGCGGGTGCGCAAGTTCTAGTTAGCAGAACTAACTATAATGGAGGTATTTCAATGGTTTTGTACGAGTGAAATGTCCAGCTAACTAGAACAGCCCAGAAACCTATGTTTTTTCCAGTGAATATACATATATATATACCGATTTGTAAAAAATTGATTTTTATTTTTTATTTAACAGAGGGCACGATGTATCACGTGTGATATTTCATGACCGAATCCTTTTGGTTCCTAGCGGACTCCTTAGAGCTGTGACATTGGTGTCAGAGCGCAATGCCATGAAAGCTTCTTTTAGAATGTTGAGTTTGCAGTTACATCCAGCAGTATAAAGAGGTGTAATACTAAGCCCAGTGTGAGGTGTATTCATTGGTGGGTACCCAGGATGGGGACGACGGTACATAGTGAAATAAAATATTTCCATAGTATCACATAATTTATTCAGGAGTCTGGTGAAATAAAATATGTGCATTGGTTCATGCAATTTTTTCAAGCAACGAAGCCAGATTGATCCCAATTTTCCGGTTTCACATTGTGTAATTCAGCCACTAGATGTGTATCTCTTTCTTTTTCACGTTTAACATCTAAGGTGACTGGGTGAATTCTTGGTGCCTGTGGTTTGGATGTGGGAATGGGCAAAAGCCACATGGGTCCGAGGGTCAAAGAGGACCTCGAGATGAGCCAGAACCAAGCATCTGGTTCGAGGATTCAGTGGGTAACCCATCCCTAACAATTAGGCTGCCTTCTGTGGCCTGCAGGAACTGGCATCACAGAGATATGTCTTTAAAGGATGCCAATTGAAAAACCTCCACAGTGCCAACTGATCTCTCCTGAAGTTTATGCCAGAAGTGTCATCATATATATAGACCCCATCCTGCTAATAGGCTAAAGATCACAATCAGAGGATGCTCATAGGCGAAGGGGTGTTTGGATTTCATGTCTTGCAGGCGAAGGATAGCTTACATTACAACTTTACTGTACACGAGAGAAAATCACATCTATTGCACAACGTTTGTATAGAATACAAAGAACTGTGGTGTGTAGAGCAGTCAAGTGTTTACTACAGTTGTCTCATTACAAGCACACATTTTTTTCAGTGACCTTGAAGATGCAATCTTATCAAACAAGGCCGTATTCCTATTTCCTTATCCACATGTACCTCTGCTGAATGACTGAAAAAGTAGTTTCTTGAACAATAAAGTGGATTTATTTACGTTTCGTTTAATGATACTTTACATTAAAGTTTGCTATTTCTCTAACAGACATGCTGCTAGGAGCCATTTTCAAGTGTGTATTGATTGTTCTGTAGTAGAACACTTATGAAGCATATAATATGAGTTACAATAATTGACATTAGCAAAAACAATTGACTGTTTTGCTGTTGTCATTCCAGTATGGAATAAATATCCTATAACCTGAGCATGTACGGTTGCTAGCAAGGACAAATTGCTAAAGACAAAACACCAGGGGCCAGATTTAACAAGGGACTGCATTGCCCTTCTGTCACACAAGGTGTTGCAAGGGCAACTCAATCCCTAAGTCAGATTTACCAAGCAACACACGGCCACACATTGCTTAGTAAATCTGGAGTAATGCAAGCAACATAAGTGGCTGCCTGCGTTACTCTGCTCTTGGAAGAAGTTCCATGGGTAGATTGTGTACTCACACACACACACACACTGGGATTTAGGTGCATTCTCAGATTCACCGACACTGCTAAAACTTTGGAATGCATCAAAATTCTATGCCCTCCTAGAGGAGGGGTGATGAGGAAAATATCCTTATTCCCCCTCGTTGTTTCCTCTTTCTAAGTGTGATGCATTTTGAAGCACACTATGAAAGAGGAAAATGCCTCTGAGTATTGTTTTTATGAAGGAAAGCACTCCTTTCTGCACAAAAACAATCTTGTCTACAATGCAGGCACCCTTGCTCCACGGTGCAAGGGTGCCTATGTTGGTGCAAGGCAGCACATTGTGCACCAGTGCAAGGAGAGGACAGGCTGAATTTTAAAATAATAAGCAATCACAGACATGGTGGTCAGCTGACCTCAGCAGGCCACCATCCCTTTGATGGCTTCGATTCTTAATGAAGGCGACGCTGTATTCTTCCCACTCCGATGATGTGACGGGTTCTTCCTTGGCTGCTGCCCTACTCAGGAAATCCGCCACTCTGTTCTGCGGGCCAGGGATGTACTCGACATCATAGACAACGTCCAGCAGGTGCAATGTCATTATAGCGATGCTTGGAGTGGCTGTCACGTTGCCGCTGGATGTGAGGACCAGGGGCTTGTGGTCGGTACGGAGTGTGAATTGTGACCCCCACAGGTACTGTTGGAATTTCTCCATCGCCCAGATGGCGGCCAGCATTTCCTTCTCGATTACACTGTACTTCTCTTCATTGGAGTTGAGGGATCGCAAGGCGAACCCGACCATGGTTTCGGTGCCATCCGAAGCCTTCTGGGAAAGGACTGCTCCCAGTCCTTTGTCACTGGCGTCCGTGGTCAGGATGCTGGACGCCACGCCATCAAACCCATGTAAGGGAACCGCCTTGCAGATGTCTTGTTTGATGGCTAAGAACTCCGCTCCCGTCTCAACTGACCAGGCAAAACTATTCTTTTCCTTGAGCAGTTGGCGTAGGCTGTGCGTCTTTGTTGCGAAGTTCCTGACAAATTTACTGTAGAACTCCACCAGCCCCAGGAACAAGCGAACGTCATCTTTGGTCTTCATGGGAGGGAGCTGACATGATGGCCTCCACGTTTTCCGATTTTGGGTGTGATTCCCATGTTGCTGATTTCATGCCCCAGATAAGTGACCTTGCAGGGACCGAATTTGCATTTCCCTAATTCAGCCGTGAGGCCATTAGCTGCAAGCGTGTGTAAGACAGTGTGCAGGATGTCGTTGTGTTCAGCTATGGATTTCCCCATGACGAGGATGTCATCTTGAAAGTAGAGGACTCTGTGGACACCTTGGAATAGCTTGTGCATGAGTTTTTGGAAGACGGCTGCCGTGGATGCGAGCCCAAAGGGCAGGCATCTGAACCTGTAGCATCCAAAGGACGTGATGAAGAATGTAAGTTTTCGACATGGCGGGTGGAGTGATACCTGGTGGTAGGCGGCTTTAAGGTCGATGGTAGAGAACCACTTGATGCCTTTGGGCTGGGCGAGCAGTTAGTTAATTTTTGGCAATGGAAACTTGCCCACAATGATGTTCTTGTTAAGTTTGCTGAGATCAATGCAGAGGCGGATCTTCCCGCTTGGTTTGCGCGCAACCACCAAAGGCGCAAGCCATTCGGCGCATTCGATCGGTTCAATTATGCCGCTGTCTTCTAAGCGCTTAAATTCTAGCTGTACTGCTTCTCGGCAGTTCAATGGGATGTTCCTGACTTTGTGGGTGACTGGTACCGCTCCAACTGTCAGTACGATCTTGTGGGAGAACTTGCACATCTTTCCAATTTGGTTGGTGAATACAGTGGGACACTCTGCTTGGAGTGAAGGTGGCATGGATGTGTCATTCGTCAGGAGCACCTGCGTATCACCACCGGGGTTGAGCTGGATACCAAGCGCTCCCTGGTCAGCCCAGCCCAGGACCGATGGGCCCTTATGTGCCATGTACAATTTTGCTGTGGTGTGCGGTCCTTTGAACTCGGACAGGAGCTGCCGGAAGCCTACCATGGGGATCCTTTCTCCAGTGTATGTGACTGAATGAACATCCATGGGGTGAAGATGATCGCCTACCACTTGGGCGAAGTCTTGGTCCCAAATCTGTTTCTGGATGATGGTGTGGAGCGACCCGGAGTCCGCTACCATGCCGAGGTGGACGCCCCTATCCACAACTTGCAAAAGGTTTTTCTTGTTGTGACAACCCCTATGCCCAAGATGTGATCTTCGATGCAAAGAATTCTGTCTGGGTCTGAGAGATCTGCCCCCTCTTGATCATCAGAGATAGCCTGGATGTATTTGACCTCAGCGTTTCTGGGCCTCCGAATGTAGACCTTGCCGAAGTGTCCTGTGATGCCATAGAAAGAGCATTTGACGTGGAACGCTGAGCATTTTTGTCATTACCCATGTGGGAGTGATTGCCACATCTGTAACAGGCACCTTGTTTACCCTGAGGGGTGCGACCGGGACCTCTGCTCTTAGGTGTAGACTGGCGGGGTGAGGTGGAGTCCATCATGGTTTTTGATGGTGGAACATTACGGTCGGAGATTTTGCACACTGTGGCTTGTGGTGCATTGTTTGGATAACTCCGCTCGTTTCACTATCGCAATGATCTCTGGAAGGGGCGCTTCGCCGCTTACCCAGAGCTTTTCCTGGACACTTGTGTGGGTGGAGTGCATGATGATTTGATCTCATATGAGGTCGTCTTGCAGGGTGCCAAACTTGCAGTTGATGGCCAGTTTCTTGAGGGCCGCCACATAGTCCTCCACTGACCCGGCTTCTGCCTGTTTCGTTGGAAGAAATTGTAACGGTCAATGGCCGTGCATATCACGGACTGGTAATGGCTGTCCAGGTCTTCGAGGGCGTGTTGGAAAATGTCGTTGCCGGTGGAAGCCCTGGTCTTTTTCACAATCTGGTCGTAAACGTGCAGACCCTCTGGCCCTAGATTATGTAACAGGATTTTCTTCTTCCGTTTGCTTGAGAATTCCTCGACGCCTTCGTCCTCCAACGCATAGAGGTAATTCAAGAAATACACCTTACAATCAACCCTTTTAATGGCCGGATCCCCGGGCTTAGGCAGGAAGGGCCCTGGGTTGGTTAAGGAGAAGGTCTGGGCACACATGGTGCGTGTGGTGAGGACAGCAGTGGAACCTTACGGTACACGTAGAGCCCAAGGGGGGCTCCTGCTGGCTTGGAGGGGGTGCACCCCTGCGTGGGCTGGGAGGGCACTGCTACCTGGGTTACAGGCTGCCTCGTGCTGCTACGGGCCGCCTATCTTGCTGCCGGTGGGTGAAGCGCTGTATGGCCTTGTAGTTCCTGAGGCCGCAGGAGGTCAGCTAGGGGACCTTTTGTAGGAGTGGACAGCAGGGTACACTGCCCTCTAGAGGTGCAGGTGGTGTGGGAGGCGCACGTCAATGTGCATGCCGAGCTGGCCATG
Organism: Lissotriton helveticus; assembly: GCF_964261635.1. NCBI lineage: Eukaryota > Metazoa > Chordata > Amphibia > Caudata > Salamandridae > Lissotriton > Lissotriton helveticus. Next base: position 511,045,492 of record NC_136070.1, on the reverse strand, counting down.
TGCAGAGGGTGGCTCCACGTGAAACTAGGCCTAGGGGTGGTTCCCCTGCGCCCAGCCTCTCAGTGTAGCTAGTGGCTCCCGTGCACCAAGGCCTGGTGGTGGTTTCCCCTCGTGCTCAAGCAATGCGGTGCTATTGCTGGCTCCTCTTGAAATGAGGCCTGGTGGTGGCTGCCCCAATGCGCAGGCCGCGCCGTGCAGTAAAAAGCATGGTGCTGGCGCTGCATGCCAGAATGCGCATGGAGGGTGGAGTGTGCACACACCGGAATGCACGCCGATGCCGCACAGCGGTAGCGCTGCCACTTGGAGCGGGGCAAGGAGGGGCGCGGAAAGCATTGCGCCCCACGCCTTGTGACAAGCACTGGCTCTCCCCTACCTGGCCGAAGTTGGGCGGTGAACCAGTCCTTTTGCCTCGTCACCACTGTGGGATTGAAGATTAGGCCCCACGAAAAGAAGAGTGGAGTCTATGGGGCGACCTTTGCTTTATTAAGTGGTTACAGGGTATATCAGGGAGAGCTGGTCTACTTGCGGCAGTCCGAATGCTAGCCCCCATGTCACGTTCTGCTGTGATACCTTGCCACGGGTCACGTGACTGCGGGGAGCTAGACCACCACACTACTAAGCAGGATGTCAGATGATGTTCCCATATGTAACATATAATTTTGAAAAATTACACATTTCACGCAACTTGCCCCTGAGCGGCTTTCTTCACGCAGACTTTTATACTGGAGGGTGTACCTCCAACACTGCTCCCAGGGCTTTAAGTGGGATGAAAAAACTGGGGGGTCTCTCACAGGGGTATGGCCAATGTAATTACAGGTGTGGCTTAGAAACACGTAGCCTAAAAATCTGTGCTTAGCGTAGTGTGCCGTCCGACTTGTATTTTGCTGTTTCTGACATTGCATCCAGATACATGATACAAGAAATAATATCATACCTACAACAAGTCAGGGCTATTGGCTTTGTCAATGGTTGTTAGTTGCATTGGATAAATAAGCAGCAGCTAGGGCTTGTATATAATATTGAAAAAGCTTCCACTTAAAACCTTGGTGACACCACCACTATGTTGCTGCTCCTGAGTTTCAAAAAGAGAAGTGAAATCCAGAGAGAAAATGACTCTCTTTAAAGGATTTTCCTTCCTCTTCAACACTCACCTGACATAACGTCATTCTGTAACTTCTCCACTAGTGAGGAGTGAGCAGTGTGAGCATGCGCACATCGATATGCATGGTGTCATTGCAGTCTGGAGAAGAACGAACCCCCTATGCCTGGGAACCAAACAGAGCCCGATAGAGACCCTTTTCAAGGCCCCCTTTAAAAAACTGCCGGGGCTCGGCACCTGTGAGACCTGGCCCACTTAAAGCCCTGACTACTCCCAAGCAAGACATCTCGGAATTGCTTGCCACTTGAGCACAACGCTTCGCTGCGCACTGATAATTTTTTACACGAGCACGGACAATGACATCATCAACGCAAAATATAGCGCCATCCTATTTTTTTTTACAAGTTCTTATAATTTAGTGCTGCAGATTTTCACGCAGCTCAACGCAAGGCTTAGTAAGAGTGCGCCTTGTGTAATTATGCAGGCCTGAAGTGAGATTTGGTTAGAGGGCGGAAGGATACATCATTTCATGAAATGAAAGAATGGCATTTTTCCTCGTTTTGCCCGGGTAACACAAGGTTTTCTGTGGTCTTAATTTTGGCACTGCCCCATGTTTACACCATCATTGTAAATATGGGGCAGCATCAAAATCCATGGGTGTTACAGTGGAACACCCACCACAACACCCATTGCCCACTTCTTTCACGCTAAGTATAGCGTGAAAGGCTGCCTTATTTACAAGGCAGTGTTAAGCCACATTATGTGGCCTAACACTGCCTTGTAAAGAAGGCAAAGCCCATATCGCCACAGGAACGCCACTAAAATAAACCTTCCTGTGGTGAAATGGGCTTGTAAATATGCCCCTAGGTACATGAAAGGAAAGTGCATCACATTTTGTGGCATATTTACAAGGAAGTAGCGCAGTGCTACTTAAACTGCACTCTGCCACTTCCAAAATGCAGGGCTGCACCATATTTATGAGAATACGGTGCAGCATTGCGTTTCCTCCTACCATAGTGCAAGGGTGCCTGCATTGAGGGGAATGATTGTTTATGTGCAGGAAGGTGCCTCTTCCTGCACAAAAACGATCTGAAATGTCACACATAGAATTTGCAAAACGTCTTTTTTGAATGATTGTTTATGTGCAGGAAGGGACACCTTCCTGCACATAATCAATCAATTGTGTTTGGCTGTTTCTAGGTGTGCTGCACAATGCAGCACACATAGAACCAGCAAAAAAGAGGAGGAATTAAACATTTCTCCTCCTTAAGCCACGGTAAGACCAGGTTTTCCCTGATCTTAATTTTGGCGCTGTCCCATATTTAAGCCACCCTTATATGGGGGAGCATCAAAATCAATGGGTGTTGCGGTGGAACATCCACCACAACACCCTTTTCCCGCCCACTTCACGATAACTATAGTGTGAAAGGGTGACTTATTCACAAGGCGGTGTTAAGCCACATTAAGTGGCTCAAAACTGCCTTGTGAATAAGGCAAAGTCCCTATCACCACCGCAACGTCGATAACAGTGACATTTTGGTGGGGATAGGGGCTTGTAAACATGGCCCTTTGTTCTGACAAGATACTTATTCAAGCTGAAACTGTGGCAGGGGCAGAACAATTCCACAATAAGGGATTCAATTTTATGGGATCTTTGTGATGAAATCGTGACTGATATGTAACTTGTAAAAATAACTAAAGGGCAATATGATGTGAAGTTTTTTGCAAAACTCTATCATATTGGTTTATTTGAGTCTGAGCACTGCTCCAATTTTTTTTCCACTTCTTTGGGCATTGATTTGGTGGCATATCCTCGCCACTTTCCACTTGTTTTTATACTTTTTGGATTCTAGCATATTTTTACTCTCCCCCCCCCCCCACTGCTGTTTTTGACAGTAATTTTAAAAGTCACTACTTGCCCACAGATGCAGTAAATATGTCTTTGGCAGAATTACGGCAAATCAAATTAATTCCTACAATTTGATAGGCATGTTGAAGTCTGGAGTGGGTAATTCTGTTGGCAGCAATTCTCGACGTACTTACATTGGCAATATTCCACTGATAGTTCATTAAAAGCATCTCCGGAAGGTGGCAAGATTTATGTTATTGGGATTTTCTAAACAGGCCTTGAAATGGTGTATTTGTTTTATGGGCAGAATTATTCCATGATAATATGTATCTATGCCACTCAAAGGGCCTTTTTCAGAAAGGCGAATTCAGTCCTGAAAAGAAAAGGTAAATTTGATGATAAATGTAAGTTTACAAAAGATTGCTAATAGTAATACACAAACCAATTCCTGCCCAGGGTAAGCTCATTTACATACGCAACGTACTCTGCCACAAGTGCAGAGTGCCCTGCACCGGCTAAATCCCACTCCAAAGGTGAAAATATGGGTGTTTCAAGGCATAGTTGGATTTGGTAGTGTGTGAACGCCCACAAATACAGATGTTTGTTGACACTCACAATTTCTTCTCATTCCTGTTTCCATTCTGGAGATGGTCGGATTTTTATTCCAACCAAGGGCTGGCGTAAATCCTTTTCCAGGGTGAGAAGAGGGATAGCTCACCTCCAGATTTGGTGGGGTCTAGAGGAGGTTATTTCTCCATAAAAAAAGGAATATTACCCTTCCCAGTAATAAACACATAAACCAGTGCTTGGCTCATCTTTCCATTTGGATTTCTGGGAATGATTTGAATTCCAGAAAGTAGTAAATCTTTACCCGCATGTAGGTGTAAATATCGAAGATTGGATTTACTACTTTCTTTGGGAATTGGACTCTCTGTTTTAATCTATACAATAAATCATAGCATTAGAGCAAAGACAGGCCTGTAAAACAAAGGTTGGAGGTCAGTCAGATTCAACAAATTGGAGGTCTCCATTTTTGGTCTTTGTCTATTTAACTATGCCTAACCCTATAAACAATGGATTGATAGTTTAAGATTACACACCAAACTGAAAATGTAGTTCCTCATTACTGAGCAATAACTTCCAGTGGAATCAGGCAACCGCAATTACAACTGTCTGTGGGCCCGGAATTAACAGATCTGCAAACTGTGGGTCCCAGAAATTCTAGACCCGGGGACACCAGGCTGGTTGTTGATGCTGCCGGTGGTACAAGCAATTGAGCTGTGTCCCCCGTAGCAGATGCACATGGTAGAAAATCCTTCTGCTGGACAGGATTGGGTGAGCCCGGACCCCCACTACCCTCCAGTGCTTAATTTGAAATGATATATGTGCCAGGGCCCTCGTCAAGAGGCCATTGGAGCTGGAATTAAACATTGCCTTTCAAACGCACAACTGGTTATAAGTACTGAACCTCTGACACCACCACTTCAGTACACCTCTGTACCTGTGGATAGATTCTCTGCCACTCTGCTGGACTTCCACTCCGAAGGAACTGCTGCTTGATGTGCTGACTGCTGCCCCTTGCCTGGAGAGGAAAAACAGGACCTGGAACCCATCATGAACCCAGAGGTACTCAAAGGGCTGGTCTTCTGGCCTCCTGATCCGATCCTCAGGGACATAACAGGCTTCCCACAGCTCCTGGACCAGTCTTCAAAGAGCTCCTGACTCCCAAGAGGTGTCTCTCAGGTCCTGGATCCTTGAAAGTTCAAGTTAAGCTTTTGTGCTTTTTAGGAATGTGATAGAGCCCACTCACTCCGGAACCCCATTGCCCACCTGGAAATACAGTGCGAGTTGCTGCAAGTTCTTCTCTTCACACAGCATCAGGACCATGAGGTCCCAGCTTGTCTGTCTGCCTCTTGACGGCCCACCGACCATCGCCAGAGATGCTCTCCTTGCTTCCGGAGAACTTTTTCCCATGAACGGGACTCTTGGCAGAAACCTTGAGAAGGTAAAACTTCAGCTGGACTAATCTGAGTCTGTATCTGACCCGTGCTCCATCTCAGTCGGCCTGAACTTTTGTATTTGACCCAGTCCAACACGGCCGTATATCCCCGGTTGGCGCTTTATGCTTTAAAGAACTATTTTACAATGTAATCATTAGAAATTCCTAACTCCAGTTCTTCTTATTGGATTCTTGCTGTTTGTGTCTTGTTTTATTTAGAAAATAAATGAAGCTCTATCTTTATAACCTGGTGTGGAGTCTTTTTGGGTAGTGTTGACACTGTTTTACTGTTGGAAGTGTTGCACACATACTTTTCACATTGCCTCTAAAGTTAGGCCTGACTGTTCTGTGCCAAGCTACCAGAGGGTGAGCACAGGCTAATTTAGGGTGTCCTTGTGCCTTACCCTGACTAGGATTGTGGCTAATGCTTGACCAGGGCCTATACCCCAGTGAAGCAGGAACCAAGTTCTTACAACATCTAACACCAGGCTTATATCAACCGCTAACTTTCCCGCCATATCAATCGCTTCCAAATAAATTTAACATCAAGTCACAACTATTTTGCTTGCAGCTCAGCCTGAAACTGCTTAAAGGGTACAAGTAAAGATGTTACCTGGCCACCAAAATGTCTTGTGCAGGGGCTGTCATACTACAAAGGAAATTAATTTACACATTGTTAGATGTGGGGTCTCTAGTTGGCATAGGTAGGTACCTGTGACAAATAGGGACCCTTTTGTCTAGTCAGGTAGCTTGGCACGAGAGGACAGGCTTATCTCACAGACAGTGTGTAAAGCATTTGTGAACACATACAGTAATCAAGTGACAGCACTACAAACGGACACTACACAAGTTTTATATAAAAAATAAGTATTCATTATATAGACTTATCACAAGACCACAAACGACAAAAATCCACAATACTGGACTTAAATGGTAGAATTAGCTTTGTTCTCTTTAGATGTTAAAAATGCGACACTTTGGGTTCAATGTACCTTTGGATGAGTAACGCTATACAACGAAAGTGTTGCAGGGAAGGTGATGCGTCGGTTCCTTACACGCAGGAACAGTGATGTGTTGGTTTCTCACTGCGCTTCCGTGGCGATGCAGCTCACAGCGCCGTGATGTGATGAAGATCTGGTGCGAGGAAAATAAAGAAGGCGTCTTCTCCTTGATGCATCACAATGCATGCATGCCCGGATGGCCGTGTGGTGACTCAACAATTCTTGTGAGCCACGACAGGCCCTGGGACATGCTTCTCCGGTGATGCGGGATGCTCCGGTGAGGTGATGCGACAACTGCAGCGGCAACACTCTTTTTTAAAATAAATTTTGATCCTCATTTGCCTTTTCACTGCCCAAAACTCGACGAAACCACCCTGGGGTTTTCAACCTCATTTACTGGATATAGAGGAAGGGGCAGACCAACGCTTTTTAGAATAGAGGTTCCCCTCCGGCCAACAAAACACGACAACTTGCACAGATAATTTCTGGTGTGAATGTGTGTGAAGTATGCATGTATGGTTTGATTGTTAGTTGTTCTCCACCTGGTCATATTGTGTTTATTATATGAATTTGTGAATTATTCTCATGTTGCCAAACTATGTACATAGGCAATGTCTTTTTGTATTTTTTAGTAATAACAATGTATAAGAAATTTAACAAAGGAAAAAATAATTTAAATGACAAATAAAAAGAGAATGGAAATAATTAACAGTTAAATTTGTGTTTTGTTATGCCCATGATAAAATGTAAGAGGCTAGAACCCTAAAATAAATAGAGAGGTCATGAGGGAGTGTATGTTCTGAGTAATTGTTACATGTTATTTCTTTCCCCTCTTCTCCCTGACCTGTAAATTAGTACCTTAGAGGGGGTCCCATTACTTTCATAGAGGGACGAGGAGTCTTTTTCCACAGCGCATCAACCCTTCCCCCTAATCTTCCCAGTGACCAAGAAGACTTTCACCAGCTGAGGCAGGCGACACCCTTGTGCAGTGATGCAACGACAGCGGCTGCAACACTCTTCTCCGGTGATGCAAGATGCTTCTGCGATGCGATGTGATGCGACAGCTACAGCTGTGACATCCTTGTTCAGTGATGCGATGGAAGCGGCCGCGCGCGGCGACACTCTTCCCTGGTGAGGCGAGATGCTTCTACGATGCAATGCGACAGCTACAGCGGCGACATCCTTGTTCAGTGATGCTGCAGTGGTGACACACTTCTTACTCGTGAGTTGCGCTTCCAGTTCCTGCGACACGCAGTCCTTCAGAAAGCCCAACACAACTGCACTTCCAAAGAACTCTTGGGGAGCTGGTGGTTGAAGTATGTTGTCCCTGAGACTTCAGCAGGAGGCAGGCTCTTTCTCAAGCCCTTGGAGATCCCTCACAAGTTGCAGAAAGTACACACAAAGTTTCTCTCTCCTTTCTTTGGCAGTCAGGCAACCACTGCAGGCCATTCCCCCAAGCAGCACTTCGGCTTAGGGATAGTCTCTCCTCAGTCTCTCTGGTTCCTCTCCTCAGCAAAGGTTTCTTCTTGTTTCCCCAAAAGTGATCTAATTCTCTGGGGTCTGGGTCCCCCTTTTTATCCACAGTTTCTCTTTGTTCTCTGAAGGCAGAGAGGTCTTTGCCTAGTCCAAACCAGTTCTGGTCAGTCTGGAGCACTTTGTTTACCTGTCTCCTTCTTTCCTTTCACAGTGCAGGGCAGAGACATCAGACACACCACAGGAGGTGGAGCCAGCATTGTAGAGGGAAGGCACATCCCTATTCAGGTCCCAGGTGCAACTCCCCCGCCCATCTACATGTAGATCGCTCTAGTCAGCCCTGTGCTGACTCACCCTGTCTCCTGGAATCCCCCAGCCCCTGTCACTCAAACTCCAGACAAGGAATACACAACCTAGCAAAGGCAGGCTTCGATAATTAGCCAACAAAATACCTACTTTCTAAAAGTGGTATTTTCAAACACAGAATGTTAAAACCAACTTCACTAAATGATGTATTTTATCATTCTGAGTTCAGGCATACGAAACTTGAATTTCTACCTAGTACCCTGAGTCAGTGAGATTATAAAATGTAATAAACAAACTGCCCATTCTGGCCTATGGGGAACAGTAAGACTTGCCATAGTGAAACACGAAAATGGCTGTAATTCACTACTAGGACATGCCACACACATCAGGGCTTGTCCTACCTTATACTTACAATGCACCCTGCCCTTGGGCCTACCATAGGGGTGTCTGATATGAAGAAAAGGGAAGGTTTAGGGACTTGCAAGTGGGTGCACTTGCCCAGTCAACATGGCAGTACCAGACTGCACACAGGCTCTGCAATGGCAGACCTGAGACACATTCTACAAGGCTGCTTGTGTGGGTGGCACAACCAGTGCTGCAAGCCCACCAGCAGCATTTGATTTACAAGCCCTGGGCACATGCAGTGCACTGTACTAGGGTCTGACAAGTAAACCAAACCAGCCAATCATGGAGTCACTAATCAATACATTAATTAACAATAGGGCGCACTTGCACCGTGGCACTGGACAGCAGTGGCACAGTGCCCAAAGTATCTAATACCAGCAAACAAAAACACATGAGGCAACAGCAAAAATGGAAGGGAGACCCACGCCAAGGTGCCAGGTCTACCACACATCCCCTGCTTGTGCCCCTTCTTGTCTTCTCCTAGACAATACTGGCTACTACCTATTTTCAGACAATTGAACATGAGAACCTGCAAAGTTGCAGTTGAAGAATTATTGAAAGGGAGATCGAGTTAATTAACAGCAAGATTTGTAAAATTCATGGATGATGATGATGAATATGGCAGCACTGACGAGTTAGCAAGGCATTTCTTTTGCATACTTTTCTGTCATTTTAATTGGTTGGTGCTTGCACATACTATATTAAATAATCTTGTTTGATTCTGTAGACATGTTGTTCCCCTACTTTATCCTAGGCAGCGGAGGTCACCGATTTCACATCTGACTATGATGACAATTTCAATGAACAGCATTTTGGCAAGATTCAGTGCATGCAACATGATGTGAATTGCACAGAATCACTTGGGCAGTTTATATCCCCTGTGGTATTCCTTTCTTTGCATGCAGATAATTCACACAGTAACAAAACAATAGGTTTTACTTCCCCACTCTGGGGTGCCGGGTATATCCTGGTAAGTATTTGCACTTCAACTGATTGAGACATGAGATGATGCTCTACAATTATTACGAAATTATTCAATTAAGTCTTGAATTCATAAGGCGTTTATTACTGAACCTCCGGCGGAATTACTTATGACCTGTCTTTGGGTTCATCATATCTGTGCACACAGAGTGCACTTGCTGATAAATGAAGATTCATATTTTAATTAGAGTTCCCCCTGTAACTGTTCCTAATTGAGGTTTCTATGACATGTTTTAACTATAGCTTTTGAGATATATTGTAACGTATCTGTATTTTTTTCCTAGTTTTTCTTTTGCTTTTTCTTTCTTACATTGTATATTGAATGCATGGTTTGCATTGATTTTAATTAATCGTGCAAAGAATGAAAACCTTCAAACCTTCTCAGCACACATGATAATAGTTAGGATATAATAGCCCAGAAGTATCTCTCTCCTTTCAATAACTATTTATCCACGCGAACATTCATAATGCTGTCATAGTGTGAGAACAAAGGCAGGCTTGGATCCTCAGCATGATGTGGGAGTAAACAGCAGAAAGAACAGAATGAGTGGAAATACAAATACAAAACCATGCAAAATCGTTCAACTAAAGAATAAATAAGACTTCATAATCGACATTCTACAGATTTACATTATAAAAAGACACGTGGATTGACTTTGCCAGTGCTTATTTTGGAAAGGACCATCAATTTTGCAGTTGCATCAGGAAAGTGATAGGTATTTCAACAGAAAGTGTTTAAAACGTAAGAGACACGGTCAGGTGAATGTGATCTATACCTCATTTGAAGAAAAAAGACTACACACATTTGTAGAGGGGTCAGAATAAAATAACACTGCTAGTCAAGGGGGTCAATAACAGGTTTTAGATGGAACAATTTGCTAGGCATGTTTTGAGGCAGGAGGTGCCAAGTTTTAGTACATACATGTATATATATATATTTCTTTTTGTCATATTGTTATCATTTTACTAAAAGAAAAGTAGAATGGGGAGATGTGTTGTAATGTAAATAGTTATCCTCTGGCGTGTTAATTTTATAGAATTCTGGTCTGAGGTTTGTAGAATGGAGAAGGGAAGACCAGCGAAAGGTGATCTGCCAGGGGTAGTTTGAGCTCTTTGACTTTTATTAATAAACCATAAACCACTTATAAAAGGTCTTGCATGAATTATAAAACATGGTACCTCCTGTCAGTTCTCTCTGCAACTCTGGGCTCTACAGGTCAATGTATCAGTTAATGAGAGAAAGCCCTACATACCAGCACTGCCTTAAATGATACAGATTAGGTGGGGGGGCCTTAAAATGCAAACTCCTCCCTCAATACAGAAATCTCACAGACATAACCAATAATATATGTATTACTCACTCAGTTTTGTTTAGAGGGTTGTAATCCCATGGACATCATTTAGGGGTCACCAAGGGATGCATCTGCAACCCCTTGCTTGTCACTTGCGACCTGTGGCACTACCTTTGTGACCCCTGGCCTCAGAGATGGCACAGTCAATTGCCAGAACACAGAGGTGACTCTGCATTCCTTATTTTCTCCCTGATTTTATGAGACTAAAATTGAATAATATTCTGTTATTCATTGTTAGTGTACTAATAAATAGAGCACACACTTAGATGGAACAGGAGCTTTGGTGGCAGCTGTGGTAAGTAAATATGGTTTTAAATGTATGTTGTGTGTGTGCTTGCGGTTGAGAGTGTGTTTATATGAGAGAGCGTATATATGTGTGAGCATGTGTGCCTATATGTGTAGGCATGTGTGTGTAAGTGAAAGTGAATGAGAGTCAGTAACAGGTAGTGAGTGAAAATGTGTGGGACTGAGGCCCAGATTGAGAGCCAGATTTATCAAGGGGTTGCATCGCTTTTGCACCACGTAACATTGTGCATAAGTGATCCAACCTCTAAGATGTGATTTATCAAGCCACGCAAGGCCCTCTTGTGTGGCCCTGAGTGACTTGATAAATCCAGAGTATGAATAAGGCCCCCTTTCAGGCAGGTCTTAGTGTGAAAGGAGCGGGCAATTGGTGTTGCGGTGGGCTTTCTGCTGCAACACCCTTTGCTTTGTGATGCAGCCCCTATTTACAAGGGTGGGGTAAATAGGAGGCAGCGTCAAAAATAAGACCAGAGAAAACCTGATCTTAACCTGGTGAAAGAAGGAGAAATGAGTGCTGCATAATGCAGCAGACATTAAATTTACAAATCGCCATTACTGATTGTTTATTTGCAGGAAGGGGCACCTTCCTGCACATGAATAATCATTCCCTGCAATGCAGGCACCCTTGCACTATGGTGCAAGGGTATCTGTAATGGCGCTAGGCAGCTACATTTAGATCAAGCGCTAGGGAAAACGCATGGGTGCACCGCATTCTTGTGTTACAGGGATTCTGCTCAGACACAGAACTGTGCACAGAGACTTAGGACCTCAGTGAATTAGGGTGTGCCAAAACTCACCTTAGTACCCAAAATCCCCTACCAGACTAACAATCAGTGTCACATTAGCTCTTCATCCTATAGCAAAGAAACCAATAATTAGACAACCTAGAACATGCGACTTAGGACCATCTCAGGAATGGTGGGAAGTGAGAACACTCTTTTGATATACGTTCATACCAGTCGGCAACAGGAGTAAAATAGAGACACGGTAAGGTTAAAATGTTTATAACGAGGTGATCTGGAGTGCAGTATTTTAGTCAACATAAGCATACATATGATTAAAAATAATATGGTCAGCATGGTTACAATTCCATAAAATACAAAAGGAGAAATCATATTACAATGATAGTGCAAACAGGTGATAAAAGCACCTAGTTTAAGCACCCTCCCTATCTAGGAACTATGTATTATAAAACTATAGAAGGTCTCTTGAGTTTTCTTAGGGGACCCCATTTACCTCTCCGCTCAGTAAGTGTAAATTACATCAGGACCGGTTAGTCTCTCTGCATGCCTGGAATCTTGCAAGTGTGTTCAATTCTGGCAAGTGTGCTATGATAAAGGCGCCAGAATCCTACTCCGCTTGCAGCTGCCAAATTGTTGTGTCTAGAATGTGTTACACGGACACACCGATAAACAGGCTCGCACGTTATGATAACCTTGGCGGCTCAGCACTCAGTGTACAGACTGGGGGCACGATGTATGTCTAGAGATGTCGAAAAACAAACCTTTTCTCATGTATAGACCTTCGTGAAAGCTAACTCAGCAAAAACAGCTCAGCAGTGTTGTGTGCTAAAAAGCAGCAAAAGGTAAAATGGCGTTTAAACTCCTAATAAGCCATGCTAACTTAACATGCACGCAGAAAGAGGCCCATAAACCACACTACACTTGCAAATATGGCACATACTTGCATTTTCAGAATGGTGGAGCATAAGAAATTTTGGCTTAACGCTGCGCTCCTCCATTATCTTGTAAATATGCCCCCAAGTGAGCACCATAATATATGTGGTATCTAAAATAGAAAATGTAAATTTTTGTGATATTAGAGTCATGTGACAAGCCTTCCTAGAAAGAGTCAGGGTCAATGCTGTTGCTTCATGTGATATCATTAAGGTCAAAGGGTATGTGATGTAACTTCCCCTAGCCCTGGTATTTTGGTAAATTGGCACCCATATGGAATCCTTTCATAAGGAGAGCACTGTTCCCAACCACACAACATTTTCTCGGACCAGAGCATGACTGAAATGCTGCCCCTGCCCTCCATGCATACCCTATGACAGGTAAAACCACAATCCGAGAAATGAGTCTGTCCAGGGTGATGTGAATTGTTGGGAGGTGAAGTGATTGATTATCGTCTCCTATTGTCAAAGAAGAGCTGTAATTACAAAACAGAGACACATGAATGTGGCTTAACGGCTAGAGCGGTCGACCTCGAAGCTGGGGAACCAGGTTTGAGTCTCATCAGGGATGCTCAACATCCTGTGATTTTGGGCAAATCACTCAACCTCCCTGTGCCTAACAAAATGAATTTGTCCTTCTGTAATGCAACTGGTGCTCATGTAATCCGCTCTGATACCTTTGGTTCGAGTTTGTGCTATATAAAACTCCCCCAAAAAAAGTGAGGCAAAGCAATGACCAGGATCATGCTGCTCTAAGCAAATCACAACTAGCCAGTTGTGGTTCCTCCATAGGGGCGTGGGGGCATCGCCCCACTGCTTTCTCGCAGTGCGAGAAGCAGAAACATAGAATTGTAAAATTACCATTTTATGTTTCTGCTTCTTGCACTGTGAGAAAGCAGAAGTGCCTGGTTGTGGGTGGGCGGGTGGGCAATACCGCTCGAGGACAGGAGGGCAGTTGCGTGCCCAATGTTGGGGGCCCTGATTGCTTTGGCCAGACTGGGGCTGACCAAAGCAGTCATGCGCACTCTCCCTTTTCACTCTGTAGGCTGCATGCAGCCTACATCGAGAAAAGGGCCTCCGAATAGGCTCTCAGCTGGGGTGCTCTCTGGTGCGCCGCATCAATCACAACGCTGCAATTGCAGCGTTGTGATTGGCGGAGGGGAGGGAGGCTGCCTGTGGGTGGCAGCTTCCTGTCTGAGGAGAGCTGCGGCAGCAGGAAAACGAGGGACTCGGGGAAAGGTAAGTTTTAATTTATTTTTTTAAACCCCTCCCACCTCCCCCCTTACCACACCACGAGCAACCCCCCACGCTTACTTATATTGAAGATGCAGATTGCGTTTCAAGTTCGCACCTGTGCTAGAGAATGGGCGTTGCTTTCAATAGTCAGAGAATAATCTTCTTTTAGTGTAAATCTATACTACTATAATAAAGGAAGAACTTTCAGCCTTTGAGGCGGGTAAACTCGGGAACCACAGCGCCAATCCACACACCCGATACACCGTTGGAATCGTCAGGGTGTGTAGATGGTTATAGGCTATATAAATTAAAAAAAACGTTATTTCAAAATTTACAGTAAAAAAAAAAGTAGTGCCTCCGAAGTAGCGCCGGCCGCGACGTGCGTGCTCACGTCAGGAGCGCGGGGAGGAGCGGCGTCCAGGAGCCAGACGAGGAGCGGCAGACATGGCGCGGGGGAGGAGCGGTGACGTGAGGAGCAGCGGACAGGCCAGCGGCGGTGAGGTGACGAGCAGCGGCGAGGAGCAGTAAACTGAGGAGCGGACAGGCCAGCGGCGGTGAGGTGACGAACAGCGGCGAGGAGCGGTAAACTGAGGAGCGCGGGGGAGGAGCGGCGGCTGAGGTAAGGGGACCCATGTTGGGGCAGGCGGGGGTCGGGGCAGGGTTCGGGGCAGGCGGGGGTCGGGGCAGGCGGGCGACGGGCCGTAGCTTACTTTACTTAACGCGCTCCGCTAATAGTGTGAACAGTCAAGATTGTGTAACTTCTAGCGACAAAGGGTACACACTATGGAGCCACTCAATACACCATGCAACAGTTTGTGGGCCATACATAAGGAATGGTGAGGTGATCCTATGGAAGCCATGTGTTTGAGCTCTGCTTCCGTGTCGTTGCTAAGGGGACCCATGTCGGGGCAGGCGGGGGTCGGGGCAGGCGGGGGCGGGCCGGGCGGAGGCCGGGCTGCTGGAGGGGCAGGCGGGGTCGGGGCAGGCGGGGGACAGGCCGGGCGGGGGCCGGGCTGCTGGACAATGTCGGGGCGGGCGGGCGGGGGTCGGAGAAGCCTGATTGCTCCCGGACAAGGTCGGGACGGGCTGCTAGTTAAGAATATAATGGAAAATCCATGCGTCTGTTGTCCAGATGCCTGGCTACTGGAGGCGAGTCACGTGACAGTTTTGGTTGCCACGATAACTCAAGTCCACGGGCACCGTCATGCTGTTGAGTAAGTTTCTCCTTCCTCTGTGTCCCTCTACACAAAGTTGATGGCGGATGCGGCAACAAACACAATTGTATGTTCTCTCTACTAATGCTCTTCCTCACCCACTTTTTCGCGCCCCGCTCACTCAGAACAATGGCAGCTGCTATGTGTGTATGTATCAACAGTCACCCTATCTGATTTGTGCTTAGCCAGGTGAAAGAGAGACGTGCAGTCACTGAGTATCACCCTCTCTCTTAAGCACTGCCTGCAGGCCAGTGTGACTTTTTAAGTGCAAGCAAAATATTACTCCCTCCCTTGAATCACTCCAGTGTTTGATTCATATGTGCGCTCATCAAGGCCGCACCACATCTCCTGGTTATGTGGGTCACCAGTTGGGCCTGTACATTTTCGTTTAGCGAAAGAAGGCGCTTCTGTAAATGAAATCTATACTGGGGTCAAATGTGCAAAATGTATTAAAAGGCGTCGGCCGTGCAATGAGGAAGGGAGATGTGTTTGCTGTGTGTCACATCACATACCTTGATGGAAATGTACTCCTGTCAGAGGCAGTATTAAGTTCCTTTCCAGGGAGGGACTGAAACAGCCCCATATTTAAAAGGGGTCAGAGAAAGGGGTTTCTCTATAAGTAAACATTCTTACGGTAAAGTAAAAAAAGTTAAAAACATGCAAAATGCATATTTAACCTGTAAACAGTCTACTTCAGTACATTTTCCAAAGTTGGTGGACTCCTGAACGTTTTCAGGAGCACTCCTAGGATTCCTTGTAAATTTCTTAAAAGTGTGAAATGCATTCGAAATAGAGGAAGAGGTTACAGGAGTAGATTTCTTTTATTTTTTCATTTCAAAGTATTTTTAGGTTTCGACCTGGCGAGGGGCACGAAGTGCCACTCCCAGATCGAAAACTATTGTCTACAGTAGGGATGTTGGCACCGCCTCTGCCTCTCATTGGCTAGCTCCATAAATGGAGGCTAGCCATTGGGAGGCAGAGGCTGTCAATCGCGCTTTCTCTTGAAAACGCGATTCGGGGGCGTTTCTGGTGCTTTTTTTAAGCCCCGCCCCTTTGTCCCGGGCCGCGCTGCGATTGGCTGCCGGCCCGGGACACCCCCGTGACGTCAGCCAATCACAGCGCGGCCCGGGACCTGACTTGTTTTTTATGTCCTCCCTAAACTAAGACGAAACTGACATACTGCATTCAAAGATGGCCTCTTAGGTTTTCAGGTTACAGAGAAGAAAGGGACGCGGCGAAGAGTTCATGTCTTATTCAGTAGTGAATAGTATAAATGAAGCAGTTATGTATGACTTTCTGTTTTTCGAGCGAAAAGTTATGAAAGCTCTATATAATTGTTTTTTTTATCACACCAAAATTGTTGTGCGTTGAAATATGCCTTAGAACGTTCTCGGCGTATTGGTTTTGAAACAAAAGATTTTAACAATCAAGATAGAAAATTTTAAACGTACGAATCGAGTATCTCTTTTAATAATTTGTAGTACAACTTATAGACCCTACCTCTGTAAGATGGCCGCTTCCGTGCAGGAAAGACAGTCTACAGTTTATCGTCCGTGCGAGGGCGGGAGGCTCGAGCAGCTACTCTGCAGTTGACATCTGCGGTCAGCTGTCAGCATCATACTGTGCTCTGTCTACTGGTGCCAAGCCCATACTATTTCAGATCCCGGGGTGCACTCCTCACTGTGGGGAACGCGCTGACCCCCGCTGACTCCAGTATGCTCTACCTCGTGGGTTTGGGTCTGGGCGACGCTTCAGACATCACAGTGAAGGGGCTGGAGGTTATCAAGCAGTGCAGCCGGGTCTACCTGGAGTCCTACACATCCATCCTCACTGTGGGCAAGGAGGCTCTGGTAGGTCTTAGCACTAAACCTGATATCAGGAACAAAGGTTTTGCAAGTTGGCAGTTAGGTGCTACGTGTTCTACTGTCCTGTGAAGCACGCATAGGCGCTTTGTACCACCGAGCGCGGAATACAAGTAAACAGTATATTATCCCCACAATATATAAACACAATCAAACGTCCATTTAAATTTCAGATGTTTCTCAACATAAAACGTATACTCCCTTTAGGTAATGATTCTTTGTTTCTTACCACGTATCTGTTTTAAAAGTTAATGGAGCTCATTTTATTCTCGCCACACACCTCTCCATGTCCACGCACATCACTGTCTTCCTTCATGGAGGCGCACCTGTTGCATGTGCTGCATGCACTTCAACACAGAGCGCACCAGCTTCTAGGTCCAGGGTGTGCTAGGGAAGAAGGGTGACCGGAAGTTATTTTTCCTTTCACTGTGCCTCCTGGCACGTTTAATTGTTGGGGAGTAACAATGTATTTTGCCACTTTGCCAAGCAGTGTTATTTTTAACCCATTAGCAGTTAGATGCTCTGATTAGCATCTGAAAGGCTGTCTCTGTGCTCTGTCAATCTTGTAGCGCGCGGAAAGGGCTACCAATGATTGACAGCCCTGCGCAGCACTGACTGTTCTTATCTTCTTGATCGTGGATGGGGGAGGCGGAGGAGGCGCGTGAGCCTGGCAATGGCAAGGATGGGCAGCCCGTCCAGGGGGTCACCGCGGCGACTGACGGGCCGCCTTGGTGCTGCTTGCATGGTTCTGGCATAGGCCTTTGTGCACCCTCACCTTCATATGAGCCAACGAGGTCTTCTGGTGAGTGCAGCAATGTGCATGTTGTGGACCGAGACCTGCAATGTTTACATAGATTCTGACAGTCATGCGTCACATATGTCAATATGCATACATATATCAGCATACATACGTACTCTGACATCTTCTGTAAATGCTTATCCTTGCCCCGTCTTTACAAACCTACACGGGTGTTGCTTCCATTGGTTTAGCAGGTGGAGTGGTGCCGGGGACAGAGGCCCGGGAGGGCTCACTGAACCCTGGCTGTTGTTGTATTTCACAGTTCAAGTTGCGGCCAAGGGGCAGATTTCCTTCCTTGACCTAAGACCTATAACACACTGGCAACCTCACAGGACATACACCTACCCGACATGCACATAACTATACTGAAAAAATGTAGCTCACAGGCATTTGTATAAACATTTACAGAGTGACTTACATAGCTGCATTCCTACAGCAACACATACGCGAGCATATACAAATGCTCACATTTACTTACATATATACACTGGCACACGTATACCCACTCAAACTCAAGCTCAACATAGACACAAATGCACAGCCATGCATTAATCAGACTTCATGAATAAAGCATACAAGCGCAGAAAAACATACCCAACTTAAAGACAGCCACTCCGAATAAAAGTATTGATACATAAATGTATGTGTAAAATTGTATGCTCGTACAATTATATACTGATGGACGTGCGTGAAACATTGTACATGATTACATATGTAGTTATCCAATTAATTAAGCACTTATTCTAATTAATATGCTGGTGCGCCTCGGCTTTTGCCGCTTTGTGTGTCTACTCCTTTCGCTGAAATATATGCACATATGATGTCTATGTTCTTACCTCAAATGAGGTAACGTGGGTGACTGAAACATAGAATGATGACTTGAGTTCCAAAAATAATTTTGTTGGTGGCACGGCGTCAAGGCTAATGCTCATTCACGTCTGTCTGCCGTCATTGTAGAAACAACAAAGCTATTTTCATTGGCATGCATTCAAATCACGATGTGCGCCAGTTGTGTGGAACTGACAGTTTGCAGAGGGTTGGCTTTGATTTTTGCACACAAGAAAGTGTCACTCATAGTCGTTGAATGTCACTCATAATTACACTGAAATTATGAAAATGTCACACATAAGCAATCTGAAACCTTGGCAGCTATGCACTGTCACAGTGGTGACGGGTCATGAAAATGAGTAGCATTAACACAGGTACCCAGTTAAGCCCTTTCCACTATCCGTATATTGAATAGAATTTAGATTCATGCTTTAAGTGGTTTATGGTGACTATTTCTGCATAATTTGAGAGTTGCAAGTTTGGGCTGGTTTTTGGGCTGAAACTGGTCTGATTGGGCTTATTTTGGGCTTATATTTGAGCGGCTTTGGGCTTGGGACTGGTCTAAAAATCTGGCAACACTGTCTGCGGGTGACTGTGGAGCCGTACAACAGGAGGTAAGAAAGGATACCAAGTGACATGAACCCGAGTTGGCGCATCCTACAAGGATGCACAGGACAGCTGGCAGGGAATTCTCACCCATGGCATCTTCAGTGATATATGTTTTGGCAGTAACTCGTTTCCATGTTATCACGTAGCGCCCCTCCCATCATGCTTAATGCTCTGATGAGAAGTGAAGAAGATGAGAAGACAGCTCATTAAGTCTAGTGGCTGGAAGTTGCGTAAATCCGAACACTTAATTTTAGCCTTATTGCCTAACCTAGTTACTGCCACACAGTTTACCCTAGCAAAATTGCAGCACATATTTATTGTAACACTGATGCGTTGATGTACTGCATATGTCCATTAGGTTGAATACCACGGGGAAACGTATTTTTCAAATGTATTTATTTTGGTATCCAGGTGCCAACTTATGAAAATAAAATGTTTGTAAAAAATGGGCTAACCCGAGAAGAAACATTGAGTTCAATGACATATGAACAACTGTAAAAGGTGCCGTAATTGCATTCTTAATAAGGGTTCTTGTGTATTTCTGCTTTTTTCCTATCTCAGACTGCCGATCTGAATGTTCTGCGATATATCCTGAAAGTCTGTTTGTCCTCTATGAGGATGATTCGGTAGAAGTGCAGTATTCGGATGGTTCTCACTTGCAGCTGTCGCCGTGTGGTTGTGAATTTTTGTTTGAAAAATCTCTTCCTGCTTCAGCACATCCCTTACAGCAGCCTGAAAGAATTCGTCAAAGGACACAGTTTGCCGTTAGCAGTTACAGGGTATGTGGAAAAAGTAGATTCCAAAGTAATTTGTAGCGTGTGAATAGAGCAAAGTTCCTTCCTGTTTGCGTGTGCAGTAGATCTAGATTTTTAGAGCGCTTGGCTACTTTTTTGCACACTGAAGTATGGAAAAATGTGATGAATGGAAAGCTTGAATAAATCTCAGCCACTGGTAATTACTCGGGGCTGCATCCCAGTCCATTGTTATGTCGTATGGTTCATACTTTCTCAGTATTTCTCATGCCTGTCAAATGCCGGCAGGTTTGGATTATATTATACATATGTGTGCAGATCCAATGCCCCCGTGCACTCTGCTACTTAGATACTCTGTTATTATTATTACAATGTATAATGTCTACTCCTAGCAAATATATGTAGGGGCGGGTGTTAATTACAAATATGTGTCTGCATAGAAGTGTAGCCTGCTCCATCTGTACTTTAATTAAACCGCATCTATTGTGTTGGGTTTTAAAGGGCCTGGGGCATCTCTTCCATTAGAAGCAGCGTGTAAACCTTCCCTTGCACCCGAGCATGCACTCAGGCTGTGGCTTTCGAGACAATGGAGGGAGGACGGTGGCTCCTGGCCCCCTCGGGTGCTGCTCCGCATTTTATGCAAAGCTTAATCTGGTAAAACTATAAACGCAGGGGCCCGGAGCCGTTCCCAGGAGCCTGCTGCTAGTTCTGCTGAATGTCCGCATCCACCAACACTGAGACAACCTCGTCTTAATCCCATCTCGGGGCTCTTTTTTTCACCTGCTCTTCCTCTCTCTCTATCTTACTCGCTGCTGGTTCTTATTCATACCTGCTTTCTCCCTTTCTCCAATATTTCTCTTCCTCCTCTCCCCCCCCCTCTTTGCTTCCTTTCTCATTCTTGTTCTGGGTCAAAATCTGAGGGTTAAAAATAAGTGCGGATCACCAAACGTCAGAGCATGCACCTAACCACCGGCACAAATTAAGCAGTGTTTGTATGAATGGAAAGCCCAATTCATGCAGTTTCTCACAGCACTTTAATTAAAGGGCATGCGACGTAAGTGATCTGATTGGCTGCTGTGACCCACCATCCATTCCCCGCCCGTTCCAGCATCTGCAAAATGATGAATGCCCCCTTTCTTGTATAGCGCTGCTGGCTCGGCGCTTTATACCGCCGTTATCGAAGTAGTACAAACGTGCATACCCGAGCGAGCTGTCCTGAGTGCCCTCAACAAAATCCGGCAGAATAATAAAAAAAAATTATAATCGGTATAACCATGGTAATAATGATGACAACGATAACAATGATGGCAATCATAATTGCGATTTAGATAAGAGGTTTTTTTTTTCACTCACACACTCAAGGTGCCTCGCCCTGCAATGAGTATGATTGAGTAGCCACTCGAGGTGCCAGATCGCAGCCACTGCCCCTCATTGCAGGGGAGCGGCTGCATCTCTGTTAACATGGTTACTGTGCAAGCATCTCCTGAGTGGTTCTCTGTACAGTGCGCTGACACCTTCCTGGCAGAGTTATGATTAATAAAACTGGCAAAATAAATTCGCTGGTTGTAGTGTCAACACAGTTCTGACACATAGGTACCATTGACTATTTCCGAACAATGCTTGTTTATTTCTGCCGTCCCCATAGTACTGCATCGCAGTTAGGGGCACAGAGAGGTCAGGTTTTTACGTTGAAGTTAGTAAAATTAGCATCTTTAAAACTTCTAACATTATCACGCTAACTACACTACTTAGAAATAACATTAGTGCGTTATGAAGCGCTATTTGAAAACATATTGATGCTTTCAGCAGAACACGGTGGCAGCGTTGCTAAGTAAGGCCTCGTTTCCCTCCAGGCTGGCCTTCATCTCCCGCAGCAGTGCACACCCCCTTTCCCTCCCCCATGTCTGAGCTGTAGCTGATGCTCACGGTCCCCCCTCCTATCCCCGGATTGTAGCGTTATTCTTTCAGCATAAGGGAAGCAATTCATTATCCTTCTTATAGTCGTGATTGTGATGACCACGACAGACTATAGACAGTGGACACTAGGACCCTATGGGTCACAGGGTGGTGACCAGGTCACCGGACACCACTTCCTGTCCAGGGACAGGAAAGGACAGAGTATAGTAGGAAGAGGACGAGGACAGACGTGCCCTGACGGACTGCTCAGCAAAGATAAATAAAGAAGTACCTCTATAACATCACCAGCGTCCTGAGTGATTATTGCCTGCCGCAAGTAAGACTACACGACATCTGGCGACGAGGATCCGATCCCTGCGTGCAGGAGGCTTTGAGGCAATACCCCAAACCCTCCATTTGGATATTGGTTCATTGCATTTTGTTTCAGCCCTTGCGGGAAGCTGGCGAGGGGCGTCCTGCGGGTTTGTACACTGCTGTCCACCTTCTTTGAACCCCTCACAGGGTGCTTAGTGCTTCTTCGAGTATCCTGAACGAGCACCAGGGGGGTGGGAGAAGTCGCTGGTGTCCCCAGCTGACAGTGTCTCTTTGTCGTTCTCACACTGGGGGCCAGTGTTTCTTAAAAATGATACGAGCCTAGAATATCATTGGGGCGCTGTAGAGACCCTTTTAGTAAGAGGGCGGACTGTCTGGTCACCATGAGATGGATCCACGTGAAGCCTTCATCTCACGCGTTGGAATCCAGCTCTTAGCTCAGCCTTTCATCCTTCCGAGGTCGGTAATATAAGTACCGTTTATTTAGGTACTGAAAGAACAAAGTAGTGGCAGAAAGCTCCATATAAGAGTGTCCACTGTTGATGTTCTTGTTTTCCTTCCCCTCTAATAGTGGCATTCTTACTACTACTGTTGGAAAGTCTATACACTTACGCTGCCTTCTGGCCGCTCTCGGTGCTAGCTCTGTCTGTGCGTGTGAGGCTCTGCCTTTCACAAGAGAGCGCTCAGTCCGAGTCTTCTCTATCAGAGGCTGTCAACTAAGCTGTCTGATTTCTCCTGTCTTCACAAACCTAGCTTGCTTGGAAGTTAAACTGCTGAAAGAAACAATATATAAAATCAGGGTCCTTAACTCTTTCCACGCAGACATAATCGGTGTAGGACCTGTCCTGCTTATTTTATTGTGAATTGCACCTGCCTATCCTATTATGGGCACGCCCCCAGGCCAAGTCTGGTGGGTTGCAAGTGACGGAAGGACACAATTGCTTCTAGAGTCATGCTGACAATCATGAGAAGCCCAATAAACACTAATTTTTTCACATATTCCAATGCACTTTTCTGTTTGTTAACTATTCTATATCGATTACGTGTTGAGTGCAGTGCATGCATGTATAGAAAATCGGCCTCTGTAATTGATTGTTGTGATTGTTGTTCCAGTGCAGGTATTAGCATCTGAAACCATAACCCCGCAGATAATGAACAGCCAGTAGCTGCCATTTGCTGGGCACCAGTAGAGCCTTTATCCCTGCTGCAAACATCCAGTGTGGTCATTAATACAAGTCGCCTCTTGCGTTCGGCTTGTCCTACATGAGCAAGACCAGGAGAGAAAAGAGGCACTAAACATTATTTTCTAAGCCAGTCCTTTTGTTAGGATCGGATATGGAGCCAAGGAGGGAGTAAGCCAACTGGGCATGTTGTTTAACTACAAATTATTAGGTTTATAATTGCATCGTAATTCTGTTTTTGGCATGAGCAGTGCCCAGCCTCCCTGAACAAGGTGGTTAGTGGAGCTGCCCCTGTACATTGGATGTTGGCATAAAATAGCCCTCCTGTTGCTTTCAAGTGATACCCAAATATTGCCGACCCTGCAGGCCTTGCTGTCCGTACATTTGAATAGTGTTTGGTACAGAAAACTAATGAGTTTCAGGGCCTTGTCGGAGAAAGAAGCACTATATATTGGTGTAGCGAGATACCCATCTGCTAATGAGCTTCACCGCTTTGTCAGGGTAATGAAGTGTTGTCACAATATTGCACGAGACAGCTGCCTGACACACACTTCTTCACCCCCTTTGGTAGGTGGTGCACGCCGACGTAACTTTAGGCGATGCCCATTGTCTCTGGAGAATAACTCTGTCCAAAGTAGCTGATACCTGTGAGAGCTTCAGCAGTCTACATAGACCTGCATTTTGTACATTACTGGGCTGTTGAGCACCATGTTTAATATTCAATATTCACTGAACATCGAAGAGTCAGTGAGGTTTCAGGAGACAACTGGTTGTTTTCCATAATTAGGTAGTCTCCCTTCAACAACACAAAACTAAAAAAAACAGTTATGATTTTACTCCCATGTTTCTTTCATTTCTTTCCCTTTCATCGCTATAACGTGGGTAATTAAGGCATCAAAGATAGAAAATAGCTAATTATCGGCAGGACGGCGTTTGATTTCAATTTGTAAAACGTAAACCTCTGAACCAGAGTGCTATTTGAGCAGCAGCCCCTTTTCAGCGCTTCTGTGTCTTAAAATGTATAGAAACACATTCAAAAGAGCACATGAAATGGTGTCGAACTTCCTTTCAATGCTCATTCGAAGTCAAATATTGGTGTACACCTAGAAATACCACTCTCATGGAAAAAGAAAATTGTGTTTTTTAACACAAAAAGTGCCTGAACAGGTGTGTGTGGCTCTGAGTGTGTGTGTGTGTGGCTCTGAGTGTGTGTGTGTGTCTCTGAGTGTGTGTGTGTGTCTCTGAGTGTGTGTGTGTGGCTCTGAGTGTGTGTGTGTGTGGCTCTGTGTATGTGTGGCTCTGTGTATGTGTGGCTCTGTGTATGTGTGGCTCAGTGTGTGTGCGTGGCTCTGTGTGTGTGTGTGTGGCTCTGTGTGTGTGTGTGTGTGTGTGCAAATGCAATAGATCTCGCATTTGCGAGAGAATAAGCTATTGGCATTTTAAATGACAATGCCATTTATTTATCTGTTTTCAAAACCAACACATAAATAAAAATGTTGTCATTAACAATGCCAATAGCTCTAACTTTTGCAAAGGCGAAACCGTTGCATTGTAAATGCTTGTTTATTGATGTTTTTACATATACAGTCAACATCGCTTTATCGTTACAGGGCGACAGCCCAAACTGGCTGTGGTTGTCGAGGATACAGTTACATGGTATATATGTTTGGCTGTCCCCTTATCCACTGTCCTGCTAAGAGAATAAGAATGAATGAAAAGGGAAAGGATAGAAATTGGGACCTTTGAAACTGAGGTTTGTTAATTGGGCCACTCCTGCATTTTCTGAGGAAAGATGGAGAATTGTGCCTCAGAGTTTACAACCAAGAAATACATATCAGAACCAGAGCCTCTGCACTAGTTTAATCTATGTAACCTATTGTGTGCAGCCTGCAGTTGACTTGTTAACCTGAGAATATATTGTTATGAAAATGGTAAATTCCAAAATAAAGTGTGTTAACTGACGGAACAAGAGGGTAGTGTGCCTAGAGCTTTGGAAGAATATTATTCTTTTTCAGAAACTAAAATGATTCAGTAACTAAAATGCTTGCTGCTGACTTACAGAGCAGTATGTCAGTCACAATTTCGAATTTTGGCAAGGTCTACTTAGACTTCCCTACGTAATAATACGAACGATTAGAAACGGCAATGTAGTATGAAATGGTGCAGTGCTTAGCTTGTAAAAGAACAAGAGCAGGAAGCGCACGTTTATGCTCAGAAGGCTGCCGGTACCCCTGCTGAATGTTGGGGTTGCCGAATACCAAGGATGTGTAAGCTTGATTTCACCTTTAACCTATTTCTCCCATCAATATACTCTCTCTGTCTCTTTACCTCACTCTTACAGGTGATTTTCATCCATGCTTTCTGTTCATCTTTCTTTACCTTCCTCCTCTACTCCTTTGCTGGGTCAAAGTCTGATGATCAGTCCAGGAAATGAGGGAGATCCAGTAGGATCCTGGCTCCAGCAGCTTTATTTTAGCAGGATCTGGGGGCCTCTGTGAAATATGCTAAATGTGTCCCTCTGTCATTTGCAGACAAATCAAATGGGACATATTCAGCAGCGCCTGCATATTGTCTGGTTTTATTTCGGAATAGTAATCATCAGTGTGATGAGGTGCCTTTTTTATTTGCACTTCTAGCTGGGCACAACACAAAGGCGTGATTGAAAGGGCCATCAATCCTCCTTTTGCTAGCGAATCGTCCTAGCTATGAGCTTTCTGGAACCTAACACATTGAATGATGCCAACGTAGTGGTGGAAACAAAGGCAAACAGCTTATCACTTCCCAAGTACTTAAAGGAAAATATGATTAAGGGGCAGATTTTGACTTTGTTCAACCCGTGTATGTAAGAGATATGCATGACTGAATGTTAGAAATGTCTGTTTGAGTAATTGCACATATAATGATTTAAATAGCACTTTATTTTTTTACTTTTTATAGCGCTAATTATCCAAATGCATGGTGTCAGAGCGTGCCGCTTCACACGCACATGTTATACGGAGGCAAAATAGTGTACGTGTGTAAATCAATGTAAATGAAATATTACATACAACGAGAGTTACATGGTGTAGGGGTCACATAGCACCCTTACTAGTAGGATTTATTATGTAAAGTGTATGTATAATGTCAGGTGAAACAGAAAGTCAGGATTTAAAAAGTAACACAGTAGTTGGGATTGACAGTACTAACAAAGATTTATTACAACCCACAGGAACCATTTTAGTAACCTTAGAATAATGCCAGATTGAGAAAAAAACAATAAGGTTCTAAACCCATGCCTTGCAGTTTACGTGCAGCTCCTTCATGTCGGGTCATAACTCAGTGCGCTAAACTACAATGGTTGTAATTTACGAACTTCAAGTAAGAAAAGGATCTCTGTGTCAAAAGCAATAATCCACTTATCTATCTACATAAAATACAAAATCTGTGATCTTCACGTTACACCATGGGCTTTTCAGCTGGCCCACAAACCCTATGACACTTGATGAGGTAAAGCTATTACTAGAAAAAAAAACACTGATCTCTCCAGCAAGTGCATTAACCACCTGAGTTATCTTTCCATTGTTATCCCATGAAAATTGCTGGGCATGCAAAGATCTCTATCTACCACAGCTGCCTTATCATGATTCCGCCCCTGATGACTCCTCTCCCCTTCGGCTACCACACCTTTAAACCCAATCTAGGTGGGTCCCAACGGCAATTACCGGTTCAAATAAAGCACTGAAATGGTATATAAAACAAGATATGTGTTGTCTTTGCGAAAGACATATTATTGGATATAAAAACTATTTAAAGAATTATTAACTGTGCCACATCTTCTGTATTGGCGGTGCGCAGCCCTAACCACCCCTCTGCACACCCACATTGCCCTGTTTCTTATGGCAACCTTCCTACCCCTCTCTTCTCCCTTCTCTCATCGGCTGGCCCTTCAGTCCTCCTGTGCATACCTCTCCCACACTACTTTTCGCTACGTCCTGCCGTCTTATCCCTCTTTAGAGATATCCCTTGCTTTGCAGCCCAACTTGGGCTCTGTTAATCACCAACCTACATACATACATGGCGCGGCTAAAGGAGTGTTGTACCTTCAGTTCTGAATTTCATTTAATGTATGCTACTGAATGAGAAAACAAAGAAATGTGTTTACATGAAACAAATTACATAGAATCTTTTTTTAAGTCGAATTAAAATGGAGCCAGTGAAAAACAGTAACAAATCAGCCAAAGAATGAACAAAGAAAGACACCCATCTACCTTGTGATCACACAACCACCCTTCCTGTAAATCCTATTTATCACTTTAAAACTATTGGTGAATTAGTGGGTCGGCAGCAACACGCCAAAGATTGTCCTTTATGATGAGAAATATCAGGAGAAAAAAAATCAACAGTAGAGGGAGAATTTCTCAAAGTGCCCAAGTAATCATCCTGGACAGCAGAGACGTATTCCGCCTTCGTCCCCAATTGCAACAGCAGTACAATGAGTCTGATGTGCAAAATTGCCATTTTTTATTCTCAAAACAATCTCCCCGGCTCATCAGCATAGGCAATCATGTCATTCAGCTGGGCTGCAATGGGGAAGTTGCTAAGCGATCTGTTTTGATTGCAGTTGGACTTGAAAATGACTCAGGCGTCGCCAGGGGCGAGGGCGGGGACTGTTTTGAATACAGCTAGAGCTGAAATGTAAAGTGCAGTTTCACGTGGAGGGCAGAGGGAGGCACTTGTCCCAGTTCTCTTAATTACTCGTGATTGCTGTTTGTGCTGCCCAGTCACTTCCGTGTCTTCGACATCACCTTGAAGGGCCCTCGCGCCGCCCGACGGCTGGGCTCTTAATCTAGGAGGGCGAAACAGCGAATCACGGTTCCATTGCAGCCAAGGGGGGCGTTATGAGGCCTGACATTACGTTAAGCTAATTGCCCGAAAGAACATTCGAGCAGAGGACGCAGGTGCCGCTCTCAGCGCCCGCTGATTAATGCGATCCTTAACCAGACAGTAAATATTTGTGCAACCATTAATTTATGATAGCTGAACCTCGGCTGGACTGACGCTTTTTGCATAGTACTGCAACAGTTTGAATTATTAAAACAATATTTCAATAGCGATAATTGGTTATTAAGTGTCCGATTGGTTTGGAGGGGTCTATCCAGTCGCTACTAAGCTACATTTAAAAACAAAGGCTAGACCTGAACGTGCGCAAAACCAAAGTCGTGTTTAGTGGATACCAAGTGTAAATCGTACTAGTGGTACAGCATATAAGTATTTGGGTATTTATCTGGGGCGCCAAATGTCTTTTACCCAACACTTTGCAGCAGTTCAAGATAAAGCCCAGTATTTAATTTTTGCTTTGAAGCAATTTGAAAAAGAAATTGAGTTACTCTTCCCACAGCCATATTTTGGCCATAATGGCAGCCAAATTCATACCTTCCTTGGCGTATAGTCTAGAAATCTTGTATTGTAAGGAGATAGACATTCTAAACCAGTTACAAATAAATGCCTATAAAGCGGTGTTTAACCTGCTGAAAGCAACCTGTCTGAGGTGCTCTGAAATTTGGCCTTAAAAACCAGAAATTTCAAAGTGTGAACACCTTCGCTAAACTCTCCTAGAGACTCTGCGCCTCGTAGAGCTGACCCTTGAACAATTTATGCTTGCTTGAGATTGAGGTGCAAATGGGGTAAAACCAAGTAAACTCTTGGAGATATTACCTGGGGAAAGTATTAGCAGAATTAGATATACAAGAAGCATGGGAAAGTAGGATGGAACGAACAGCCCTCAGTCGGATAACCAATTCTTCAACCAGAAAAATGGTCACCGTTGCATGATAAAAATACATTTGCAAAAGGGCGGCATGCTTGGGCAGTGATAAATTCTTACTATAACCTGGGGCCATACGCACACTTTGCTGGGTATTTCTCCCCTGACTTAAAACAAAGTTTCGTGATTTATCGTTTGGGCACTATCCCCCAGATGCATCAAGCATCCATTTTGCGATTCCTTATTAGCGAAAAATAAGGAATCGCTAATAAGGAATAGCAAAATGCTATGCATGAAGAAATCGCAAAAAAAATTGCGATTTCTTAATATTCCTTAATTGCGACTCGCAAATTGCGACTCGCAATTAAGGAATACCTCCCCATTCATTCCTATGGGGATGAATGGGAAGACATTCTCAATTTGCGATTCGCAATTAGCGAATCGCAAATTGAGAATGCAATTTCAAGGGTGCAGGGGTGTCCAAAGGACACCCTGTTGCACCCCTCAAATTAATCTGTGCACATATGTTGCGCACACACATGCCCTAAGGGCATGTGTGTGCGCAACATGAAACTAAGTTTTTGCAAATTACCATGAAGTTCAACTTCATGGTAATTTGCTCCCCCTATTAGCGAAATCGCTAATTTTTTTACTTTGTTGCATTGCATTTAAGGAATCTCAATTTGGGACACCTTAAATGCAATCGCAATTTAAGGAATCTCAATTTAGAGATTCCTTAAATTGCGATTTTTGCATTTGGGATGATGCATCCCAAATGCAAAAATACTGGTTGCAAAGGGGCAGATTCTGAGAATCTGCCCCTTTGCGACCAGATTTTCCTTTCATGTATCTGGGCCTCTGACTCCAAAGACTTGCTACCAACATGGAAAGGCAGGCCGCTAGACTCACATTGTCGTTTATGCAGTTATAAACAGTAGGGAATATGTCATCTCATGTGTACATGCACAACAGTTGTAGATCAAAGGAAGACCCTTCTCAGACCAATTTGTTTGAAATTGAATATCTGCACCTGCAGTCAAGCAGTCATCAACTGGTTGGGTGGTGCCTCGATTCCTCTGGCATGCTGAGGAGTAAAACTTTTAAATCTGGTCAATGACCGCCTCCGAAGTGTTAAAACCGAGATTGGTTAGGGATCAATAGATTCTTCTACTTTCAAAGAACTAGATTGGGAAGTTTGATCTGCATTTCACGTACGTGTTATTTTGAAAAAATAGGAACATCGAACCTGGGCACTCAAAAAAACAAGGTGCTGCGGAACTTGACTACACAGTTGGAGTACCAGAAAGTCCATTTAACCTCTGAATGCACACCACACTTTTAAAATAGGGTGGTGAGTCCCAGAAACTTGGGAACTGTCCCATGCGGAGGAATTTTAGAAAGTGATACTGGCTCATGAGTTTGATAGTGTAACCTCAAACTAATTTTAGCATGGGCCATACACTCCTATTTGTCTTAAGCTGAATGGTGTTCATGAATATTGGGATTTAGGAACTGTGATTTGATATATTTATTTTGTGCTTTAACTAATTATTGTGCATTAGTCATGTGGTTATAGTTAGGAATAACAAAATAAAGTCTCTTTTTCTCTCACTCTCAAAAAAATTAATAAAAGAAGTTGCGCTATGTAACACTGCAAAAAGAAATATCTATTAATAATGATTTCGATTTTCATTTAATCTAGAACCCACATTTTCTGCTTTATCCAGATAGTATTCTCCATTTCTGAAATGTAAGGTTGTGATGTTTACATGAAGCCAAGGGAAAATTGAAACCAAGAAATTAAATAACAGAATCTGCCTAAGAACTGACATTGGACAGAAACAGTTTCTGCATGTTTATGTATTTGCGGGGGGTGGGGATGGCTGCTGCTAGGTAAGAAATTGTGTACCTGGTCTGCAGGTCTCAAAAAGCATCTTTGTTCAGAGCCCACTTACATTATGCGGCCAAACGTTTACCGTCTTAATGCCGTTGTCATGGTAGCACCAAGTACCCTTTCCAATGCACAAAAGAGCTCTGTTAGTATATGAGTTAAAATTGCTTCCTTTTCTGTAAGCCTGGCTAACCACTGTGTTTATGTAACATGGCAGGGCGAGTCACTCTACAGAAATTTCCATAACGTTTGATTTGGCAGTCTTAAAAAAGTCTTGGACACCTTCTTTTCCCATGGGCTCACACCCCCTGATACAAGTGGACTATTGTCAGTTGTATTGTCTAAGTGGGGCTGTGTACGTGCTTCTTATGTGTTTTTTTGTGCTGGCACCACATAACGAGGAGGCGTAGGTAAACAGAGAGCTTTATGGGAAATTCATATATAGAAAACAGACCAACATTCCATTGGCTTAAATTAGTATAGAATATTAGTAGTGCTACAAGAAATGTACCTGGGGAAAGTTAATTAACATTGCACATGTCCACCCACATGCATGGGGTACAGTTTCAGTGTAACCTACAGGTGAAAGGAGGGCTGACCCAGCATCCTGCCCTTGAGTGGAGGACGTGGGGTTGCAAGAAGGGTAGGATCAGTCTGGATCTCAACCTGCCCTTGTTAGGGCCTTCAGGCACATCCTATAGTGCCTAGTGAGGAAACTTCATGATACTGAGACTTCAGTGTCTATTGTTTGGGTATGAGTTTTTATCAGTGTTATTGGCGCTTTCATTTCTTGTAAGCCTTGATACAGTCAATAGGCCTGGCAGTTGAGTTTTGTGGTGATTACATACAATTTTCAATCCACCTCCTGTTTTGTTTATAGCAATTATACTCTCCGTCCTGTGAACCTTGTGAATGTAGGAATGGGGAAGATAGGGCAAAGTGAGGACAGAGACCCATATTGATGGTTTTCATTACAGGCATCCCGGTATAGGTACTGTTTTAGGATTTCCAGTTGTGAGTAAGTGGGAGAACTTCCAGGATTCCAGCCACATGTGGCAGATCTCTGTCTTCATTGGGTGCATGTACTCCTTGGTATTGACTGGAGTGATTTCGGTGGATTGATGGTAGATTTCTGGCAGTATAAGCATGTCTAATGAGAGCTCTTTGTTAAGATATAGCCAGCTGGGCTAGTAGTGTTTCTTCATCACTGCCTAGGTTATAACTGGTATCCACCTTGGGTTGTCTTCTAGAATAGCGAGTAGTAAATATCATCCCCTGCGTCATATGTATCGCAGGCTAAATACCAAAGACTAAAATATGGAGGAGGTAAGGGCATATAGGTAAGTATAGATATATTAGTCTAAAGCCCACGTTGAATATCTCGAAGAAATATATATTGTTAAGGAAAATACGTTAAGTATAGTAAACCAATAAATACTTATCTTGTCAATATTTTTGTCCTCTGTATGTTGCCTAAGTTATTATGGTAGAATTATATTTCCTCTTGATATTCTGGCCCTCCTACCTGCACTGGATATAGTCAGCCAAGGTACAGTGCAGCTGTGGGAACTTTTGTGGCATTTGGGTACCACTGTCGTCCCAGTACCAATGAGAGTATATATGTAAACCAGCCGGCACTTATTAAAGTTGGCTTTGGTCCAATTCTGGTGGTTCTTGTGGTATTTGGGCACCATTGTTATTCAAACTGTACTGGTTACGGCTGGCCATGGTAGTGAGTAGATGAATGAATGGGCTGTCCATCTACCCACACTTACGCATTTATCTCCCTTTATTTTTATATTCACCCATCCACTTACACATGCTCAATCCTCAATCAAGCTAAACATTTATCTGTATGCCCTTCCATCCATGCACACACCTACACTATCATCTATGCATTCGTTACACTCATGCATTTATCTATTTATCCATGTAACCACTCATAGAAATGCATACATTGGTCATCCCCCTACACACTCATGTATTACTTACCCCCACCTGTGGGTGCAAGTGTGTAAGTATGTCATCTGTGACTATATGCGTACCTGCTTGTGTACTGTCAAGTTATAGTTGTCCTATGTGCTATATGTTGCTTGTATGCAAATGGGTGTCTATATATGTGTTGGGCTGTGTGCACCTGAGATTTGTAAGTGCATTATTTGACTGTTCATATACCTGTGTGCGCATATGGGTCTGCATGTATGTTATGCGTTGTGCATTGGTACCTTTGTGCATGTTTGTCAGCATGTGGGCATACAGGCCTGCAGGTGTTTTGCCGAGCCATTGTATTTACACAAGGATATAAGCTGTGTGTGCATGGATGTGTGTATGTTTGACCTTATGTGTGTGTGTGCTCTTGGATGGATTATATATATCAATGTGCCTTCTGTAAGCAATACATTTATGTGGTATGGTCCTTTGTCGCTCCCGGGTGGACACTTGGGAGCAGATTTATGAACTTTTCAGGCAATGAAAGGTAGCAACCAAAGTTGTTGTGTCTCGTTGCACGAAGGGGAGAGAGCAGAACAGCGCCATATCTATTAAGATATGGTGTTGTTTTCTCTCTCCCTACTGCTTTCCTCTCTCTTTTTAGGCTGCCATGCTAACACACACACTCTTGCACCATAGTGCCTCTCATGGTATGCCCCATTGATGCAAAGTAGGGCATAGTACTAATCTGTGTTACTTTAGGCAACTTTCTAAAGTAAATCATGATTTTGGAAAGTAAATCAAACCACAAAACTGTGCACTGGCTTTGCATTACTTTTGTGATGCAAATACAGTGCAAAGTTTTGGGAAACCTGGCAGTGGCGTAGCTAGCTGTCTGCCGCCCCACATGGCCGCAGGTGAGAACAGGAGGGAGGCCGCCCCTCAAAACCCGTGCTGCCCAGGGCTGGCCGCCTCCTCTTGCTACGCCACCGAAACCTGTGCCCTAACATAATGTATTAGGTTGTTACTCATGGTGTGGGTAGACTCTATAATGAATGAATAATTACATTTATAAGGTACAAACTAACTTAGAAAAGGCGTCTTGAGAGCTGGTATTACTTTGTCGTCTAGAACAAATAGTTTTAAGACTGACTTGAAGGTTGTAAGCCCGGATAATGCTCTATGTTGCAATGGAATGGAGTTCTAAAAACAGGGCCTGCCTCTACAAAGGTTTCACTTGAACTGGTGTTGTGGTTAAACCTAGGGGTGGAACAAAGGGCTTGATTCTGAATAAGTAGGGTGTGATTAGGTGAATACAGTGAAAAGCTCTGGTTTAGAGATTGATGGTAGTATTACAGTAGTATACATCAACCATGCACATTAGAATCTAATTTGAATAATGATGAGATCCAGTGTAGTGACTTCTTACCTTGGAAGACATAATCTCTCTTTTTAAGCACAGCTACTACTCAAACAGCTACATTTTGTGCTTTCAGTAGCTTCTCCAGAGTCGCTTCTGTTAGGCCTGCATAAAGGCAATTATAGCCTCTGGAGTTAATGATGGTGCCTACTACCAGGGTTTTGTGCTCCTGGGTCAGAAGAGGAAGGATAGGTTTTAGGCTGCCTAATTGATCAAAACAGATACCCACTACCTTTCCAGCTTGGAGTTCTAGAGGCAACCATCTTGTTAAGGTATACAAGGTTAGATTCTGCAACAAAAAGGAAGGAAGGTGGATAGTCCCATTGTTTCCATCAGCTATGGCCCTAAAAAAGATTAACTCAGTTTTACATTGTTCAGCTAGATTTGACTATGATCAATCTTTTGTTGAATTTTAACTAGCAGTTTTTGAAGAGCATAAGTGGTATCTGGATCATTAGAGATCTGGGTGCAAGTTTGAGTGCCATTTGCCTAAGCTTCTGAGTCGACAAATAGAGGAAGCATGTAAACATTGAACAAAAGTGTACATAGAGTGGATCCCTGAGGGACACCACAACAGAAGATGAAGAAAGGAACCTTGTGTTTCCTGATATAAAATTAACTTAAACCAATCATCAGCTAATGGCCAATATGTGCAACTAAACTTGATCTCTGAATCAGGATTTAATGGTTTACAATGTTGAAGGACATGGACAAATTCAGCATGACTCCGCGGCAGCTCACCCCTTTTGAATACTCACCTCATGGTGTCATCCTAAAAAAGTAGTAGTGCACTTTCTGTGCCATAATGAGGCCTAAAACCTGACCCAGACATTTAAAAGTGATTGGTATTGTCCTGGTGTTATTCGAGCTGGAGAAAAACCTAATCTTGGCCATAATAGACAGGTTGAAAATAGGTGCCTGGCTAGTGAAGTCCGCTCTGTTCACAGAGTGTGCAGAGTTTTCTACACTCCACGCTCCGCGGAGCTCACGGAGTGCAGAAAACTCTGCTTCACGTAGTGCAGCGGAATTTTTTCCCTCACTCACGACCGCGAACGTTAGTTTTGTAAACGCGAGTGGCCGCTCAGGTAGAATTTCTACCTGAGTGGCAGGAAGGTCAGCGTGAACAGCAGTTTGCACTCCATTCCGCCACTTGCGGAACTACGTTGAGTTTTTTTGTAACTTCGCAAGTTCCGCATAGCAAAACTCAGTGCACTACGCACAGGCCTGGTTGAAAATAGGTCTGAGATTCGCAATAGCTGAAGGGTCCAAATTAGGTTTTTTTAACCAGTGTGGGGAAATCGTATGAGGGGGATTAACAGTATCGTCTTTTCATGTTGTAAGCACAAAAACCTCTGAGTACCCTGATAACTGGGGAAAATTTAGCAGCAAACCATCTCAGCAGCTATGCTGACACACAATCAATAGGTGCACCAGTAGGCTTAGGAAAATTAGGAATATTTTTAATAACTGCAATAACTGCAAAACAACAGTCTGTAAAGTAGGTGGTTTATCAGTTGCCTGCCTGCTACAGTGCTTATCATGATTTGTGAGTTGCAAATTAAGTTGGTTAAATAACTCCCCAGGGTTGTGGTATTATTTTGGCTTTAAAATTGAAACTATGGAAGGTGGAGCAGGCTGAGGCTTGATAAATTCAAGTGCTTTAAAATTAGTTACTCCACGTAGCAGCAGTACTAAAATAGTATAGCTGTCACTCTGAGCACAAGTTTTTGCTGATTCTTCAGCTCCCAAATTTTTTTTTCAAAATAAGTGTTCCAAGAGAATTTTTAAAGTTCATTCATGAGTGTCTTTATTGGCACTTTTCCATTATTAGTGTCCATATATTGACTGTTCCCAATTTATAACATCCAATGCATTTCGGCAGGATTACCCGCCTTCATCAGGGAAATGTTTCTGCAAATTCAAAAAAACTTTCAATCAGTATCAAAACCTACTTAGCTCCAATATACAAATCAAACTTGTTAAACATATGATACTAAGGGTGTGACCCCTCCTTGTTCATACTATAAAGTTAGTTCATTCAAGTAAATACTTATACATGAGTTCAAAGTAATATAACAGCAGCCAAGGTTTTTAGGAAAATCTCAGAGTGGGTGGGCGTACTGCCTGGTGTGACCGTTTGGGTAGTCGAATTCAAAGATAGGGAAGGTGCGTAAGAGTGGACGGAGAAAACCTTTAACCGTCCAAAAGAGAGTCAAAGGCTCTCACAACAATAGAAAACAGCAATACTCTCGCACACAAACAAGGTATAACATAGGTAACAAATTAGTAAGAAACAACAAGTATAGCCAAAGAAAGCAGAAGCAGGTGTCCAAGTATATCTTAAACGTTGGTAGTTTAATTGAGTCCACAATCAGCCGACACGTGTTTCGTCATGTGGGTGTAATCAACACGACTCTTCAGGGCTGTGGCACAATATACGAGTTTATAGGTCCAAAGAGTGTAGAATCATGAGGCGTCAAAATTTTCTATAGTGGTTCATGAAGTCAGTATACCTCCAGACAATAAGTGTCGAATTTTCTCAATCTGGAACACCCCGGGTACGTGGGTATTCTAAAGATATAGCACTCAATACGTGTATGTATCAAGCTGGTACCGGGAGGGGATCCACTTCCCGCTCTCGAAGTTGGCGGTCAGATCCGTGGCATCCCTCCTCCTGTGTTTCCCGGTCGCCGTTTTCCAAGTTACGGACAGCTTGATACATACACGTATTGAGTGCTATATCTTTAGAATACCCACGTACCCGGGGTGTTCCAGATCGAGAAAATTCGACACTTATTGTCTGGAGGTATACTGACTTCATGAACCACTATAGAAAATTTTGACGCCTCATGATGGCTATACTTGTTGTTTCTTACTAATTTGTTACCTATGTTATACCTTGTTTGTGTGCGAGAGTATTGCTGTTTTCTATGAGTTCAAAGTAATACATTTCAATCAATTCAATACATAGTGGTCGTCAAACTCCAATCCCTGTCGCTAATTGCGCTATTTATGTAGTTTCAGTAAACACACGAAAATACACTGTTACGCCGCCCTCTAGTTGCTCTGTTGTTACGCCTAAGAATTCTAACTAGACATATGCAATGAGACTGCTCTTACCTCGGCTGGTTCTTAACGGGTGGCTCTAGGTGGTTTACACCGTGTGTAGATCCTACGGGCTTCTACTTCCGTGTTGATTAGAACGCGCTGAGTCGCGCATGCGCTAATGTGTTCTTTCAACGCGCGCTTCATTTTAAGCGACATTATCCTATTGGGCGACCTTTATGTCGGCTATGAACTACTGTTGTCAGTTCGATCCCCAGCGGGGATGAATACTCAACTATGCAGCGGCGCCTGGCGCGTAATTAGTGTTTCTAAATCACCTGCTAAAAAATAATAATAAATAATAACTAAAAGATAATATCATCATAGACTATGAAGTTAGTCAACATTAGTTATAAGTAACACAAAAACTCTGTGCGTTCATTTAACCCCTTTGGCTTTAGACTGTTCAGGTACTATATCCAATAGTTCTCCTATTTTAACAAATTGTTCTTGTTGATGGTCCCTTCTTTTTTCTCCAATGTTTCCAACACACAAACTCTCAATTGGCTTATGTGATGTTGCTTTGCTGTGAAATGTTCTGCTACTGAAGATTTCGAGGATTGAGTGCGTATGTTGCTTTTATGTTCGTTAACACAAACTTTCAATTTCCTTTTGGTGTGTCCCACATATACATCTCCACAGGGGCATTTAAGCATGTAAATTAAGTTCATTGAATCACATGTTGCATTTACTTTCAGATGGATTGGAAATCCCTTCCTCGGGCGTGTTATGGTTGTTCCCTTCATTATATTATGACAAGTGTTGCAATTAAGACAGGGTACTGTGCCTCGATATGTGGGTTTTATTTGTAGTTCTTTGGTGGGTTTTAGGAAATCTGCTAGATTCTTAGCTCGTGTATGAGCAAATACTGGTTCTTGAGTGAAAGCTCCTTGGAAATCTGATTCCATGGATAATATTGGCCAAATGGCGTCTTATGATTTGTTTGAATTGTGTGCTGAGAGTTGAATACTTACTAACACAAGTAACATGTTGTTCTTGTGTTTTTTGATTGCTCTTCAGGATATCCTGTCTAAATTTAGACGAAGCTCTAATTTTAGCCTCTTGTATTATTTCTTCTGGATATCCTCTATCCCGAAATCTTTGTATCGTGTTATTAATTTGTTGTGCACATTGTGGGACCTCTGAGACAACTCTTTTGACCCTCAAAAACTGCGAGTATGGAAGGTGTCTTTTTAACGCTTGCGGATGGTGGCTTCCGAATTGCAATAGGTTGTTCCTGTCTGTAGCTTTTCGAAACAAATCTGTGGTAAGATTATTACCTCTTTTGTTAATTTCTACATCCAAGTATTGGTGCACAATCCTATACCTTCAAGCTCATACTAAAATTAGTTACATAATGTTCGGACCAAATGTCATCTGAAACATTTTCCACAGACGCATTAATGTTTATAATAAACTAGCATCAAGAGTATGCCCTTTGCAATCAATAGGTTCTATAATTAAGTTTTATAGCACAATGCTAATGGCAAAGATGGTTGTTGAAGGCCCTTAGCCTGAGGTATAGATAGGCTTGGGCGAAGCTCATGGAGTTCTGCTGTGTGGAATTCCGCAGAGCGGCTCCAAAACTGTGCGAGATTGCGCGGAATTCCGCGGACGGGCGGAGATGCTCAGTACTCCCTTTCACTCTATGTTTTTGATGTTCGGTAGCGTGACACTTTTTCTCTCACTGGAAACTGCATGAAAACGGCACCACACAGTTCACATGGGCGCATCCATTTTGCTTTCTGTTCTGTGCATGGTGCTGGGGCCTGTTTTTCAATCTAACCTTAATTTTTTCAGTCTTCCTCTTATGTGAATCATCCACCTCTCTATTTTCTTTATGGTATCAGTGTGTCATTTTGTGTTTGTGAATTTTAAGTTCTTGTAATTTTGTTGTGATTTTTTGTAATTTTTTGTTTTTCTCTTTGTCTTTAGTTTTTCCTTTCTTCCATTTCCTATTTTTTCTTTTGTTTTTTTTACCACCCAACGTCAGGGCAGAGCAGGGCGAGAGAGGGAGTGGCAGCACCATTGCAGCTACTAGCTGCCCAGCCTGTGGGCATCGGTGCGGCCTAGGGGTGTAGCCCCATGCCATTTTCTCAGAGGTGGAGATGGCTGCAATTGATTATTGAAAAAAAACTTTTTTATTAACCAAATAAAGAAACATAACAATTGCTTCAATAATCATTACTTCATACATAGTGGTTATATCAGCATACACAGATACATTAAGAGCAGAGAGAGTCAGATCCCCCTGGTGTCCCCCCTACCACCAGGAGAGCCGGGCCCGGGCCATAAAACGTATAGCATAGGTTATCAACAATATGCACATTAAGGTGTGGGCTGCTCAGTTCTATAGGCCATCCATGCCTTCCATATCTTCTCCCATTTGCGTGGGCACCCCCTAATCTGATATATTGCATGCTCAGCCCGCTGGCACCAATCCAAGTCGCTCTCCCAGGCTTGCACTGTTGGAGATGCCTGGGCGCCCCACACTCGGGCAATATTACTTTTTGCCACTGCTCCCGCAAGAGCTAGCCACGTTGTGGCCCATTTAGGCCAGACCGCCTCTCCCGTCACCCCCAGGATATGCCACCTCGCCTCTACAGGGACGTGTTCGCCTTCTACCATTGACATTACCCGGGCCACCTGTCTCCAGAATGTTTGGATCTTGGGTATTCCCACAATATATGAAAACACTTTCCTGTTTCCCCGCATCCCCTCACGCATTGTTCTGCGTGGAATGGCCCATATGTTATTGCACAGACCGTGAGGCATAGGAACTATGTAGAATGCAGAGCGGAATCAGTCTAAATCTGGCCCGTATAGCTATCTCTCTGGGGCTTTGCATGGCCTCCCTACAGTCATCATCTTCCAGGAGGCCCACGTCCGACTCGCACGCCACCCTCAGAGGACCCAGGCTCAAGGGTATTATTTATAAGTTTTTTATACGTAATGGATGTTGCTTTTATCAGTCATTGGGTCTAGGAGGGGTCCGGCGTCAAGTGGCGTGTATTCCAACAGTGGGCCCCCTCTTTTAAGTGGCAATGTAGCACATGTTGTAATTGCAGGTAGTGAAAGTGTTCAGTGGATTGCATCAGAAATTCAGCCCTTAGACTATCAAATGCTATAATTTCCCCTTTCTTCCAGATTTCTCCCAGGATATCAATGCCAATAGTACTCCAGCCACGAAAGCCCTTCAGGCTGCTAACCTCGCCCAATAGATTTCCCTCCCACAGGGGGGGTTGCTCAGTCAACCAAGCCTCCCATTCAGTCATTTTGGTATCCTTCCCCGAGGCCATGACCACATTCTGCGTGTGGGGCCGGAGGGATGAGACCCTTTTTCTTCCCCCATATCGAATGGAAAGGAAGCCACCCCTACCCATAGCATGATGATCAACCTGGTAGGCCGGTTCATCAAGTGGTGAGAAGACCCAACCATTAATGTTGACCAGTTGTTCTGCCCAGTAATACTTTCTTATATCTGGAACCGCCAGTCCTCCATCGTAAACCTCACTCTTTAGTTTCTTCAGAGCAATCCATGGGCTCTCTCCCCCCCACCACCATATTAATGTCCGTTGTTTGGATTCAACCACACAGAAAAAAACCTGCAATTGATTTTCATGTGCGGCACAACCTCCCCTCTATGCTGGCCGCAGGCGGCAGGCCTGGCAGCGGTACCCCTGCGGGAGTGTTTTCTGCATTGTGCACACTGGAGCACTGAGGCCCAGGGTATCCAGCAGCAGTTGATTCACTAAGATAGTAGTAATAGTAGTAGTAATATCAGTGAGTTAGTGTTCTCTGTGCCCTTCTTCATAGGTTCATATAGACAAGCAATCACCCAGTGATGTGTAGTAGTAGTATGCATCTGTGCATTGAATAAATGGGAGACCAAGTTGGCCCATCAAAGGGGGTTGAGATTGAGAATGAGATGAGAAGCAAAGATCATTTATTGCAATGCATTAGTAGTCCCAAAATGTAGTTTAGGAAAGTTGGAATAGGGCTTAGGTATAGGAAATTTGGAATACATTAACTCGATATTCAACAACTCAGCAATATAGACAACTCAACAACTCAGTAGTATAGGCAATCTGATATAGAAAAGTACAATGTTACTGTGTTTGCCTTTGCCTGATAAAATATTTTGGGGGAGTTTATTAACTGTACCACTAATCTTTTATCTTCTTTATTTCTTACATCAGAATCCAGAGGCAAGAGGAGGGCAAGCTGCATGGGGGCAGAATCCAGGGGCAAGAAGGGCTAGCATCCAGGGGCACAAAGCGGGATTGGAGTATGGAGGCAGCACGTAGGCGGGTCAGGAAGCACATCCAAAGTCTGAAAATATTAAAGTTAGCCTAAGCATAGTATAAGTATTTTCTACTGGAAAGGTACCCTTTGAATACAAAAACAATGCTGGACATCACACACACCATTACACTATGGTGCAAAGGTGTGTGCGTGGTACTAGACCGCCTCTTTTTGCCAAGTGTTGTGATGTTCTCGCCTGCAGCGCTGCGCACCGCAGTGAATTTGTTTGCTGCATTAGGGACTAATTTTGAGTTTGAAGTGTAAACGTGGTGGCTGTCCCATCTGCCGTATTTAGAGTGACTTTGACTATAATGAACTTGTAATATAGGGGCCGAGTTATCTGCCATTGTTTTGACACAGTACATTGTCCACCAAACTGTAAATAAGGCTCACAGTGTAATAAGCAGGCGGAGATGGGCAAACACTGCAAGCAGAGAAGCCCATCATCATTGCCACCTCTGACTTGTTTGGTTCCTAACTGCAAAGACTGACAGCAGCATTGGGTGGCTCTACCTTAAGGTGGAGCGCAGTCCTTAACATGCACCAAGCTGCAGTACCTTCAGCAATACAGTTTATTCCACCAGGTCAGTGACATAATATAGGCCCCCCACAGCCTCTGTGGTGTGGAGGGCCCCCCCAAGCTCCAAGGTTCCCCTCAGCACAGTACCCTGACATGAGAGCTCCTTAGACCGTAAGGGGGGGCCCTCTTTGTATCTCGTAGGGGGGGGGGCGGCTCAATTTTTGTTACACCACTTGACTAGGTCCAGCTAGAAAGCAAGGCACGGTGGTATAGAAAATGGTGAACAAGAACCACCCGCACTATGAAGGGGTGGGCTGTGAAGGCCTAAAGTCACTTTCATAGTAATGTAGTTCAACAAGACTCCAGAGCTCGCTTGCTGCCTTAAGGATTGTAGCCAAAGTAGAAGGGTTTTAATTTGCATTTATAACTGAAACAAGAGACTAAGCTAATCGCGGAATGGGTGGCAATTGTAGCAAAATGCACTTTAGTACTGCATTGCTAAATGTAAACACATATAATTGTCTTTTAAAACAATTAAAACCAGATGTGTCAACAGTTAAAAGAAATTGTGTTTGTTTAGTGTGTCCCTCACAAAGATGGCGAGTGAGCAGGCTGGCCTGCCGCTCAGGACATATTTGAGGGTGCAGAGGCATTGGTGCAATCGTGCGATCAGTGGCCCACTGACTGGGTTCCAAAAGGGCGCAGGGCACTGAAACAAAGAGGGGTGACCCTGGAAATCACCTGATGCACAGCAGGCCCCTCAAAAACATGGCTGCCACACAGGAGGTCAGGTCATCCTGCCTGGCTGAACTGTGAGGAGAACAAGAGTTTGGTCAGTGTGCTGTATTTCTCCCAAGCTCTGACCGATGTAAAAATAAACAATAGCAATGACCTTTTATTGCAACTCAAGAACTCTTTGCAGTTCATGCATTTTTATACATTTACTCCATAGACGGAAACTCACACCTAATGCACTAATCAAAATGGCTGAACTGTGGTGAAAAGGGAATATTGTTCTGAGCTGATTCAAAACGCGAGACACTTTATTCGAATAAGGGCTGAAAGGGGTCGACACAAAGCAACCGCTGGGTGAAGGGACAACATATCTTGGCTATGTATGTATGTATTTTAATGCTTATTAAGCGCAGCTGTCACCCAGCGGGTATCCTGGCGCTGAGATCAGTTCCACCATCTGGTCTACAATTTATTCTGCTCTAGGGAAGAGATAGGTTTTAAGGTCCCTTTTAAATAAAATCAAATTTTGTCTGCTCCTCAGTGTTAAAGGTAGAGTGTTCCACATTGTGGCGGCCGTGAAACTGAAGGCGCGGCCGCCCATTCTCACTCTGTTTATTCTTGGGATTTTCACTAAGAAAGCTGAGGCGGATCTCAGAGGTCTGGCAGCCTGATACCACGAAAAGAGGTTTTGCAGTGGTATTGGTCCTTGACCATGCAGAGCCCCAAAAATCAGGCATAGAGCCTTATAGGAGATCCTCTGCTGGACCGGTAACCAATGTAATACTGCCAGAGCTCCGGCAGAAGAGACCGAGCGAGGCAAGGACAGAGCTAGTT
The DNA here is from genome assembly GCF_964261635.1 of Lissotriton helveticus. NCBI lineage: Eukaryota > Metazoa > Chordata > Amphibia > Caudata > Salamandridae > Lissotriton > Lissotriton helveticus. Next base: position 511,001,857 of record NC_136070.1, on the reverse strand, counting down.
TTGCCGCCATATTTTGGACCCTTTGTAATTTAAGGATCAAGACCTTTGGGGCTCCTAGAAGTAGTGCGTTGCAGTAGTCTAACCTACTGAGAATGGTACTACGCACTACTTCTACTCTGGCTTCCCGCGGGAGAAGCGGCAGTATCTTCCGTAGAGCACGGAGCAGACCCATACATGTCCCAACAGTCCTATTCACCGAGACGTCCAATTGCAGGTTCGATTCAAACATGACTCCCAGATTGCGGGCCGAGTCTGCCGCCTCCACCGAGCCTGGAATGGAAATAGGCCAAAAGTCTTCCGGCAATGGGCGAGGGAGTCGGTCTGAAGAGCAGTGCAATATCTCCGTCTTTGCGCCATTGAATTGGAGTGAATTGGCTTGCAACCACTCTGCTGTGGCCGACATACACTGATGGAAAGTGTCCCTCGACACTGCCTCTGAACCCTCAAAAGAGAAAATCAGTTGGGTATCATCGGCATAATTGATGACTTGAATACCGAAAGACCTTATAAGTTGTATCAGGGGCTGGAGGTACAAATTAAAGAGAATCGGACTCATCGCCGACCCCTGGGGGACACCCTGGTTCACCTGGCGTATGGCAGAGCGGAAAGGTGGTAGTGTTACTGCCTGTTGTCTATTTTCCAGATATGATGATAACCAGGCTAGTGCCGAGCCCGTTATTCCCGCATTACAGAGACGGCCCAAAAGGACCTCATGGTTCACCGTGTCGAACGCGGCCGACATGTCAAGCAGTACTAAAAATGCTGACTTGCCCCTGTCGACACGCGTTCGCAGATCATTCAACACGGTGACCAAAGCAGTCTCAGTACCGTGGCCCGGTCTGAAGCCAAATTGAGCTACATCCAGACTGAAGTTGGATTCCAGGAAGTTGGCCAAGGCTCTCGTAACCCACTTCTCTAAGATCTTTATCGCGAATGGTAACAGCGAAATAGGCCTATAATTGGCTAGACAGAGGGGTCCAAAGTAGCCTTTTTTAGCAAAGGTGTTACAATTGCTAACTTCCAGCAGTCTGGTACAGATGCAGTAGCTAACGATTGGCAACAGATTGAATGGAGCGGGGGAAACAGCTCGCCTTGGAAGGCCTTCCAGATCTTGTGCGGCATGGGATCAAGAGGAGAGCCAGATGATACACAGTTAGCCAGAGCACAAAACTCCTCCAATGAGGGATTGGAAGGCACGGCAGCTGACAGGCAAACTCCTTGTTCTTACTTGCCTCAGAAGCCGGGTGGCCGGGGGACACAGAGGGACAAGACCCAAATGGCATAGGCTGCGTAGAAACCTCAAGGCCCTTCAGAATGTTCCTAATTTTGTCATCAAAAGCTGTGGCTAGAGAATCACAAAGCTCCTGTGACACCGGTGGAGATGGTATGGCGCATGTAGGGTTGGATAAGCTCTTTACCAATTTGAACAGGGTCTGTGATTTGTTCGATGCTTTTGCCAATGTCTCTTCCAAGAATTTGGCTTTGGCGTTTCTTAACTGGAGCTTATATTCCAGTAAGATGCCTTTATAGGCCGCCCTGTCCTGCTCTGTATACCCTTTCCTCCATGTGCGTTCCGCTTGTTTACAGCGTAACTTCACCTGGCCGAGTTCCTCGGTGAACCAACCATTAGTCCCTCTGGGTCTGTCCTTCAGTTTCCATAAAGGTGCTACCTCGTCCAAGGTTGTCAAGATTTGCTGACAGAGGGCATCGTAGCTCTCACCTACGCTGTCCTTTAACTCAAATGTTCTGGACAGAAACATAGGTTGCTTAATCTCCTTTAACAGGCGAGTCCATGATCGATTAAATGTAATACTCCCCGAACTAAATGGTTTTGATAGGGCCAGCTGAGCTACAGTAAAGAGGATCAATGAATGGTCGGTCCAACATTGGGTTAAGATGTCCTTCACTATGATTAGTTCCTTATCTGCAAACACCAAGTCCAGTATGTGCCCCTTCGTGTGGGTAGACGAGAGAACAAGTTGTTCAAGTTGAATGTTCTCACATGCTTGGCAGAGTTCTCGGAAGGCTAAATCATGGGACCCAGAGGGCCAAAGATTAAAGTCGCCCAAGACTAGGAACTTGGAGTGGGAGTTTGAAAGATCATATATCAGATCGACCAGGGATTGAAGGGCAGCTGTAGTTGACGAAGGTGGTCTATAACACAGAAGGCCGGCCATCAGCGTACCACCTTGGGTCATGATAGAAAAGCCCATAAGCTCAAATCCTTGAATTTCCTTTATCACAAGCGGTAGGAGGGAGATTGAGTCTCTGAAAATACATCCGACTCCCCCTCCTCTCCCAGAGCCACGAGGAATATGCCTGATGAGGTATCCAGGTGGGCACGCCCAACCGAATTCTACCTCACAGTCTGATGTAATCCAAGTCTCGGTCACAAACAGAATATCCAGGTGGGAGGATTCTATTACCAAGGCAATATCCGCATAATGCTTAACTAGGGAGCGTACATTCAAAAGTCCACAAGAAAATACCTGAGGTTGTGCTCCTCCCTTGTTCTCAGAAGGAAGTGCCTGTAGGTCCGTCGGGAAGCTCGATGTGCCAGAGGTAGTCCTATGCACTGCGCCGAGCGCGTCCGGGACGCGAACGGGCGCAAACGGGCTTACCTCTGGCGCACCTCCGGCGCATCTACGGCGCGGCCGCTGCGCGCATCCGCTGCGCGTCTGTTTACACATACCTATTTATGGTATTGCGCCGCCCGGGCTTCCGGCTACTAGAGCCTCTAGCCCCACCCAATATGGCGCCTGAAGTGTCCCAAAACGTTAGCCCCCACCTAAGATGGCGGACGGAAAACACCACCGGAACCCTGGAGCCCTGTCTAAAACCCCGCTAAATGCGGGTGGAGGGGCCGATTATAGTGCAAGAAAGCCTTTCTCTTTCCCCGCGTTGCTGGCCAGGTAATTAATAACACAGCAGAAGCGCGATATACATACAGAAAATAGCGGCGCAGTTTAAAATCGAGATTGGCTGAAGTAAGCAAGTGACAAATTTAAAATAAGCAGCAGTAAATCAGTAATGCGCGCGATGATGAGAGATCTAAGGCACTTACCCGGGGAGCCGCTTAAATAAGCTCTCCAGTGCCCGGGCTTCCGGCTACTAGAGCCTCTAGCCCCACCCAATATGGCGCCTGAAGTGTCCCAAAACGTTAGCCCCCACCTAAGATGGCGGACGGAAAACACCACCGGAACCCTGGAGCCCTGTCTAAAACCCCGCTAAATGCGGGTGGAGGGGCCGATTATAGTGCAAGAAAGCCTTTCTCTTTCCCCGCGTTGCTGGCCAGGTAATTAATAACACAGCAGAAGCGCGATATACATACAGAAAATAGCGGCGCAGTTTAAAATCGAGATTGGCTGAAGTAAGCAAGTGACAAATTTAAAATAAGCAGCAGTAAATCAGTAATGCGCGCGATGATGAGAGATCTAAGGCACTTACCCGGGGAGCCGCTTAAATAAGCTCTCCAGTGCCCGGGCTTCCGGCTACTAGAGCCTCTAGCCCCACCCAATATGGCGCCTGAAGTGTCCCAAAACGTTAGCCCCCACCTAAGATGGCGGACGGAAAACACCACCGGAACCCTGGAGCCCTGTCTAAAACCCCGCTAAATACGGGTGAAGGGGCCGATTATAGTGCAAGAAAGCCTTTCTCTTTCCCCGCGTTGCTGGCCAGGTAATTAATAACACAGCAGAAGCGCGATATACATACAGAAAATAGCGGCGCAGTTTAAAATCGAGATTGGCTGAAGTAAGCAAGTGACAAATTTAAAATAAGCAGCAGTAAATCAGTAATGCGCGCGATGATGATGATGAAAACTGTTCATTCTATTTCTCCCTCTAAACCTCTATTACCCTCTCTGTCTATATGTACCTCTGACTCTCTCTACCCAGTGTCATTTAAAGGATTTTTGGGGTCCCTTGCAAGACATATTTGAACTGTTTTTGTGACCTTGTTAAAATGTAACCAATATTTCAGAAATGTTTAGCATCGTGCTGCTTGAATGTGCAGAAAATGGTTAATAACATTCACATTTGATCTGTTCAAGGTCCTCCGAAACATGTCTTGCCCTGGACACCATAAATCATAGTCGCACAATCACATAATTCAAGTGGCCCTAGTGATGGTGTAATTTTGGTCTGCCTAGTGAGGTCTCTTGCTCTTCCTGCTGCTCTAAGTGTCTGTAGCTCCGCTTCAGAGGTTGTACTTAATCTTCATACTCTCAGAGTGAGAGGGGAAACAAATACTGATGGGGTGCTCCCTGTCTGCCCTCCTGGGTGAGCCAGCTATGCCCCGGAGGTGCCCCCCAAAAATATTTTGCAGGGAAGGCGCGAAATCATCTCAACCACAAGAAGTAGACATCACTCCTCTGACCACAACAGCCAGTCAACCACAAACCTCTCATATGATAAACCAGGTACATTTATGTGTCTCCGCCGGCAAGTGCAGGGAACACTCACGCTACATAGCTTTGCAAATGGTTACTCAGGGAATGCCCCGTAATCATCTGGTGTATGGCTAGGAGAGTGGACAAGCAACTGAACTTGCAATTCTAAATTGTAGGAGTAATACAGTCATACGTCATACAAGAGTTGTGCGCAATGGACATCCCTACCAGTGAATCCCTGGTTGAGGAGAGTCAGCCACTAGCCACAAAGATGAAGAAATAAAACTATCGTTTTTTAAACAAAGGATTAATATATCTTATTTCTGTGTTGCCATACTTTTCTGTTCCCTTCTATTCTTTGCGCTCTTCGTTGTATTTTTCTGTTGTTCCCTAAACTAATATCCTTAGTTCGTTCTAACAAAAGCATCTATAGGTAAGCTTACACCCACTGTATGGGGCTGCATGCTCAAATAAAAAAAAAGACAGAGCCTCGTCAATCTTTGTAAAATGAATGTGCATGGTACACCTGGTTCAAATGTTTATTTGTATTATAAATTATGCATTTCACTAGATGGCATCTGATTGCTTCTGAGCGATTGAATGTTGGGTGGAGGTAAGGGCATAGACCCCGTCACGCCCATCCTATTTGATGCCACATAATAGAAGGTGTGCCAAGTGCCACCATTCATGCTTCTCTTCTTATCATAGCATAGCCCAGATAAACACACAGGCAGCAGACGACTCTTGACCTTTGAGGGATGAGATATAATGCCAACTCCTATGGCTCACTCAACAGATATAGAAGCACACTGCAAGGACTCCACACTAGCACAGACAAAATCAAACCTCATGGTATCCCAGTAGAGTAATAAGAACCATCATGCAGTACACACACAAAACAGACAATTGTTACAGAGATGAGACACAAGACACTATTATGAGATGGTCAGGTTTCTGCCTGGTATTTCCCCCTTCCGGACTTGCCAGACCTGGGAGTAGCAGCCATTATTAGGGTTAGACATACTCATGGTGGGGGAATAACATGTGAAACCGTAGCGGAGTTCTCTGGGTGAAATGTTCCCGAAATTTGGAGTTAGGGTGGATCAAACCTACACGAATCTACAAGAAAAACCTCTGCTTCGCCGACTTAGCCCTGGCCGAAATTCCTTGCATCCATAGAGCCAGAACAGGAGACAGATCCTTCTCCTACATTGTGGCCAAGACCTGGAACGAAGTCTCCCTCAGCATCAGACGAAGCCCGACACTGCAAGCCTTTAGAAAGGACCTCAAGACCTGGCTCTTCGGATGACTTCGGAGCTGCCCGAACCTCCTCCCCCAGCGCCTTGAGACCCTCGTGGGTGAGTAGTGTGCTCTATAAACCCCTGATTGATTGATTGATAGATCTTGTAATTGTGAGGAAGCCACTAAAGCTGTTTTCTCTTCACATTACTTACTTCAGTCTAGCCACCTTTTGCTCCTGTTATTGTCTTCACTTAAAAAATTAAATGTTTCTTTAACCTCAAGTGTACTGTATGGCCATTTCTCATTTTCTGTTCCAAAATTTGACATATCATCTTACTTTCACAGTGCTAATTCTTTCTTGCCTCCCTCTTTCTCCTTCCTTAAAGCAGGTTCCTAGACTGGAAACTCCACTGGGATTGCTGTTGTCTTAATTTCTAAGTGCATCACTCATGGCTATGTTCACCATACTTTTCCTTACATTCATTGTGCTCCATCTTTTATATGTATTACCACTGCTGACCATTTCAACCTCTTACGTTACGGGCAGGGCTTCCTTCCATAAAGGTACATGTGAGTGTATAATAAGAACTAGAGTAGTGCAGCAGCTGCCTTGTTTTCTGGGTTTCGATCACCCCACATCGTTTGAGGTCGAAAGGGCACTTCAATGGGCTGAGGAGGCAGGGTAAATGGAAAAGAGAAGCCAGTGAAGGGGGCAAGCAAGAAGCAATGAGAGGTTGCTCTCTGGCAGGGAATGGGACCCAGGGCATATTCTCCTCCCAGGTTGTAATGTAGCCTGGCTGGAGAACATGCAAAGTGCGCATGACAGTTTAGCCAGCCCGAGACAGCCGGCCAAAGCCTCATGCGCACTTGGGGTGGCCAAACCACTCCTTCCCTGCCCTGCTCTGTAAGGAGAGCAGCCCCGCACCATCCCAGCTGAGCAAGGACGGAAAAATAAAATGATAATGACAATTGGTTATTATCATTTTATTTTTTCCTTTTTGACGGGCTCATTGGGCCGACACTCCTCTGACCTAGCGAAAAAGCTGCTCCTACCTAAATGTCCACTTATTACGGCAAGCTATGCCAGTGCTCCCTATGTGGGAATAGTGAAGGTGTGTGCCATGATAGTGGGCACACGTCACTTTGTGAAGGTGTAGTAGTGAGTTTAGTATCTCTTTATACATATATAGCTTAGTGCAGCGCTCCACTGCACTAGTTACTGCTTAAGCTTATACCTTGCTGGCTCGAGACACAGTACATTCCAGCATTGTTTACTTTCCCGTGTCTAGTCTGTTGTCTGTGTGCCTTGTATTCCAATAAAGCATCTTCTCTTAACCACTGCCTCTGGCCCTACTTCAAATTGGCGACAAGCTCTGGACCCAATCCCCAGACATACTATACAGCACTGCAGCCAGCTTTGTTGGTTGTATGTTTATTTTCTTGCATTCAACAGATGCATAGACGAAAAGGATCTCTCTGCTGTTCTCTTCAAAGATAACAAAAAAATACCCAGGTCAACGCGCCAATCCTCTTTTCTTGTGGCGTTGCCATTTGCTTTGTTTCTGGTAGTCTGTCTTTGGAGGAACGGTGTTGCTCTCTCTGCTTGCATCATCGTGGTTCCCACATCAGGCAACACACCACCTGAAGAGAGTCACCCTTCTGATAAACTCAGTGTTAAAAATAGAAAGAGGCAGACATGTAGCACGCACATAGTTCAGATACAAGGGGTAACTAGGATTTATTAATATGTGTACAAAGAATGGCCTAACTGGGAGCAGGATAGTTTCCCTACTCAGCCTCCAACTGCTTCCAAAGGACTCCTCAGACATGCCTAAACTTCCATTTTCAATGATGACATCAGCAGGGTTCTGAGCATTCTCCACACTCAGACCAGCAGGGCTTAAAACTGAAAGAGGGAGTATAAGCAAATTACATTAGGGAACTTGGCTATGTAGCAGTTGTGTAATGAAACTTGAGAGGGCCCCTCTGCAAAGAACACGGAAAGCCCCCCACCCCAATCACACGCTATGGACCCAGTCCAGCACTCTCAGGATAGGGGCCTTCTGCCCATGCGCAGTGCCGGACGGGGCCCCCTGGAGCACAGGGCCCCATTGCACCATGGGGGTTGCGGGGACTATTGTTACACCACTGCTACGTAGTGCAGTCCTTCACTGAAGAGGGTGCTTGCCTTAAGCCTAATCTTCCCTGTGCCATTGAATCCATGCACGCTTTTGCAGCAAAGATCTGCTAAAGTCTTATTTAGGGTTTTAGGGTTATGTGAGTTTTATTTGGGGTTGGTTGATCAATGTTCACACAGTGGCAAAATATTATAGAGTCAAGATCATCAGTTAACATTTGGAAAACTTAAAATGGCCAATGTTTATGTCCCTCCACTGTCTCCTTTTAGCCACTTTGGTCAGAGGACTGCTTATGTAGATAGTAGATACCAGCAAAGATCGGTTGGGTGTGGTTTTATCCTAAAAAGAAAAAAATAGTTAAAAACTACAACCTTTGCATCTAAGGCTTAGTCAAGTTGCATTTCACAATGGAGAGAGAAGCTTTACCCTTTTGTATGGGCAATTGAGTATTTCCAAATCTGTTTACGGGGTAAAAACGGTCTCAATCTTAATGGTGCATAAATGCCAACACTCAGGTGATAAGTCCTCATCCTCGGGCCCACCCCCTCTGCATGGGACGACTCCTTGTGGCCCACCACACTAGGAACAGCACCGACGCCCACGGACCACGCACGCAACCTGGGACTCATCCTCGACTCCTCCCTCTCCATGTCAAAGCAGGTCAACTTAGTCTCCTCCTCCTGCTACAACACCCTCCTCCTGCTCCGCAGGATCTACAAGTGGATCCCCACCGAAACAAGAAGAACTGTGATCCCGGCCAAACTCCTGCAACGACTGCAAAGCATCCAAAACGCCTCCACCAGACTGATCCTCAACATCCCGCGCCGCAGCCACATCACCCTCCACCTGGGAAACCTACACTGGCTCCCCGTCAAAAAGAGGATCACCTTCAAGCTACTCACCCACGCACACAAAGCCCTCCACAACACCGGACCAGCCTACCTCAACAACAAACTCAGCTTCTACACACCCACCTACCAGCTCCACTCAGCCAGCCTCGCCCTCGCCACTGTCCCCCGCACCCAACGAACGACCGCCGGTGGCAGATCTTTCTCCTTCACCGCCAAGACCTGGAACACCCTTCCCACCCCCCTACGGCAGACCCAAGACCTGCTCACCTTCAGAAAACTCCTCAAGACCTGGCTCTTCAAGCAGTAGCAGCACCCCCTACCCCCAGTGCCTGGAGACCCTTATGGGTAAGTAGCATGCTCTATACATTCGATGATTGATTGATTGATTGAAGTATCTTATCAAATTTGTAGGATTACAGGGTATGCGCTAGCCACCTGAAGAATGGACATGAAGACTACAGCCCCCAGACTGCCTGCTTCTTTTGACGCTCACCTGCTCATTGGGGTCAGTGCCCATATGTGCATTTAATTCAGAAAAGGGGGTGGTGATGAACAGAGTGCCTGAATTAAGCAGACCACTCTTACCCAGTCCAAAGATCAGGGCTTGATCCATCACCGTTTTTTAGCTCACTGCACCATCCCAGCTCAGAACTTGGCTATATGCAAATTAGTCTGTTCCTGCCCCAGTGAATGATGGGAACAGGGCAAACCAAACTACCAAGCCAATTCTTATACTGGGAAGGAAACAAGCTTCCGGGGACCGGTTTCTGCCATTTCAGGCGTCGTCGGCCCGGCTTGCTTGAATCCTGATGGTGCAATGAGCAAGGGACTCACATCTGAGTATACCCTTCCACGCTTATGGTGGACAAAATGATTCAGAAAAGGGGGTGGTGATGAACAGAGTGTCTGAATTAAGCAGACCACTCTTACTCAGTCCAAAGATCAGGGCTTGATCCATCACCGTTATTTAGCTCACTGCCCCATCCCAGCTCAGAACCTGGCTATATGCAAATTATCATCACCACCCCCTTTTCTGAATCATATGTGCATTTAAGCAGGCACAGGCACCCGCTGCGTGGGACGCGCAAGACACCTGAAGAACGGGCATGGAGACTACAGCCCCTAGACTGCCTCGCTTCCTTTGCCGCTCACCTGCTCATTGGCATCAGTGCCTGGAGGCACTCTTAAGCAGGCACAGGCACCCACTGCGTAGGAGGTGCGTGTGCCGTGCCTGGCAATGCCTGGGCCAAGGGCCGGCCCATCCGTACCCGTCATACCCTGTAGGAGGCTGGGCTAGACCACCCCCGTGGTTGTACTAGAGTGGCAGGCTTTTCGGGGACTAAGTAATGCCAGGTATGCAACAGTGAGTTACCAAATATCCTTTTCTCCTAGCATCTAGTTATCTACTTTTGTCCTGTGAACTGTGAACGTTTTGCTCTGCTGTACTCAGGCTTCTGATGCTGTCGCATTCCAGTGATTTACAAACGCTTTCTACTGCTTTCCATGGGAAGCTGTTACTGTGGGCTACTGCTGTCTAACTTTTGGACAAATCACTGGCTATTTTTGCCTATGAACTAGGAGTGAGGTATATCTGACACAGTCTGGTTTGCTGAGAGCCATAGTGTGGCTATAGTTGCCTGTTATAGATTTGTTGTTGTTCTACCCGTTTGTATTTCATTTGTATATCAGCACCCCAGTAAGCCAAGGGAAACTATGGGAAAAAGAAAATCTAATGTGCATAGGGGTGGGAATGAGTGTGTGGGGGTTCAGCTAAAAACTTGCAAGAGAAAGCAAGCTCCTAAGTCTAGGGCAAACAACTGTGTTTTAGACTGTATCGATGATCTCTTAATTGAATACAAGCAAATTCTTGTACCATCAGTTCACCATGTCCCGTCTGAATCCCCTAACCCCTCTAGCTTGACCGATCCCTTAACTATCTCAAAAGCCAAAACGCTAAAACATATCCCCCAGATGTTTAGTAAACCTGCAACACGCGGTTGATGCTGCACTATCCACTCCCCCATTAGCCATCCCTTACCGTCCCCACTGTCGACGAAACCGAGCCAAGGTCCGGCATAGGCTCTACTATGGCCTTGCTGATATTGTTGACCACGACCTTGCCATATCCAATAGATTTGTTTTTACTCCAGAATTTGAGTTATGCTCAAAAGGAAGGAGATGGGAGACAAAAGGGTGATATGGTGGCGGGGTGGTGGGAGAGGCAGAACCATAGGCAGCAGTAGTGGAAGCAGTAGGAGGTGCAATAAGGGTAGAGATTTCTTCAGAGGGGTTATCTTTCAACAAAAATGAGATCCTTAGGATCATGAATGACCTAAGGAAGGAAGTCAACCTATTAAAGTCAGTTGTCCTTACCCTCACTGAACAGGTCAAAGTCCTAACAGTCGGAGAAGTTCCACTAGTCCATCCCCCTAAAAAGACAACGGATGAGCAACCAAATCTACCCTGAGTTGCTACCTGTCCAACTTTTTCTATGCCAGCACTTCGCCAATAGCCCCAAAATACTGCCTCCAGGGGATACCCCTTGCCCTAGATACCAGCATAGAGGCTAGGAGAATGCAAGAAGCAGGGTGGCAAGTCGAAAATAGATGCCACAAACAGCACGGCCCGTGTATGAGCCATGAACTCGTCTTTCAACATTCTAACTCAGCTTCTCGGCTGACCTGCTGCAAACAACGGTATGGGCAGACTCAATTACCCCCTAAGCGTATATTCATGACCAATGTCCCCAAAGTTGTTTCCCATGCTAAACATGAAGGCAAGAACTCCATGATTAACAAGGTCATACATTGGATCCGCCATGTGAGGGGATGCTGTTCAGTAATAAGGGATGACATTCTGAGTGCTAAAAGGATAATCTGCCCCAATATTCAGACAAACTATTTAGAACTTTATCTTGCAGATGGGAATATGGCCCACGATATGATAGCTCTCGAAGTTAGAACTAGCTCTCCCATTCCCTCTGGCATTCAACCCAAGTACAGATCTCTCCAGCTTCCATCACTAATCACTTCTCTGCATCAGGGTTCTCATTTGGGCTTAGATTCACCTCTTGCAAACATTGATTGACTTGCACATTTTGCTATCCCTGATGTTGCGAGCTCAAGTAGACAGTATTGTACCGATGCAATCAGGGATCGCACCTGTAGTTACCCCCATGCAAATTGACTCAGAGAGGATCATTATGCCCCTGAGCCAAATAGCTTGGCTTAAGGAGGGAGCCCACTCTGTGATATCTCACCCAAAAGCATATAGAGATTGTAATCCAGTGGATACACATTTAACATTGATTCCCAGCCGAAAAATATTTATTAGACTGAAGTTGGTGTCATGGAATGTGGTAGGGCTGAGATCGAAAGTGGCTCTTCTCCACTGGGTCCAAGTTATTGATTTCTTTGATATATGCATTCTCCAGGAAACATGGAGTACCACCCCTGTTCACATACTGGTTACCTCACTTTCCATCGCGCAACTAGCTCCAACAAACCAGGCCGGCCTGCAGTGGGACTGATGATTTGAGTAAAAATTGTGTTAGCATGTACCACCTTCGAGCTCCATTCTAATAGTCCCGACATTTTAGCAGTCCAAATTAAGGGTGGAAAGGGTACATTGCTAGACGTTTACAATATTTATGCCCGAGGATCCAGGGCAGGAAGACGATTGCCAACTTTACAAGAGCTGGAAGATCTACTTGACACTAGAGATAATGAGTCCCTACTAATTGTAGTGGGCGACTTTAATATCACCTTTGAGCCACTAGCTAGAGAGGACATATGTGGGACTAGGGAGAAGGACGAGCTATGGCATGTTCCCCCTCTTGATCTACCACCCATCAAAAAATTGTCACAAGTAGCACTACAGCTTAATGCTCTAACCCTTGAGTAGGTATTGAGGGCAACCAATGGCCACACTAGGTCAGATTCAAGGGGGCTAATACTTTTAATAGCATCACCAATATAAGCTGTATTGACTACTTTCCTTTAGATCTGAGATTGTGGCCGATGATGGATGACAAGGCTGTGGGGACTACCACAGATAGTGATCATAATACTCTAGAACTCTCCCTGGTATCACTCTGGGATGGGTGTATGAACTCAACCCACCCCATTGTTACGACGAGGGAGGTATGTCCTTCCAATGATAGCAGACAACTTAATTGGGCTCAGTTATCTCTTGATACAGAGAAACTTGAAGTAATTAAATCCAATGTCCTTGACAGCATTACTAAGATATCTAGCTGCAAAGAGGGGAAGCTGGGTGAAGTCACGAGACGCCATAGCCACCTCTTTAGTCTGTTGGCCACCCTCTTTTGAGAACCGTCACGCTCCCAGGACACTAGTAGAAAGACCAGGTCACAGTTTGCCTGGTATACCAAAGAGTGCAGGAGCCTCAGACGTAAATCAGTAGTCTCTATTAGGGCAAACAATGTGGCAGAGCAGAGAGAAGTGAGGAGTGCTTATAAGACAGCTAAGGCCAGAGCAAAGAGAGAATGGGAGGAGAACCAATGGTTGTCAATCAGAGATGCCTGTAATAGACATGACTCAAAGCAATTTTGGCTTTTAGTTACTAGGGGGGGTGCCATCAGGCCCCGCCTCTGACCAATAACATCTCCATTGCAGCCTTGCAAGAGAAATTTTCCACATTATACTCCAAGCTCATAATCCTAAAATATAGCCTGTACCCTTGACCATCCCCATCTATATACTGCTGACTCCTTCACATGAGCTGAAATCAGGTCCAGCATAAATTCCATCACAAGGGCCAAGGCCGCGGGACATGATGGCATTTCTGGAGATGTTTTTCTTAATATGTTTAGAATTGGACTACTTATATTTCAGCACTTGCAAATGGTATTGCAGCGGGTGCCCCTATTCCACCTTCCTGGAGGGGAGCTGAGGTAATTTCAATCTACAGGAAGGGCGATCGATCTTCACCTTCTAACTACAGTCCTATCAGTTTGATAGACTGTGTTCAAAAGGTGTTCGCTCACGCTCTTCTTATGAAAATACAGGCCTGATGTATTGAATTTAACATTTTGTCTCCCTTCTAGGCTGGGTTCAGGCAAAAGACGTGTACTACAGATCAGGTATTTTGCTTCCTTTTATTGGTATGGAAGGTGGTGGTCATAGGCCAGGGAAGCCTACATATTGCATTCACCAATCTTGGGTCTGCCTTTGATCTGGTCCCAAGACATAAGCTCTGGTCTGTTTTAAACAAGATGGGACTTCCACCTGACATCTTATCACTTGTCATTTGTCTCCATGAGACTAAGTATGCAAGAGTTCATTGGGGCAGCCAAGGACAATTAACAGACCCGATCCAAGTTAACAAAGGGGTTCGGCAGGTTTGTGTACTTGCACCCATACTCTTCTCGCTTTTCGTCAATGGTGTCATCCAATATCTCTCCGATACTCCTGTGGATGCTCCTACCTTGCGGGGTACAAAAGTAGTAAAACTTTTGTTCGCCGACGATATGCGGTTGGTGTCAAAAACCCCGAGTGGGCTACATATGCTCCTGGCACTCTTTGAGGCCTTTTGTATCGTGCGTGGGTTGGAGATTAACACCTCGAAAACTAAACTGCTAATGATCAATCCCCACAAAATGTTTAATGGAATGCTCACATGGGGGGGACAAGGGGGGAGGTTCCCCTTGTGAGAGTGAATACTTTTGACTACTTGGGGATCACCCTCTCTGACTTGCAGTTATGGAAGCCCCATATAGTCAAGTGGACCCTGCAACACAGACAGATCACAGTGGCCCTGATTAAGGAGCATAGGACCTCTTTCAGTAGACCTATTGCATCTCTGCTTCACATTTATGACTGTAAGGCAGTGGGCTCAGCAAGTTATGGTGCGGAACTGTGGGGGTTTGAAAACTTGGACGGTCTCCTAACCACGGTCAACAAATTCTTGAGAGCCCTGGTTTCACTCCCACAGAGTTCCCCCCTCCACCCTCTCAGGCTGCACATGGGCAGAACTTACATCATTGAGAAGGCTAAAATTTACCACGTTTTGTTCTGGTTGCATCTTAGGAGTACTCCCGAATTGCTCCCATATGCTGGTGCTCTATCTGAGGTAATTGCCTTTGATTGCTTTAAGAAAATTGGTTTGTTAAACCAACTGAAAAGTCTGCTTACCGCAATAGGGATAGAGGGTCTATGGGATGTTAAGGATCCTGCACTGCTTCCCAATAAGGCCCTAATTAAGAAACAATACTGGGACTGGGTGGCCCATTCTTGTTTAAGTTATCACCAATAGGGCCGTCATACATAGGATTTTCTTGAGTTCACACTGACAAGGAAATGTTAGCAATACTTGGAGGCCATTACAGTTCCGCTGGAGAGAAAGCTCTACATGCAATTTAGATTTGGCTCCATTCCGGTGAATTTGCTCGCAGCCTCCTGGCGAAAGTCTCCCACTCAATCGGGGTTTTGTCCAGGATGTCCCTTAGCTGTCGAGTCGATAGCTCACATGCATTTTGCTTGTCCACCCTATAGAGCTCCAAGATCGAGATGGGTAGCCCATCTTTGTAAGTGCTTCGGTACTCGTTGCCATAAAATCTGACACTAGTTTGCTGATAGTTTGCGCAGTTTCCTAGTTCCTCAGCAAGATGTGAGCTATCTGGAAGTTCTTTGCTGAAAATTGCTAATTGACTATCTTTGGTGGATGTTCATAGAGCTTACTGTTTTAACTTTTTCAAGTAACGCCCAGTTTTAATATCTCACAGCTTATTTATTTAATAGATTTTAATGTGTTATTATAAGCACCTTAATTCCTTTGTACTGTATGTGCTTGCACTTTTTATGTTTCTGGGGCCCGGGTAACTATGACGGGGCTAATGCTATTTGCACTAGGATATTACCCTCATGTTGTTTTATTGAGTGTTTTATAATAGAGATATGTTACACTGAGAGGTAATAATGAGCACTAGGTAGCATCGACTTAAGTAGGATATCCTCCGAGTGTTTGGCTCTCTTGTATTTTTATTTCAACATTTTAACCGCAATACTAGTGTATACATGTATTGAATCCATTTGTCTATTTGTCTTTTTCCTAATTCAAGTTGATATCCATCAATAGTTTACTTGTGTAGTTTCATTTACTGTGCATTGGTGATAAACTGTGAATGTGGGAAACTTTATGGCATCCATGCCAAAATAAAGTATTTGATTGATTGATTGTAGGAGTACAATTTTGTGAATTTTATTCTGGGTGATAGGAATTTGATTGCCAAATGTTTCTCAGTCTACCAGATTGCTCAGAAAGTGTAAAGACTTTGAAATAATTGAAGAGTGGGTGATGCACCGTTACATCGCAACTTTTACAACGGGAGGCTTTTACAACGGAACTTTTACAACGCAGGATCCATTACATCGGATGCCATTACAACGCATGGCATTACATAGCAGATGCTATTACAACGCATGGCATTACATCGTAAGTATAGGTAAGTATTTTTTTTTTTTTATTTTATTAATATTAATTATAATTAAATATATTTATTTATGTTTTTTAATATTATTAATTTATTATTTATTATATTAATTAAAGTAATTTTTAAAATAAGTACAGGTGTACAGGGGTGTTTTTAGGTTTCAGGGTAGGGTTTGGGTTTTGGGGTACAGGGGTGTTTTTAGGTTTCAGGGTAGGGTTTGGGGGTACAGGGGTGTTTTTAGGTTTCAGGGTAGGGTTTGGGTTTTGGGGTACAGGGGTGTTTTTAGGTTTCAGGGTAGGGTTTGGGTTTTGAAGTACAGGGGTGTTTTTAGGTTTCAGGGTATGGTTTGGGTTTTGGGGTACAGGGGTGTTTTTAGGTTTCAGGGTAGGGTTTGGGTTTTGGGGTACAGGGGTGTTTTTAGGTTTCAGGGTAGGGTTTGGGTTTTGGGGTACAGGGGTGTTTTTAGGTTTCAGGGCAGGGTTTGGGTTTTGGGGTACAGGGCAGGGTTTGGGTTTTGGGGTACAGGGGTGTTTTTAGGTTTCAGGGTAGGGTTTGGGTTTTGGGGTACAGGGGTGTTTTTAGGTTTCAGGGTAGGGTTTGGGTTTTGGGGTACAGGGGTGTTTTTAGGTTTCAGGGTAGGGTTTGGGTTTTGGGGTACAGGGGTGTTTTTAGGTTTCAGGGTAGGGTTTGGGTTTTGGGGTACAGGGGTGTTTTTAGGTTTCAGGGTTGGGTTTGTGCTTAGGGCTAATTAAATTATATTTACCATTTATAAATTAATTAAAATATATTTATTAAATTAAATTAATTATATTATATTAATTACATTTTTTAATTAAATTAATTAAAGTAAATAAAATATTTTAATTAATTTATTTTAATTATAATTTTTAAAAATATTTAAATTAAATTAATTTCATTATATTAATTAATTAAAAATAATTACAATTTTTATTAAAATTAAATTAAATAAATAGATTTAAATTTATTAAATTAAAATAATTACTATTTTAAAATGTATTTTAATTAAATTAATTAAATTAAATTAATTAAATTAACTTAATTACATTTTTTTAAAAAAGATATACTTACCTATACTTACGATGTAATGCCATGCGATGTAATAGCATCTGCTATGTAATGCCATGCGTTGTAATGGCATCCGATGTAATGGATCCTGCGTTGTAAAAATTCCGATGTAACGGAATGCGTTGTAAAAAACCGCGTTGTAGTGACACCAATCCGAAGAGTGCACTGTAGCAACTATTAATGTTGTTCTAAGTCTTTGCAATCAGAAGTATACAGAGGAAGGTTGGAGGGAGACTGTACTAAGAGACAATGACTTGCAAAGGGTTAGGAAGCTCTCTATTAAGGGTTGGCCATGTGCGAAAATGTTGTCCTCTGAGATGTTCATTTTTTGGAAGGATAGAGACAATATTTCCCTTATTTTGCATGTAATATTCCTCCCATGGATATGCATAGTTGCATTTTAATGCTGATACATTGTGGGCATTTAGGTGATACTCTAAGAAAGAGTCCTCGACTCATAGTCATATAAGAATTCACAGATATACAGTTGTGTTATCAATTGTTCCATTTCCTCTAATTCTGAAAAATATTTCATTTGTGTGAATGTTAACAATCTTCAATCAGAATTACCTAAGGGAAATATCTAAAATGTACTTGTGATCTGTTTGGATCTTAGGTCATTTAGGATGTTAGAAAAATGTTTGGCCTCATATTGGTAGATTATTTCTCCAAGTCAGCAGTAATTGACTTTCTTAAATATTTTCTGAAAGAGGGTCTTCCTGGAAGCATCATTACTGATAATGCAACTTAGTTTACCTATTCCAAGTTGCAAATATTTATCAGTGAAAATGAAACCTCACACAGGAAGATTGCTTTACATTCTTCGTACATGATGAGCGTGTAGAGAGTTATAATAGGGTAATTATAAGAGCTGTTCAAGCTGCCATTGATAACAGCATTGATATTAAGCGTACCTCTCAGAAAAACATGTGGGTGTTATTGCTCACCACAATTGGTTACAGGATTTCTCCATCCCAAATGTTGAAAGGTGTGACCGCTTGCATGACATTAAATCCATTTTGGGGCATGTGTTCAATACCCATTCTTGATTTGAAGTTCATTAATGAGAAGGCCAAGGTATTGAGAATGAAAAGTACAAGACAAAACTCACCTGGTCAATGAACATCACAGGAAATTGAGTATAGGAGTTCTAGTAAAAATTAAATTGCCTTTTGTATGTTAAGAGAGGGGGTTGCAGGTTTTTAAAGAAATTAAAATCACCAGGTAAGGTAAAAGGTTAGATAAGCTCAACCATGGTTTGTGCTGGAGTCTAAGCACACTAATTAGACTCTGCCATTGCTGGGCAAATTCAAATATTGATGATGTTGAGTAAATATTCAACTATTTCACTTGTGTTGTTGGAAGTGGTATTAGTAGCTAATCTATCCCTTGTTCTGAAGCACAACATCTCAATTCAGAGTCACTAATAATGCTTCTTTTAATCCTGATCCTGCTACAAGATGTTGGAACGAGGATTATTAGTAGTGGTAAATATGCATCTACCACTTGCAATAAGGTCAATACCAGTCTAGGGCTCAGAATAGGTCTCATAAAACGACTTCCATGCTCAACCCTTGGTAACTAGGCTGGGAGCAGGCAGGCTTAACTGCAGAGACAGGAATGTAGGCATTTAAAAAAAACAATTCAGTAAATAATTAGGACACAACAAAAATTGAACAGCAATTTATAAAAATAGGAAATATTTTTTATCTTTAAAGTGACACTAAAACAAAAACAATTCCAACGTAGGGAGCCAGAGATATGAATTTTCAAAGATCTATCACTATATAGCACATAGAAACCTATAGCGCCTATTGGGACAAAGTTTCAGGCTGACTGTGTTTGAGCCAGGTGCTGCTACCCCTTGCGGTATACCTCTGGCAACGTTTTTACCTTCTGACTTTCCTGGATATTTTTCTGCCGGGGTCTCTCAATGCTCTCCACCAGTCAGAGTTCGGTGAGGGTTCAGTGGCTTGCCTTTCAAAGAGTTTCCGGTCAAACTCTGGAAGTCAGACCTCTGGAGCTTTCAAGTGGAATTAACCTTGAGGGCATGCCTGCTTGCAGTGGCGGATCGCCGGCTTGGGTGGCCAGGTCGAGTCGGTCCACTTATGGGACTTTTTTCAAAGTTGCTCCAAAGTTCTCCACAATTCTGGAACTTCTTCCTGAAGTTCATTTTGGGGTCCCAAAGGGGCCAAAACACAATCCAAGGGTCTAGAATCTCCAAACTGGTCCTTGAAAGGTTGGGCCTTCAGTTCCTACAATCCACATCGACAAATCCCTTACAAATCCAGTGGACACACTCCAAGTTGGGGATTCTTGGTGATGATGGTCCAGGTGAGCTCTGATAACCTGTAGCATGCAGGGAGTCCACTCTTTAGACTTCTTGAGGCATGTTAGATCCACAGGGCTGTAGTTTCAGATTGTGCAGCAGGCGCAATCAGTCAGTGTGCAGGGCCCAGTTGGTACAAATCAAACTTCCAGCATGGATCCTTCTTCTCTTCTCCTGTTTCAAGCAGCAGATCTGAGAGGCTCTGCCCCTCTAAGATACTTATTCAATGTTTTCTGGGGTCAAGTCGGAGGGCACTCCTGTCCAATGAGGTGCAGGGCAACACCCCAGCGCATGACCATTTCCTCCAAAGTGTTGCACAATGGTCTAGTCTTCCAAAAATAAATATGGCAGACGTATCAGCATAGAAGCAAGAGATAGTTAAACCAACCTCCAGGATGACTCACTTCCATAGTCCCCCTCCCCCGGACATCTGCAAACTCCTTCCTCAAGTCTGCCATCTGGCTGGGTTCAGAGTGGAAGGAGGTATATGGACCTGGCTGTCTCTGCCTGTCTCTGCCTGTCCCCTTCTGCCTTTGAAGCTGATGCTTTACAGCCCCCCCTGCTCTGGCCTTCCTGTGGAGCAGGGTCCTCTTACAAAAGATAGCCCTTCTCCCTGTGTGCAATTCAGCACTTCATCAAAGCAACCTGGCTAATCCACGTACCTCTAACCAATTAGGGCAGAACACTAGAAGGCCAAATTTTGGCTTACAGACAAGAAAGTCTTATAACTTATTTTCTGTACATTTTTGGATAAATGCAACAACAGCATAACGTTAGATTTATCAATGCAATTCTCTTAAGACCCTTGAATATATTTTTGGGTTGTCCCTTGCGGTAGTTATGAATTCATAAACTATTGCAATGTTAACCTATGTGGTTGGGGATCTACAATGGGGAAAAAGAAATGTCCAATTTCTCCAACACCAGAGCCTATAAAACTGCTTTTATAAGGACCCTGTATATTGCTACATGACCCCCCACTCCTGTGACAGCAAAGAGAGACTTTAGTTGTCCTGAATATACAAACATAATGTAGATCCTCACTCCACTTGCACAAAAGTTGATTTTGGGTAGCACTTTACTGCAATGAGGGAAGTCAAATGTGCAATGTCCTATTTTATCATGGTCCTCCTTATAAGTACCTGACCCCCACCCCTAAGGGAGATGCTGGAGGTACCTAATATACCAAAATATTGTAGTTTATCATTTTGTAAGTACCCCTAACACCAAAGTCGAGTTTGGGCACAATTTACATTTAAAAGCAGTTCTGCAAAACAGGGCTGCTTTTAAAATGACCTCAGCCTCTCAGCAGTTCACTCATGCAAGTGCAGAAAGGGTTGCTGGCCCATAAACGGCCAGGCCCTATTATATACTAAGGACTTAAATGTAGTTTTAACCTCCCTGCCCAATCATGTACTATTGCCTTATAGGGGAGATCATGCCAATCATCTGGGTACCCTAACCCATAGTGTATCCTAGTGTGTGCAGGTGTTTCACTGTATTCGAAGGGCCTTATTTACATGGAATTAATGCAACGTGGTGCAGCAAGCCATTAAACTGTGCATTAGTTGCCATACGCCTAAGCAGGCACCCATGCACAATGGTGCAAGGGTGCCTGCATCAGGGGGATGATTGTTTTTGTGCAGGAAGGGACACCTTCCTGCACATAAACAATCAAAAGCGGTGATTTCTAGAATGCAGCATGTATAGAAAGAGGGGAAAAAAGGAGGAGAAGTTAAAAGATTTCTCCTCGTTGTACCCCCCCCCCCAATGCCTCCCCTGGGGAGGCATAGCATTCTGGCGCATTTCCAGGTTTACGATTTCTCGTAAGTCTGGAAATGTGGCAGAAGCCATTGGTGTTGTGTATGAACAACCACAGAAACACCTATGGCACACCCATGTCAAACAAAGTGTTATGTGTAAAGGGGCCAATTTACAAGGCCACAAAAACTATGCAGGGTGGCTTTACACGTCCTTGTAAATATGATGCAGCAGGTTGCGCCTCTGGTGTGTCACAAAAAGTGACGTACCGGCGGCGCAGGAGGCTTGCACAGCACTGTTCCTGGGCCTGGTTAGGCAGAGCCCAGGACAAGTCAGAGTCAGATACCACCATACCAGTCAGAAGAAAATGTGGGTTCCCAGGGCACAGGATGACTTTGCAACACAAGAGATAATGTTCTTCCTCCGAGTGAAGCAGTTTTGCAGGCTTTGTCAGGTAATGAGTCCTCGTTAAGTGAATTTGGTGTTCAACGAGGGGTCAATAAGTCAAGTTGGCAGACAGATGAGAGATAAAAAGTTACCCCAAAAATTGGAAGACTCTATTTTATTTAATGTATTTATTGAAGATGGGGTAGAGTAGTTTTTATGTAGTTGTTAGTGTAGGATCCTTTTATGCTTGTGTAGTATTATTTTATTGAAATGTTTAGTGATGTATCCATTCATGCTTGTGTAGTAATCTTGTACAGAAATATTTCTATTCTTGGTGCTGTCACTTACCGCAGTACTCCAAAGCACTTTTTGTTGCCTAGGGAGGGCCTTTGCTGACTCAGACCATGGTGCTGACCTAGTGCTGGTCATCCAACCGCTCTGTCTGCCTCAGGTTCTGTCCTTCTTTGAGGCTGGGGCCCTGGGTTGTCAGGGCCATCTTTCCCTTCCTGGGTGCCCTCATGTTTCTGTCAAGGATGCCAGTCCACTCACTTCAGAGACCACCTCTAGGCTAAACTAACTAACATAACTCAATATTGAATTTTCCCTCTTTAGCCAGTTATCCTTAATTATGTTCTCTTACGTTGTCCTCACCTGGGCCTTGCACACATTTCAGCTCACTTACCTTATTGTATAGAAAGCATTTGATCAACTGCTGTAAGCTTTTCTACTTTCCTTCTTACACTTGCTTTAAGTGCATTTCAACCCATTCTTTCACCTCCTGTTTATTTTCTTCACTCTATTTAGAATTTACATTTCTCAGATTTAGTAAAGTTGTGTGCAGTGTAAAATATAGTGACAATGTATTTACCATCGCAAAAAACCCTGGTCATAGTGGTAAATAGGAGTGGGCGGAGTTCACAGAGTTGCACTATGTGGAATTCCGCAGAGTTGCATTAAAACTCCATGGACTTCCACAGAGTTCCACTCCTCCCCAATCACTGTATATTCACACAATGCACTCACTATTAAAAACCTGAAAAAGTTTTCCGTGGTCCACCCGACCCCTACCTCCATATGGGATCCAACAGATTGCTTTACCGCTGCCCTCTGGCCTCTGTACTGCAGCTAATTCAGGTTGCCCATCTCCTCTTCCCGCCGCTATCATGGTGAGCTCAGTGAGCACCGCCTCACCATGCTGCATCATAGGAGGGCGGAACAGTGCAGATCCTTAACTAATCACCTGCCTCCTGAGGCGGGTGCAGGAAGACATAGCCAATGCGGCGAGTGACTCACATGTCATATAATGTTGCAGGTGAGACTAGGGTTTCGGCGCTGACCCGATCCACTCTCTAGAATGGCTGCTCCCTCTCTCTACCTCCCTGTCGGCTAGAGCTAAGAGTGGCTCCGTTTTAGTCCTGTGTGGGATGTATGCAGAGCCCTCATATCGCTGCTGTGTAAGCCTGAGTATAGAACCCGGAGAGACCGCCCCTCCCTGAGCTGTGAGATTGCTGTCATGGCGGGGCTGCATGCTCTGTTCCTGTTATTGGTGAGTGTTTACTGTTTATGCCACAGACGATCTGACCCTCCTTTGAGGGGCGTAGCTGTGTGTGATTGGACAGGCCTGTCCCAGTCAGGAGAGGCAATGAAAGCTGAGTGCGCACTACCATCTGCCCATTTAAATCTGCTGAAGAGGGGTGGGGGCAAACTCCGCTACGCAGTGGAATCGTACCTTGATCCTGATTATCACACTCTCCAGCAGAGTGCAGAGTCGCAAAACTCCGCACACTCCGCCCGCAGAGCGGAGTTAATCTCCCACCCTTCAAGCTAATCTGCATGGAGTCGCGCAAGTACAAGCATCAGTAAATGTGGGCCTATGCTTATTGACTCACTGTGCATAATTCTGTGTTCCAAGTGCAAAACGATCAACACATTGCACATATTAAACAGTTTACAGATACAAGGAGCACCAATAATATCAGAAAGAAATGTGTAGGGCAGAAATACCCACAACAACATACCTTTTCCATAAAAAACATTACATTATAATATACCTTATAGCCTGCCGTAGAGGGCTATATCGGCTATTAAAGGCCCTCTCCAGCATTCGGCTCGGGCCTTTAACAAGGGAGAGGGACTTTAATAGCGGTATTGCGCAGCTACGAAGGGCTATAAGGCTATAAGAACATTCTGCCACTTGAGGGCAGAATGTTCAAACAAAAAAATCAAAGCTTTATGGGAGCGTGACATCCTCTCAGGCTCCCTGAAGCCTTTGTTTACAGCCAGAGCTGTGAACAAAGAAACATTGGAATGTTGGAGCTTCTGGCTTATACCAGCCATTATAAGTCCAGAGCACTCCATTGTTTTCAATGGAGCTCCCAACATTCCAATGTTCTAATATAGCCTTATAGCCCGCCGTAGTGGGCTATACCGGCTATTAAAGGCCCGCTGAATCGTTAAAGGCCCGAGCCGAAGGCGAGGGACTTTAACGAAACAGCGGGACATTAATAGCCGTATAGCCCTGCTACAAAGGGCTATAAGGCTATTAGAACATTCTGCCACTAGAGGGCAGAATGTTCTAACAATTTAAACAAAGGGTTCTCGAAGCTTGAGGGGATATAAATCCTCTCGAACTTCGAGAAGCCTTTGTAGAACATTGGAATGTTGCTCTGCGGGCCTTTACCGGCCCGTAGAAGCAGGGAGCACTCCATTGTCTGCAATGGAGCTCCCAACATTCCAATGTTCTAATAGCATCTAATATACTATTCCGCCTTGTTAACTCTCCCTGAGGTACAAAGTTCCTTCTGCATATGTGGTTTCCCAGTGTACCTTCTAAAGCAGACAGGGTGGCAGTTTCAAGATTGCTAATGAGCTGAAGGCTGTAGTATTTTTCAACAAAATAATTAATAAAAGGGAAAAAGATCACACTTCCAGTAGTCATCAAGTCAATAAGACAAGTGCATTGAGCAAGCAGGAAAATGGAAGTGAAACTCGTACAGTTTAATAATAACATATATGTGAATGAGGATATTTAATTTAAATGTAGATATTAACCAGAACTGGCAGGAGAACTATCTTCACAAAATATTTAATTATAATGCATCTGCTTATCTATTACATGCATACTTTTGCCTGGAGGCAGGGAATTTGTTTCACTGGATATAACATCTGGGGCCGCCCAATGCTCAGTAAGTATTACTCTGAGTAGCTCTTCTAATAAATATTACTCAGAGCGACCTAGAGTTCTAAAGTGAACTGGTATGTTAGAGCCTCTTTATAAAGATAGTCCACATTTGACACATTATAAGAGTGTAGTACTCAATCTTCACTTGTATAAACCAGGTACCATCAGTATTTAAATTATAATTCATGAGAGGTTCATAGTAAAATCATTTACAATTGTATTCTGATACAAATGAGTTGCCTTAGATATCTAGAAATATTAAAAATGAAACAACTATTTTATAGTCCTTGTACATCTTTTGCTGTTTCACACTCTATTGCTCACAATATGCGTTGACTGGTGTTTGGCTCAGACCCCTTGAACCATGAGCTTATTTGGATCTTCCTTTTCAGCTATCGAATTCAGCCATTATCAACAACGTCTTAGATCAGTCCAAAAGGAGTAGGAATCTAAGCTCAGGCTAGTGGCTTTTGGGTGTATGAATCTATTTTCTGTGAAAGGCTTCCAAGCGTACACTCAACCGGCATAACTTTTGCTGCATTCAAATATTTGACCTATTCATGTACTACATAGATAAAGCAATATTTTAATGAAGCAGGCGCTTTTTAATGCTTTTGTCATAACTTGAGTGCTTGCCTGACCCTGACATAGACTCATGCTTGCTTTTGGTTCCTGACACCAGAGGGCAATCTTGGAGTCATGCTGCCCTTATGTGATAAAAGGCAATTAGAAAGTGGGCCTCTGCATACACTTAATACTTGGACACTTGATCAGAGCCACAACTTCCACACAACCATCAGTACCACACTGTTACAAAAATAAATATGCTGTCGCATCCACTAAACCACCATCACCAATACATGCCCAAACTATATCACCACCAAAATGTTAATGCCATGACACCACTAATGCCACCAGCAATTCCACCACCACCAATACCACACCACAACCATAAAAAACACCATTAATACAACCACCACCACCAGTAGCAAAACCACCAATACCTGCATCACCATCACACCATCATCAATACCACTCTTACCAATGCCACTACCACAATACCATTCCCAATACCACACAAAAATAACTCCAATACCACACCACAATAGCAATGCTACCACCAACACCAAACCATTCTCATAATTCTTCCACTAATTATACAACCACCAATTACACAGCTCAAGGCTGGACACAATTTAAAACAAAGTTACATTTTGTGTAATGCTGACAGAGGAATAGTGAAGTGCATGTCAAATATTGGACTAATTTACAAGCTGCTCACGTTTCAAGGGTTCCTTGACGTTCATTGCTGCAGTAAAATGTAATCCCACACAGCTGAATTTGTATTTCTTTATCAATAAATAAACTTTCAAAACACCTCTCATAGCGATTACTGTAAGATTCACAGAGAAATGATTCTAGTGCCTCTCCGGCTCGTTCTGCGTCCAGTGAGTCTGGATGAATGATGTGTGCAACCTGACTGAAAGAGACATCTAAAGACTGGGTAAAAGTCAAAGGAAATACAAATGTGTTGTGTTGCACATATGCGTGAGACCTTTCTTTAAAGGTCCGTCAGTGGACTTTGTATATTGTGAAAGTGTCTTGTTTAAAATATCCCCTCTTCCTGCTGTACCCTCCTGCTGGTCTTACATTTGATGCTACCCTGCCCTCCCCCCACCTTCCAAGCCCACCTCTTTCCAAGTAACTTTTTAAAGAGTCTCCAAGAGGAAATTTTGGACAATTAATGTCATTTGACTAGAGATACTCACAAGGAAACACTTTCCACTTGGGCCACCTGTCCTTTTCTATCACCAGGGGGCACTGACTCCTAGTTTGGACTGAGAGATAATAAAGTGGAGCATCCTGTCTGAAGCTTCATTTGCTGCTTTGAGAGTTCTTCAATCATTTAGTAAAGTTTTGAATCAACCTTCCCCTTTCTCCCTTCTCTATCCTTGTAAGGTGGGGTTTCCCTAGGCACAGAGCTCCATTCTAGGAGCTTGTGTATTTAGGTTCAGATTTTGCCTTCCATTAGCTCTCCCAAATTGTGGGCACGACTCAAAAGGAATTTACGTGTAGTACAGTTAGAACTGTGTAGTCTCCTCGTTCAGGGCCTTTGGTTGCTCCTTTCTCTTGGTGTGTAGACCCCTCCCAATAACAGAAATTGTAAGGGCACTTTACTAGCCACTGTCACCTAGCCAATACAAAACCAACTAAACCAAAACATCCTAGGAGACTTTAACACTTGGTTTGACCAAAAGGATTTAACACCAGCCATTATGTAGGTGTTGGCTCCTTTCTCACCTGAACATCCAGATAGTTCTGCCGGAGAGTTCTGAAGACAATTCGTACCCACTCTTAAGCCTCTGGTTTCACTGCACTGAGTTTTAAACAGTGGGTGAAGAAAAGAAGCTCAAGGGAAGGGGGAATTGGAGAAAATAACAATAGAGAGAGAAACACGTCTCCTCTTGAAGCGTCTACTGAAAAGGAGTTCTACTTGCTGTGTTTTCTACCAAAAGAGACAACCAAGATAAAGTATTACTACACTATTCCTATTTTGTACATGAATGTCTTCTTCTTATTCTAAAAAAAAAATCAACACAATTGCATTATATACACCAATTTACCTCTCTGTCTCTGGTCTTTTTCTATTCACCACATAGTTGTCTTGAGAAGGAAGCGATATCCTACATACAACTGAGGAAAGAATTATCATTAACTCTTTTACCAAATATCAGAATACTCAAATGTATGTGGAAAAACATTTGTCATAACTCACTTCTCATTTATCCTGTACAATACACAAAAATATCCAGGAATGGTTTTGTATGATGCACTATGTCCATAATCTCTTACATTGATACATGGAAGTCAAAACAATACCACGGTTTACATAGGGAACAATATCACAAAAGTCTTGTAGATCGATTTGGACTAGAAACCTGTCCTGATTGTCTTAGTGGATTGAGTACTTTAAATAATGTCTTCCACAAAAGAAAAGTCTTACCAAATCATAGTCTCAGCAAAATAAAGAAATAAATATGTCCCAATGTTCAATGGTTCCAAAAAAGGAAGTTTCCTGTGCCTTTCAACGCTTCAACGCTTTACTGGACATTAATATCAAAATTTACTTACTTGAATGGTTGTTGCAATGTTAGAAGGTTAACCTTTGTTTTTTGTTGCAGGTCGCTCCGATTTCAGCAGGGGACCGGAAACCTGGAAGTTCCAGAAGTGAAGGGGAAAGAATTCCGAGCCGGACCCAGAGCCTCGAACGAGACACAGCCCCGGAGAAATGAAGAGCCTCGGGCGAGGAGACAGTCAGCCGGACCGAAGAGCTCCAGCTGCAGGAATCAGGTAAGTGACGCGGGATCTTCAGGTGAGGAGGATTGTCCGACGAGCACAAGCAACCGCTAGAGCTCCGGACTCTCTTTTTATAGGCAACATGGGGCGGGGCTCACACGCGCTGCACGTTGAAACGGTTTCTGTTGCAAAACGTGCAGCGCCCAATTATATATGCAAACAAAGTACTCCATTGGCATTGCATGGTAGACTCTTTACGATTACTGTGGCAAACAAACCTTGGCAAAGAATAACAAACCTTGGCAAAAACAATATTATATTGTGCATTACTGTGTTCTCATTAATCCAAGCCATGTAAGTTGCTAGATGTTACAATGCACAAAACCTCAGAGCCACAATCATTGTGAAGAGAGGGGACAAGCTCTTTGTCTCGAACAGATCCTTACAGTAGGATCTTGAGGCCTTGTGCCTCCAACACATCGTTCTTGGGCCAATTCACTATGCACACATTGGACATAATACTCACCCCACTGGGACATGTCTCTGAGAAGGAAACTCTCATCCTGAGGGACCACCACACCATTACCTTCATGATTAAAATTACAGTCTATAACAATTCCTCTGAGAAAGCAACATTCATAAACAGCATCTCCATATACAGACAATGGAAATAATTGGACCTCTTATCACCTAACCCCCACCTCAAACATTAATCAGTATGAAACCTCAGGGTTACTCACTTTCTATAACTGGATTTTGACTGCATTGAACAACCAGCTAACACTAAAGACTATTACCAGGAAAGCGGAGCATTTGTGCCTCGGACATAGACTAGAATGCCCAACAGTACCTAGAGTGTGAAGGGTAACTTCCGGGTCATGAGAGATGGCACATTTACAAAGGTTTTTGTTACTGACACTTCCTTGATTGCCAACACCTTGTAGTTGTAGTGGCTGCAACTTTTGTTATTTTGGCACTCAGCTCTGCACCATATTCTGTTGTTGCATTTGTTCTGTGTTCCTCTTCTTTTCAATATAGAATATTTGCTTGCTCAGTGTCCACCATCAGTATCCTGGTTCGTGAGTGAACAGATCACTGCTATTCCTGCCTTGGTCAGTGCTAACTAAACCTCCATGGTGAATGACTTAAATATCAAAGAGGAATTTTCTTGTGACGTGAATATTGTGTCAAAAATTCTGTTACTACCTGTGAGAAGTTGGCCTGATATATGATGCTCACTAGTTCTAGTGATCACCTTGTATCAGTCCAAACAACCCTTATGGTGATTGGTTGTAAGTCAACCTTATAGACCAGCTATCCTAATGATAGCATGGACAAAGCAGTCTTAGGCTAAACTCTTTTGGCATGTGAAGCCAACCTATTTTACCACATATAACCCCTTGAATACCAGATGAAAGGACACCACATAGGTTGTTATGAAAATAAACAATATATTTATTACTAACAAACACCTCTGAACTCTTTATGAGATCAGAGGGCTAAGCACATAACAATACTCTTCAGAAAAATACAGTGAATCGCACAAATTACAATTGTACCTTAGGGGCAGACAAACCATATACTAAGTAAATGGGTTAAGGAAATCGATAGAGGAAATGAAGATGCCCAGAGGCTGTAGGATTGCTGGGACTACACTACCCTAACCTTAGGTAAGTAGTAGGAGGCCCACGGGACGCGTGTGCAGAGTGTGAACTCACACGCGAGATGCGGAACAAAGTCAATGGGCAGAACAATTTACGAAAAGGTAAGTAAAAGACAGTTCCTACTAGTTACGACTAAAACGACAGGATACCTGAACACTAGGAGAGTCAATCTACCCTTGAGCACCGAAATACTCTCGTTACCTCATCCACGGGCTGCGGGTGCATAGGTGTGAAAGTGTGTCCGGTTTCCGCGTTGAAGTCAATGGAGCTTTGAAGGAAGATGCTGCAGGCGACCAGGAGGAAGATGTCCGGAGCGATCCACGGGTGGATCGAGGAAGATGAAAACCTGAAAGCAGAGGGGACAATGTTCAAAGTCACTAGCCAGTGACGGTGTGGAACCAGGAAGGAACCAGATGCTGTTGTCGCGATCAGGTGAAGAGTGGACGCTTGACTCTGCAGCCACGTGGACCAGGAGGTGTCTTCGACAACCAGGATGGAGGCACGAGCTGTCCCACGCAGACTCTCGCTGTCGGCGGGGTCTGTTCCGGATTCGGTGTCAACAAGCCTTGGCAAAGGCAACCCACGCGGTGAGTGGAAAAGGCGTCTGATGCGGACCAGGAGGGTCCGGGGTGCTTCTCCTTTGCAGGGAAGCAAGGGCCAGTCTGGAGCAACCAGACCAGCGGTGTAGATTTCGTGGATCATTGTCTAGGAGGTCACTAGCCAGCTGGCAAGTGACCAGACAACGCGTTGAGCAGCAATCAAGCAAAAGGGCCCCACGCAGATCTCGTGGATGCTGGAGGGCTGGTCTTCGGTGCAGGAGCTGCTCGGGGCTGGGGCTTCTCAATCCCCAAAGCACTTACTCGAGGATGCCTCTGAAGTCGTGCTGGAAGCGAAGTGCAGTTTCTCCAAGAAGGCCGGTCCCACGTGTCTCGTCGCACCCACGGGGCTCTCCTGTGTTGCAGATGTGGGTAGAGGTCGGAGAGATCTGGGAATCCGGGTCTCGTCGGGCTCTGAGGTCTGGTTCCTACAGGAAGGACGACAAAGTGAACTGCTAGGACGCTTGATGGTGCCTGCTTGTGCAGGGTGGTCACTCCTTGGCCAAAGGGAGATTTCTTCAGTCTTCTGTGGAGCAGAACGTCGAAGTCCAGAGTTTCTTCTTGTAAAGTTGTTCAGGATAATCTAATTTGGAATGGGACCAGCTCCTACCTTTATTCTGCTAAAGGGGGGTGCCCTAGTGACTAGGTCCCTCCCATGGGTGGGACCAGGAAGGGGGGTGGTTACACCCCCTATCCTTTGTCCGGTTTCGCACCAGAGCTGGGGCCGGAGTGCCCCAGCAACTGGTTTGAACCGGGGTATGCACAGGGACACCTTGTGTGCCCAAGGCATGACTCATTCCTTTCAGCCCTCCCTACCTCAATACACAAAATCCTGTCTGGGGTGGTGCTAGCACCTCCCAAGGCAGGAAACCCTTTGCCCAGGCCTCCCTCGCTGGAAGGACTCCCAGCAGCAGGAGGTCAGACTTGTGTCTGTGGTGGCAGCATCCATTTTGTGATGCTGAGGCTCTGTTTCACTTTAACCGGGGTTCACAGTTATGGACATGTCGTATCCCTCCAGAAGGGTGGAATTCCAAATCGTATGACACCTTACTCGACATGTTTTGATAATGCTATACCAAAGTTAGCAATAACCGCGAGGATTATAATGCACTTAAGAGTATATGGTATAGCGTTATCATGGAAACAGCTAAAGGACTTGGTTCCGAAAGCTGCAGACAGGCTCAGCTCATGCTAGAGCACCATCTCACATAATTCCAAGCACTCTGCCTTCAGGATTGATAAGGCCTGCCATAGGAGTGACTTATAGGAATATATGTGTCCATTTTGGGGTTAGATATAGGTATACTATATCTACAGAAAAGGGTGATTACACCACCTTGCCCCAGCTGTTTTACTAGCCAGTTGTGTCTGTTTAGATGGCCAGCCAGGGGTGGCATAATACATGCTTCAGCCCCTGGTAGGCCTTGGGTGCACCTATGCCCTGGGTACCTATGGTACACTGTACAAGGACTTATCAGAGTGACCCAATACCAATTGGTAAATGCACCTAAAGTACATGTGTATCAATTTAGAGAGAGAACAGCTAGGCTGTGGGTCTGATTAGCAGGCCCACAGCCAGGGAAAGTCGTAAACCAGTGAAGCAAAAAGCAAAAATCTGGGGTGACCATAGGATTGCAGACCCTACTCTCCTACATAACCCCCCCCCCAAACTTAGGGACATTAAACTAATCTTGACCAGGTGAGTCTTCCTGTTCTAAGTGGAAATACCTGGAGAGACCATCTGCATTGCCTTGGTCAGTCCCTGGTCTATGCTCCACTGTAAAGTCCACCCCCTGTAGGGAAATGGACCACCTAAGAAGGTTGGGGTTTTCACCCTTCATTTGATTTAGCCATAAGAGGGGCTTATGGTCGGTCTGAATCTTGAAGTGAGTTCCAAACAAGTATGGCCTCAACTTCTTCAGGGCCCAAACCACAGCAAAGGCCTCCCTCTCAATAGCTGAACAACGTTTCTCTCTAGGGGTCAGCCTTCTACTTATAAAAGCAATGGGCTGGTCATGACCATCAATATTCAGTTGAGATAGAACAGCTCCCACACCCAACTCAGAAGCATCTGTTTGGACAATGAAGGTTTTGGAGTAGTCAGGACTCTTGAGAATAGGGGTAGTTGGAGGAGCCCAGTCCTTTATGGCCTGTATCTTGCTCTCCAAGGGTTGAACCTGGGCTCCACCTACAAGATGACCCAGGTACACAACCTGACTCTGCCCTATCTGGCACTTGGTGGCCTTGATAGTGAGGCCTGCCTTCGGCAGGGCCTCCAAAACTTTCCTCAGGTGGATCAGGTGATCCTCCCAGGTGGAGCTGAAGACAGCAATATCATCTAGATATGCTGCACAAAAGTCATCCAACCCAGTGAGAACTTGGTTCACCAACCTTTGAAAAGTGGCAGGTGCATTTTTCAAACCAAAGGGCATCACCACAAATTGGTAATGACCTCCTGGGGTAGAAAATGCGGTTTTGGCCTTGGCATCCTCAGCTAACCTGATTTGCCAATAACCAGCTGTTAGGTCAAATGTACTCAAGAATGTGGCAGAAGCCAATTTATCTATGAGTTCATCTGCCCTAGGTATTGGATGGGCATCTGTCTTAGTGACAGCGTGGAGACCCCTGTAGTCTACACAAAACCTCATCTCTCTCTTACCATCCTGGGTGTGAGGTTTTGGCACTAGAACTACAGGACTAGCCCAAGGGCTCTCTGAGGGTTCAATGACTCCCAATTCCAACATCTTTTGTACTTCTTTCTTTATGCAGTCCCTGACGTGGTCATGTTGCCTGTAGATTTTACTCTTGACAGGCAGATTGTCACCTGTGTCCACCTCAAGGGTGCACCAGTTTGTCTGACTGGGTGTCAGTGAGAACATTTGTCTAAAGGATTGAAGAACCTGTTTGCAATCCTTTTGTTGATGCTCAGAGAGGCTGTCAGAAAAGACCACACCATCAACTGACCCATCATCAGGGTTCTGAGTAAGCAGGTCTGGGAGAGGGTCACTCTCTTCCTCCTGTCCCTCATCTGTGGCCATGAGCAAGCCCATGTCCTCCCTGTCGACAAATGCCTTGAGCCTGTTTACATGAAGCACCCTGTGGGGGCTTCTGGGAGTTCCAAGGTCCACCAGGTAGGTGACCTCTCCCTTCTGCTCAATGATGGTATGGGGTCCAGACCATTTGTCTTGGAGAGCTGCTGGGGCCACTGGCTCCAACACCCACACCTTCTGTCCTGGGTGATAAACAGTCAGGCCAGCCTTTTGGTCATGCCAAGCTTTTTGAAGTTCTTGGCTGGCCTCAAGGGTTTTGGTTGCCTTCTCCATGTACTCTGCCATCCTGGAGCGGAGACCAAGTACATAGTCCACTATGTCAAGCTTAGGCTTTTTGAGAGGTAACTCCCATCCTTCCTTCACAAGACATAGGGGTCCTCTTACAGGATGCCCAAACAGAAGCTCAAAAGGGCTGTAGCCAACCGCCTTCTGTGGGACCTCTCTGTAAGCAAACAGGAGGCAGGGTAAAAGGATCTCCCATCCTCGCCGAAGCTTTTCAGGTAACCCTTTTATCATCCCTTTTAGGGTCTTGTTGAATCTCTCCACAAGCCCATTGCACTGTGGGTGATAGGGTGTGGTAAATTTGTAATTTACACCACACTCCTTCCACATTGCAGTCAAGGATCCTGACATGAAGTTTGCACCCCTGTCAGAGACAACCTCCTTAGGAAACCCCACTCTGGAGAAAACTCCAAGTAGGGCCCTGGCCACAACAGGAGCTGTAGTGGTCCTAAGGGGAATAGCTTCTGGATACCTGGTGGCATGATCCACTACCACCAGTATAAACCTGTGCCCAGATGCTGTTGGGGGGTCCATTAGTCCTATAATGTCTATCCCCACTCTTTCAAAGGGCACCCCCACCATAGGTAGTGGTATAAGGTGGGCCTTTGTTGTGCCACCTGATTTGCCACTGGCTTGACAGGTGACACATGAGCGATAAAACTCTTTGGTGTCTTCAGACATGTGAGGCCAGTGAAAGTGTGGGGCAAGACTGTCCCAAGTCTTGTTCTGGCCTAAGTGTCCTGCAAGGGGAATTTCGTGGGCTAAGGTGAGAAGGAAACCTCTGAGAGACAAGGGGATGACCAGCCTCCTGGTAGCACCAGGCTTGGGGTCTCTTGCATCAGAGTATAGAAGTCCTTCATCCCAGTATACCTTGTGGGCACCTGTAGCATTCCCTGCAGCCTCAGCAGCAGCTTGCTGTCTGAGGGGTTCAAGGGAGGAACAGTCTAACTGTGCCTGCATCAAGTCTGCCCTGGAAGGTCCCCCTGTCCCAAGAAACTCAACCTGTTCAGGTTCAAGTTCTTCTAGGACAGTTCCTTCTGGGGTCTTTGGGTCAGTCTCCAGAGAGGGCTGATCCTCAACCTGAGGCAGGGGGGAAGGCACTGCCTTAACCCTACTGCTCTTCCTCTTGGGTAGTGTCTGGTCCATTGTTCCAGCATCCAGCACTTGTTCAGCTGGGCATTTCTTGGCCTGTGACCTGGTCACAGCAAGGACATGTGAGGAGAGACCTAAAATTTCTACATGAGTCCTGTACTCCACATCTGACCACATGGAGGATTCCAAATCATTGCCCAAAAGACAATCTACTGGGAGGTCTGAACTAACTACAACCCTTTTGAGGCCAGTTACCCCTCCCCAGGAGAAGTTAACAACTGCCATACTGTGATTGGTAGTGACGTTGCTAGCATTGGTCACTAGGTAGTCTGAACCTAGCATGATCTGACCAGGGTCCACAAAGGCTGGTGTCACCATAGTGACACTGGCACATGTGTCCCTGTAGGCCTGAGCCATTTTTCCATTGATTAAAGGTGTTTGCCTGTATTTGCCCCCCAGAGTACTGGGACTTACAGTAGGGGTCATATCCATGTCCCCAGTACATACAAGAACAGCCTGAGTAGGTATTCTGACTAAGTCAGAACCCACTTCAGTTCCCAGGGTAACCCAACTATAGCCTTGGGGGGTACACTACCACTACTAACTGTACTAGGGGGTGCAGGTGTCTTAGGGACAGTAGTGGTAGGAGCTGTGCCTTTCTTGGTGCACTCACTAAACCAGTGAGTCTTACTTTTACAGTATTGGCACCATGGTTTCTTTGGAACCTCAGTCTTCTTCTTTTGGGAATTCTGGGACCCACCCTCCTTGGATTGTTGGGGCCCAGTTGAAGACTTCTGGTCATTTTGTTGATTCTGATTACTACCCTTTTGGTCTGCTTTCTTTTGGCCACCACCCTGGTTCTGGTTCTGCTGCTTAACCCTGGTTCTGACCCATCTGTCTGCCTTCTTTCCCAATTCTTGGGGAGAGGTCAGATCTGAGTCAATCAGGTGCTGATGCAACAACCGGTTCTGACAATTATTTAAGATTTGTTCTCTCATAATAAGATTGTACAATCCTGTGTAATCAGTAACTTTACTACCCAGTAACCAGCCTTCCAAAGCCTTAGTGGCACAATCAACAAAGTCAGTCCAATCCTGAGCCTGAGTTTTCTGGGTGTCTCTGAACATCAACCTGTACTGTTCAGTTGTTAAGCCAAACCCATCAATCAGTGCAGTTTTCAGGACTTGGTAATCATTAGCATCTTCATCTCTAACAGTGAGGAGCTTATCTCTGCCTTTCCCTTCAAAGGAGAGCCACAATATAGCTGCCCACTGACTCTGAGGTACCTGCTGCACTTTGCAGGCCCTCTCCAGAGCAGTTATCCATTTGTGGATATCATCTCCTGCTTTCTAGGAGGGCACTATTTTACTCAGGTGTCTATTATAAAAACTCCTGTCTTTATCCCTAGGGATACTGCTGCCACCAGTGGGCTCTATCCCACTCAATTTCTGCTCTCTGGCAAAAGCAAGTTTCTCCTTGGCAAGGGCAAGTTCTTCCCTTTGGATCCTCAGATTAACTTCCTTCATCTTTGCCTCGTGCTCTCTCCTCTGAGGGGAAGTCATCCTCCTCTGAGCAGATGCATGAGAGACATGGGAGTGAACAGATCTGTTGGAGTCCCTAGAGTGAGACCTATCTCTTCTAATCCCAAGGTTAGGCCTGCTTGTGGTTAGGTCTGGGGGTCCCCCCAGCCCATCCCCATGTAAGCCTATGTTGGCCCTTTTAAGTCTGCTGACTAAAGGTTGCCCATTGTCTACCTCTCCATCAGAGGAGTCCCCATTTTCCCTACCATCTACATTTTCTGTTTCAGGGAGGTTAGAGTCAGGGTCACCTTCTAAGGGGGGCATGCTCCCATCTGCTGGATCAGAGGGGCCTGGGTTAGAAGCCCTTCTAGCATCATATGTCTCTAAGAGACCTAACAGAAAAGGAGTGGTAGGGTTAGAACTCTGTTTAAGTTTCCTGGAGGTACACAATTGTCTCATCTCCTGGAAGCTGAGGGCTGCATATCTGGAAAGGACCTGTGGAGGGTCACTAACCACAAGGGGAGTCACTGAGGCCTCTCCTGTGGTAGACATGCTTTCTAGTGAGGTGTAAGTGGTGCACTTACCTACACTATGGGTTTTCCTACTGATCCCTTGCTAAGAGTTGTAGTCAGGGTGTGCTAGGCCCTTTCTACTACAACAGCTGGTTCAGTAGAACTCAGAGTATTTCTAAGCTTGTTATATGTACCTATGATACCTTATGTGATCTTTCAAATGATATCTCAAGATTATTTTTGGTAAAAACAACAGCAAGCTCAAATCCCACCGCTGCACACCAATGTGAGAGGTTGGCCTGATATATGATGCTCACTAGTTCTAGTGATCATCTTGTATCAGTCCAAACAACCCTTATGGTGATTGGTTGTAAGTCAACCTTATAGACCAGCTATCCTAATGGTAGCATGGACAAAGCAGTCTTAGGCTAAACTCTTTTGGCATGTGAAGCCAGCTGTTTTACCACATATAACCCCTTGAATACCAGATGAAAGGACACCACAGGTTGTTATGAAAATAAACAATATATGTATTACTAACAAACACCTCTGAACTCTTTATGAGATCAGAGGGCTAAGCACATAACAATACTCTTCAGAAAAATACAGTGAATCGCACAAATTACAATTGTACCCTAGGGACACGACAAACCATATACTAAGTAAATGGGTTAAGGAAATCGATAGAGGAAATGAAGATGCCCAGAGGCTGTAGGATCGCTGGGACTACACTACCCTAACCTTAGGTAAGTAGTAGGAGGCCCACGGGATGCGTGTGAAGAGTGTGAACTCACACGCGAGATGCGGAACAAAGTCAATGGGCAGAACATTTTATGAAAAGGTAAGTAAAAGACAGTTCCTACTAGTTACGACTAAAACGACAGGATACCTGGACACTAGGAGAGTCAATCTACCCTTGAGCACCGAAATGCTCTTGTTACCTCACCCATGGGCTGCGGGTGCATAGGTGTGAAAGTGTGTCGGGTTTCCACGTTGAAGTCAATGGAGCCTTGAAGGAAGATGCTGCAGGCGACCAGGAGCAAGATGTCCGGAGCGATCCACGGGTGGATCGAGGATGATGAAGACCTGAAAGCAGAGGGGACAATGTTCAAAGTCACTAGCCAGAGACCGGTGTGGAACCAGGAAGGAACCATATGCTGTTGTCGCGATCAGGTGAAGAGTGAACGCTTGACTCTGCAGCCATGTGGACCAGGAGGTGTCTTCAACGACCAGGATAGAGGCACGAGCTGTCCCACGCAGGCTCTCGCTGTCGGCGGTGTCTGTTCCGGATTCGGCGTCAACAGGCCTTGGCAAAGGCAACCCACGCGGTGAGTGGAAAAGGCATCTGGTGCGGACCAGGAGGGTCCGGGGTGCTTCTCCTTTGCAGGGAAGCAAGGGCCAGTCTGGAGCAACCAGACCAGTGGTGTAGATTTCGTGGATCTTCGTCTAGGAGGTCCCTAGCCAGCCGGCAAATGACCAGACAACGCGTCGAGCAGCAATCAAGCAAAAGGGCCCCACGCAGATCTCGTGGATGCTGGAGGGCTGGTCTTCGGCGCAGGAGCTGCTCGGGGCTGGGGCTTCTCAATCCCCAAAGCACTTACTCGAGGATGCCTCTGAAGTCGTGCTGGAAGCGAAGTGCAGTTTCTCCAAGATGGCCGGTCCCACGTTTCTCGTCGCACCCACGGGTCTCAGCTGTGCTGCAGATGTGGGTAGACGTCGGAGAGATCTGGGAATCCGGGTCTCGTCGGGCTCTGAGGTCTGGTTCCGGCAGGAAGGATGACAAAGTCACTCCTTGGCCACAAGGGAGATTTCTTCAGTCTTCTGTGGAGCAGATCGTCGAAGTCCAGAGTTTCTTCTTGTAAAGTTGTTCAGGATAATCTAATTTGGAATGGGACCAGCTCCTACCTTTATTCTGCTAAAGGGGGCTGTACTAGTGACTAGGTCCCTCCCATGGGTGGGACCAGGAAGGGGGGTGGTTACACCCCCTATCCTTTGTCCGGTTTCGCACCAGAGCTGGGGCTGGAGTGCCCCAGCAAGTGGTTTGAACCGGGGTATGCACAGGGACACCTTGTGTGCCCCAAGCATGTCTCATTCCTTTCAGCCCTCTCTACCTCAATACACAAAATCCTGTCTGGGGTGGTGCTAGCACCTCCCAAGGCAGGAAACCCTTTGTCCAGGCCTCCCTCGCTGGAAGGACTCCCAGCAGCAGGAGGACAGACTTGTGTCTGTGGTGGCAGCATCCATTTTGTGATGCTGAGGCTCTGTTTCACTTTAACCGGGGTTCACAGTTATGGACATGTCGTATCCCTCTAGAAGGGTGGAATGCTGCCCCCGTCGCCAGAACTGGCGAGGGGGTAGTATTCCAAATCGTATGACACCTTACTCGACATGTTTTGATAATGCTATACCAAAGTTAGCAATAACCGCGAGGATTATAATGCACTAAAGAGTATATGGTATAGCGTTATCATGGAAACAGCTAAAGGACTTGGTTCCGAAAGCTGCAGACAGGCTCAGCTCATGCTAGAGCACCATCTCACATAATTCCAAGCACTCTGCCTTCAGGATTGATAAGGCCTGCCATAGGAGTGACTTATAGGAATATATGTGTCCATTTTGGGGTTAGATATAGGTATACTATGTCTACAGCAAAGGGTGATTACACCACCTTGCCCCAGCTGTTTTACCAGCCAGCTGTGTCTGTTTAGATGGCCAGCCAGGGGTGGCATAATACATGCTTCAGCCACTGGTAGGCCTTGGGTGCACTAATGCCCTGGGTACCTATGGTACACTGTACAAGGACTTATAAGAGTGACCCAATACCAATTGGTAAATGCACCTAAAGTACATGTGTGTCAATTTAGAGAGAGAACAGCTAGGCTGTGGGTCTGATTAGCAGGACCACAGCCAGGGAAAGTCATAAACCAGTGAAGCAAAAAGCAAAAATCTGGGGTGACCATAGGATTGCAGACCCTACTCTCCTACACTACCAAAATACGCAATTTTATTTATTTAATGTAATGTTTTAGCGGGTTTTTAGGCTTGTAGGGGATTGGGGTGGGAAGTTAATTACATTATAATTAGTTACATTTTAAGGTTCATAACTTTTTATTATCTCAAAACGAAAGGGGGGAAGGAAGACCAAAATGTTTTAATGAGGTCCTATACCCAAGCTCCTCCCTGAGAACAATTCAATGAACCTCAAGATAGGGTTAGTTCCTCCTATGCCAAAGGTGGTCACCAAGGGTTGACCTAAGTAGCTGGTAGTCTTGTCGCAGGAAGACCTGACGGTCAGCTCTTGGTGCCCTCACACACCAGTTAGGGTGTTGTTTGTTGGCCCGTTTTAAGTCACTTACGCTTCCATGCATTTACATTTTATTTTCAGACAGATTGTTGTTATTTTTTAGTTTGACAACTTTGCTCGTTAGTGTTGTCTGATTTCTATGATCATGTTCGAGTGTGGGGCCATCAGTATACCCCTTCATACATTTTTAAGGGGTACTCAGATGGTGTATTTCCTGGCTATATTTAGCTGATTCTTTGTCGTCGCATTAACGTTGATCGATATATATGCATTGACACATATTGAGTGCTTATCCTTAGTCTTTAAAATGTCATTTATGTGACAAGATGTATTTATCCTCTACAATTTTGAACACTGTACCTTTTATTCCGTCCAAGCTCTCAAAATAGCATGCCTGGTTCTGACTTCCTATTTTGTAGTTCTATGTCATTTCACTAGCAATTGATTCCTTTTTCTTCTTTTTATTTATATTGTGCAATAGGAACTGAAACACTTTCCCTCTTTACTGTGAGTGAACTTTGTGACACTTCTGATTTCCATTGTCTTATTTATATATGGCTGGTATATACGCAATCAAACTATACCTAAGGTAAAATATGGGCATGGCAATACAATACTAGGTTTACCTATGTTAATAGGTTGCAGGGACCCTCTCAGTATGGGTACCCTTTCTGAGTACCGTTTTCTAATCATGTTGGTATGTTTTGGGGTTTAAATCTTTTCGTTTTGTGGGATTTCCACGATTTATTTAAGAATTAGTGCCTTGATTAGAGATTCTTCTTGGCTAATTACATATCTTAGATAACTACATATGTCTTAATCTGATTTGGTCACGCTACATGACCATTTCTTATTTATTCCATTTAGAAGTGAAGACCGCATGTCTTTCCGCGGCGGCATCGCCGCCACGGAAAGGCATCTATCCTGGGCCATCCTAATATGGCTGGCGGTGTCAAATAGACACCACCACCATGTTAGACCTTTGCCGGCCCGGTCGCAAGGCGACCGGGGCGGAAAAGCGGCGGACGGTCTTTCCGTCCGCCGCGGTCACCCCAGCCATCCTAATATGGCGGGGGGCATTTTGCTGAGGATGGCGGGTGGATTGCCCCCACCAGGCCGGCGGTGGCTACCGCCAGCCTGGCGGGGGCAATCCGCCCGCCATCCTAATGGGCCCCTTTGTGTTATAGGTGTGTGTTTTTAATGATAAGTAATTATAAAAATGTATGTATGTATATATGTAGGAATTGTATATGTCTATTGTAGTTTTTTGTTACATTTAGTCTTGTGAAATATAAGTTATGTGGGCCGTCTATTCAGGGGCGGCTGCTGACATTTGAAAGTGGTGGGCGTAAAATGATTGGCATACTGCACCGCAGCGACTGATCGTAGCAAGCGAGCCCGAACAACCTAAGGGGGGGTTTAGGGGCGTTCTCCCGCTGAGAAATATTTGAAAAAAGAGTGGACAAATGGTGCATTTTCAAGCAAATTCGAGAAAGCAGGAAGGTTAATACAGCAATTGTGAACGTGCAGTTATTACATTAATAAAGAGAAGTCATATAACATAGGTAGCTGCTTATTCAAGCTTTCTTTCACCCCATAGTCCAGCAGGGTCTTGACACAAGACAGATAAGAGAAAAAGCAGTGTGGTCCTCGACCAAGAAGACACTCATATTCAGTTGGTAAGAAGTCAAAAGATTGGTCAAGTTGAAAACCTGAAATGCAATACGCAATTCAAAAATTTGCAAGT
The DNA here is from genome assembly GCF_964261635.1 of Lissotriton helveticus. Classification (NCBI taxonomy): domain Eukaryota; kingdom Metazoa; phylum Chordata; class Amphibia; order Caudata; family Salamandridae; genus Lissotriton; species Lissotriton helveticus. The sequence continues at coordinate 510,959,975 of NC_136070.1, read as the reverse complement.
ACATCTCATCTATGTTCAACAAGCCATGTTTTACCCATGATTGGAATTGTGAATCACCAAATAAACTGAGCCACTGCATTCAAAATCAACCAAAACTATCGCTCAAGGTTACATATTGGCAGAAACAGTATGAAACAGAAACAAAGTCTACTTAACTATGAAAGTGACACATAAATATTGACCATGCAACTGTCTGATAATGAGTACCTCTACCATTTATAGCACTTTATACTACGAATCTGCACACGCACTGTTAAAAGAATGTATCGATAAGCATTCATAGACTATTCGGATATGTGCTGCTAAATGTATATTGTACTTCAGGAAGGATGATGTAACAATTTTGCACCTTATTCTGCTAATTTGCACATGTACTACTAGACGTATGCACTAAATAAGCACTTTAAGAATGTCGCACATGTGCTGCTAAATGTATATTGCACTTTAGGAAGGATGGTATAGCCATTGTTGCACTTTATTTTGCTAATTTTGCACATGTACTACTAGAATTAGGTACTAAATAAGCACTTTAAGAATGTCGGACATGTGCTGTTCAATGTATACTGTACATTAGTAAGGATGGTATAGCTAATTTTGCACTTTATACTGCTAATTTGCACATGTACTTGAGGACAAATGCACTAAAAAGTACTTTAAGACTGCTGGACATGCGATGGTAAATCTATACTGCACTCAAGTAATGATTGCATCTGGCAAATCAAAACTGACACAAATGTATGTTGTATTTAATCTTATTTTGCTTGTTGCTATATGGTTGTATTCATACATACCGAATAAAGCATTTTGAAATTGAATTGAATTGACCATGCAACTCAAACTCAGAAATTCCAGATCCAATTCACAGCCGAAGCAGGCCTCCCACGTGTCATTTCATGTGGGTTAAGTGAGGTCTACAATGCATGACTTGCCAAAGCAAATTAACATTCTCTCATAATTAAAAATTCCTGTAGCAGACAAAATTTTAAGTTACCCCAAAGCGGGACAAGATTTTACATTCCAACATTCAATGGTCTATATTCCAGTGTCTGATTATAGTGGAGATAACTGTGTACGTATGCTCATACCTATATCTGTCTTACTTCCTATGTCCCTCTTTTTCTCTCTCTAGCTCAACATACTCATTATACCCCTCTCTCTTTCTGCCACACTCTCTCATTCTGGCTCTGCTTAGCTCCTTCTCGCGCTGTTTCTCTCTTTGTAAAAAGTGCAAAATAAAGTGACAAAGGAAAAGCAAAGCCATTGTGATCAGGAAGTCAAGCTTTGTCCCCACACAGAAGGTAATAGAAAGTAGAGTAGCCAGCAACTCACTCCCCCTTGCATGACCGCCATATGAACAAATAAAGTGTGTGTGACACTAGAACTAAAGTAAAACATTGCACACAGGACATTTTCCATATCTAGTGCCCGCAAAACATGAATGAACGTTAAACATCAAGTGTTACGAAAGGTGCAGCCGCCATAATTACAGTTAAAAAGCCACATGGCGCACAGGACATTTTTCATATCCAGTGCAGATAAAACAAGGAACATAACAGCAGAATAAAAGTTTGTTTGTCCACATACCCCATAAGGTGCAATGACTTGCCGTGCACCTTGTCACAGCCCTGGGCATGGCAGTGGTGCCACATGGCGGGAGTGCTCGGGAGACTGGGGTCAAAGCCACTCTTTATCTGTGAGCAAACCCGAACAGCAGAGCTGCATCTCTGAGTGTAAAAAAGCACCAAGGGTCTGTGAACGGAACACTCTGTAGTCACTTGCTCCACCCACTCAGGTAACTTGGTGAAACCCCCACGATTATAAACTACGCCAAGCAGACATGTACGCTTTGAACGCAGCCTCTTTCCTCATCTCCCTGGCTTTCATTAAGGCATCTATATGAATGCAGCAATGTTAAGAGTGACTATGCTGTTTATTTGCCTTATGCTATTTGTCATGCTAACTTTTTAGGCTGTATAAAGTGGGCACCATACCTCTATAAGTGCATACATGTTTGTTCTATTACTGGTAGCGAGGTTACAAAGAATATCACTTAACTCGGAAAAAAGAAAATAGAACATTTACATGTCATTTAGTTATTAATAAGATAGAATGATTATATATAACCTTATTTCTTGCATCTATTCGTGTAAATGTCGGAAGTGTGCACCAAACATGCTGATGGCAATATGTTATGGATAACAGGAACACTCCTTCACATGTCAAACATTCTAAGGTATAGTCGGGGCGGGGCATTATCAAGTGGATCACCGCGTACAGATCGCGCACAGCCTCACAAAAAAAACACTTCTCAATAGTCTTTCAGAGAAAGACATGAAGTACGTAAATAAACAAATATTCGAGGCGCTGACTGTCTGGAGGAGCTTCTTTGGGGCTCATGCGATGACTTCAGTGGGGAGATGCGGCAAAGTCTTTCCCACAATGAACACTACAGTAACTACAATATGACATCACCTCATTCACCACGATGCGCTGTTAACTTTTGTTGCATTTTTAGTCCTATAGCTGAGCCTGAACGAACCATCCCTCTCCCCTTCTTACAGCACTCCCAGTCCCTCTCTTTATATCCATACATCACAACTAGTTGCAAGTGACAGCCAGGACAGGCATAAAACGTTGCTACTGTTCCTTTTTAAACACAGAATGACTCTCACAAAAAACATTCTGATTGCTCGTAAAACTTTCCTGTGTAAACCCCTAAGGACAAGGAGGAAAATGTGTGAAGCCATGTGATTGGCCCACAGCCCACTATATATGAAAGCGATAACACAGTGCAATAGTGTGCAGTCAAGGCTTACACTACCCGAAACAAAATGAGATATGTTCTGAAACACCTTAGAGAGTGATATTTAATTTCAGAAATTACGCAACTGGTTATATGTCATTCTGCAGGGTTTGCGGTAAGCTGCTGCCTATACCCTTTTTTCAAAACGTTATAGATGATCCATTAATTCTGTGATCAGATGGGCAATGTCTGAAAACCAAGTTCGAAGACCAGAGATGTATCCGTATACACTCAATATTGAATATCGCGACCCTCTAACAAATTTACAAAATTACAAACATTGATTAGATTACATGTATTTTAAGTCAGCCGAAAGACAGAAACAGTTGCGGTTCACTGGGGGTGTTGCGGGGAGGGGGGGTGTTGCACAGGGGGGAGGGCCGGGGGGGGGGGAGTTTTCAAATAAAATAAAAATCCTACCTGACCAGGTTCGCGCCGCCTCGGGTCCGTTGGCGCCTAAACTCAGGAACAGCTGCATCACTGCTGGCAAGTGGCAACCCCTATCAGCCAATCCTGGCGCTGCTCAAGCAGTGCCAGGATTGACTTAGGATTGACTTAGAGCAGGGTTACTCGCCGCCCGCCTGTCCATTAGGAGACCGAGGTTTGAGCCTTTACTCAACCCTCGCTCTCCTAATGGGCATGCGTCAGCCACAGCAGACACTAGCGCGCATGACTGGGCACGGTGGAAAAATTTGCCGACCTTCCCCAGTCATGCACACTTGTGCATTGTGCTGCTGCATGCCCCTGGTGATGGTCTGACAATGCATGTCAGTCAACACGACGCCGGACCGCCCACCCCCTTCAGACTCTGAAGGGGGTGGGCGGTCCGAACTACAAAGAATAAAGAAGATTGATGGATTATACTTTTGTATGACTGCTTTATAACTGCACCTTCCTTATCCATAAAACCCATTAGGGTGTCATGCTTCATCATTAGGCGCTCCTCGTCAGGCCGTTGCTGCGGTGCCTGACGGGCCTGGGGTTCTTTGTCAGAGATCTTTTTGATCTGAGGACGCCGAATAGATGAGTGCAAGTGAGGGAGCTAACAAACCGTGTAACTAGTGGAGTAAGTGAGTGGTGGCTAAAATTGGCTCTGGGATCCAATGGACACATTTTTATAGAGAACAGACACCAGGTCTAACTAAAAACAGTGGTACTATTATGTGGTCTTCAAGTACCAGGATAGCTTCTAGTGTGGTGTGGTCAACATGTTTCGTGACTCTGGGGCCAAAGAATCAGGCGGCACTTTGTCAGGACCAAGGGTAGTGAGGTGTGCCTCTGTCTGGGGCTTCAGGTCTCCCCTCTAATTGTGGATGACCTAGTGAACTTAACCGGCTTACCCCTTAATGTATGCCCGCCTATTGTTCCACCTAGAAGAGAGGGAGACGTTAGGTGGAAAGATACCTACAACAGGTGATTAAAAGCCAAATTCACACTCACCCTAGTGGTACTTTGGTGAATTCATCCAAGTATCTAGAATGGGTGATGTGTGTTTGATCGGTCACACAGTGAGGTGACCAGCGCTCGCTGATCGAAGCTCAGCAAACATACAGTAAAAATATATCTAGGTAAAAACACGTAGACGAACCGTGTGGATGGTGGTATAATTACATATATCTTATCAATGCATGTGATCATGTGGCAAAAGACTTACACACGTGTAGTGGTATTATATACTTGGGCCATGAAAGTGACTTACCTTGAGAGAGGCAGAGAGATGCTCCTTAGGAATGATGGGGGTGCCGGTCAATATGAGGAACATATGAGGAGCACCTTCATTAGGAAAGGGGAGAAGCATTCAAAGTTGTAGGTTAAACATCACGTATCATGTGCTCAAATTAACATGTACTCTGTTAGTTTAGGGAACTGTAAAAAATTGTGAAGGACTGCATGCAGTTATATCAATAACATTATGAGAGGTACATATGGTGAAAACATCTGTAAATAAGCAGGTTCCTGTTAGAGTGAAAGCCAATATGTGCTATTGTTATCGCTGGAAAGGCAATACAAGCAGCGGAGTGGTATATGAGTGACCGGGGTGGGAGTGCAGTCTAGGGAAGCCCATAGGTAAGGAGGCGCCGCCCGTCTTACGTATTCGCCACATGAAGTGAGTGGGTGTAGTTGAGAAAGCAATACACCCCATTTCTGATTTAGCAGGGAAATTCCCTTGTTATATACTAACGCTGGTGGTGTCTGCATCCTGCCTTTTTGAATATTGGAACCGTTCAGCAATGCTAGCATGTCTGGTTCTGGTAGCAGTCGCGAGAGGTGATTTCTAGAATTAATGGTATGACCGATGCATCAAAAGATGCCAAGTTCAAGGGAATATTCCCGTTAATGAAGGGCCCAAGTATGCCGAGGCATAATCGGTGGTGGGGAACCAGGGACAATTCCCAAGCGGATCTCACCGTGTTCACTGAGAACTGACATTACATAGGTAAGTAAGCCATAGGAGGCACTGGGCAATCCTACGTAATGAATTACCATTTATAGAGTGGGTCTTAACCCGAAGCTACGTTAATGGTGTAGGAAGGCCCCGAATCCCCATGCACTTATTTGGTGGTAGTCAGGACTCACTGGTCTCATATACCCTCCTCCATCATCCTGGAACACTGCAGCTGCAAGGTGGCATCTCTCACATAGAGGTGCCGGTCAAGTGGTCGTGTGATTCTCTCTGCTAGCTATACTGCTTTCCATTGGTGGTGCGGCTAGTTCGGTGGCCATATTGGGAGTGGGAAAGTGCATAAGTATATTCTGTTTTCTGTTGTGTGGTTATGTGGGTACTCATACCAACTAAGAGTAGAGATAAAAAATAAAATAAAGGTGCAACATTTAGTCTTTGCGTAGAGCCCATAGATGGGCCAAGGGTCTATGCGAATATGTGGTGATGATGTAACATGGAAGGGGAGGCAGTGGCTTGATATGGTGGCCATCTTAGAAGTAACAGCAAGTGTGGTGCTGTATGTAGGAAATGACCTGGGGAGGTTGTATCCTTGCAAAAAGCCACTATTTGTGAAAGCCCTAAAGGAGCATCTTATCATGGGAACACAGGGACATTTTGTACATAGGGTCGCTTGTATAGATGTAAACATAACTCCTGTATAAAGTCGAGAGCGAGCGTCCCCAAACTCAGGGGGCAATATCAGAGTTGGTTGTGAGAACATGCCAGCTTGTAGGCCCAAGGTCGTAAAGTGTATCCTACATTAATTCACTGTGTGTCCACCCCCTGCCAGACCATTATGAGTGCAGCCCAGAGAGGTGAACCGTGTGTTCTACCTGGGAAAAGAAGCTGGGTATGCAATAGCAGGTTGGTATGTCACCAAAATGATTATATATTGAGCACTTGCCATGGTATTTCATCGTTCAGGCCTGTAGTGTGAATGGACAGGCGGAAAATCCAATGCTGCTTCATCTCGAAGAGTTTCTTCTTCTCCCAGGATATGTTGGTTTCAAGTACCGTCCAGTACAAGTCCTCCGCTGATGATCAATGATAGTGTGCACTCATTTTAGTTGTGTTCCTTTTACAGCGGATGTTGCACTGGTGTTCGATAATTCTGGTTTTGACTGTTCTAGTGGTCATACCTATGTTTCTCAGTGTGCATGGACATTCGATCAGGTACATTTTTGTATTGCAATTGGTATGAGTGTGTTGGGTTCAGATCTGCTTGTGGTAGAGGACCACTCTTTCAAGTGTTTGGTCAAGTGGTACATGCCACATTGACCGATTGACTATTAATTATGTGATTTGTTTAATTGTTTGTGCTTTATTTAACATTAAATTATTAATTTGCCAATTGTAATATATATTTAATTTTTTATTTTTTGTTACTTTTTTAAATATTTTAGTATTGGCTTTTTGGGATTGTAGAAGAGTAGGGTTTGACATTAATTGCATTATAATTCATTAAAGTTTAATGGCTTTTAGTAGAATGTATTATGTATTATTTGTTTTCTTTAAATTATTAAGGGCCCGATGTAGGTAGGCAAATACCGGTCAGTAACGGCCGAAAATCGGTGATTTCGGCCGTTACCGACCGGTATTTGGAAAATGAGATGTAGGTGTTAAAAATTTACCGATTCGGCAAATATGAATCGGTAGCAATCCGATTCTGTATTTACCGATTCCTTATTTACCGAATCGGTATTTACCGATTCCTTATTTACCGAATCGGTATTTAACGATACGGAGTGTGCAGATTCAGTAAATTCCATTCATTCCTCTGGGCCAGAAGGTCCATAGGAATGTATGTGATTTACCGATTCGGGATTTTCCAAATCAGTAAATACCGATTCGGTAAATACCGATTGGATATTTCGAACGATACCGATTCGGTAACATTTTCTGATTTTTTTGCTACATCAGGTTTTCCGATTCTTGATTACCGATTCGGTATGAGTCGGTATTTAAGAGTCAGAAAAAGAGATTTACCTACATCTGGCCCTAAATCATTTATTGCTACATGTTTTTAATATACTATTTGAAAAACTTATTTTAGATTATTATAATTTGTATTTGTTTTATTTAAGTAATATTTTCATTTTAATATTGTTTTATCTTTTTCAGTGCTTGTAGTTGTTGTGGATTCATGAATAAAAATGTTTTTATTTCTCACATAACTAATATTTGTTATAGGTTTATAATATATGTATTTATAAATGAAATATTATTTAAACATTTTCTGATGCATGGTATTTAAATTTTTTCTCCAAAATGATTATGAGTTGGACTAGTATATGTAATCCTTCTGAAGTCCAACACCTTCCTAATGTTGATTAGACTAGAGTGGGTGGAGGAAGAGGTGTGGCACCGCGGCCAGGGCGACTGACGCTGGAATCTGGAATCTGGGGATCTCGGTTCGATCCCCGGCTCCGGCAGCAGGTTAGCCCAGCACCATGTGACTCTGGGCAATAGCTCGCTTAATCTTCCCGACGGCCCCCAGCGCCTAGAGACCCTTACGGGTGATTGTGCGCTTTACAAATGTGGACTTTACTTTACTTTAACTCCTACGAAGTTCAACACTGTCCCTACTATTGCTTGGACTGGAGTGGGACTAGTAAACCTAACACCTCTAAACATCCATAGATTATCAATTGGAATAGTAAATCTAACCCCTCTGAAGTCCAACACTTTCCCGTGATTTATATTAATGATTTCTTTTATATTGTTGTTTATTATTGTCTGTTTTTATTTTTGTAATGTTTATATTATTTTTATAATTTTTTTTCTCGTTGTTATATTTATTACATAATTTTAAATAATTATTTTTAATACATCGATTTTTTTTCATGTTTTTGTTAATGTTAACATGTATGTATTCTTTATTTATTTAAATTGATACAATATATTTTTTACGTATGTATATATATGTATATGCATAATGTTTGTTTAATTAGTTTAAAGTATTAAATAAAACAATTTTTTATGTTCATTTTCGTATTCAAATTATGTTACATATTTGTGTTAGCTGTACATATTTTTGCTGGTTTTTAGATTAATTTACTGTTAATATTTACAATTAAATGCTTTAAAAATGTTTCTTTGATTTATATTTTTAAAGCATCCATTATATATATTATATATATATATATATATATATATATATATATATATATATATATATATATACAAAATTTTTTACAAAATTACGACTATTTATTTAACATTATATTAAACTAATTTACTGATTTGCTATTTGCAATAAAATATTTTATTGCCGATGTTTATTAAAAAGCAATATTCCTATCAATATGCAATATACCTGTAAGCAATTCACTGATGTGTTTAGCAAGAAGTCTGACATTGTTGTTATGTTATGTTATGTTAAAATTCATTTCTAAAGCACACGTTCACCAAACGGTTTCTTGGCGCTGCAAGAAACCGAGAATATGACACCGCAGACTTTACTCAGTCGAATCCAGAATACGAATATTTTCATCCAGTAGCTTATTTCTCTTAGACTGTGTCCAGTGCTGACAGAAAGACTACAATACATGACAGGTAACTGTTGGGTTTTCTACAGGACATTTACACATTGGCTGCATTATTTGTAAGGAACTCTGTATGTGATTTAAGTTTGGATCACACATAAAAATGTACTCTACTTAACCTCTCTGACATGTGTCAACACACTACAAGCTTGTAGGTCCCTATGTTTTTTAACTTATTTTCATTATGCTACTTCCTAGTGACTGAGTTATAGACATGTTAAGGCCACTGGTTTATTGAGAAAAGGAGAACAGGATACACCACATCCTATCCCTACATTTTGTTTCCAGCTTCCAATTAGTCACGTCCCCTCACTGCGTTTCCCAATGACATGAGTAAAGCCCAGCAAGCGCTTGATATACAGCAATGAATACAACAAAATCCATGGAGAAAGCAAAGAAATGGAGAATTGCTTTACCAACACATTGTATGGATCAAACCAGGACTTATAAAACAGCTACTCTCATTGTATCATCCGGTTACTGCCCAATTTTAGTAGTATTTGTTGTAGGTTCACTTTTTGTCTCATTGAGACTGTCTGATTGTAAACAGCATCCCTGGTTTTCAATCAAAATGTATTTTTTATTTATTTATGAAGGAGTTTTATATAGTGCTAGCATGACCCGCGGGTATCGGAGCGCTTCACAACAGTTTTTGAGCAAGATTCATACAATAAGCAGTATTCTACATATTGGTTCAACAGTCCAAGTGTGCTGAGCAGAATTAAGGTAGTACGCGAGTCCTGAGATAACCTCATAGAGAGCACGTTGTCTTGGGGTTGATACAATAAAGCAGTATTCTACATATAGGTTCGGAAGTCCAAGTGTGCTGATCTGCATTGAGGTAGTCTGTGAGTCCTGAGATAACCTCATAGAGTGCAGGTTGTCTTGGGGTTGAACCAATTAAGGGGGGGAGCAGTTGGGGGTCGAATAGCAGGGAGGAGGTAAGTCTTAGAGCTACAATGCCTGGAAGAGACGACGAGCAGGGAATAGCGTTTTGATTGCGGCTATCCATTCGGGAGGGAGCGGTTGAGGAAAAGGACTTTTGGGTGTTTTTTAAATTTTGTGAAGGACGAGATAGTCCTGATACCGACTGGGATGGCTTTCCAGATTTTGGGCACGTTTCGGGCAAAGGACCGTGCAGCAGTTTTTTGTTTGAGTGTTTTCATAGGGATGAGTAGTAGGGTGCTGGAGCGCCTGAGGTTCCTTGTCTGACCAGCCCTCTTGAGTTTGGCAGCCAAATACTCAGGTTTTCCTGTGTGCAGGGCTTTGTGTGTGAGGCAGGCAGTTCTGTGCCTAGCACGCAGTACGATTGGGAGCCATTTTAGTTCTCTGAGTGCTGGTAAGATGTGGCTGTATTTCCTGATTCCAGTGACCATTCTAGCTGCTGCGTTGAGAGTAGTTTTGAGGGGAGCTAGGTGAGATTTTGTTGTACCAGTGAGGGTGGCAACATTCTGCAGAGAGCACCAATTATATATTATCAATTAATAGTGCTAATTTATAAAAAATTCAATTAATCAGTATTTCTTCCGCTGCCAGACATTATGGTAGTTGCCATATTCACCTTAAACTAACTTGTTATAATCGAACAACTCTGAAAACTACTTAATTGTGGAATACATTTAGAATTGTTCAAAGAAAATTCAATTTCCTGCAATGGCATGAGGCGCACCAACAAACAAGCACTGGTAAAGCCAGTGGGTTTGGACTATTGCTAAGGTACATGTGTGTTAATGGTTGGGTGACTTTGTTTGTGTTGCAGTTCGCTATTGTAAAGACAATCTCAAAAAGAAGCAGCATCTAGGCCTACAATATACAGAAGCTAGGAGTAGGCCCCTCTCCTGAACAGCCTGCTGTAATAAAGAGACTAGTATCACACAGGTAAAATTGGAGCACAACTGTTTTAATGTCAGTGACCACAGCCGCAGTCTAAATTGAGTACAGCTGCTACAAATTAAATCTAAATAAGCCTTTACTCTCACCACGTTCTAGAGTGCAATTGCCCCTTCCATATGCACATGGATGGAAGACACAACACATCTTCCTTTTCTAAATAAACAAGAAGAAAACAAAGAGACAAGTAATTGCAAATCAGTAATCAAAGATGATAATTACATGAAAAACATATGTAAAAGATGCAGGATAAGAAATAAAGCAATCCAATTGTAATAGTAATTTCAGAAAGAAATACAGGGGCCCATTATGATGTCGGGTGGATTGCCACCGCCAGCCTGGCGGGGCCAATCCGCCCGACATCCACACTTGTTTTCCCCCCCGCCATATTAGTATGGCGGGGGGACCTCGGCGGACGTAAGGACCGTCCACCGCATTTCCGCCCCGGTCGCCTTGCGGCCGGGGCGGAAAAGGAATAATATGGTGGCGGTGTCTATCCGACACCGCCAGCCATATTATGATGGTTTTTTCAGGTGACTTTCCGCGGCGGCGATGCCGCCACGGAAAGGCATGCGGTCTTCACTCTGGGGACCCCCTGCGGGCCCCCAGAGTGAAGTATAGGTGGGGGGTGCACATGGGGTGCACATTTGTATTAACAAAGCGGCAGGCACCGCGTGGTGCCTGCCGCTTTGTTAATACAAATGCTGAAATGCATTTTTAGCATTGTGGCGGGCGGTGCAGAGAGCACCGCCCGTCACAATGCTAAAAATGCAGGATGTGCCTGCCACTGTGGCGGGCACATCCTAATACCCCCCATGGGACCCCCGCTCTTATGGCGGGCGGTCCCGAATTCCGACAGGATGGCGGGTGGACAAAGTCCGCCCGTCATCCTAATGACCCCCATAGTCTCGTAAATATCCAGGTTTCCCAAAGGCTGTTTCACTAGACCTTTCAGATTGTTCTCCAGAACCTTCCCCACAGCCTTTCTTTCCTCTTGAACCCAATCAGATATTTACACCACCCATCACTAGTGTGTTTACACAACAGGCACTCAAACCAGCTTCCAAAATGTGCCATCTACAGTCTTTATAGCTTTAAAACCTTGATGACTAGCAAAGACCTAGTGCACTTGAACCAAAATTATGTTCCTCATGGTGCTTTCATTTACACCCATTCACCCATACAGACATCCTGACTCTCGACACTGTTCTTTTTGCTATAATACACACTCCTTCTCTCTTCTAGGGTAGTGCTATGTTTTCCAGTCATCGCTCTAGGTATGTTCAACTCTATGATATTTCATCCATTCTCAAACTAGTTTGGAACCAGTTTGGAATTATACTGTCCTTGGTTTCCTCTTCCACTTCAATCAATCACTCTTGCTAATAGTATACCATCCTTGATGGTTTTGTTTAATCCCGCACCTATGATCTTAGTGTTCAGATGGTACAAAGCAGATTTCTTATGTCGGGTTTTGTGCTGTAAATGGTGAATTTAGAAGGCCGACAAAGCAAAATATTGCATTGCAGATTCTCTTTAACAAAGGGCCTGTATTTTTTCTCCTTCTTCAACAAAGCCTATATCCTTCATGAATAAAAAAGTCATAAATCTAACAATATGTGAGCAAAGTAAAACAAATGAAGATGCAAGGACTAATATTGACTATTTCTTTTTTGATAGGCAAAGATATCCAAAGAGCAGGTACTTCCTAAACAAAATGAAAATGTTGTCATGTCAACAAAATAAACACATCAAAGAATGGCCACTGGCTCCAAATTGCAAGCGACATATCATGTTTCATCTGCATTCTGTCCAAAGAGCTCCATTGCCGCACCTAATGGGGTCACAGATAGACAATGTAACTATTCACGAAATGCCATGGCATTGACAGACATCACATCAAAACTAAGACAAACTATAAAATACACAGGAAACCCATTTGATGCAGGTGGGGTCAAGCCGAAACCCCTCCATGTACTTCTTGCAGTATTTTTTGAAGAACTGGTGGCGTGAAGTTGCCGTAGAACTAAAGCTGTATTTGGTCAATCCTAAAGCAAAATAATGCAAAGTACAAAATGCAATGCAAAGAACCCAGATTTTGGTTCCCTTGGTTATATGTGGATAGTTAGTCTGTCCTGTAATTCCTTTGCATTCTGTTACGTGCTGCTTTATTTTTCCATTACCAGTACAAGAATTTTTAATGATCATACTGTGAATAAAGAATGCAATGTAATAACACATTCTTGGCATAACTAAACATACAAATATTGCCAGAGCTTGGCTCTGCGCAATATACTTTTTTCATGCATATGTCTAAATTAGATACTTACACCTAACTTTGGATACCTTCCCATATCTGGCATTTTGGTGAAGACATGAAGCTTATTATCGTGCATCATATATATAAAGTGTTCCAGAATTGAATCGTCTCTATTGTAACATTAAACATTTGGCATCATGTTTAAAGTACACCTGGCTGCATCCTAATTTATTTTATAAAAAGACGGTGTCACTTAGAGGTTTGCCTCTCACTGATTGACCAGCCAATTAAGAGAGCGATTGACTGGTAACTTCTTCCCAAGCCGTCCCATGCCTTCCTTAAAGCTAAATATCATAATACATAAATGTAATTGCTTGATGCATGTACAAAGTGTGACTCGTGCTAATGACAGCTCTGACTACCAGAGTCTAGGGGAAGAAGATGTGAGTCAGAAGGCTGGTGGGAAGGCCAGAAAAATTAAATAAACAAGCATTCTCAAAAAAGTGTGACATTGGCTGACAGCCATTTGGATGTGTCATTGCATATTTTGTGTTTAATTTTTTGGTGCAAAACTTTGTGGTTGGGGAAGCTGCTACCCCTCGTCAATCTAAAAAAAAAACAATTGTCTAAAATCAAAAATATTTTTGGTCTAAAAGGCACATATTGCTGAATGCTGTCCCTCCAGGTGAAGGATAGCATTGGCTTAAGTGGGCTGATCCAGTGCTTTGGGAAACAGCCATTACAATGCAGCTGTTACCACGTAGAGCCGTTACCACTTATGCTTTACAACGCATGCACTTTTTTTCGATGCATCGCCTTTACCACACATGCCTTTACAATGAGTTAACATTCTAAAAGGTATGAATGGTAAGGGCATATGCATGGTACTGGTGGTAAGGGCATGTGTGTGGTGCTAAAGGCTATCCGTGTCATTGGAGGAAACAGAGAGACCCTTCTTCTTCCTCTTTACGACCTGCACTGTGCGTGAGAAGAGCTGCCTCGTGGTGGTGGTGAAGTAAGGGGGATTGGGCTCAGGGCAAAGGTCGAGTTTTTTTTTTTAAAAGGGCTGGGGGTCGGGGGAGTCTCTCTGGGGTCTAGTTTTAGGGTGCAGGGCAGAGGTTGAGTTTTTTTTTAAAAGGGCTGGTGGTAGGGGGGTCAAGATAGGGTCTAGTTTTAGGGCTCAGGGCTGGGGTTGGGTATTTTTAATAAGGGCTGGGGACCAGGGGGTGCACAAGGGTCTAGCGCTAGAGTTCAGGTCAGGGTTAGAGTATTTCTAACACGGGCGGGTGCCGGGTTGGGGGGGGGGGATACCCAGGGTTCTAGTTTTAGGGCTCAGGGCAGGGGTCGGGTATTTTTTTAAAAGGGCTGGTGTTCTGACGTGGGCACCGGGGACCGGTTTGCGGGCAAAGTGCAGGGGCAGGAAAAACCTTTACCATGCATATGCCTTTAACATACATGCCTTTACATAGAAATTCATTGTAAAGGCATGTGTGGTTAAGGCATATTCGTGGTAAATATTGTGTAGTAAAGGTTATGCGTTGTAAAGACATTCATGTTGTAATGCATGCGTGGTAAAGGCTTGTGTTGCAACGGAATGCGTTTTCCGTCATACGACCCTTTGCTGCATGCCGTATACTGTAGTGGGAGTGAGATAAAGTGAATGACACACACACACTAATGGATTGAGAAGACTGGCTTAACACCCCTATAAGAGACTCTATTATTTATATACTTTTAGTAAGTCTCAGCATAGTAGACCTAAAAATATGCAGCTCTCTCTGATGGTGGTGTCTGAGAGAAACTGTTGTGACGGTTGCTCTGTGCCCAACTCTGTTCTTCAGCTACCTCTCCCTACCTCAGGACAACGATGCCACTGGCCCATATCTAAGGTCGGCCATTCTTAGTTAAATCTGTAAAATTCAGTTCTCCAAATCGTTTTGCCATCTCTAGCATAAAAAGGTTAAACTAAACATGTGAAAGAACGAACCTTTATTTAAACCCATTATGCATAATTATTCGCCTCTTTGTCTGTTTTACTTTCTTTGTCTTTCCTTCATCTTATTTCATCTCTACCGGCTTTCTTATGTTGCCTCAGTTTCTATTTTCTGATCTATGTCCAACAGAGACGGGGCTCAGATAGAAATCAATGATATTACATTCTCTAACACCTAGTTGGATTGGACAAGTTTTAATGAAAGGACAATGACATTTGTTAAATAATGTCATGACCTAATGCCTATTGTTTTTTTCAATACATTCTCAACCGGAAGAGAGTAAACTGTCACACATAACACTTCGGAATAAAGGTAACTGACACATTCTCAACAGTGTCTTATGCCCTTCAGGGCGCTTTTATCGGGAACGCAACAATCTTTAAGATTTTCAAGCCATTTAAGCTCATCTGAAAAGAACTTTCAAAACTGAGCTTTTAATGTCTGTAAAGTGGTAAAGCACCATCATAGGCCTGGAGGTGAAAAGGAAAGCATCGACTAAAAAATGGCGCCTCAGAAAAATGTCGTGACAACAAATCCCGGATCCCGTCATTCCAAGTGGCGCCCTTCACTACAAAGAAGGCCATTACTTCACATAAATTGCAGGAGCGTTTCTCTTCAGATGTGCAATTTGTCTTCAGTATACTCAATCAATCACCGCAGGTACCCATTTCTTGATTTAAAAGAGGCTTCTGTTCAGACACAACACTTTCCGGAATCTATTAAACGTAATCACTCAGGGCTGTAGCTTGATTTCCTTTATTTCAATTCAGACGTCTTAAATATCCAAATATATATTGCGCGCAGCATGGATTTATGTGGGTGGGAAATATCAACTCCCTGTGAGTAGTTCAAATAAAAATGAAAAATTACACGACTTTGGTAAAATAATAAAAAATGGATTGCACCTGTCGGAAAAAAAATGTCAGGATAATTTGTAATCAGAGAAAGTCGAATAGTATGCTGCAATCATGGTAAACCCCTGAAAGACAAGATAGTTTGCGTTAAATATCCTCAAAGAAGTGCCTGTAACACAAAGTGAAATGGAAAAGTACTTTAAGACTTCAATATTTTTCTGTACTGCTACTTCATAATCCAATCCTACAATACTTCTAAAGTATCTAGTTTTGTCACCACATGACATTTTAATTAATTTTGAGAGCTCGGTCTGGTTGTGTGTCTGGCAGTTACGGAGCCTCACATCGTGAAGGGAGCACAAATGAGCCAAGTCATTTGTAAAAATAAAATGAGTATTAGGGTAGTTCCCTTTTAAGAAGTCTTTCTGAGTCTAAAGGTCGAACTATGGGGCATATTTACAAGCACTTGCCACCACCACAATGTGGTGGCGATAGTGTCTTTGCTTTATTTACAAGGCAGCCTTAAGCCTCTTAATGTGGCTTAACGCTGCCTTGTAATTTAGGCACCCTTTCACGCTGTACTTAGTGTGACAGGGGAAGGCAATAGGTGTTGCAGTGGGCGTACCACCGCAACACTCATTGATTTTGACCCTGCCCCCTATTTACAAGGGTGGCGCAAATAGGAGTCAATGCCAAATTAAGACCATGGGAAATCTGGTCTTAAACAAGCGAAACAAGGAGAAATGCATTATTTCTCCTCATCTTTGCTGTTTCCATGGTGTGCTGCGTTGTGCAGCACACATTGAAACAGAATTTGCCATTGATTGTTTATGCACAGGATAGCCTTCCTGCACATAAGCAATCAAAAGAAAAAAATAAGAGATTTTGCAACGTTTATGTGTGCTGCATTAAGCAGCAGATATAAAGGTTACAAAACGTAATTTAAAGATTGTTTATGTGCAGGAAGGGAGATCTTCCTGCACATAAAGAATCTTCCCCTCAGCGCAGACACCCTTGCACTATGGTGCAAGGGTGCCTGCGTTGGCGCTAGCCTGCTAACTTTAGCACCAGCGCAGGGGGAAACGCAGGGCTGGACCATATTGTTGTAAATATGGTGCAGCCCTGCATTTCTGAAGTGGCATAGTGAGGCGTTAAGCCAGGAATGCTAACGCCGCACACTGTCACTTCATTGTAAATATGCTCCTATTTATTTTAAACTGTTTGAACCACATTTTTCCCGATTCACAAGGGGCCTCTACACATGTGGTGGAGGTTCTGCAGTAGTGGCAGGGGCCCGCATTCGTGGCACGACCTCCTCAATGAGAAACTGCAGTGTGGAGGTCCTACCCACCAGTGCGGCCCCCTGCCATGACTTTGGGCCCTCCACCATGAGTGCGGAGGCCCTTTGTGAATCGGGCCCCCAGTGTTTAAGATGTCCCTCTGTACCTGGGAGCAAGGCTCTCCAGGACTGGAAGTTGCGTTAATGTGCACACCTAGTGCTGCCATGTTTCTAAATTCTGGATGTTTTCTTTTTTTA
The DNA here is from genome assembly GCF_964261635.1 of Lissotriton helveticus. Classification (NCBI taxonomy): domain Eukaryota; kingdom Metazoa; phylum Chordata; class Amphibia; order Caudata; family Salamandridae; genus Lissotriton; species Lissotriton helveticus. Next base: position 510,942,649 of record NC_136070.1, on the reverse strand, counting down.
CCATAGTCTACCGCTTTAATAATTATTTAGGAATAGATTAGGCAGTTCTAAGATTCTTTTACAGTATTTTCTTCTTGTATTTGGTGTTTTAAGATTACATTTCACAGAGGAATGGATGCTGGCTTAACCACTCCCAGACAGGCGAGCAACTCTTCCGGGTCTCTAGCCATTTACTTTGGACCCTCCTCCCCATCTTCAAGAAAGGAGCATAGACCTTCTTTCATGTCTAAACATCCAAAGTTTATTACTTTATAAAACCATGCTGGGTCATAAATCCTCACAAAACATCAGTCATTACAACGAATTATACTGCATATATTACTTAGAGCATAGAACAAGCAATCCTTTGTACGTCAAGTCAATAGGTGATCATAAATCATCTTTACAGCTATGTCACTCCTTGATGCATCATAATCAAGTTAGTCCATCGCAATAAATCATCCAGTTGATAGCACTTTGTTGGAGGGCCCCTTGGTGTCAGTGCAGCGGCTTCTAGGCTTCCTTTGCTACCGGCCTCCAGCTTTCGCGGCCCTCTGGCGGTGGCTGAGCTGCAAGTGCAGTGTTCAGCTTATGCTGATCCTTTGGTGCCCCTTATTTCTTTCCATCTGAAGTCCCTGCCATGAGACATCCCAAGGACCCTGTTTGAGCTGTTCTTTTTCCTGGCCTACTGTGTTATCATTGACATTTTCTGGTGCTGTCTCTGCCACGCTGCTGGCGGTTTCCCAACTGCTGCCAGCTCCTCTCTATTTAGCTGTCATTAATTGCTAAAAAAAACAACTAACTGCTCAAGTGCCCCTACAGTGTTGAAGGGGAACATGTCCATCCCTACCCCAGAAAGAATGGATCTCGTCCTTTGCATAATTGCCCTGGATCTTGAGGTTAATGAGACCATGCCAGATGAATACCCAGAACTTGCTCATCAAGATAGTCAGTTTTCTCCTGGACCTCTCAATGCCTCCTTAGCCCGGCAAGATCGTGTCCACCCAAATGTATGAGGACTGCATCCAGCTTGCCCCAAATCTGCAGGGCCTCGCGCATTCTCGACAACAGATGAGCCCATTTCATGCCAGGTGTGCTCATCCAAATCACATCGGTGTTGCATAGCCATTTGCATTAGTAATTCTTCTGCGAAGCCTCCCATTGCTGTGCCTTCATGCTGTAAGAGTGACCCGCATCTAAACCTTTTGCCTTAGTTTGGGGCCCCCTGCAGCGAAAAGAAATGCATTGCCTTAATTGCATTCCTTTCTGATGTAGGCTCTGAAAGCCCCCTGATTTCCGCCTGCCAAGGTGCTGGATGGTATACTCACCAAGGCCATGTGCTGCCGCAGTCGTGGCTGCCCCTATGGTAAAATGAATGTGACAAGAAAAGCTGGGTGGGAAAACCGGCCCTCTGTAGCCCCTTATTTAGCACAGAGGTGAACGGAAACTGGCTGAGGCATGTGCCGTCTTCTTGTACAAATAGCCAGGTGCCCCCTTGTGGTCTAACTCAAAGTTAGCCCTGTATTAGGCATACCAGGCAGGATTCAGGTGTTGTGATACAGTTGAGGTGTGTAAGCTATACATTACCTTCGTGATTATTTTTTTACCATCTCAGCCTTAGCACCATGTGCTCCTGTACACATCCTCAAACCGCAGGCACATGGTGCCAGGATCACCCTGGATGGGGGCCACCAACTCCTTGACCCAATAGGCCACAAAAAAGGCCACTGCAAAAGCAGCCATGAACAGAGTTAACTCCCCATCTGCTGTCCGACAGCACCTCTAACAATGCCCCCAGCTTGAAAAGTCAGAAGGTCACCTGCGCTCCTTCCGCTTTAATTGCATATGGCCTCACCCCTGCATCACTCTCCAGCAATAAAAGTAGTCAGTTGGACATGACCCCCTGTGGAGCTTCGAGAAGTACATGACTGCGCTCGGGTTTTTATGGGCCCATGATTTTGTTCTTGTGCTCGAGAAATCCCAATGTATGAACCTTTTAACTTCCAGACTCAATATCTCCTCGTGCCCACTGATGCTGTAAGCCATACCCTTTGAAAGAGGGCCAGCACTTACGATGCTTGGCTGCGGTCCAGAGACTGGGCAACTAATGCCGCCATTATGTTGTGTCTACCAGCTCCCACAATTCTCCACCAAAGGCATCTTCTCCAGCCCTGCTCGAGATGCCAGCTGCTGGAACCTTGTCCACTGAGAGTGACAGCAACCACATTTAATTTATCACAATATGGCATATGTCTAGCCCTAATTGCTATGTTGACACACAGCCGGCAGCTGACTGGGTGATGTAGCAGACCCAAAACCCTTGGGCAGTGTGCCGCACCTAGATTCAACGGCCGCACCACTGCGTGGTTGTCTGACCACATCGTTACCTGCTTCTTTGCAAGTGCAACTTTTCACAAAGAGACGACTACTAGAATGGGAAAGAGTTCCAGCAGTCTTATATTGTTTGTCCGGTCTATTTCCAGCCACATGTCCGGCCACCAGGCCACACATCAGAATGTGCCCAGAATGGCCCCAAAACCTTTGCTCCCCACTGCATCTGTGATCAGTTGTTCGGATGCTATTCAGGGCTTGCGTCAGACCAATGAGCTATTGAAAGTGGTGAGGAGGGTGAACCATTGCTGACGATCTTGTTTGGCCCCCAGAATTTAGTCTGACACTATAATGTTTTTTGTTCTGACCCCTTAGAGCCAAGCCAAGTGCCTGGAAAAAGTTTGTCTTGCTGGGATCACTTTGCACACAACATTCAGTTTGCCCAGGCACTGCTGAATTTCTCCTAGGGTCATCTTTCTCTTGGCCAGTAAACCCTCAATTATCTGTCTCAGTTTGTTGATTTGTGGGGGTTGACTCCTACACACACCCTCGACCGAGTTCACCTCCATACTCAAGAATGTTAGATTGGTCGTAGGCTCCTCGTGTTCATTGTGTGCTAACGGAACTCCCAGTTTAGCTGTTGGGAAGATGTACTGGCCTATGGTCATATGAATTGGACTGCCTTTTTATTTTGTATTATTCGTTTGAAATTCTGATCTGCACAATAGGCCACTTAGCCACCTACCATGTTGTCAATGATGCCATTGTCTGGTTGCAGAATTTTTCGCCGTACATAGTTTCAACTGGCCCCCTGGCATTTATGTGATCTGACTCTGCTTTGCTAATTTTTACTTCTGGAGCCACTGGGCCATGACTGATATGACGATCACATGTTTGTTAAATTTTTTGGCGGGTTATGAATTGAATTGCTCAGCAGTATAACATTATTGAAATGTATTTCAAATCATATCTTTGCCAGGACATGACCCAATAGGTGAAATCACTTGCATGTCTGAACTGCATATCACAAGGAGCTACAATACTAACGCAAATATGGGGTCCGAGGGAATATTTAACGACCAGCAATGCTACAGCCCTTAGAACTACAGAAATACCAACTGAATAGTAGCAAAGGGTCGAACCCTCAGAAGAGGGATGACTGGTGTGTGTGAACTAACAGCGAAATCATTCACTGGGCACTCTCGATGTTTTTAAAGAGTTCCCATCAGAATTCCGACCTGTACCGCCCTACATCATTTGGGAGTCTGACAGATTGCACACGGGGAGTGACCAAATGTACGATTTGGCAAAGTAATGCCCCTTCCGTCTTATGTGTCCCAATGTATCTAGATGTTCAGTGGGTATCAGGTGGTATCTAACAAGCAGTGCTGAATAGTGAAAAACAAATTGTGTCAAAGAAAAGTGTTATAAAATTGGGTAAGGGAAGGAAATTTGTTTAATAGACACCTTCCATTCCCAACAATAAAACCAGTGCAAGAGGTAGTGTCAACAAATAACTACCCTGACATTCGTAATGGTCATGGTCGACATGTTTCTGCAGTTTTACCTAGGGCCCATAGGTCACCTACTGCTTCATCAGGACCTTCTATGCTACTGCTAAATTAAGTGAGTCAATAGAAAGGGGAAAGTGAAATAATACTTATCACCTGCAATTCTCCTGGTTGCGAGATCCCCGGATATCACAGTGTAACACACACACCAATATGTAAAAGAAAAAGAACTAATGAGCTTTTTTCTCACATGTAGCATAAGTGATAAATTGAATCATCATATGGCTGCTAATTTAATTTAATCAATCAGAAGTCTGTAGTGCAGTACATTATGTTGTATAGCTCCTATATATCCTTATATCGTGTTAAGTTAGCATAGGTACATTTGAGATTTAAACGCCATTTTTCCTTTCTTGCAACTTCTGCACACGACCCTTAATTGTTGACTTAGCTTTCAACCTAGTGGTTTGCCGTGGTGTATGTGAGAATAATATGTTATTGCTCTGATATCAGTTTTGTTTGTTAAACCATGTCTGCACGGAGAGTGCTGAAGTTTCAGGAGCAACACGATATGGAATTGTTATGAGGTCTGATCTCCACGCCTTCATAGTCATAACACAAGTGCAGCCTTTGCCAACTTGGGGTTGAGGCGGGATTGATATTGCTTTGCACGAGAATTGTTAACACACTTGATGCGGTGCACATGCAGAGAGAGCTGGTGTATGCTGATGTGATTCCTTCATGCTAGGACACTAAGGTATGGGCCCGCCCTAAAACAACCCAAAGAGACCTTCTTAGCTAATAATATAATATATGTGTTAGGGAGGGTGAGATATAAGTGTTGTTAACTCTTATTCATTACAGCATGTTAACATGCTGTCACCATTCGCTTTTTATGTCTTAGTAACTATGCTGATAATTTTGCTACTGATAATAAGTATACTTGTATTATCTAAGATACTGCGCCTGAGAAGACGGCATTAGTAAATAAACATTTCAAATGCACATGTGTCTTCTTTACTCCATGTTCTGGTTTGTAATGATAATATAACGAAAGAGTGTTCATGAGTCCCACGTACCCTGAGGTACTGTAAGTTCATGTTCTGGTTTGTCTAAACATTGGGAGTTTGATATGTCCAATGAGACACTGTAGCTAGCTCGGTAAGGGGTGAGTTGGTTGCTAAGGTAAGTTTTGGGACACCCTAATTTGCCGAGGTTCCACTCCTCTGTGCACAGTTCTGTGTGAGTACAGAAACCCTGCAACATGGCGCCCAACGGTTTCGGTGGTCTTATATCATGACACTCGAGTAGTTTATCGTTCATGCCTTAACCCCTTCACATCCGTTTCCGGAAAACGGGGTGTCGGTGAAACCTACCTATTTTTTGAAATAGGTCGTTATTCAAGCTTGATTCTTTCTTAAACGGTTTCTTTGAATTACTACCCAGTTGTGCTACAAAGTATTCTTTGTGTGTTCTTGTTTCCAGTGTTGTCATGGCGGCGGTGGCTATTGCGCAGCATAGTCGCGTGGCGGTACGCAACCATCTTCAGACGTACCAGGTCCCAGTAGATGGGATGGCTGTGATTTTCGTGGTATGTGCAGATCCGGCGTTTCCTTACGAGTTGTTTTACTCTTGGGTTACGTTTCCGGCTGTGGACGCTAATTCTGGTTTGTTCCACTCCTACACCGCCTCGGATGTCCCAGCTGAATATACGCCGTACAGGGCATTGGAAATACCTATTGATCATTGGCAGCATCGAGTTTGGTTTGATGGCGCCCTCCCCCACTCTTTGTCCCCTGCGAGGTTAGGTCCACTCTCAATTCCAGGTACAAATTGGCCTGCGTTGGGTGGCTTTACCCCGCACCCGAATCACGGGGCTTGTACCCTGGCAGAAATTCGCAGGCTACATGTAGTTTCCATTTCCGTGATTCGTGCTTTAGTGCAATACATCGGTCGACATCTTCCTGGTGGTCCCCAGGGGGGTGCGGCCGCTCCCATGGAACGAGGCGGAATGCGTCTCAATCCAGTGATGGTTAATTCGGTTTTTGGTGCGCGTCCTGTTGACAACGATGACTTCCCATTCTGGCTAGCAGAGAAGTTTGATCAACTGGAGGCGGTTTTTCCGAATTCTACTCCTGCTGATAAACATAGAATGTTAACGATTACTCTACCGAAGGATATTACTCCTGAACTTGCTGACTGTGAAAGCTGGGGAAAAACTTTTGCGGCAGTTTATACGAGGTGCTTCGGCACCCCGTCTATGAATGCTCTGCCTGAAATCATTAGACGTGTTCAGAATGATCACGGTCCAGAGGCAGCGGTTGAATTGGGTATGCGCCTGTGTGGTTCTTTTGAGATTGTAAGTGATCTCATTCTCTCCAATGTTAAAGGAGATGCAGTTAACTTTCAGGTGTCGAATGCTTTGGCTGCTCTGCCCGATGCCGACAAACCCCGCCAGTTAGCAAAGATTGTGGTGGCCGCTTATAAGACAATTGGCCGCACAAGTAGAGGTCTGAAATATTTTCCAGTGAAGGATAAAAAACAACCTCAGGGACAATCTGCAGTGACAGATGTCCAGCCCAAGTCCAAAAAACAGAATTGGCCTAAAAAACAGACACAGGGGAAGCAGACTAGGCAAACTCAGGATCCTGTTCCTGCAATACAAGCTCCTGCGCCGGCAGACAGAGTTTATGATTTGCGCGATCGCGCGATGATTAAATCACCTGATCGTTTTCAGGGTTCTGATCAACGCTCTCCTCGTTCCTTTCAGGAAACATCGGCCCAGAAGACCGGTGGTGGAGGAGGGGGTGGACGTGGACGTGGTGGCCAGCAAGGACGTGGTCAGTCCCGCCAGACAGACGGCGCAGTGAAGCAGGAGGATTCTACGCCTAAGCGTCCGCAGTTTGCGAAGAAGAAAGTCGCGGCCTTAACAGCGCATAGATATGCCACAGATAGTGAGAACGCGGCTTCGGAATCTGACGTGGGCTCTGACCTTGCTGGACAGCGCGGCGGAGATTACCATAGTCAGAGAGGCGCTCCGTCCACTACTGAGGGTGACAGCGACTGAAGTTTTTGTTGTTATAGAAACAGCCGATACGACATTGGCTCCCCCTGAAAGACTTTTTGAAATTGTCCTGTTAATTGAAGGTGACATACAGCGTACTGTCAGAGGGGTATTTTGGGAGAACCTTTCGTCTACGTACGACATTTTGCTTTCCGAGGCTGACTGGCCCCCACCTTTTGTGCTCGCAGCGCCGCGAGGGGAGGAGGTAATCCTTCCCAGTTTCGCGCACACTGTCTCAACTGAGCATGCGCAGCATTTTGCAGAAGAGTGGGCTCGTGCTCTTGCACCGGCTCTCTACCGCAACCAATGTGGTTGGGACAAATTGTCCCCATGCCACGAAATTCCTTTGCGGTCTGAGCCGCAGCCTCAGCCTCAATATCCCATACGGCGTGAAGCTAAAGCGGCCGTCGCAGAAATCCTTGAACAATTGGAATATCAGGGAGTTATTGAAACGTGTGTGTCACCAATGAATAATCCCCTTTTTACTGTGCCAAACCTGACGGATCATATCGTTTGGTATTGGATTACCGGCATTTGAACTCGCATTGCCGTAACTGTGCAGTACAGAATACTCACGGCTCTGCCCTAGTGGATAGTCTAGTGCGTAAGCGTTTCAAGACAACGCTTGACATTTCCAATGGTTTTTATGCCCACAGACTGGATGGCTTTAGCTCCCAATGGACAAGTTTTACGTCCGCTGGTGTGCAAAAATGCTTCCGGCGACTCCCAATGGGCTACAAAAATAGTCCTGGGGTCTTCACCTCCAGAATAGTCACACTATTGGAGGGAATCGATCCGGATGCATGTTCTTATGTGGATGATATTTATCTCACAGACGACGAAATTTGGATGCATCTGTGTCGAGTGAATTCCATAATTTGTACCTTTGCAGACATGGGTTACAAATTTAATTTTGCGAAATCGCACATTGCAGAACACACAGTGTTGTTTTTGGGCTATGAGCTCAACAATGAAGGTAGAGGTTTGGCTCCTCACTTCTTAGAGAAGTGCGCACAATTGCGCGCTCCAACAACACTGAAAAAATTACAATCTTTACTGGGCTTTTTGAATTTCGGCAGAACTTACATTCCGGATTATGCCCAGCGTATCAAGCCTTTGTATGCTTTGATACAACCAACTTTCTCAAAATCATGCTGGCTGCCTGAGCATTCAGCCATTTTGCTATCCTTGCAGGCTGATCTGCTCGCTTCTAAATATTTACTGACTCGTGATAACCACACCAACCTGGTAATAAGAATAATTCCCGGGACGGTGGGTTTCACATACCTCACTTTTAATGAAGGTGACACAGTACCTATCGCTTACAAGTCACACTTGTACACTTCGGCTGAGATGCGGTTTCCCACAGTGGAAAAAGTTTTAACTGCTGTACAGATGGCAATTCTAAAAGAACGAGCTCTGTCTCAGGGGAAACGCATGCTAGTGGTAACACCCTGTCCTCATTTGGAGGCAGTCCCGAAAGCCAGTGTACCAAATTCAAAGGCTTTGCACCCTCGGTGGATTCAGTGGGCTGCGTCATTGTCATCCACGGATGTCATGTTTATTTTTGACGCCTCCTTACGGTCGCAGGAGTACTTGCAGTATGAATTCGTTCATCCTGCTCCTCTGGCGATGCGACCTTTGGAGGACTTCCATTGCATCATTTACACTGATGGGTCGGCGCGGGTTGCGCATGGCTCTAAACATGCCTACGTTTCCGCATGCGCCATTGTGGTCGGTGCTATGTTGAATGATGAGTTCATTTCCAGGGAGGTACACACGTTGCCCCTGGGCGATTGCACCGCACAATTGGCAGAGCTTCGTGCTCTCTTACTAGCTTTGGAGTACGCAGATCCAAGTGTTACTACTCTAATTGTAAGTGATTCTTACTACTGTGTCCAATCTTACAATGAAAACTTGTTCTTTTGGATTCAAAATGATTTTCATGATTCCAAGGGTAGCACAATAAAACATAAAATGATCTGGGTTCGAGTGGCAGAGCTTAAGGCTATGTTGCCACTCGTTTATGTGATTCATACTCTCGGTCATCAGCGCGTGGGAGTTCACGCTGTTGGCAACTCGCTTGCTGATGAAGCGGCGAAATCAGCAGTATCTACATACTTAGTTGCAGCAGTTACTAGGTCTAAAACCAAGATTGATAGCGACATCTTGGCAGCGATTGCTGCCTCTGAGAAGGGAAGTAAACATCCTGCGGGATTCCCTTCGAAGTATAAATACCACTTAAGTCCCGAAAAGGTTCCTTTTGTGACAATTCCTGATGTTGGGGAACGGCTGATTCCCAACTCGGATCGCAGAGCAGACTTGATTACAGCGGCTCATGAAGGTGTGGCGTCTGCGCATGCGGGCGTCTCGGCCACTGTAACTCAATTACAATTACGTTTCTGGTGGCGGGGACTGTACAAACAGACGCGTGATTATGTCCTTCTTTGTGACATATGCCAGCAGATTAAACCTTCAACTGCTACGCGTCCGCCTCAGACTCAGTTGTACATTTCTAATAAACCGCTAGGCTGTGTTTATTTAGATCACTGCGGTCCATTTTCATCTGATACTGCGTATAAATACATCTTAGTAGCAGTTGACTCATGCACACGCTTTGTGTGGGTATGGCCACATCGCAGCGCTGATTCACGGACTGTCATTAGAGATTTGCGTATCTTTATAGGGATTTTTGCCTGTGGTACCTTCCATTCGGATCAGGGTCCGGCTTTCGCCTCTAAGGCGTATAAGGATGCCATGACTTCGATGGGGGTCCAAGTCAAGTTTTCGTCACCCTACAGACCTGAGGGTAATAGTGTAGTTGAACGAATGAACCGTGATTTAAAGCAATCTTTGACAGCCCGAGTTATAGGCACTGGCAGAAACTGGCTGGCTCACCTCTATGGCGTGCAGCGTGCTCTTAATAATCTCCCTAGAAGGTCTCTGGGTGGGCGGACCCCATACGAAATGCTCTTTGGCATCAAGATGTACGTCCCTGACCTTGACGGTCTAGACTCTGTGGTTCGCGCCACTTCCTTTGACGCAGATGAACATTGCAATGTTTTACAGAATCTACAAAAGACCAGAGACAGTCTTGCAAAGGAACATTTGCCCTCCACATCGGATGATGCGTTGCAGATCCCGGTAGTTGGCTGGCTACCCCAAGTTGGAGAACTGGTTCGAGAGAAGATCGACAACAAGAAAGAGTTTGGTCCCTCCTATCGAGCTCCAGTCCCAGTGCTTGGAGTGAAGGGCACAAGAACAGTCATTTTACCACCACTTCCAGGTCGTAAGGAAAACAGGTTTATTTCTATTGACAATGTCAAGATACACAGAGTGGCCGATTCTTCTTAGCATGACACCGGCTGTTTCCTGTCCTTCCATTGTGAGAAATTCAATTATGCCCACTGCCTCTAATATTGAACCTGAAGTGGCCATCGAATTACCTGCTGTTTCCAGTCCATTATTAAATAATTTGCCCGGAACTAACATGGATGAGACAGACTATACATACCCCACTGATTTGTCCATGCCTGACCTGCAAGCTCGTTTAGCCACGGAATCCAGATTTTCATTTGACTCTGCTTCCCTTGCCTCGAAAAAACCCTCTCAAATTGCGGTATATGCTAGCCTGTTTAAAAAACATTTTTTGATTCCTCCTTGGATATACATTTGGCTGGTCCTTTTTTCGGTTTACCTTTTTATGTCAATTGGTTTTGTGTTTTATTTTTTTCGGATTATGAATGGACACTATGTCGAGGAGAGAACTTGCATTACTCATTTAAATGGAACATTGGCCCCACTTTCCTCTTCACATTCTACACACAGATTAAAAAGAGACTTGACTTTGGTTAACATCACAGCATGGCCTGTTCTGGATGGAATCGCGTGGGATGCAGTTCGTTTTCAGATTCATGGCCCAACGGAAGTCGTTAATGTTCCTAATGTACTAAGAGTTAATATGGGGGATGTGGTGAAACAAAACATTCGTTCTGATGATTGGGATGTTAATGCTGTGGAAAGTTTGTTTTCTGATTTGAAATACTATGCTGCTTTTGATGCTGAGGATTTATATTTAGAATCTGCTAATTATGGTGAATTGTTCTGTTACCAACATTATGGCAATCACTTCTTACACAAAACATCTTCCCGAAGGGAGGCTGTTAATTTTACTCAGTGGGAACATTGCCCAGCTCCTACACAAGGGAGTTCAGAAACGTTTCTTAAAAAGTATACTTATTTCACTGACTTTAACCAGTCCAATCCCGAGTCCTTTTATTTTAAATTTCACAAACAGCCACTGTCCAAGGTTAGACTTACCGATACAAAATTGTTGTACTCGAAGGCCTTCCTAGATCAATTAGTTACTGGGGGCTATGAGTTATGGAAGGAAACAATAGACCTTAAATCAGTTTGGGGTTCAAGGGCCTGGCAGGTACGAGGCACTGAGGCTTTGCACCGTGCATGTCTCATCCCGAATCATATGTTGTTTTTAAATGAAACCATTTCCCAGACCACATGCTTTGGATTGGCTACATCTAAAAGGTTAAACACCCCGTCTTTCCCGGAGTTGGAGGAATATGAGAATTGGAGTAATTTTACTCAATTGTCCATTAAAGATATACAGGCTCTGCTTCTTAATTCCTCCTTTAACATTTCCAGTATGAATCCCAGGGGTTGGCTGCTTTGGCACCGTAGTGCTGATTCTTGCCAAAAAAGATTTTTGAATATATCTGACGGTTTTAAGACTGTTAGATCTGATCCCCGGTTTGATTTGAGTCATACTGTCACCTCTTACTCTGTGGGCAAGTTGTGTCAAGCTTGGCTGAAACATTCAACTTTACCTGCGGTTAAGTATCACCTTTCCAAACTGAATGCAGACGTGGATTTGAATGATTTCATTAAAGGCCCAGCTAGTGGCAGGTCGAAAAGGTGGTTATATGGGGTTTACAATGAAATTTGGAAACTCTCACAGATTGAGGCCGCTTCACGCCTTAGGGCTATTGATCAGGCGAATCTTGAGAAAGTGCTTGCAGTTGTTGACAATAGCATTAACGTGCTTTCCTCTAGAATTTACACATTAGATAATATTGTGTCGTCTGTTGTTGATATTGTGCATGATGAAGTGTCAGTATTATACCATGGTCAAAATCAATTACGGTCAATCATGCAGTTTGCATGGACACTTCAGACTCTGAAAATGGGTAAAGTTCCCTGGGGATACATGAACGTTTCCTCTTTATTTTCCCCGTTTAATTTGACAGACAAACAACGCTTGCTTTCAATGCGTGATGCTTCCTTTTCTATGCTCCATATTGAAAGGTTGGAGTCTTTACCTTTTTCTGTGGCAGAAGCCACTACTGCTACGTGGCTTATCCACGGTTTAATAACACTGCCTTTTGCTTTATATAAGTTTTCAAATTGTATGAAATATGTGCCAATAGGTCGTTTTGAACCCTTAGGTAGCGGTTTTCTTCATGAGGTCTGGTCACTCCCATACACATACAGATGTTTCAAGGATGAACAAGAAGTTTATCTAACAGGGGATGAGTGTACTGAGACGCCAGATCATTCTTTAATGTGCAGACACATACAGTTACACGGTTCATGTAACAAGGACCGACCGAATATGGCTTGCGTTTTACAGGGCACGCCAGTTCCTGCTATCATCCCCACGTTTAAATTGTTAGAGAATGGTAGTTATTTAATGCTCAATAATGAAAACTGTTGTGGTTTAATTAAAGGTATAGCTTTCATAGTAACAGTTAGTGAGCGAGTTATTTGCTGCAGAAATGTTCTTTATCCTCCCACACGTGAACATAGGGAGTCTTCCATTTGGCCACAGATACCGACCTTGGGAGCAGAATTCAGCGGCATGGCTAGAATAAGAGCTCTATTGTCCCAGAAAGAGGTGGCCTTGAGCTCGGCCCGTGAAACTTTCGTGCTTCACATTGCTAACACTCGTACGGAGGTTCAGGCTCTTTTAAATACTGATTTGCCTTTGCATTTCGGAGCCATGGTCCGTTCTATCTTTAACGCATCCTCCACAACGGGCCTAGCACATTTTTTTAAAGTTGTTAGCGGTGGTCTCGTGACTTCCTTTGAGAAGATTTTTGGAGTCATCCCTGCCTTCTTCCATTCTATTTTTTCATCCTTATTTGGAGGGTTCCCGTTTTTACTTGCATTAGCGGCTGGCGCATTGGTGGTTTTCTGCCTTTTTAAATATGGATGCCCTTCCTGTGCAAGACCACGCTCAGCTGCTACTGACGCGGTTTCGCAACCGCATGCTTGATTATTATGGCACACTGCCGTTGGCGACTCTAAGCACGGCGTTTGGATTATCTTTTCGGTTCTCCTATTTCACCTGTGTCCAGCCTGTATTTCGCTGCCTGACCTGTGATTTCCTTTGGGCCATTGATTTGTGTCTCTGCGGACCAATATCTTCTGACGTCGATTTTGATCAACTGATGAGTCCTATCATTGCTCACGAGTTGGTTTGTTCTGACGAAAGGATTATGGCCTTGGCGGTGGCACATGGACTAATGGGTCCCTGGGATGTGTTGTCGGCAGCGCAAAATTTCTTGGAACGAAGTTTTCTTGAAAACCCACCGAGCTGTCCTCTGATGGTTATAGAGGATCCGGTGCTGGAAGATCACGTATGTTCCTTTCATCTTTTAAATTGGATGGCTGAACTGTTTTCGGATGAGGACAGTGACTTCCTCCTGGAGGCTGTTGCAGCTTACTTTTCATATACAGTCTTATCATAGACACTGCCTCAAATTGACATGCTGATTGATAGCATTTCCTTGATTTTATTGACTTTTAGTCAAGACATTTTTTTTTCTTGTCTATTGGCTTGAGCCACATTATACTTGTGGGCTATTTTTTAGCATTAGTTTTTATAATTGATTTTTTATTCATGCTCGTTTATAATTGGATTCTGCTCTCATGTGATGGCACTTCTGTTATCTTATTTAGTCCGTTCTCGGATCATGGGGGGGTGTTGTATAGCTCCTATATATCCTTATATCGTGTTAAGTTAGCATAGGTACATTTGAGATTTAAACGCCATTTTTCCTTTCTTGCAACTTCTGCACACGACCCTTAATTGTTGACTTAGCTTTCAACCTAGTGGTTTGCCGTGGTGTATGTGAGAATAATATGTTATTGCTCTGATATCAGTTTTGTTTGTTAAACCATGTCTGCACGGAGGGTGCTGAAGTTTCAGGAGCAACACGATATGGAATTGTTATGAGGTCTGATCTCCACGCCTTCATAGTCATAACACAAGTGCAGCCTTTGCCAACTTGGGGTTGAGGCGGGATTGATATTGCTTTGCACGAGAATTGTTAACACACTTGATGCGGTGCACATGCAGAGAGAGCTGGTGTATGCTGATGTGATTCCTTCATGCTAGGACACTAAGGTATGGGCCCGCCCTAAAACAACCCAAAGAGACCTTCTTAGCTAATAATATAATATATGTGTTAGGGAGGGTGAGATATAAGTGTTGTTAACTCTTATTCATTACAGCATGTTAACATGCTGTCACCATTCGCTTTTTATGTCTTAGTAACTATGCTGATAATTTTGCTACTGATAATAAGTATACTTGTATTATCTAAGATACTGCGCCTGAGAAGACGGCATTAGTAAATAAACATTTCAAATGCACATGTGTCTTCTTTACTCCATGTTCTGGTTTGTAATGATAATATAACGAAAGAGTGTTCATGAGTCCCACGTACCCTGAGGTACTGTAAGTTCATGTTCTGGTTTGTCTAAACATTGGGAGTTTGATATGTCCAATGAGACACTGTAGCTAGCTCGGTAAGGGGTGAGTTGGTTGCTAAGGTAAGTTTTGGGACACCCTAATTTGCCGAGGTTCCACTCCTCTGTGCACAGTTCTGTGTGAGTACAGAAACCCTGCAACACCAATATGTAAAAGAAAAAGAAAAAGAACTAATGAGCTTTTTTCTCACATGTAGCATAAGTGATAAATTGAATCATCATATGGCTGCTAATTTAATTTAATCAATCAGAAGTCTGTAGTGCAGTACATTATGTTCCCTGAGTAAGAGTAACATGAAAGCGGAGTTACCTTTAGTAGAATACACTCACCCAATGATCTGGAGAATGTCGCCCCCCCTCACCCGGCATCAGCCCAGGTATGACGGAGCCCCGCTCTGTGTAGGCAGAACATAAGCAAAGGGGGGTCAGGGGAAGCACTATCGGGCTGAGAAAAACAAAGTGCCACTCAGTCGTGTATATGCTGATGTTAGCAAACAAATAATTAAATAAGCGGATAGAGTTGTCTACACTCGCCAAATAGTAATGTGATAGAGTGATGTTCTGGTTTAATATTCATTTCCGTTCTTAACTCTGGTCCAGAAATATTGTGCCTTCTACCTCATTAGATTTGTGCAGCACGCACTTGTTTGATTCGGCAGTCTGTAACGAGAGCGGGGTTCGCGTAACTAGCTGCTCTCGTATTAGTTTAGCGTTCGAGTACAAACGCTATCAGAAGCGCCAAAGGGGAGACCACGAGTAAAATGCAGGGCCGCCTGCGCCAAATGACTCACCTGTCCGTCGGTACTCCGGACGTCCCTCTGGGCTGTCAGTGGGAGGTACCGACAGGACAGATCAGCATGTATTTGCAGGTTCCGGTTGCTCACGAGATCGGCCGGCGCGGCACAATGACGTCACGGCGCCGCGCAAAGGCTCATGGGCAATGTAGTTCTCACTCTGCAAGGACGTCAGATGTTATCAGGAAGAGTCCTGTTCTGTTTTATGTAAACTATGAGATACCATTCATCTCTATCAGCCAACATCTAGATGACTGATAAATACGGTCAGTAGTTATGTTGAATGTAAAAAGATGTACAGGAGAGGTCATGTCGACCCCCGGATAGGGAATATAAGGTACAGGCGACATCATAAAGACATCCACGGGATGTCTTCATTCAGTCCGTGTTTGTCCGTCTGGAGCTTGTACACCCATTTCTGTTCGCGCCTGAATAAGAAACCACTTACATCAGTAATATGTGTGGGTATTAGTGGTTGTTCTAGTACCGTCCAGTGTAGATCAATAGGAGTGTGCCTTGCTTGTAAAAAGTGATTTGTAAGTCTGGTGGACTGTCTAGAACAACGGATTGAACTCTTATGTTCTGTAATGCGTGTCTTAACCTTACGGGTAGTCATTCCCACATACCTTTTCTTACAAGGACATGTAATTAGATACACTAAATTGGAGCTGTTACAATTAGTGAATCTACGCTGTTCCCATGGTCGATCAGTGCCAATGTCTATGGTCTGTGATTTGGCAGTCTGGGTACACGCTGCACAATTGCCACAAGGATGGTGTCCAGTGGCTGCTGGCATTTCCCATAATGTGCCCAAGGCTCGTGGTATCTCGCACTTAGGACGGGAATGGACCAATTTGTCCTTCAGGTTCTGTCCTCTTTTGAAAGCAAATAGTGGGGCCTGAATGGAGTCAGTTCCTGTGTTGAGAATGCTCCAATGCTTCTTCACTATTTTTTGAATCAGATTGGACTGTGTGGTGAACGTACTCACAAAAGTGATCCGATCTTGTTTAGGTTTCGGCGGCAGAATTTCCAATAGACCCTCTCGGTTATTGTTGGAGGCTCGTTTTTTAGATGTACGAACTAGGTGTTTGGGGTAATCCTTTTGTAGGAGGTCCTTTTCAAGACTTCTGGCATGGTATTCAAACCTGTCTCTAGTAGAGCAGTTCCTCTGAATACGCAAAAATTGCCCGTAAGGCAAGTTGTCGCGGAGAGACTTAGGATGGCAGCTGTAATAACTTAGTAAGGAATTCCGCGCCATCGGCTTGCGGAATAGTTCAGATACAAGGCCCGTGGGGGTGGATGTTATTAGGAGATCAAGGAATGCCAACTGTGATCTACTCTGTTCCATTGTGAACCTCAGAAAGCGATTCCTTTCATTCAGCCACTGGTGGAATTTTTGGAGATCTATTTCACTTCCCCTCCATATCACTAGGATATCATCAATGTAGCGCTTCCACAGACGCAAATTGTCTGTGAAAGGATTGGTGTCAGAGAAAATGTGATCTAGTTCGAATCTGTGTACATACAAATTCGCGAGGGACGGAGCAAAAATACTGCCCATGCTCGTCCCGCTCACTTGTAAATAAAGGGAGTCCTCGTACTGAAAAAAGTTTTCAGTCATAGCTATATTGGCCAGAGTCATAATGAGTCTCACTGGGGTGATCGAGTCTAAGTCTCTCTCTGTTAATAGGGCCTCCACCACCTCAAGTGTTTCTAGTTGTGGTATCGAAGTGTATAAACTCTCCACATCGAATGATACCAGTATGTCTATGTCTCTGTCGTAATCGATGTCGGGGAGAAGTCTCAGTACATCTTTGGTATCTTTTAGGTAAGTGGGCATTTCGCTCACCATAGGTTTAAAAAAAACATCGACGAAAGTCGATAGCGGCTCTAAAAGGGAACCGATCCCCGAGATGATGGGGCGACCTGGGGGCGGGCGTTGGGGTTTGTGTATTTTCGGGAGCTGATAGAAATAAGGTATCCTAGGATTCACAGTACACAGGTATTGTCCTTCTTTTGCTGTAATCCAACCCTCGCTCAGGGCTTCCTCCACGATCTGGCTGATTTCTTTAGTCAGTCTATCAGTGGGGTCTAGGGTTAATTTTCGATATGCCCTGGTGTCATTTAATTGGCGAAGGCACTCTTGCAGATAGGCATCTGAGTCTAGCAACACGATCGCCCCGCCTTTGTCCGCCGGTTTTATAACCACGGATTGGTTGTTAGCCAAATTGTTGACTGCTTCTTGTTCTCTTCGCGAAAGGTTGTTAAAAGGTCTGTGATCTTGTTGGAAAAGTTCCTTCAAATCATGGTCCACAGCTTCTTCAAAAGTAAGTACTTTGCCGGTATATATATATATATATATATATATTTATTTATATTACCTACTGGCGGTCGCCAGTAGGTAGTTATAGTTAGGACCTACTTTCTATAGGAAATCCACAACATTCTATTTGGAATAACGTTTGCGCTGGTGGACGAATCTTCGTGAAATTTTCCAAGAAAATGGCCTGCTCGGCTCCGCTCCTTCCCTGAAAGTTTGGGGGTGATTCGTCAAGTGGGGGCCGAGAAAAAAGGGGGATCCCAAAACGTGTTTTCCCCATGCAATTTTTCATAGGGACCTTTAGCCAGGGCTACAGCCTGAACGGCTGAACGGAATTACACCAAATTTGGCAGAGAGGTAGAGTTCGGTGTAAATCCGTTCAGTAGTTCCTGAGAAAATCAAAAGTAAAATCATAGTGTTATCTATAGACGAAGTACTGTACGCGTACGGAAATCCATACAATTACGAGCACGAGCTGCATGTTGATTGGATGTCAACTGTCTGTCAACACTCCAAACCAGGAAGTGTTGGCAGCCATCTTGTGCCTCGGTAGAACCGAGTCACAAGAAAACTGTAAAACAAAGTTGAAAAATAAGGAAAGGGGGCAGGGTAGTAACATTCTGACCCTCTAGGCCTGCTAAGGGGGTCCCACATGGATCATTAGGCCCAAATTATTATTTTTTTTAAATAAAAAAATCCCGGAGTACGCTTATCGTACGCGTACACGGTGGAAAAGGAAAAAAAAACTAGAAGTCAGTTTTATTCTTAATTAGCCCCCCGGGGGGCAAATCCCGGGGGCATTTTTTTTCCATAATGGGGGGCTTGTAAGGCCCTCCGAGACCCGGGAAAAGCCAACCCCTGGGGTTTTATGTTGAAGTATGCGGGGGGGCTCACGGCCCCTCTCCCCCCACAGCCCCGGGGACCGGCACCCCCTCGGGGCTTTTTAAAAAATATTTTGTTTTAAAAAGTATGTTTTCAGCTCCCCCTCCCTCTCCCCCCCGTACACGTCCCGGGCACCGCCACCTTCCTGGGGCAGTAATATGTAAAATGACCTACCAGCCCCGGGGACCTGCACTTGACATCACACGGAAGCGTTGATGCGACGCGTAACGTCAAAGCGTATTTGTAACATATGCGCGGGTACACGCAGAGTACGATTTGCCGTACAAAGTATGGTGCGATCACAGTACGCGTACCGTACGATTACAAAAAAAAACTATTAAAAAGGAATTATATACTATTTAAAAATGTAATCAATAAAAAAAATTGAATTTAGTTTTGTTTTTATTTTACATTAAGAATGTGAAATATAATTTAAAAAATAAAATACATATAAATATTTATAATAAAAATGTAAGAAATTAGTATTAAAAGAAAGAAATATAATAATACATTTAATAATTATCATTTACAAAACCTTTGAAATTCACTGAAAAAACAATAGGTTTCACACACGTTATAGTTAGGAATTAGCATTTTAAAAACCTTGCAAATTCATTGAAAAAACCATAGGTTTCACACATGTTATAGTTAGCTGGACATTTCACTCATACAAAACCTTTGAAATTCCCCCGTTATAGTTAGTTCAGCTAACCATAACTCGCGCGCCCGCAATGCACTGCTGATGATGTCACGTACTACATCCCTCATGACATGGTCAGTGACGTCACTCATGACATCACTGATGACAATTCAAATGACATCACTGATGACATCACTCATGACATCATCCTTGTGAAAGAGTGGCAGCCCTCCTCTCATCCTAATATAACCTTTGATACACACATTCAAAAATAGAAACTAACATTTTTAAAAAATGGAGATACCAATACCAGTAACAACAACCTACATACACATCCACTCATTCACCAACAGTTCTATATAGTCACTCATACATGTACTCACTCATTATATGTACTCATACACCTATACATTCTGTTACACACTGATAGTCATCCATAGAGTTACTCACACATGCAAATAAACTATCAAACATCCATTTACTTGCATATACAGCTATACACACATCACTACACTTACTTCTACAGAAACGTACACAAACTTATTGTCTTAAACAATCAAATATAGAAACACATACTTATTTATAAAGGAACTCTTCCAATCTCTCACTCTCACATATACTCACTTATATACATCAATACTCACATATACTAGTTTAAAACATATGTAGTTACTCATAAAGATACTATTGAGACAATCATTCACTCACTAACACACCCATACACACACTCATCCACCCATACAGTCCTGCACACATGCTGTCTTCAAAACACATACAGTGAGTCAGTCATTCATGCATCTTTGCGCTAAGTAATACCCCCCACCAAACCATACAGACACTCATTCAGATACTCAAAAAACCAACTAATAACCCATATAGACACTCATGTAGCTACTCACCAACCCATGCAGCCACTTATACACAAAGTGAAACACTGATACAGATATTTACATATTTAAACATTACTTTCTAATACATGTATTCACTAAGATATACTTAATAAGTCAGTTATACAATCTATTTTACAAAAAAAACATCCATTTAGGCATCTATTTACCCATTTATTCTTCTATCGACCTTTAGATATACATATATAAAAAATATTATATATATTAAATATTTATTTTTCATAAAGACACACATTCACCGGATGGTGTCATCAGTGATGTCATCAGTGATGTAATTTGAGATGTCATCAGTGATGTCATGAGCGATGTCACTGACCATGTCATGAGTGATGTAATATGTGACGTCATCAGCAGTGCATTGTGGGTGTGCGAGTTATAGTTAGCAAATTAAAGACACACCCTGACCCCCTAGGCCTGCTCAGGGCATCCCACACGGACCCCCAAGTCCCCCAAAATTAAAAAAAATGTTTTAAATCGCGGGATGCGCGTAGGATCCACGCATCCCGCTGCAGAAAAAAAAACGAAGCGCGGACTCCCACGCTTCGTTGTTAATTAGCCCCGGGGGGGCCAAGTCCCAGGGCAATATGCATTGTCATGAGGGGCCCAGAGGGGCCCCCGGGGCTTTATAATGTATGTGGGGAGCTCTCAGCCCCCCCTGACCCCGGGGACCGCTACCCCCTGGGCAACAACATTTTATGTGGGGGGATCAAAGGCCCCCCAAGCTCCAGGGACCGCCACTCCAGCATCTTGCTGAGAATCTTGCTGAGCTCGGCATTGCGCAGGTCTGGGTTCTGCTGCGCCAGCCGCTTGCGCTCGTCCTTGGCCCACACCATGAAGGCTTTCATGGGCCGGCGAATGCCGGGCTCGCCCTTGCAGCCCCGACCGCCGCGCCTCGAGGGTGGCCGCCTTCTTCCTTCATCTTGCCGTCGCCCGGTGGTTTCATGGAGTCGGGTGCCCACTGGCAGTGCCCGGGCTGCATCATACCCAGGGGAGCCGCGCAGCACTGTCCCTGCAGCTGGTCGTCGCTGCAGTAGCCGGCATCCGGGCTGCTCATGGCTCTGGGGGGGTACTCTGCGGGCATGGTTGGCACTGAGCTCGGACTAGGGCTGGGCCGTGGTTCATACCCTGCACTCCCGGCCCGGCCTCCTTAAACCCGAGGCGCCGGCCAATCCCCGGCGGGGACGGGGCACTGACGGGAAGATGTCCAGGGGGTCGGGACAGGACCGCCGTGGGCCAGCGGCCGTGCCCGCCCCTCGCTCCCGCTGCAGCACCTGCCGGAAGGGGTGGAAGCTGTGCTGGCTGGGGGTGACAGGTAGGTGTGACGTCCACAAGGGCCAGGCAGCTCAACCACTAGCCTAATGTACTCTGTATAAAACAGGAAGGGGTGGGGGGTTTTACAGCGCTATAGGCGCTTTAGTTTGTAATAATGCGCGTGGCGGGTTAGGTGCCAGTCAGACACCCCATTCGGGATTCAACAAGGGCAAACAACTGGGCTTGTTTTAACTTGATGCCACCTGTTGAAATCAGCGGAGTTTAGCACTGTTTCTGAAGGTAACAAAGGGAGACCACTTGGAGCCTATGGAAGTCAGTGAGCTTGCTAGGAGGGGAATGAGCTCAAGGAGTGCACCTTCTGGAGGAGTGTGCCATGGGCGGTAGCATGAAGGCACCCCTCCTGCCCCGCCAGCTGTGTGAACCATG
Source organism: Lissotriton helveticus (assembly GCF_964261635.1). NCBI lineage: Eukaryota > Metazoa > Chordata > Amphibia > Caudata > Salamandridae > Lissotriton > Lissotriton helveticus. The sequence continues at coordinate 510,920,731 of NC_136070.1, read as the reverse complement.
CGCCGGTGCACTGCACCTGCTGCCCCAATGTAAGCTACGCCCCTGAGTCTGACCCGGGTAGTAACAGCAGAATGTGCTTGCCAGCCAGAACTTTTACCTCTAGCTCTGGCCACCATGAGAAATATAGTTCATTTACTTTTAAATCACAATAAAAACAGTCTAACAATTACGTTTCCTTCCCCGATACAGTCCACGCTGCTTAGGTCTGGAGGGAGCCGGGAGAGGGGACAGTAAACATAAAAATGCAGCAGGTGCGGCGTGTGAGCCTGGCCACAATATGAAAAGCGGCACTCGTGTCCCCAAAACCTACCACCCTGTCAGCATGTGCCCTCTACCCCACAGTAAGCGCTAGCTTGAGGAAAAAAAAAGTTTCAAGGATATTGGTAGACTTTTTTTTGTATCCAAAAATATCTACCGAATACAAGTTACTGGACCCCAATAACTACAGTCCAGGCATATGAATATTACAAATACTCTCTGAACAGGTGTCGAGAAGTCCCGACATCCCTCCCCTCCACTACATTTAAAGCACTATACTGTTCACGTGTGACTGGATTGTGCACACGTCTCCCACGAAATGTCCACATTTCATTAGAACACAAGCATGTACAGAGTAAATACGTGCGCGCACATACATGGCCTTCGAGAACGCGCGGTCGTGAATAAGCTTGCACTAGTTTTCCACTTCTCTAGCCTCGTTTTTGCGACCTCTCTGAGCCTGGGCTATGGGGAACATTTTTTGTTCCAGGTGTATGTGAGCTGCGCTCATGATACAGTGCAGCATCACAAGACTGTTTCCTTTGTGTTAGGACTTTAAGCGCCACATTTCTTTGTGAGTGTAAGATAACACGTGCTGCAGCTGGAGCGCCAAATACGTCGTTACTTGATTCTATCGGGTCAGATTTGATAATGTGCGCTTCGGTTTATATCGAACTTATCTTATGTAGCGCTGGCAGCGTAAACTCTACTGTACACATTTTATCCACCGTGCACGCGGATATGAGGTCCGCTTAGCATGTTAAGTATGTGGATAAAATGAGTACCGTAGAGCAGGTCAACAGCAACACCTGGTATTGCAGGCATCATTAATATGTGTGGGGTATAAAAACGTGTGAAAAAGAGTCTGTGTTCTTCTATGTCAGCAGAGTCTGAAGACTGATGCCACTACTCTGTGAAACCTCAGTCCGCAGCTCCGACACTTATATTCCATCAGCAGACGGGCACCGGTGCTGGCAGTGCCACCTTGGCACAGCCCAGTCTCGCGCTTGGATACTCTGCGTACCTGGAATCCTGAGGCGGGCTCGGTGGGCTCCTGGGCACGTGAACGTCTCCCGCTAATTATCGGTGTTTGGGGGGAGTGAGGGGGAGGCTGCGGTACTTCGCCCACCTCAGCTCCTCGAGGGGGCGCTTTTCTACGCGCTGTTTGCATCTTAACGCGAACTCTAAACCCTAGCTGCCCCCTCTGAGCCCCGCAACGAACAGGTGGTGCCCCACTGAGGCTCTCTGGAGCTCTGCGGGCTGCACGAGAAGGATCTCCTCATGGCTGCCGCAAAATGTCCCATAAGTTGTTTAATGCAGAACATTAGGGATTTTTGGGCACTACGCAGTTTCTGTGTTTGCGTGACGCTAGAGCCGGTCCGTTTGAGTGCTGCTGCTGTGTGTGTGTGTGTGTGTGTGTGGGTGGGTGTGGTGTGTGTGTGTGTGTGTGTGTGTGTGGGGAGGGGCAATATGAATTTATCGAGCACTGTAATATGTGCAGTGCTTGAAATGGAAACAACAGAAGTGCAGGTACTCTGTAACAGAGTACCTGCTTGTGTCTGAGAAGTGCAGGTACTCTCTCTCTCAAAATAAACTAGTGTCAGTACTCAGTTGCGGCCCATTTAAAGCACCAAGTATGTGGGTATTAAAATATACACAGTTTTCTTGAATGGCCCTTCCAGATATTACCATAGACAAATTATATTTACTCTGAGCCTATATGACCTGTGCCAGATGCACAGCACGGCGCTGCCAGGGGTAAACCAAGGCCTAGCGTTGCTGTAAGCTGCAGGTGGACACAAGCAGCCCCGCCACCGGTGACACGGAGCCGAGAGCATAGCCGAAGCAGCCTTCCTATGTCCAAGTGTACGCACGGGCCTACTTATGTCCAAGTGGCCCACAAGGCCTGTTTTTTCCCAAATATACAGAGAAGACCTGTTTATATTTAACTGCACCGACGAGTACTCTGCGTGGGCCCCAGCAGCACTCAGTGCATGGGGATTGATGGTTGATGGGCCTTGAGAGGAATGACTCTTCCTTCTCTTCTGCAAGGGGGGTGCTCTGGGTCTGCAGGACAGACACAACCTCTAGCCCTAGGAGCACTGAGTACCTGCAGGAATGACACCTGAGATGGGCGAGTTAAATGGCGAGTGTGCGCTATATGAAACATCTGTTGCATAAAATAAAAAAAAATGATATATTTCTGAAACGGGTGTCGTGCCCCACGTACAAGTTAGCTCAAAATAGGCAACAGACTATGGTCTTCATTAAAAAAAAACGCCGCTTTTAGAAACGTATTAAGGGTTGGGGATTCCTATAATATATTTATTTCAACTTCCAACTCCCCTTTTTTGTTTCAGATCACATTTTCCCTGGTTTGAGTGGAGCACTTTCCCACACTTTCAGTGTGGCTGAAAAGTGTAGGAGTTGCATTTGCACTTATTCGTGAATACCGCACATGTTGCTGGTGTTACACGGAGCGCTGTTTACACTGCGGTTGTATAAGATAAAAATAAAAATGCCATTGGGAATTACCAGTGTGAAGAAAGCTCCAACTGTGTGCACATTCTGTACACACTTGACGTCACACGCATGTTTCTAACCCACTCTCCTGTTGATACATAATTCCAGTTGCCAGTAAATCCGAGTTACACTGGGTGAAATTTTTAACACATTAGGACCACAGTGTATACACCGGGTCCATGCTTTGTCGTTGACTTCTGAATCCATGTCAGACAAAGATGAATAAAAATATTATCAATAAACAGTGACACACAAATAATAAACACGAATGTACAGGTATAATTATTAATATTTTTATTATTCAGCACATGCTGAGAATTATCTTGCTTCTAGGCGCCGATGGTAGTTACAAACATGCACATACACAGGGCAGGATAACCCAGCAACAATTTTAAGCGCATTGGACTCAAAACTCCAAGAAACAGGTACACATTATCAGTTTCCACAACAAAGCAGTGAGAATTATGTTCACTTGTTATACTGCTTTATATAAGGATGAGCCAATGTTTTCAATATTTTCTAAAGATATATTTTAGTTAGTAACGCAGCCATACACACCTAATAGAAATATGTGTATTGAACGTAAATTTAAATATGAAAACGTATCATCAATGTGACAAAGCTAATAAGCGAAACAACAAAGAAAGCATTTGACAAGTGTGTATTACTTCCAGGCCTCGGAATCTGGCAGCCCTGGAGGGCCACGCGCTCAATAAAATGCAAATGGCGCCGGACAATGGACAGGTCTCCCAGCTCGACAGTGGGTGAATGAGGGGGACTGTGTGCACTCGGAACTGCGCTGTTGCCCTGAGGAGACCCCCAGCCCATCAGACTGAATTATCAGTAGTACGGTGGGTTTATTAACCTGGCATCAGTTCAGGGCCAGCCTCCACACCAAACAGAGCCAAGAGAAATGCGTCCGGGGCACTTTGCATTCACTAGTGATGGAATAACATTTTCTCTTCAGCTCCACAGGCAGCCGCAGTTTTCGCGATACCCAGGAGCACGTCTCGTCACCTCTCCTGCTAATATTTACACAACGCCCCTTCGTCCAGTCCTCCCCTGCGCCGACCTTGCCCTAGGCCGACATTTCCATCCTAGACAATGGCTGACGGCCCTGCGCACTGCCCCCCCAACCCTTGACCTCATCTCAGAGGATGTCAAGGAGAGGATGCCCGCGACCTTCACACGGGCACATACGGTTTCCACTTCACCACGTCACGCTTCTATTTTGGACTGGATGCACAAAGTGGTGCTGGAAGTTGAGAACTCCGATTTGTCGGAGGAGACAGTCAGATGTAATGCCTATGAGCGGTCTAGTCTATCCACGCAAACGCACCCCTACATCCGCAGGCCAGGCGTGGCCTGCGGCGTGCAATAAAAGAAGTGCGCGCGCTCGAGCACGTCACTTCCGACTCGGACACTGTGTCGGTGTGTTCTTGTCGCCGCTGCGCTGCCAGCCCCCGCGCAAGAGCGTGAGTCACCCAGGCCTCGGGTGGCTCACCAAAAGTCAGGGCAGAACACTGGCGACGAGCGGAGGGGGCCCAACCCTCGCTCGCACACCCGTGCTATCTCGGAGCGGTTCTGCTCCGTCCCGCGGTGCATACCGCGCTTCTGCTGCCTTTTGCACCCGGCCACACCAGAGCCTGTGCACCTGTCTGGGCCCTTGCCTTTGGGCCCTAACACCCCCTGAAGCACTGTGAGGGGTCCGCCTGGGTCTGAGAACCACTCCCGCGTCCAGGTGCAGCAAGCGGCATTGACGGGCGCGGAGCCGGCCCGCCTTCTGCGACTACCTGCCATTCCTCACGCATTGCGCGTGAGTCGCGGATCGGCCCGGCACCCTGTTTTTACCCACGCATTGCACGTGAGAGGCCACAAACGCCCAGAGAGACTTCCATAGTACCTGGGGACAGAGGACTTCGGTGGTGGACGTGCCCACCATGCCCCAGAGTGCCTCCCACTGCGGCCGGCGGCAGTGGAACCTTGGAACCAGCGCGCCTCACCCGCATGCTCCCTGGGCCTATCTTCACCCGGGGAGGAACGCGCCCTGCAGCCTGCCCATCACGAAGCATCCCCGAGGCCTACAGACATCGTCTCGACACTGAGGTGAGCTATGCAGCGGCCACGTGGCGTCGCAGAGCCAGCGCAGGGAAAGGAAAGAGTCAGAAGGGGCTCACTGACAACACCCACTTCTACCACCACCATGACGGAGGAAAACGCGCCGGCGCCAGTCATCAACATTCCATTCCAGCATGCTGCGACAGGAGTGCTACCACCATTCAGCGAGGCGGCAGACCCGTCTACGGCCTCCCCTAGATGGAAAATATGGCTAGAAAGGTTGGAGAATTATTTTGTCGTCACAAGGGAAACTGATAAAGCTGTGAAGCGGTCGCTTCTACTACACTACGCGGGCGATGAAATATTTCGACTGTTTAAACACCTGCCCAATACAGGAGATGACTATGACGCGGCGGCCGCTGCCTTGAACGGCCATTTTGACCCCCAACTGAATGTAGACTTTGAGGTCTTCAAACTGGGTCAAGCACGTCAAAGGGAAGGCGAGACGATGGACCAGTTCCATGCCCGCGTCAGGGAGCTGGCTAGCTCCACCGATGAAGACCAACCAAAAGCCATAAGACGGCAGATCATCCAGGGATGCCGAGACAAGACACTGAGAGGGGCGATCCTACGCAAGCCAGGTATAAAGGTGGAAGATATCTTAATACTTGCTAGATCTCATGAACTCTCGAGCGTCAGAGCCTCCGCCATGGAACAGGCAATACACCAACCACATGTCAAAACAGAGGCCATCAAAGTGGAGCGGGCAGATGCAGTACGACCCCAACCACGGGGACCACCGCAAAAGGAACATCGGAGAGATCCATCGCGGACGCGGTGCGGGTATTGTGGACATGAACCCCATGCGGCCAAGGACTGCCCGGCTCAGGGGAAGACCTGCGCAAACTGCGGAATACCAAATCATTTTGCTTCAGTGTGCCGCAAAAGAAACACGTCGAAACCCTTCCGAAAGTCACGGACGCCCACAAAAGCCATCCGCCAACTATCGCTGAACGAAACAACACCAGCTAGGGCAGGGAAACATCTGCCCACCGTGTACGACGACTCAGAGTCGGAGGATGAGGAGGCATACATCGTCTCGTTCGCACGAGAGCTTAAACAACGACGACGGCCACAGCCCACGTGCATCGTACAAATGGCGGGAAATGAGGTTAAGGCCATAATTGATACCGGCGCGACCGTGAATGTGATGGGCTTGCAACAGTTCAACAAACTACGCCCACGGCCCGAAATAATGCCATCCAAGACCAGGATTTTTGCTTATGGAGCGGACACTCCCCTACCCCTAAAGGGCAAAATAACAATACCAATTCAGGCCGATGAGTCACAGGTAATGGCAACGATCCACATCATCAACCGAGAGGCCGATACGTTGATCAGCAGTCACACAGCAGAGGACTTGAAGCTCATTGCTTTTGCCAACCGGATAAGAGCGCACCAGGTGGATGAACTATTGGCGCGATTCCCTGAACTGTTCAAGGGCCTGGGCTGCATCAAGTGCGAGCCTGTCAAGCTGCACATTGATAAATCGGTCACCCCTACCGCCTTGCGACACCGTCGAATACCCTTCCACCTGCGCCCACTGGTGGAGAAGGAGCTGGAGAAGCTAGAAACTCTGGGGGTCATCGAAAAAGTCACGGGGCCCACCCCATGGGTATCACCCATGGTGATTGTAGAGAAACCCAAGCAACCAGGTGCTATCCGTCTGTGTATCGACATGCGGCTACCAAACGCCGCCATCCGAAGAGAGAGACATCTAACTCCAACCATGGATGACATCGTCGCTGACGTAAATGGGTCAAAATGGTTCTCGAAGATAGATCTAAACGCCGGATACCATCAACTGCCACTAGCGGAGGAGAGTCGTTTCATTACCACCTTTAGCACCCACCTGGGGCTCCGGCGTTATAAGCGGCTGAACTTCGGCATTTCGTCAGCGGCGGAGGTGTTCCAAAATACCATCCGTGAACTCCTCTCAGGACTACCGGGGGTCATCAATGTCAGCGATGACATCCTGATACACTCTGCCACCGCATCGGAACACCACAAGCACCTGAGGGACGTCCTAAAGAGACTCAGCACCCATGGAGCAACACTCCACAAAGAGAAATGCCAATTCTTTCAGCCCTCGATAGAATTCTTCGGTTATGTTTTCAATCAGGAGGGCATTCAGATTGATCCAAAAAAATCCAAGGCCATCAAGGACGCCCTCGCGCCAAAATCCCCGACGGAGGTGAGAAGTTTCCTTGGCATGGCCACTTACTGTGGCCGATTCATACCGGGTTTGGCCACCAGGAGTGAACCGCTGCGAACACTGACTAAGACAGATGTCCCGTGGCAGTGGGGCCCGAGAGAAGACGAAGCATTCCGGGGGATCAAAGACGCGCTTCTGGAGAAGGCCACGCTGTCCTACTTCGACCCCAAGAAGCGTACGGAGGTGATTGTGGACGCCAGCCCGGTAGGGCTCGGCGCTGTCCTGACCCAAGAACATGAGCCCGGCCAGTGGACGGCGCTAGCGTTTGCCAGCAAGGCCTTAACCCCGACGGAGACCAGGTACGCCCAAATCGAGAGGGAGGCTCTTGCTATCAAATGGGCCTGCGGCCATTTCCACCTCTACTTACAAGGCCACCCGTTCGTGATGGTTACAGACCACCAACCACTAGTGTCTCTATTCAAAGGAACCACTCCTCACCCCCCACCTCGCATTGAACGGTGGGTGATACAACTACAGTCATATGAGATGGAAGTCACCTATCGCCCTGGAGCCAAAAATCCCGCGGACTATCTGTCACGCCACCCCTCTCCACAAGCACATGAATCTACGGAGGACGACTGTGAGGAGTACGCTCAGTGGGTAGCCCTCACGTCATGCCCGAACAGCATGACCATAGATGAAATAAAAGGAGCCGCGGCCACCGATAACGTATACAGGAGAACGGTCCAGGCAGTACAAGATGGATCGTGGGCAGAATACCTACGTCCGCCCACCTCCTGGATCGCGGAAGACAAAGAATCACTCACAAAATTCTGGCGGATACGGCACGAGTTGAGTGCCACGGACGATGGAGTGCTACTGAGAGGGTCACGACTGGTCATACCCCACAGCCTGAGACACCGAGCGATACAATTGGCCCACGGAGGACATCAAGGCTCGACGAAAATGAAGGCGCGCATGAGGGAAAAGGTCTGGTTTCCAGATCTGGAAACCAGGGTGGAAGAATATGTTAGAAGTTGCATGGCCTGTCAGCTGACGAGTGACCCAGAGAGACCCGTGCCAATAATCACAGAAGATGCCTGTACCTCCCCCTGGACCAAGGTCAGCATAGATTTTGGAAGCTTTCCGGGAGAAGGACACACCCTGGTAGCCATCGACTCATACTCTAAGTATCCAGTTGTGGAAAGGGTCATCTCCACGGCTTTTGCTCATGTAGGACCGGCACTGGAAAAGATCTTCTCTATGTTCGGCTACCCGTCGGAGATCCGGAGTGACAATGGACCGCCCTTCCAAGGGGCAGAATTCGCCACATTCCTTACGACCAGGGGGATTCAACATCGCCGCATTACACCTCAGTGGCCACAAGCAAACGGGGACGTTGAAAGGTTTATGCGGACCCTCAATAAAGTATTCCGAATCGCTCTAGTGGAACAAGCTGATCCGGAGCAAAGACTACATGAGTTCTTAAGGGAATACAGAGGCACACCCCACTGCACAACGCAAAGGAGCCCATGGACCCTTATGTTCCAAGGACCACGGAGAGACCTCCTCCCAACTGCGCCAGGGTGGAAACCACCCCCGGCCGACACTGAAGAGGCCCAGTCACGGAGACGACAAGGGAACCAACGTGCCAGCAAGTACAGGAGGGCCCATCCGAGGAGCCTCAGCCCGGGGACCCGAGTGATTATCCGGAATAGACGTCCCGGAGGGAAGTTCCAAACCCGCTATGAACCGGGCCCGTGGACAGTCACATCCACAAAAGGCACCATGGTCACGGCCAAAAGAGGAGAAGAGGAAGTGTCGCGAAACACCTCGTGGTTCAAGGCGCTCCCGCAGGAGTCCAGACAGCGGTTGGAGGCTGCAGGGGAGGAGGTCCAACCCAACGGGATGACGACGACTAGCGAAGCAAATGTCAATGTCCCAGAATGTCAAGCGGAAGAACATGGCTCTGCGGCAGCGCCCCAAACACCGGCGGCTGCAACCCGAGACACTTGTCAGACTAGTGAAGGTGGTAGGGGCAACGCCCGAAGGTACAATCTGAGGCCCAACCCCCCACCGAGCCAGAAGCTGAAAGACTATGCCTGTCTGCTGAGACCCTGAGCCTGTCACCAAGGGACACGCAAGTACCCAGGCATTTTCGTCCAACATGTTGTAAGACTGAATCTGTTTTTCTCGTTATCTGTTTGAAAAAAAAACAATTGCAAGTTGGGGAGGGATGTAATGCCTATGAGCGGTCTAGTCTATCCACGCACACGCACCCCTACATCCGCAGGCCAGGCGTGGCCTGCGGCGTGCAATAAAAGAAGTGCGCGCGCTCGAGCACGTCACTTCCGACTCGGACACTGTGTCGGTGTGTTCTTGTCGCCGCTGCGCTGCCAGCCCCCGCGCAAGAGCGTGAGTCACCCAGGCCTCGGGTGGCTCACCAAAAGTCAGGGCAGAACATCACCGATGGAGCATTTACACCGTAAACATCCAACCTCTTCTGGGATCCTCTCAGAGTTTTTTCACTCGCTATGTATTTACATTTGTTCTGGCGTTTTTACGTCGCATATGTGTCTGTGACAGCTTTCAGTTCAGTGCTGGAGAACTACACGCACAGCCATCCCTCAACAACCAGCTGTGAGCCCGGAGCAAAAGTTATCGGTACCTCCCCTCCCACAAGCCGGGTAAAGCTCTTGGCCATGCCGCTCTGCACACCTAAGCTCACCCCCTGCCTAACCCCCACCTTGTCCAGGTTCTCAGCCCACTGTCTCACCTCCAGATTGCCCTGTGTCCCTCAGACTACCTCACCCCGAGGGCACGGACTACTGCTTCCGGTGCACATACCCTGCCTGACCAGCCACCCTTCGTCATCAGTGAAAACCAGACGTTTATATTTACAAAGAAATCTAATAAAAAATACTGCTTTTTTCAACTTTGCAGTTCGATGCTCACAACGACTTATCGCATTACCAGCACGTGACATGCAGTGATTTAAGTGGTCAGGTACTGTCTGGTACTGAGAGCATACATCTACATCTGAAAAGAGCAGCACCACTTCTAAGCACCATTTAATGGGAGAGTGCCGACACTTCTCAGCAGGAAACAGGTACTCTGGGCACAGGGCAGGAGAACCAACACGTCTCATATTTCTATTCAAACCAGTCCTTTTTTTTTTTTTAAACATTTTTATTTAAAGGTGACACAGGCATTTTAAGCACATACAAATTATTTCGTTTTAACAAAAATTTTCCAAAATCAACGTAAATATTTCAAGAAGCAGTGAAAAAAGAAAGAAAAAAAAAAGAATGGAGTGAGTAAATGGAATTACAAAATAGTAAAAAGAAAAGAAACAGGGCTCAATTTCACATTAGTTCAATTCACAAGTAGGAATTAAGCAACCCCAAATTCTATCTATTTTAACCAGAGCTTTAGCACCTCTTTTCCTAGCTAACAGTAATTCCATATGATGTATCTCTGTCACCAAGCACCACCATTCATTTGTATGAGGTGATTGTTCCAATATCCATGCTCGAGCTAGACCAGCCTTGCACATGCTAATAGAATAAAAAATTAGGTCTTGGAATGGAGAAGAGTTAAGTTGCAAGCCTAAAAGGATCATGTCTGATGATAATGGTACCTCGATTAGGTGCTTTGATCTCAGAATATTTTCTTTGCCGTCCCAGAATGAAGTAAGAACAGGGCATAGAACCAGCATATGTTCTAAATCAGTAGCCTGAGTATGACACTTTGGGCATTTGGTACGATCGTTGAAAATGTTGTTGGGGACCCATTTACTTATTTGTAAAGGGGTATAGTAAAGTTGACATATCGTTTTGTATGCTTGAAGTTTTAAGCTTGAAGAATGGGTTAATGTATCAGTTTTGTTTAAAAAAGAGGAAATGTCATTTGAGCTAATACCGGTCGTGAACCATAGAGCCCATTTCTGTGCTAATTTGGGACAATCATCTATCTTGCCTTCAATAAAGCATTTATATCCTTGACTAATGGTATTTTTCTTGTTCCCCTCTCCTTTATACATACACAGCCATAAGTCTGAATCAACAATCTCTTTAAGGTTTAATTTCCCTATAAGGAAGTCGCGTATTTGTATATACTTAAAATAAGTATTTGCAGGTAATTTATATAATAGCCTAAGTGTATCAAAATCCAAGAAACCTGATGACCCATAAAGGTCCCCCAATCTTACTATGCCTCGGTTCGCCCATATTTTACATCCTGAATCACTAAAAATACTTGGTAATCCCGGATTATTCCAAAGGGTTAAAAGAAAATGATAGAATGATGCTTTATTCTGGGTCATTACTATCTTCCATATGCTGATTATATCTTTCGCAGTCTTGAACTTAACTCTTTTAAAATAGTTCGGGTCATTATTTCTGGCCAAAAATTGAAAGGAATCTAATCCTAACATAAATTGGTGGAAGAAATATGGATTACTAGAATTAAACAAGCTCTGTAACCGTCCCAAGAATGATGCAAAATAGTACATTCTGAAATCCGGAAAGTTAAGCCCTCCTTTAATGAAAGGTAGTTTCAGGGAAGAAAGTGCTCTACGATTCTTTTTAAAGCCCCATATAAAACTGCCCAATAAGCCGTCGAGTTTCCTAAAAAATATTTTATTTATCTTCAAAGGAATGCATCTAAATAAATATAAAAATTTAGGCAAAATATTCATTTTAATAAGATTAATTCGCCCAATGAGGTTTAATGGCACCTTATGCCATTTTTTAAGGAGAGCCTGAGTGTCTTTTAGTAAAACATCATAGTTCAATGCCATTATATCCTTAATATTAGATGTTATCTTGATACCTAAATAAGTAGAAGCGTGGCATATTCCCGTTACTGGTATCTGTGGTTTATAATTGGCTATAATTTGGGTCTTGCCTAGATTTAACTTATATCCAGAAACTTCACCAAATACATCCGCTTCTTTGATAATTCCTGCCATAGCTTCCATCACATCAGTAGTATAAACTGCCAAATCATCCGCGTAAGCAGTAATTTTAAGCGATCTTGTCCCAGATGTAAATGGTTTTATCAACATCTGCTCTTGTATTGCACTAATAAAAGGTTCCATGGCAAGAGCAAATAATAAAGGTGAAAGCGGGCATCCCTGCCGGGTCCCTCTCAAAATTAAAAATTTAGAAGAAAGTAAACAATCGTACCCAATTACAGCATTAGGGCGGTCGTAAAGTGCTTGGATTTTAGTTAAAAATTTAGTTTTAAACCCAATTTCTTTAAGAATTACCCAGAGATAATCCCACCCCACTCGGTCAATAGCTTTTTCAGCGTCGAGTAATATCATTCCGAGTGGGGAGGGATTAGTGGCTGCTATGTCAAACAAAGTAATGGCCATGTTTACGTGTTGGGTTGTATCTCTGCCTACTACAAAGCCATGCTGATGTTCGCTAACCAACATAGGCACGAGGGGGGAAAGTCTTGTGGCAATTAGTTTAGCGAATACCTTGGCATCAGCATTAATCAAGGAGATAGGGCGGTAAGACCCGCATTCCGTAGGTGGTTTGTTCTTTTTAAAAAAAAATATAATTTTAGCAGTATTCCAAGAGGTCGGGGCCCTATCTGTTGTACTTATCTGATTAATAACTGAGCAAAATATTGGAAGTAATTCCTCGCAACATATTTTATAGATTTCAATCGGCAAGGTGTCATCCCCCGCAGCCTTCCCAGAGGGAAGAGAGAAGATAGCTGTTTTTAGTTCTTCCTTAGTGAAATCTTTTTCCAGTTCTTCCATATCTACTATATCCTTCTCTAGCCGCCAATTGTTTCTAATGTAATTTTCCACTATCGCCATAGGGGGGGTGCCCTCTGGGGTGTATAATTTAGTATAGTATTCTACAAATTGTTGCAATATCTGCTCTGAACTAGTATAATTAATACCATTTGCGCCTTCTATGCTCTTGATTAAAGAAGTAGATCTATCGTCAGCGATTTTATAAGCGAGGATTTTACCTATTCTATCGCCGCTCTCGTATTGCGAGAATTTATATTTATATAGTTTAGTCGTAACTTTGTCTCTTAAAAATTTCTTAGTCTCGCATCGTAAGGTTATCAGCTTAAGTTCTAATTTAGCTTTGTTTAGGTTATGAGGAGCCCCCGCGTCTTCTTTTCTGGTAATTTCTGCCATATGTTCTTCTAGCCCCCTTATCCTTGATGTAATACAACGGATCTCTTCCTTACGATTGGCATTCTGTTGGATAATAAACTGTTGGGCGAAACCTCTGATGCTAGCTTTACAACAGTCCCAAACTGAGGTAACTTTAGCCGTATCAGTATTAAACTCTAGAAATTCTTTTATGTGTTCTTTCAAAAGAGAAATAAACCTAGGATTAGATATCAGATGTCTGGGAAAGGAGAATAACCTAGGTTCTGTCTTTTTAGATACGATCTTGAAGATTACCACTATAGGGTTGTGATCAGATGTTACCTTTGGGCAAATCTCCATTTTACAGCCTTCCAAAATATGGTTGGTTGCCCAAGCCATATCTATATGCGAGTACATTTTATGTGGTATTGAATGGTAAGTATATCCTGGAAGCATAGGGTAAAGGTGCCTCCAAACATCTTTCAGTTTATGTATGAGGGCTAGTTCTAGAATAGATGCCCTAGTCTTACGCATTCTTTGTGAAGAAATGCCCTTGGTCGTATCTTTTGCGTAATTAATAACACAATTAAAATCCCCCATAAGTAATAACTCCCCTTCCCAACCTAGTAGTTCAATATTTAATCGGTCAAAAATTGCTGCATCATCATGGTTAGACCCATAAACTGCACAGAGGGTATATTTGAGATTAGACAGCGTAATTTGAGCAATTACCCATCTTCCGGCTTTGTCTGATGCAACCCTATTAACTTCAACATTAAATAGCTTTCTCTTGAGTATAGCCACCCCGCGGATAGAGGCATTCAATGGTGTACATATAATGAGCTCAAAACCCCCTTGCTCCAACATTTTCCTATCCTGGTATCGTATATGGGTTTCATTTAATAATGCAAAATGAGGATTGTACATTTTTAATTCTTCAAAGACAAGTTGTCTTTTGTTTTTATTATTAAGCCCTGAAACATTCCAAGCAAGGCAGCTAACTTGGCTCATGTCTGAATTCAGATATGTCTTGAACAACTGCTTCAAGAAAGAAAAACCCTTCTAAAATGCTAAATTTGTAACTCATATTGTATCTGCTTGTGTCACCTTTTTCAGTTTCCCCTAAGTCCCCCCCACCCCTCCCCCAGACTCCCCCTAGTCTCAACCTGCGTCCCTCCCCACACCCTGTACCTACCCGGAAGCCTACCCCTATCTTCTGCTGCCGTTGAATGGGCAGCCAGACAGTGGGAGCTCCCCAAGGACCCCTCTCCCTCCGTATTAAATCATACGTGAGTATCCTATTACCCTATTAGAAGAATAGGGAAAAGAGTAGAGAAAAATAGTAAAGTATGAAAAGCACCCCCCAAAAAAAAGGAGAAAAATGAGAAAAAGAGAGCCAACCCTCTATGATCTGTCTGAAATCAGTGTTTTTTTTTTTCGTTTTTTTTAAAAAAAAATTAATTTTGGAGGCTAATGATCATTAACCAATGAAGCAAGAAATTGCTCAGCCTCTTTAAAGTCGTCGAATATGTGGGTGTGGCCTGCTTTTATCACTTTAAGCCTGGCGGGCTCCTGGAGATAGACCACTGCCCCCTTAGATTTTAAAGGGTCTATCAACTTTCGCAGCTCCCATCGTTTATCCATTGTAGTTTTGCTGAGATCAGACTTCGTGAAGAATGTAACATCATCCACCGTCACTGGTGTATTGGGCCTGGCTTTGATGGATATTGCCTGTCTTAATAAAAAGTTTCCCAGATAGATCAGTATAGGTCTAGGAAATCGGCCATCTTTTTTCTTCGTAAACATAGGTAGTCTGTGAGCTCTTTGTATTTGGGAATCCCAATCCCAATCGGATAGATCTGGGAAGGCCTTATGTAGAAACTTGATCATATATGCCCGGGTGTCTGCCCCTTCGGACCCCTCGGGTATTCCAAAAAATCGCAGATTCTGGCGCCTTTGGCGATTTTCCAAATCCTCAACCTTGTTCTTGAGTGTCAAAATATCTCTATCCTGGCAATCTGAAGTTGTAACGGTAGTAGCAAGCGTTTCTTCAACAGTAACAATCCTTTGCTGGATTTCAACAATCTCCTCAGTAACATTGTGCAGTTTACTTCTAACCTCCTGCAAGCAACTCTGCATTTTACAGTTGTCTTCTCTTAATTGAGAAAAGCTATGCTGAACTTCTTGACGATGTTCTAATAGCGTCTTCAGAATTGAGCCCGGATCAAAAGTTATCGGTACCTCCCCTCCCACAAGCCGGGTAAAGCTCTTGACCATGCCGCTCTGCACACCTAAGCTCACCCCCTGCCTAACCCCCACCTTGTCCAGGTTCTCAGCCCACTGTCTCACCTCCAGATGGCCCTGTGTCCCTCAGACTACCTCACCCCGAGGGCACGGACTACTGCTTCCGGTGCACATACCCAGCCTGACCAGCCACCCTTCGTTATCAGTGAAAACCAGACGTTTATATTTACAAAGAAATCTAATAAAAAATACTGCTTTTTTCAACTTTGCAGTTCGATGCTCACAGCGACTTATCGCATTACCAGCACGTGACATGCAGTGATTTAAGTGGTCAGGTACTGTCTGGTACTGAGAGCATACATCTACATCTGAAAGGAGCAGCACCACTTCTAAGCACCATTTAATGGGAGAGTGCCGACACTTCTCAGCAGGAAACAGGTACTCTGGGCACAGGGCAGGAGAACCAACACTTCTCATATTTCTATTCAAACCAGTCCATATGTGTAGTTTGACAGCGCCCAGAAACCAGAGACAAAAAAGCACTACTTTCCTGGAGAGAGGCAATAAAACTCCAAGCTCAATGCCAACTGGTGGGTCCAGATGCCCCTGTGCGCCCAGTGCTATTGCTACAGCGGGACTCCAAAAGTAATTTCTAATCAGTAATTACCATTTCCCTGAAACCTTTAAACACATAACCATTCGTCAGTGGGGCCCATAACACGGCACGTTTACTCTGTTCACTTACACTTGGCTTCAGGGCTTTTGGTGAATCGCAATGAAAAAATGCTGTAACATTTGGTGGATTGTCTAAAACCTATCTAATCAGTTATTATTTACACCTACAGTTTATTACACTTTACCATGGTTTTATTCAAACATTTAATTGTTCAGACGCACCACCATAGTGGCAATGGATCTGCTAGAAACAAAATTAGGCGTAGGAAAATCACAAGACCAGCTTTAAAATTCAATTTTCCCAATTTTATTAAAAGCAAAACTTTAATATGTCTGACATTTAGGCATTGATTAATTCTTTATTCAATAAAATCTTAAACTTTATTTCAAAATGATCATTTAATTTAGCGCTCATGAAAAATCGTTTATTTAGAAATCAGTTAAAAGTTTAGCAAAGAACAGATAGTTCCAAATTAATTCTCTCCTAACATCCCTCACTAACACCCTCATCTTATCCTAATATCCTGAAAAACAAACAAAGAGTAAATTAGAATTCTCTTACATCCAGGAATCGATCTTCAGTCGGGCAGCACTTCGAGTGGAAATTGGAAAAGCGACGACTCTTAGACAAAAAGAGGGGTTTTTATACACTAATTTCCTAACGTAATCTATCTAAAAAGTATCTAAGATTACCAATTCGGGTTCTGATTGGACAATTTGGGGTGGATGAGCATCTTCTCACCATTACAATATCATCTTCACAATGATTCAGCAGAAAAATAAAGGGGCTTTGTTTAGGACAGTCCATGGCCTAGTTACTTCCTTCACTTGCAACTTCAGGACTTTTTCCCAGGACCAGAACATTCAATCGTCCATGTTTGGCACCCATCCTAAGTTCCGGGGCATGGTAGCCTTGAACCTCCCCGAGCACAGGCAGTTCACTCTGACTTGCAGGCTTTAGGCGCGCCTGCGCTGTCCAGCTTTCGCTCACAGTTTACCCGAGCAGCCATTGTCTTACAGGCCTCAGAGGCCACTTTTGCAACTATCATAGAAACAAACACAAATTCATGTTAAATATGGAATTAAAACCCTTCTGTTTACCTCCCACCATACTAATGTTTCCCCATTAGTTGTTACCTAGCAAATAAGCTACATAAATGCGCTTTATACTTACATATCCGACCACTTTCTAGCACAAAACGTGTACAATAAGCACATTTAAGCTGCGTTTGTTTCTATCTAAGCTGATCATTAATTCACAACAAGATAACAACACATATTAGTTAATTTTATAGCATCATGCAGGCAAAATGAGTATTCCCGTGTGTAAAAATGTATGCAACTTACTCTATGGTTGATTACAACATACCATTAGTAAATATTAACGTTATGGAACATTGACTTTACAAGGGGTACAGAAAATTTTGTCTTGCCACCTTGCTCGATCAATTCCCTCATCTGGTGATTTTATCACCAAACATCTCTCAAAATTTTTAAAAATTTAACAGAACATGTTTCAAATTCTTCCATTTAGTGTCATCTACACTTTAGTTTCTTTCTCCTTTGAGTCTTTGAAAATCTTTTCTCTTAACTCTTCCGTTTCTATTTCATTCTTTTCTCTCATTCTTGCCTGTTGCTCTTCATTCCTTTTTCTTATTGACTTTCTAAAATCTCTTCTACCTTTGTATATACAGCTTAATCTTATTAGAAAAATTACTATCACTAAGATTGCTATCGGTATTAGTATTTTACCTATAATAGAACTACCTATTTCTTGGAACCAATGCTTAATTGCTGAGAAACTTTTACCCAGCCTTTCAAAGACACCTTCAACCTCCAGTGGTTCAATTTCTTTATGCAAATCTGTAATATTTATAATATACTTTTCAATATTCTGACTTTTATCTGGGATATAAGTACAACAATGTTGCACCTTCAAAATCCCACAGACTCCTCCCTCTTTTGCTAAAATTATATCAAGGGCAAGTCGATTTTGCATAACCATAGCTCTCATAGCAACCATTTCAATATTGAGCAACAGGAATCCTCCTGCTGTGTCTGTTGATAATCAATCAACTATTGTGAACAATTTTCTGATTCTATTTGCATTAAACGAAATTCCCACTGCTGGTATCAGTGCTCCAAATACATCACCTATTATTTCTAACACACTTTCTCTTCTTTTTCGACTTATAACTTTACCTATCTCATGCTTTCCGTTAGTACTTCTGTCTACATGAAAATTTTTAGGAACAACCAAACCCACATAACATATCCCGTACCAATGGTCTGGAAACCTATAGTAAGCTCTATTCCCACAAATAAAATAAATTCCAGGAATACAGTATCATCTCCCTTAAATCCCCAACCCCCTATAATTCTATAGGTGTCTTGACATTGACTTGCACCCACAAAATAATTGTCATACATTGAATTGTCTCTTCTAATACAAAATCTCCCTAACATTGGAGCATCTATATTAATGGCTACATTCACATTCTTATCCTCAATATTCTCATAATCAAATGTAAAATATTTAGATTTTGCATGTTTCATTTTCTCATTTCGTTTGTAAGCAATCCTTCTTTCCTCAACCATGTTTAAAAATGCCTTCTCTTCAATTCTCATTTTGCATGTCAAGTTATTGATAAAAGCATACTCATGTGTCAACTCATATAATTCTAAGAAATATTCTCCCATTTCCTTTGCAGGTTTTCTTTTATTCAACGTACTATCAATTTTTAATTTTGCAAATATTTCATCTACATTGGAATAATGATATTCCAATTTCCCTGTCTGATAAAACAAACTTGAAATTACACTACAAGTTAATCCATATGTAAGAGGAAGGTGGTGATAGGTCACCCCTTCTGACACTGATGCTGGCAATTTTACACATACATAGCAGTCATCAACATTCATAGTTTTAATGTATTCTAGTAACAACTTTGAAAAGGTGTTTTTAGTAAAATCACTGATTGACATATCTTGATGCAACTCTGGTTTGTACACATGAGTCTCATGAATTTTTCCTTTCTCACTTGGCTTATTTGAACTCACATTCTGTTTAATTTCGGTAAATTGCTTTGGAAAGGAATTACAATAGCCAAAATTACCCACAATACTATCAACAATCCCATACATATTCAACAACATCTACACCATTTTCTAAAAATAGAACATTTCGTTTTATGCTTATTCATTGCTATTTTCCCCTAACACAGTTTCTTTGACCTGATGTCACTTACAAGTTGCACACCACTCAGTACACTAACAAGTTTTCTTCGACCTTGTGTCAATCCTATTCTAAAATATACTATAGTTAAATTTTTCTAACAAGTTTTTCTTCAACCTTTTGTCAACTCCGACTTCTCCTATATTTACAATATCCGTCTCACAGGACTTCAGACTTTTTACTTTAATATCATATATTTTGAGCACCTATCTTTTATTTCTTAGTTGACTTCTTTACTCACTTTCCCCAATTGCCTTTGGGTTGTACAGGTTTTCTTGACTGCTATTAACCTCAACAATTGGTGGTAGGACAATGTATGTCCACTCAGGTGATTTATACCTCTGATTTGGATGTCTTACTCTTTTTGGCCTTTGAATAGTCTCTATTTTCTTTCCCAGTGTTTCCTTCTAGCTAGTGATCTCATTCACTTGCTCATCTGGTTCTTTTATTTTGTTCACTATTTTAAATCTCAATCCACCGGTTTCTTTAAGCCAGTTGTCTCCTTTGCAGACTTTCTTAGTCTTTGGCTCTTCTGTGTTATGCTCCACTCTCCAAGCTCTTTGTCTCTGGCTTTTTCTTAATGGAGTTTCGTCTGTACTGTCATCAGTTTCACTTTCAGTATCTTCAACTGTATCATTTATTATTATTTTCACAATGTCTTTGTCTTCATCAGGTTCAGCTTTCCCTTCTGTTACTCTGTTAGGAACACCTTCATAACTGGTACTTGGAATCTCATCCTTATAGTGAGTTACTTCCTCTTCCCCAGTCTCAGGATTTCCGTTCCTGCTTTCAGAGTTTTCAGCTTGCTTTTTATTGTTCTCTTTTTCAACACCTTTCTCTTCACTTTCTTTTGCGTCTTTACTGGTGCCTGTCTTTAACGATTCTCGATCTTCAGGTTGATCTTCTGAATCTGGTATTTCCACAATCTCCCTTTCACCTTCACCTTCAGACGCGAACTGGCTTCTGATACTTCCAGATGTCGACGTTCCTGTTGATCTTCAGTATCTGGAGTCTTTTCTGGTTCAGCTTCAGAATCAGAGTCAGTTGTACTTTCACCGTCGTATGGGTATTCAGGTTCAGGCACACGAATGGTGTGACTAGCATGAACCCACCTTTTCAGTCCAGCACACTTAACTGCAGTAGTACTGACCAAGATAACTTGACGTGGCCTCTGCCACCGAGGTACCAAGCAATTGCAATGCACTTTCACTCGAACCCACTCTCCAGGGACTAGATCATGAGCTGGATTTTTCTCTTTGGAATTTGATTCAGTTCCCACCTGGTGGAGCACAGAAGTTACCACATCAGACAGATTTTTGCAGTAATCCAGTATGATGTCATCATTAATTGTCAACAACTTATCAACTGGTACATAGGCCTGTCTCAGTCAGTCAAATACACTTTATTCGATTTGTTAAAATCATAAAAGGCATAAAAAGATTTACATACATGCATATAAAATAGAGCAATTCATATATTTGCAAACTCAGAGCAAGACTCTGTTGGACAAATATGCTGCTGATACTCAAGTTTGGTTTAAAAATGGTTAATAAAAGCAGTCCGAATAATACATTTGGTGGCATGTTTTTCATTCTAATTCTAATTGCCGCCACTAAAAAACTGGCCACATGAAAAGTGATGCGGGTGCTACTCAACATCTGAAGGAGGATGAGAGCAGGTCTGACTTGGCTAAAGCCAGCCTCTCTCAAAATTGGTAGCAGATATTTTTTTCGTATTCCCGCATAAAACCCGCAAAACATGATAAAATGCATGGTATCTTGTTGCAAAAAATTATCACAATTACAAGGCGGGCCACCTTCTGGTTTGTCCCATGATTGATAACTACCCAAAGAGTAATGCATCAGGTTAAATCTGAATTTGGTCAGTAGGACTCTATGGAAGGGTTTGGTTACAATTTTAAGGTATGGCTCAAGTGCAGGGGAAATTAATAGCATATAATGCAATCTAACTGTTGGTTTCAATAATTCCTGCTCCTCAGGAGCCATTCTAAGCCTATCCATAAAGTGCAACTTAGTCCAATTAACGTCCTCCCTCCTGATGCAAGAGGGCGTTAAAAACAGCTCCGGCCGTCCTAACTGACTAAATGAGTTTCTCAGATATTCAAGCCAGGGTACCTTTTTCGCATGATACAATCCCATCACATCTTTCAAGATAGCATGATTCAAGGTTATTTCTGGGTTGAGCCATGTTTTTAACCAAAATATTAATGGGGCTAGAATAGATATTGCCTATCTGAAACGTAATCCAGACCCACCTCTGAGTGGATTGAAAAGGTGGGGGTGGACTGGGGAACAGACAAAAGGTATCTTAAAAACCTGTTCTCAACCCTTTGAATCTTATCATGCGGTACATAGCCCCATACAGAAGAACCATATGTGGCAATTGGCATGCATTTTGTTTTATAAACTTTTAAAAGAGCCTCCATGGGCCTGGCCCCCAGCCTTTTTGAAAGTCCACAATGGCTGACGTGGATCTAGCCACGGATATACTTTTAGCTTTGATTTGGGGGGCCCACGACCACTTCTCATCAAAGAGAACCCCTAAATAAGAAAATGCTGCCACCCCAGAGACCACCTCTCCCTTGCACACAAAGGTATTAGATTTACACTTGTGTCTAAGATGACCAACCACCATTGAATGGGATTTTTTCGCATTTATCTTCAGATCCAGACGATCCATAAAGACCCCAAATAGGTCCATTAATATAGATGGTAAAGAGGAGGGGGGCCAGGATGCAGCCCTGTCGCACCCCCGCTCCGATTTAAAATGGCTCGTACACCTGCCCTCCTTTGTGACCCTGACCTTTGCAAACAACTCCTGGTGACGAGACGCCATAAAGTTAACAAGAGAGGGGTCAATCCCTATCTCCAGGAGGATTGGCCACAACTTATCCCTATTCACCATATCAAAGGCCGAGGAGAGGTCCATAAAGGCCAAATATAGCAACCCCTCCTTAGCTGCTGTATATTTGGAAATTTAAAGATGCAGTTTTGAGCACTGGTCCAGGGTACCTCTCTTTTCTCTGAACCCGTATTGTAAGTTTGACAAGACCCCACTGCTCTCTATATTGTCCCTTAGTTTATACAATAAGACTCTGCCTAGTATCTTAATCACAGAGTCTAGCAGGGAAATGGGTCTGTAACAAGCGGGATCATCTCGCTGCCCTTTTTTAAAGATCGGTACAATGATTGAGGTGGCCCATGTAGCAGGAAAAGTATTGCCATTAGCAGCATAAAAAACGTTAGCACCTTAGCCCACAGTTGGGGTGAGTGTCTATAAAGATCTGAAGGGACGCCATTCGGCCCAGGAGCCTTGTTTTTTGAGGTTTCTGAGATTGCTCTCTCTACTTTCTCATAATCAAAATGTAGGGTGGCCGGCTCGGGCACCACCAATGGACAGCTTGGGGAGCCAGAATCTGAATCTCCATAAACTTCTCTAAAATGACGAAGCCATTTGTCACCAGAGATAACACAGTCCATGACTGTGTTATCTGAGTCTGAGAAAAAAGGCTGGTTTATTGTCGCCCAAAACTGGCTACTGTCACGCAAAACGTCAATTGACAGTAATTTTTCCCATGCTGCATTTTTTATGTCATTTTTTCTTCTGCTAATCATTTGCTTGTACGTCTTCCTCATCTCAGCAATAACTACCTTATCTCTAGGAGTGGTATTCAGTACTTGTAATAATGCCCTATGGGCTTTTGTACAGTTGCAGTCACACCATCTGTGGGGATTGTTACCTCCATGGCATGATTTAATCGTCAAGTCGTGCGAGATTTGTACGCATATTGACTCAAAGGCCCCCATGATTACTTGGTTGGGAGCATTTGAAGCTTGGCAGATCGCAATATTGCCTTCGATTTTGGTGAGTAGTTCCTCAAGGAAGTTAACAGGTACAACCTTTGCCCATTTGAGCCTTCTCCCTTGGTCCTTTGGAAATATGGCAGGCCCAGCTTGAGGAGAGCTGGTCCTGATACCTATGGAGTTGCCCCAGCGCAACGCGAGTAGGACCGGGTTATGATCACTGAAAATCGACATAATTACTTTATAGATCACAACCCTATGTAAAATACCAGGGGTCATAAAAATATAATGTAACACTGAGCCAGGGTCAGTGCCCTTAAAAGTAACTGCCCTTGCCTCGCCCTCGATGTTGATCGATTCAAATACGTTAAAATTGGCCAGCAGCTCCTCGAGGGCCTGTCTCATCACCCTGCCCATCAAAATCTCATGTGGACTTAATCTAGTTTTCCTGTCAGGTATGCTTCTTAATGTCATTAAGACAAGTGGCAAGGCATCAGGCCACTGTAGTCCTGAATGTATGACATTACAACGCATGCTTTTACCACGCATGCTGTTACGACGCATGCTTTTACAACGCATAGCGCTTAGGGGTGCTGGATAGTGAATAGTTTAATTTACTATTCCAACTCCAGTCCCCGTGGATAGTAGGGAAGGTGTTGGATAGTAAATTAAATCTATTCCCTATCCTAGAGCGCCCCCAGCGCAATGCGTTGTAATGACATGCGTTGTAATAGTTGCGTCGTAAAGGCACTGCGTGGTAAAAGTTGCGTTGTAAAGGATGTTTACCATAGCCCTGTTGCTAAACACATTTTTGCAATTCTGTTCTTAATTGTTCCATTCACCTGTTCAACTACTCCTGAAGCCTCAGGTCTGTAAGCACAATGCAGCTTCTGGCGAATGTCCAGAGCTTCACAGATCATCTGCATAAGTTGATTTTGAAAATGGGGTCCTCAGTCTGACTCAATCGTCACAGGAAACCCGAAGCGTGGTATTATCTCTCGCAAGAACAGTTTAACAACAGTTAATCCATCGTTTCTTTGCATGGGGAAAGCTTCCACCCATCAAGAGAACAAACAGATTATCACAAGAACATATCTGAGTCTGTTGCATGGAGGCAGCTCAACAAAATCCATCTGAACTCCTGTAAATGGACCACCCTCCCGTCCTATGGTTCCCAAACTTACAACTATTTTCCTGTTAGGATTAAATTGCTGACACACTAAGCACCTTTGGCACAAACTCTCACCAATCATCCTGAATTTGGGATTATACCAAGTCTGTCTAAAAAGACGAATCATAGCATCTCTACCAATGTGGGCTCTTGTAAATGGACCACCCTCCCGTCCTATGGTTCCCAAACTTACAACTATTCTCCTGTTAGGATTAAATTGCTGACACACTAAGCACCTTTGGCACAAACTCTCACCAATCATCCTGAATTTGGGATTATACCAAGTCTGTCTAAAAAGACGAATCATAGCATCTCTACCAATGTGGGCTTGACCATGGTACATTCGGGCCATGTCTGAGATCATGCTATCGGGAATTACTGGTCTTTCATCTTTGTAAACCCAAATTTCATCTTCCTCCCTTTGTCTGCATCCTGATTTTAGCCAAATGTCCTTTTCCTCTGCTTCTGCCTCTTCTTGCATCTATTTCACTTCCTGCCAAGTCTCAACTGCAGTGGTTAGCATTAAAGGACTCGGAACATGTTCTTTTAACTTCTCTCGATTGATTGAAATTTGATTTTTAGCACAATGCTTGGCAATTGCATCTGCATAGTTGTTTCCACGAGTAATGTAATCCTCACTCTTTTTATGAGCTGAACACTTCACCACTGCTATTTTTTCAGGTAGCTGTATCACCTCTATTAGTGTTTTCACAAATTCAAAATTTCTAATAGGTGTTCCTGCAGAGGTCAAATAACCTCTTTGGGGCCAAAGCTGCCCATAATCATGAACAACTTTGTAGCCATATTGACTGTCAGTCACTATCGTTACTTTCACCTCTTTTCCCAGTTCACATGCTCGTATCAAAGCAATAACCTCCGCTACTTGAGCAGAATGAATTCCCTTCAAACAAGATGCTTCCAACACTTCTGCCACTGTACAGACAGCATATGCAGCACTTAAAACACCACTCTCCGTTCTCAAGCATGATCCATCCACGAACATTACAAAGTCTGATTCAGGTAAAGGTTCATCTCCGATGTCTGGACGAGGCTTTGTACAATACTCCAGAACATCCAAACACTTGTGATCAAGCTCACCTTTCACTTCTGCCTCAATGGTATCAGATAACAATGTTGATGGATTGACATTCACACATCTGGTAATGGTCAAATTCTCAGCTCCCAAAATTATATTCTCATAACGGGTCATTCTGCTGTTAGTCATGTACTGTGTCTTTGCTGAGGAGAATCTGCACAGAATGAGGTACATATACTCTCACAGGAAATCCCATCACTATTACCTCACTCTGCTCTAGACTCACACTGGTTGCTGCTACTGCTTTTAGACAACCTGGCAAAGCTTTTGCAACAGGGTCCAAAACAGCGGAGAAATACGCAATTGGTTTTCTCAATTTTCCATGTTTTTGAACCAATACTGACAAAGCACATCCTTCTCGCTCACTGCAGTACAATTCAAATTCTTTCTCATAATCAGGTATTCCCAAAGCTGGTGCTTCACACAGTTTAGTTTTCAGCTGTTCAAATGCTTCCATCTTTGTTTTGGTCAGAACAATAGGGTCTCTGATATCTGCCTTTGTCAATCTTTGCAATGGTTTTGCAATCAATGAAAATCCACTTATCCACTGTCTGCAATACCCTACCGTTCACAGGAACATTCTCACCTGTCTTTGAGTTTTAGGTGGCTGCATTCCTTGTATCATTTTGATTCTCTCAATTGTGACCTGTCTGATTCCTTTAGCAATCTTGTGACCTAAGTATTGTACTTCATTTTGACAAAACTGCAATTTTGATGTAGACACTTTATGTCCCTCCTCAGCCAAATGATTTAACAATGCCACAGTATCAGTTACACATGCATTCTTTGTTTTTGATGCAACCAAAAGATGATCAATGTACTGCACTAACACAGACTCTCCAGGCATGCTCAAATTCTCTAACGATTTCTTTAGTAGCTGATTAAAAATCGATGGACTTTCAGTGTACCCTTGCGGAATTCTACACCTTGCTAGGATGCGATTCTGGAAACGAAACGCAAAGATTGGTTGGCTTACTGGATGCAATGGAACAGTAAAGAACGCATTGCACAGATCAATCACAGTGTACCATTCTGCATCATGAGGTTTTTGGTACAAAATCACTGCTGGATTGGGAACAATTGGACAACATGGGACAACAATTTTATTAACCTTTCTCAGGTCTTGCACAATTCTAAAAGTTCCGTTTGGCTTTTTCAATCCCATGATTGGTGAGTTGCAAGGGCTGCTCTCTATTTCTCTTAAAATTCCCTGCTCAATAAATTTGTCAATCACTGGAGTTATTCCTTCAATTACTTCTGCAGTCATTTTATACTGAGGTATATTTGGGTAACTTGCACCTTCTTTTACTGTAACTTTCACAGGATCAACCGCTTTCATCAACCCTATATCTTTTCCGGTGAAATCCCACATTCTTTCTTTCACTGCCTCTTTCAATTCAACAGGAATTTTCTCTTTGTCTAGAACAGGAAATAGTTTATCCTGCTCTGCTTCAATCATGAGCATTGTCAATTTATACAAACTATCTTCATCTGGAGTTTGCAATTCTATGCCATCTGGTGAACAATATATGGCACAGTTCATCTTGCATAGTATATCTCTGCCTATCAACTTAACAGGACTGCTATCGCACACCACAAATCGATGCATGTCTTTGAAAGTTCCAATTTCTATTTCAACTGGTTCTGTTAAAGGAGTTTTTACCTGTCTATTAGCTACACCTACAACTGGAATGGACTCTCCCGAGAGAGGAAGATTTTGGACTTCCACTGATCTGACAGTAGAACGGGTAGCACCAGTGTCCACTAGGAAGGTTATTTCCACATCATTCACTTTTCCACTCACAAATGGACCTGACTGATCTACCTCAAGAGTGGCTCCAAGTACAATTTAATGATGTATTTTCTTCATTAATTCTAGGCGGACATTTACACTCTCGTTTCCAATGCCCTAACTTGCCGCAGTTAAAACATGGCATTTTCTTTTTCAATTCATCAATATTCCCTACCAATTTTGGTTTACTTTTGAAAATTACCTTGATTCCCTGTAATCTTATTCTCCACTACTTGTTGCTCCGCTACCTTCACTTTTGCCCACATAGCTTTCTCCTTCAGCTTTTTCTGTTTCGCATCAATTTCCTCACTGCAATATTTTGCTTGTCTCAGTACTTTATCTACTGAGCTCGACTGCCATTCTATCATACTATGTCTAAACATGTCTGAAATCTCTGGTCTCAAACCATATACAAATCTGTATATAAAATGGCTCATATCCTTTTCATTCAGCTCCTCATAACTACTATACTGTTTAAAAACTAACAACAGTCTTTCATAAAAAGAATGTACAGTCTCCTTCGGCTCTTGTGTGGTCCTATCTATTTTCACCCAATCAGTTTCTTTTGGAGGTATTTTATTTTTCAGCCACACTATCACTTGTTCATATTTTCTCATTACATCTGGTGATGGGGCTCCTGTTGCTTTGTCCCTGGGAAACTCTTCTCTGGACTAATCTACAGATATTTTACATTCTGTCCATAGGTCTGCTGGCACTACTATGTCAAACAATCTGTCCAAATCGATCCATAAAACTTTTGACACTTTTACAAATCTGTCTACCTGTCTGTACCATTGAACTGGTTTTTCTCTCAATCTGGGAAAATCATTTGTGAATGACAATATGTCTTGTCTACTCCAAGGAACATGCACATATCCTCCTCCAGGTATCTCTCTCATATCGAATTCTGTTGCCACTGTTTCTTTTTTTCTGATCGGAAAAGCTAATGTGGATTTATCACTAGTTTCTTCTTTCTTCTTTGTCCACTTGACCCTCCATTTAGCTACATCACCCCATTTTCGCAACAGCACAATCAAGTCTTTTATCTGGACTAATCTTCCAGCAGTATTCATGTTCTCAATGTCTCTTTCTGCAAAATCTACTCGATAAGTCTTCTGCAATGATTTTATTTTTGAAAATTCTATTCCACATTCACTTGCCACCTCTTCTAGCTGATCATGCATTGTCTTAGCTCTCCATGTTATGCTTTTACATAAAACATGAGCTCATCATCCTGGTATGTTTTTAATCTGTCCGTCCCAATCGTTCCAATTATTAATTCTTCCATATCTACTTTTAGTTTAGCCACATCCAACACTTTTGATTCCTGCTCTTTTAATTTTAAGGTTTTAATCCATTCACTTAATTCTTTATCTGATGGTCCTACAGGTGTTTGTGTTAAATCTATTTTGTCTACACTTCTTTCTGGGGTTGCAGAGTCAGATTCTGCTCCTGTCGGGTATCTGCATAATGAACTTTGATTAAAAGTCAATTCTGGTGGATTTACGTTTACATTCCGCCCTATTTCTGACAAATCAGGATAAATAGTCTCTTTTACTTTTTTCAAACTCTGTTGCAACGGAATTGTTAAACTTGGTTCTTTTATTCCTTGATTTTCAAATACTGGTATCACAGGTCCTATTGTTACTGGGACAGTTACAGCTTCCATGTTTTTAGTAAGGTTTTGAATCAGTTCATGTGCAGAACGTTCATAATCAGAAATATTTGGTTGCACATCATTTCGTCTTTCAGCACTTAGCACTATTTTGTGTGAGTCATTACTCTGTACAGGAGTACCTGTAATTCTAGCTTCTCCTATCGGTGTACTTGGGACATATCTTGTCTCTACTCTCTCAGGGAAATCTCAGAAATTTGATGGTTGTTTTGGCGTTTCATTAACTCTTTCTTCTGCTATTGGGGCATTCGGGGTAGTCCATAAAGAACTTGGTTGATATGGTGGCGGTCTCCTATTTAATATTTATTCTAATACAGCATCCTCTGATTCACTTTCACCATAGCTTTAATTCCCTGATTCAATATTATTTTTCTTTTCTGTGCATTTCCGTCCCTCATATTCTTCTACCAATCTGACTGGATACATGCCATCACACATGCTTCCATTCCTCCATCTCCGCATTCTAGTCTCATGTGTTTCTCCCCATAAATCTCGACCTTTACCTCTTGGTCTGATATGCCTGCTAAACCTCTCACTTTCCATTTCATGCATCTCATCTTCCCACTCAACCAATGCTTCAAATTGTGTTGGTCTAGGTCTCGCTTCAAGTTTCATCATTTTGTCTCTCAAATTTTGCAAGATTACCAAATCAAAAGATCCTCCTTCTGGAAAGGCTAACACACCATCATCCTTGGTATACCGTACCCAATTCTCCAACCAAACACACGTATGGTAACCATATTTCGTTATCATATAAGAAGCAGGTTTCTTCGGCGAAGGGAGTATTTTTCCCTCTCTCGTAACTACCTCTTTGTCCTTTACAAACATGTTCTTCAGTTTTTTAAACCACAAAGGTTTCTTCTTGTCATCATCATAATAGTAGTATGACATTTTCAGTAAATTTCCCTGTTTTCAAAAGATCGCGTACTATTCTATTGCTGTTTCCGTAACACCAACCTATCACAGAGCGGTTTGCACTAATGTAGCAATTAGAACAAGATACGTCACTATAGTGCTTAACCAATATCTTTTGCTGCTTTTTGTGATGAACCGATCAGCTCCTACTCTGTCTCGGTCATGAGGACCAATCCCAGCGCGACACATTTGACGCCCCCAGCGCTCCGGCTTCTGCAGCGCCGACTGACCCCTTCTTTACAAGGTTTTTTTAAGAAGCCGTATTTACAAGGTATTTTACAAAATCGGTTAGTAACTTACACAAAACAATACCATTTACCTGTTTCGCTAATAAAGTGATAGATTTCTCAATCACACAACTATTCTGTAACCGGAGTAGACAACGCTTATCTCCTCAGAATTTTTTGACTGGTTGATAAAATAGTACTACCCTATTTTACCCTTCTATCAGGCTATAACAAACTAGTTTCTCCAGGAAAGCACATACAGAGATCTTTTTCACCTCCTTAGAGACAATCCCAGAGTTTCACCAGAACGCGTATTGCAATTATATTTACACACGTTCATACGGAAAACCCTATTCATATATACATGAACTCTGTTTAACCAGTAGGCAGCGCTTCCATCTAACCTACCACAGAATTCCTCTATCGTTAGTAAAGTAGACGCCGCTCCTTTACCCTTCTTTCAAGCTCGGGTTAAGTCCTATTACTCTCCCAGCAGTAAGTTTTAATCAGGATACGCAATGATCCCTGTGCTTGAAGGCTAAGATTTCATAGACTGTCCTCACTATACATTTATCCTTTCACACCTAATGTCCCTAAACAGTGATTTGCGACAATACCACCGCAGTATTCGACTATACTCCTTTTTTTAAACAGACCAATGCACTGTGCGAATTTACTTGCCACACTTCCTCTGCCTGCAGACAGAGGCACTAGCTTCACTCAACACTTGGAAGCCTTTTCAAAACTACATATAACGTAATACGAACTCAACAGATGTTAGTCATAATTCTATACATCAATTTGTTTATTGCACTTTATACATAACACTAGCTAATTTCCTTAGCAACCACTACTCTGCTACCAAGATGTAACTGCTACAGCGGGACTCCAAAAATCATTTCTAATCAGTAATTACCATTTCCCTGAAACCTTTGAACACATAACCATTCGTCAGTCGGGCCCATAACACTGCACGTATACTCTGTTCACTTACACTTGGCTTCAGGGCTTTTGGTGAATCGCAATGGAGAAATGCTGTAACATTTGGTGGAGTGTCTAAAACCTATCTAATCAGTTATTATTTACAACTACAGTTTATTACACTTTACCATGGTTTTATTCAAACATTTAATTATTCAGACGCACCATCATAGTGGCAATGGATCTGCTAGAAATAAAATTAGGCGTAGGAAAATCACAAGACCAGCTTTAAAATTCCATTTTCCTAATTTTATTAAAAGCAAAACTTTAATATGTCTGAGATTTAGGCATTGACTAATTCTTTATTCAATAAAATCTTAAACTTTATTTCAAAATGATCATTTTATTTAGAGCTCAGGAAAAATCATTTATTTAGAAATCAGTTAAAAGTTTAGCAAAGAACAGATAGTTCCAAATTCATTCTCTCCTAACATCCCTAACTAACACCCTCATCTTATCCTAATATCCTGAAAAACAAACATAGAGTAAATTAGAATTCTCTTACATCCAGGAATCGATCTTCAGTCGGGCAGCACTTCGAGTGGAAATCGGAAAAGCGACGACTCTTAGACAAAAAAGGGGGTTTTATACACTAATTTCCTAACTTAATCTATCTAAAAAGTATCTAACATTACCAATTCGGGTTCTGATTGGATAATTTGGGGTGGGTAAGCATCTTCTCACCATTACAACATCATCTTCACAATGATTCAGCAGAAAAATAAAGGGGCTTTGTTTAGGACAATCCATGGCCTAATTACTTCCTTCACTTGCAACTTCAGGACTTTTCCCCAGGACCAGAACATTCATTCGTCCATGTTTGGCACCCATCCTAAGTTCCGGGGCATGGTAGCCTTGAACCTCCCCGAGCACAGGCAGTTCACTCTGACTTGCAGGCTTTAGGCGCGCCTGCGCTGTCCAGCTTTCGCTCACAGTTTACCCGAGCAGCCATTTTCTTACAGGCCTCAGAGGCCACTTTTGGAACTATCATAGAAACAAACACAAATTCATGTTAAATATGGAATTAAAACCCTTCTGTTTACCTCCCACGATACTAATGTTTCCCCATTAGTTGTTACCTAGCAAATAAGCTACATAAATGCGCTTTATACTTACATATCCGACTGCTTTCTAGCACAAAACGTGTACAATAAGCACATTTAAGCTGCGTTTGATTATATCTATGCTGTGCATTAATTCACAACACCATAACAACACATATTAGTTAATTTTATAGCATAATGCAGGCAAAATTAGTATTCCCGTGTGTAAAAATGTATGCAACTTACTCTATGGTTGATTAACTTAACACAACATACCATTAGTAAATATTAATGTTATGTAACATTGACTTTACAAGGGGTACACAAAATTTTGTCTTGCCACCTTGCTCCATCACTATTACGTCAGGTATGTAACCAGGTGCTGCCATGTGCACCTCACTGACCAGCAGGTACAAGAGGCACCTGAAGAACAGGTTGGGGTGCTACCCTGAGCTATTGCCAGTGGTCAGACTTATTGCAAGCAGCTCCCATCACCCTTTGTGTGTTTCTTGTACTGCCTTAAGTGGCATGGGCACGCCCAGACGTGGGCCCCATGCTCACTGTTTCCCTGGAACCAAGCTGTACCTGACTGATAAGCCCATAACTAGGACAAAAGTGGTTCTGGCCTGTTTATATTCCGGATCGGGGGAGGACCTGGCTTGGCAGTTCGGGCTGGACTTTTCCGACTGAAGCATGTTCAAGACCGATTTGCATATGGCAGGGTTAAAACTGAGGTACCATGGTGAGCAAAAGAACAGTGGGTTGGAGTGCTACTCTGACATTTTACCAGTGGTTAGACTTATTGCAAGAAACCCCACCATCCAACTGTGTGTCTTTCATAGGGGACACCTACTTGTTGCAGTGAGAATCAGGAAGCAGCTGGCACTCTAAAATCAGTTTATTCAAGAAAGATGTGTGGGAGAAGATGCAAGCCACAACCGCTCATTCTGGTGCTCTCGTCGTAACTGCCGAAGTAAACAGTTTCAACAGAGCAGACGAGAACACCAGAATGTGGAGTGGACATTAAATACAAACAGCGCCAGAGGACAGGCGCACGGGGAAGACAAGTTCAGGTTCAGGCACACGAATGGTGTGACTAGCATGAACCCACCTTTTCAGTCCAGCACACTTAACTGCAGTAGTACTGACCAAGATAACTTGACGTGGCCTCTGCCACCGAGGTACCAAGCAATTGCAATGCACTTTCACTCGAACCCACTCTCCAGGGACTAGATCATGAGCTGGATTTTTCTCTTTGGAATTTGATTCAGTTCCCACCTGGTGGAGCACAGAAGTTACCACATCAGACAGATTTTTGCAGTAATCCAGTATGATGTCATCATTAATTGTCAACAACTTATCAACTGGTACATAGGCCTGTCTCAGTCAGTCAAATACACTTTATTCGATTTGTTAAAATCATAAAAGGCATAAAAAGATTTACATACATGCATATAAAATAGAGCAATTCATATATTTACAAACTAAGAGCAAGACTCTGTTGGACAAATACGCTGCTGATACTCAAGTTTGGTTTAAAAATGGTTAATAAAAGCAGTCCGAATAATACATTTGGTGGCATGTTTTTCATTCTAATTCTAATTGCCGCCACTAAAAAACTGGCCACATGAAAAGTGATGCGGGTGCTACTCAACATCTGAAGGTGGATGAGAGCAGGTCTGACTTGGCTAAAGCCAGCCTCTCTCAAAATTGGTAGCAGATATTTTTTTCGTATTC
This sequence comes from Lissotriton helveticus, assembly GCF_964261635.1. NCBI lineage: Eukaryota > Metazoa > Chordata > Amphibia > Caudata > Salamandridae > Lissotriton > Lissotriton helveticus. Next base: position 510,886,935 of record NC_136070.1, on the reverse strand, counting down.
CCGCATAAAACCCGCAAAACATGATAAAATGCATGGTATCTTGTTGCAAAAAATTATCACAATTACAAGGCGGGCCACCTTCTGGTTTGTCCCATGATTGATAACTACCCAAAGAGTAATGTATCAGGTTAAATCTGAATTTGGTCAGTAGGACTCTATGGAAGGGTTTGGTTACAATTTTAAGGTATGGCTCAAGTGCAGGGGAAATTAATAGCATATAATGCAATCTAACTGTTGGTTTCAATAATTCCTGCTCCTCACGAGCCATTCTAAGCCTATCCATAAAGTGCAACTTAGTCCAATTAACGTCCTCCCTCCTGATGCAAGAGGGCGTTAAAAACAGCTCCGGCCGTCCTAACTGACTAAATGAGTTTCTCAGATATTCAAGCCAGGGTACCTTTTTCGCATGATGCAATCCCATCACATCTTTCAAGATAGCATGATTCAAGGTTATTTCTGGGTTGAGCCATGTTTTTAACCAAAATATTAATGGGGCTAGATACAGCCTATCTGAAACGTAATCCAGACCCACCTCTGAGGGGATTGAAAAGGTGGGGGTGGACTGGGGAACAGACAAAAGGTATCTTAAAAACCTGTTCTCAACCCTTTGAATCTTATCATGCGGTACATAGCCCCATACAGAAGAACCATATGTGGCAATTGGCATGCATTTTGTTTTATAAACTTTTAAAAGAGCCTCCATGGGCCTGGCCCCCAGCCTTTTTGAAAGTCCACAATGGCTGACGTGGATCTAGCCACGGATATACTTTTAGCTTTGATTTGGGGGGCCCACGACCCCTTCTCATCAAAGAGAACCCCTAAATAAGAAAATGCTGCCACCCTAGAGACCACCTCTCCCTTGCACACAAAGGTATTAGATTTACACTTGTATCTAAGATGACCAACCACCATTGAATGGGATTTTTTCGCATTTATCTTCAGATCCAGACGATCCATAAAGACCCCAAATAGGTCCAACAGTCTCTGGAGTCCCAGCCCAGTGCGGGCTAATAAGACTGCGTCGTCCGCGTATAGGAGAGCCGGTATAACTGCATCTCCTACACGCGGCACGTCCACACCTGGTACATCTAAATGATTTCTTAGTCCATTAATATAGATGGTAAAGAGGAGGGGGGCCAGGATGCAGCCCTGTCGCACCCCCCGCTCCGATTTAAAACGGCTCGTACACCTGCCCTCCTTTGTGACCCTGACCTTTGCAAACAACTCCTGGTGAAGAGACGCCATAAAGTTAACAAGAGAGGGGTCAATCCCCATCTCCAGGAGGATTGGCCACAACTTATCCCTATTCACCATATCAAAGGCCGAGGAGAGGTCTATAAAGGCCAAATATAGCAACCCCTCCTTAGCTACTGTATATTTGGAAATTTAAAGATGCAGTTTTGAGCACTGGTCCAGGGTACCTCTCTTTTCTCTGAACCCATATTGTAAGTTTGACAAGACCCCACTGCTCTCTATATTGTCCCTTAGTTTATACAATAAGACTCTGCCTAGTATCTTAATCACAGAGTCTAGCAGGGAAATGGGTCTGTAACAAGCGGGATCATCTCGCTGCCCTTTTTTAAAGATCGGTACAATGATTGAGGTGGCCCATGTAGCAGGAAAAGTATTGCCATTAGCAGCATAAAAAACGTTAGCACCTTAGCCCACAGTTGGGGTGAGTGTCTATAAAGATCTGAAGGGACGCCATTCGGCCCAGGAGCCTTGTTTTTTGAGGTTTCTGAGATTGCTCTCTCTACTTCCTCATAATCAAAATGTAGGGTGGCCGGCTCGGGCACCACCAATGGACACCTTGGGGAGCCAGAATCTGAATCTCCATAAACTTCTCTAAAATGACGAAGCCATTTGTCACCAGAGATAACACAGTCCATGACTGTGTTATCTGAGTCTGAGAAAAAAGGCTGGTTTATTGTCGCCCAAAACTGGCTACTGTCACGCAAAACGTCAATTGACAGTAATTTTTCCCATGCTGCATTTTTTATGTCATTTTTCCTTCTGCTAATCATTTGCTTGTACGTCTTCCTCGGATGTATGACGTTACAACTCATACTTTTACAACGCATGCCATTACAACGAATTTTTTACAACGCAAAAACTTTTACAACGCATGTTTTTACAACGCAGGTACCTTTACAACGCATACCATTACAACGTAAGTATTGGTAAGTATATATTATTTTTTTTAAATTTAAAATAATTGAAAATAATATAATTTAATTTAATTTAATTTTATTTAATTGATTTAATTTAAATTTAATTTTATTTTATTTTTACCTTATACCCCTGTACCCCAAAAACCCAAAACTGACCCTGAACCCTAAAAATACCCCTGTACCCCAAAAACCCAAAACTGACCCTGAACCCTAAAAATACCCCTTTACCCAAAAACCCAAAACTGACCCTGAACCCTAAAAATACCCCTGTACCCCAAAAACCCAAAACTGACCCTGAACCCTAAAAATACCCCTTAAAAAAACCCAAACATATAAAATTTAAAATATAATTATATACTTACCAATACTTACGTTGTAATGGTATGCGTTGTAAAGGTACCTGCGTTGTAAAAACATGCGTTGTAAATACATGCGTTGTAATGGTTTTTGCATTGTAAAAGTTTCGTTGTAATGGTAGTGCGTTGTAAAAGTTGCGTTGTAATGGTTGTTTCCCGTCTTCCTCATCTCAGCAATAACTACCTTATCTCTAGGAGTGGTATTCAGTACTTGTAATAATGCCCTATGGGCTTTTGTACAGTTAGAGTCACACCATCTGTGGGGATTGTTACCTCCATGGCATGATTTAATCGTCAAGTCGTGCGAGATTTGTACGCATATTGACTCAAAGGCCCCCATGATTACTTGGTTGGGAGCATTTGAAGCCTGGCAGATCGCAATATTGCCTTCGATTTTGGGGAGTAGTTCCTCAAGGAAGTTAACAGGTACAACCTTTGCCCACTTGAGCCTTCTCCCTTGGTCCTTTGGAAATATGGCAGGCCCAGCTTGAGGAGAGCTGGTCCTGATACCTATGGAGTTGCCCCAGCGCAATGCGAGTAGGACCGGGTTATGATCACTGAAAATCGACATAATTACTTTATAGATCACAACCCTATGTAAAATACCAGGGGTCATAAAAATATAATGTAACACTGAGCCAGGGTCAGTGCCCTTAAAAGTAACTGCCCTTGCCTCGCCCCCGATGTTGATAGATTCAAATACGTTAAAATTGGCCAGCAGCTCCTCGAGCGCCTGTCTCATCACCCTGCCCATCAAAATCTCATGTGGACTTAATCCAGTTTTCCTGTCAGGTATGCTTCTTAATGTCATTAAGACAAGTGGCAAGGCATCAGGCCACTGTAGTCCTGAATGTATGACATTACAACGCATGCTTTTACCACGCATGCTGTTACGACGCATGCTTTTACAACGCATAGCGCTTAGGGGTGCTGGATAGTGAATAGTTTAATTTACTATTCCAACTCCAGTCCCCGTGGATAATAGGGAAGGTGTTGGATAGTAAATTAAATCTATTCCCTATCCTAGAGCGCCCCCCAGCGCAATGCGTTGTAATGACATGCGTTGTAATAGTTGCGTCGTAAAGGCACTGCGTGGTAAAAGTTGCGTTGTAAAGGATGTTTACCGTAGCCCTGTTGCTAAACACATTTTTGCAATTCTGTTCTTAATTGTTCCATTCACCTGTTCAACTACTCCTGAAGCCTCAGGTCTGTAAGCACAATACAGCTTCTGGCGAATGTCCAGAGCTTCACAGATCATCTGCATAAGTTGATTTTGAAAATGGGGTCCTCAGTCTGACTCAATCGTCACAGGAAACCCGAAGCGTGGTATTATCTCTCCCAAGAACAGTTTAACAACAGTTAATCCATTGTTTCTTCGCGTGGGGAAAGCTTCCACCCATCAAGAGAACAAACAGATTATCACAAGAACATATCTGAGTCTGTTGCATGGAGGCAGCTCAACAAAATCCATCTGAACTCTTGTAAATGGACCACCCTCCCGTCCTATGGTTCCCAAACTTACAACTATTCTCCTGTTAGGATTAAATTGCTGACACACTAAGCACCTTTGGCACAAACTCTCACCAATCATCCTGAATTTGGGATTATACCAAGTCTGTCTAAAAAGACGAATCATAGCATCTCTACCAATGTGGGCTTGACCATGGTACATTCGGGCCATGTCTGAGATCATGCTATCGGGCATTACTGGTCTTTCATCTTTGTAAACCCAAATGTCATCTTCCTCCCTTTGTCTGCATCCTGGTTTTAGCCAACTGTCCTTTTCCTCTGCTTCTACCTCTTCTTGCATCTGTTTCACTTCCTGCCAAGTCTCAACTGCAGTGGTTAGCATTAAAGGACTCGGAACATGTTCTTTTAGCTTCTCTCGATTGATTGAAATTTGATTTTTAGCACAATGCTTGGCAATTGCATCTGCATAGTTGTTTCCACGAGTAATGTAATCCTCACTCTTTTTATGAGCTGAACACTTCACCACTGCTATTTTGTCAGGTAGCTGTATCACCTCTATTAGTGTTTTCACAAATTCAAAATTTCTAATAGGTGTTCCTGCAGAGGTCAAATAACCTCTTTGGGGCCAAAGCTGCCCATAATCATGAACAACTTTGTAGCCATATTGACTGTCAGTCACTATAGTTACTTTCACCTCTTTTCCCAGTTCACATGCTCGTATCAAAGCAATAACCTCCGCTACTTGAGCAGAATGAATTCCCTTCAAACAAGATGCTTCCAACACTTCTGCCACTGTACAGACAGCATATGCAGCACTTAAAACACCACTCTCCGTTCTCAAGCATGATCCATCCACGAACATTACAAAGTCTGATTCAGGTAAAGGTTCATCTCTGATGTCTGGACGAGGCTTTGTACAATACTCCAGAACATCCAAACACTTGTGATCAAGCTCACCTTTCACTTCTGCCTCAATGGTATCAGATAACAATGTTGATGGATTGACATTCACACATCTGGTAATGGTCAAATTCTCAGCTCCCAAAATTATATTCTCATAACGGGTCATTCTGCTGTTAGTCATGTACTGTGTCTTTGCTGAGGAGAATCTGCACAGAATGAGGTACATATACTCTCACAGGAAATCCCATCACTATTCCCTCACTCTGCTCTAGACTCACACTGGTTGCTGCTACTGCTTTTAGACAACCTGGCAAAGCTTTTGCAACAGGGTCCAAAACAGCTGAGAAATACGCAATTGGTTTTCTCAATTTTCCATGTTTTTGAACCAATACTGACAAAGCACATCCTTCTCGCTCACTGCAGTACAATTCAAATTCTTTCTCATAATCAGGTATTCCCAAAGCTGGTGCTTCACACAGTTTAGTTTTCAGCTGTTCAAATGCTTCCATATTTGTTTTGGTCAGAACAATAGGGTCTCTGATATCTGCCTTTGTCAATCTTTGCAATGGTTTTGCAATCAATGAAAATCCACTTATCCACTGTCTGCAATACCCTAGCGTTCCCAGGAACATTCTCACCTGTCTTTGAGTTTTAGGTGGCTGCATTCCTTGTATCATTTTGATTCTCTCAATTGTGACCAATCCAATCCAAAAATTCTTTATTTCGGCCACATAGGCCATAAAAGAAGCAGTAAAAATACATACAGATAAAACACAATATATACAATAAGACCAATTGGGCTGCAATGTTTAGAAAGTACAAGGTAAAATAAGTTAACCTGACATTTTCTTCCTTATTAGCCATGCTGCCATTAGGAATTTAGAAACCGCAAACACAATGTGGCCCAGGGTGTTAGTTTTCAGGACCCTGTAAGCCTGTAAATAGTTCCTGAAGCCCAGGTTCCGGCATAGTGGAGCTAACCAGCGCCTCCTCGGGCTCCGATAGGCATAACAACAGAACATTATGTGCAGGTCGTCTTCATCCCTAGCTTTGCAGCATGGACAGAGCTTGTCGCCCCCTGACGCCCATTTGTAGGTAAAAACTTTAGTAGGGAGCGTGCCAAACCTCCATTGCAGGAACAATTTCCTCGCCAGAAGGGGGTAAATAAAATCCATAAAAGGTTCAAAGGCATACGAATTTTTGGATGCTAAAAAACGCCCCGTCAGAGTTCCGCTGTCATGTGCATTGGCCATATCAGCAAGGCTTTCATTCTTGTAGAGTTGAGCGAGGGACTTGCGTGAAATCCTTCTACAGCCCTGAGCAGGATCGTCCCAAAGGTCAGGCAGTTTCAGGCTAGAGCATTCCGACTTGATGTATGCCAACCAAGGAATCTTACCATTAACGTCCAGCCTCATGATGTGTATAAGGTCCTGCCTATAATGGTGCAGCTCATCGGTGGACCATACCCGGTGCCAAAACTTCATAGGTTTCGACCGTAGGTCCTCTGTGATCGACGGAATGCCCAGGTCGAGTCTTAGAGGGAGGAGTGGTGTGCCCTGCGGGAGAGCAAGTAAGCGTCTAAAGAAACAGTTTTCCACCCCTACCATAGCCTTCCCAGCTTTGTGACCCCATAGCTCACTGCCATACAAGGCAGCTGCCTTCGCCTGGGTCCTGTACATTTCAAGAGCCGGGCTAACAGGTTTAAAAGTAGATCTATTGGACACCCTGAGGAGAGCGCCCGTTAGCTGGGAAAGTTTCAACCTCGATCTTGCTACCTGAGAGTCCCAAGTCAGATTTTCTTGTAGGGAAACCCCCAGATATATAAAAGTGGAGACCCTTTCAAGGCTAGTTCCCCCCAATTTTGGATTGGGTCTGGTTTTGGAAGGGGGGTTGAAGATCATGAACTTGGTTTTATCCGTGTTCACCTCCAACCCATGTTGTCGACAGAAGTGGCCAAAACCATCCACAATCCTCTGGATCCCCATGGGGGATTTGGAAAGAAGGAGGGTATCATCGGCAAACATTATTGCCGGAACCCTCCTTCCTGCCAAAACCGGGGCATCATTGTCCCCAACAGCGTCAAGGTGTTGTATGACACTGTTGATGTACAGACAGAACAGCATCGGAGCCAGGACGCAGCCCTGTCTGACACCTCGGTGGACTGGGAATTTACCCGAGGGCTTGCCATCCCTCCCACACCTCACTACCGCAAAGTTGTTCTTATGCAGCCTAATGATGATTCTGAGGAGGTGGGGGGGAACTCCTAGCTTCTGAAGAACCTCCCATAACTTCCCCCTTGGGACCAGGTCGAAGGCTGACCTCAGGTCCACGAAGACCATGTACAGTCGACCTCCCTCTAGCGTGACCGTCTTCCAATACAGGAGAAGGAGGCGAAAGATTTGGTCCATGGTCGACGTGTTCTTCCTGAAGCCAGCCTGAAGGGGGCTCATGATGTCGTTGTCCTCGACCCAGTCCAGGAGATGATCCAAGATGAGGCGCGCAAAGACCTTTTGGGGCACATCTATAAGACTTATAGGCCTGTAGTTGGAAGGGAGCAGAGTAGAACCCTTCTTGTGGATGGGCACGATCTCTGCCCCCAACCACGACTCAGGGATCGCCATACCTCCAAGAATGGCATTGAAAAGAATAAGAAGGTAAGGGCCCCAGATGTCCGGATGGTGCCTAAATAGATCCCCGGGTAACCTATCCAAGCCTGGCGCCTTCCCCACTGCTAAGCGTTCTAGGGCGAGCTTCACTTCCCCCAGGGATAGATCCATTCCAGCCTCCTGAATGCCCAAGGGCAGTTGCAGCTCTACAGCCGGGCAGGAACTAGTTTCTTGGTAAAGAGCCCCAAAGTGATCCTCCCAGACCGTGGAGGCTATATTAGGCTCAGTCGCTTTACCAAGATCCCTTGACCCATTATTTACTAGGGCCCAGAATTTCCTGGAGTCCCTTACTTTAAGGGCATCATAAAGGTCCTGCCAGTGGTTCCAGTCCCACTCGGTCCTTGCAGCCGCCAGCACCGATTTGTAGTGCTTTCTAAGGTCGCATACTTTGGTCTTATCTGACCCCTCTTTTATTGCTGCAACGAGCTCAGATTTTACGGCCCTGCAATCTGAGTTATACCAAGAGGGAACAGGAGTCCTTTTCTTTCGGATTGGGACTTCCGGATGGAGGACCTCGGCCAAGTCCCTCACTAAATCCTGGTGAATATTCCCCAGTTTCTCATGGAAGTCTGGGGTTCTCAGTCCATTCAGGAGAGCATCCACTTCCATGAAGCTGGGGAGGGCCGCCTCATATAGTTTTTTGATGGACTCTTCCGAGTTCACCAATTTTCCCCCACTTAACCCGGCGCCTGTTTGTAGTGATGGTCAAATCCCCTGGATCGTCCCCCAGACCGACTAGGGGTAGATCCGTCTTAGGTAGAGGACACAGGATATTTAGGCACAGGGCATTGTGGTCACTGTCTGACCTCTTAATTACCCTGAAGTCAAGTACTTTGGGCCAAAGAGTAATGTCCACCATGATGTAATCTAGCCTCGACTCATGGCCCCTCCTGTTGAAAGTGCACACTGAGGGGGTATCGGAGGGAGTACCTGTCTGATTCCTTTAGCAATCTTGTGACCTAAGTATTGTACTTCATTTTGACACGACTGCAATTTTGATGGAGACACTTTATGTCCCTCCTCAGCCAAATGATTTAACAATGCCACAGTATCAGTTACACATGCATTCTTTGTTTTTGATGCAACCAAAAGATGATCAATGTACTGTACTAACACAGACTCTCCAGGCATGCTCAAATTCTCTAACGATTTCTTTAGTAGCTGATTAAAAATCGATGGACTTTCAGTGTACCCTTGCGGAATTCTACACCTTGCTAGGATGCGATTCTGGAAACGAAACGCAAAGATTGGTTGGCTTTCTGGATGCAATGGAACAGTAAAGAACGCATTGCACAGATCAATCAGTGTACCATTCTGCATCATGAGGTTTTTGGTACAAAATCACTGCTGGATTGGGAACAATTGGACAACATGGGACAACAATTTTATTAACCTTTCTCAGGTCTTGCACAATTCTAAAAGTTCCGTTTTCAATCCCATGATTGGTGAATTGCAAGGGCTGCTCTCTATTTCTCTTAAAATTCCCTGCTCAATCAATTTGTCAATCACTGGAGTTATTCCTTCAATTACTTCTGCAGTCATTTTATACTGAGGTATATTTGGGTAACTTGCACCTTCTTTTACTGTAACTTTCACAGGATCAACCGCTTTCATCAACCCTATATCTTTTCCGGTGAAATCCCACATTCTTTCTTTCACTGCCTCTTTCAATTCAACAGGAATTTTCTCTTTGTCTAAAACAGGAAATGGTTTATCCTGCTCTGCTTCAATCATGAGCATTGTCAATTTATACAAACTATCTTCATCTGGAGTTTGCAATTCTATGCCATTTGGTGAACAATATATGGCACAGTTCATCTTGCATAGTATATCTCTGCCTATCAACTTAACAGGACTGCTATCGCACACCACAAATCGATGCATGTCTTTGAAAGTTCCAATTTCTATTTCAACTGGTTCTGTTAAAGGAGTTTTTACCTGTCTAATAGCTACACCTACAACTGGAATGGACTCTCCCGAGAGAGGAAGATTTTGGACTTCCACTGATCTGACAGTAGAACGGGTAGCACCAGTGTCCACTAGGATGGTTATTTCCACATCATTCACTTTTCCACTCACAAATGGACCTGACTGATCTACCTCAAGAGTGGCTCCAAGTACAATTTAATGATGTATTTTCTTCATTAATTCTAGGCGGACATTTACACTCTCGTTTCCAATGCCCTAACTTGCCGCAGTTAAAACATGGCATTTTCTTTTTCAATTCATCAATATTCCCTACCAATTTTGGTTTACTTTTGAAAATTACCTTGATTCCCTGTAATCTTATTCTCCACCACTTGTTGCTCCACTACCTTCACTTTTGCCCACATAGCATTCACCTTCAGCTTTTTCTGTTTCGCATCAATTTCCTCACTGTTTTTTTTGCTTGTCTCAGTACTTTATCTACTGAGCTCGACTGCCATCCTATCATACTATGTCTAATCATGTCTGAAATCTCTGGTCTCAAACCATATACAAATCTGTATATAAAATGGCTCATATCCTTTTCATTCAGCTCCTCATAACTACTATACTGTTTAAAAACTAACAACAGTCTTTCATAAAAAGAATGTACAGTCTCCTTCGGCTCTTGTGTGGTCCTATCTATTTTCACCCAATCAGTTTCTTTTGGAGGTATTTTATTTTTCAGCCACACTATCCCTTGTTCATATTTTCTCATTACATCTGGTGATGGGGCTCCTGTTGCTTTGTCCCTGGGAAACTCTTCTCTGGACCAATCTACAGATATTTTACATTCTGTCCATAGGTCTGCTGGCACTACTATGTCAAACAATCTGTCCAAATCGATCCATAAAACTTTTGACACTTTTACAAATCTGTCTACCTGTCTGTACCATTCAACTGGTTTTTCTCTCAATCTGGGAAAATCATTTGTGAATGACAATGTGTCTTGTCTACTCCAAGGAACATGCACATATCCTCCTCCAGGTATCTCTCTCATATCGAATTCAGTTGCCACTGTTTCTTTTTCTCTGATCGGAAAAGCTACTGTGGATTTATCACTAGTTTCTTCTTTCTTCTTTGTCCACTTGACCCTCCATTTAGCTACATCACCCCATTTTCGCAACAGCACAATCAAGTCTTTTATCTGGACTAATCTTCCAGCAGTATTCATGTTCTCAATGTCTCTTTCTGCAAAATCTACTCGATAAGTCTTCTGCAATGATTTTATTTTTGAAAATTCAATTCCACATTCACTTGCCACCTCTTCTAGCTGATCATGCATTGTCTTAGCTCTCCATGTTATGCTTTTACATAAAACATGAGCTCATCATCCTGGTATGTTTTTAATCTGTCTGTCCCAATCGTTCCAATTATTAATTCTTCCATATCTACTTTTAGTTTAGCCACATCCAACACTTTTGATTCCTGCTCTTTTAATTTTAAGGTTTTAATCCATTCACTTAATTCTTTATATGATGGTCCTACAGGTGTTTGCGTTAAATCTATTTTGTCTACACTTCTCTCTGGGGTTGCAGAGTCAGATTCTGCTCCTGTCGGGTATCTGCATAATGAACTTTGATTAAAAGTCAATTCTGGTGGATTTACGTTTACATTCCGCCCTATTTCTGACAAATCAGGATAAATAGTCTCTTTTACTTTTTTCAAACTCTGTTGCAACGGAATTGTTAAACTTGGTTCTTTTATTCTTTGATTTTCAAATACTGGTATCACAGGTCCTATTGTTACTGGGACAGTTACAGCTTCCATGTTTTTAGTAAGGTTTTCAATCAGTTCATGTGCAGAACGTTCATAATCAGAAATATTTGGTTGCACATCATTTCGTCTTTCAGCACTTAGCACTATTTTGTGTGAGTCATTACTCTGTACAGGAGTACCTGTAATTCTAGCTTCTCCTATCGGTGTACTTGGGACATATCTTGTCTCTACTCTCTCAGGGAAATCTCAGAAATTTGATGGTTGTTTTGGCGTTTCATTAACTCTTTCTTCTGCTATTGGGGCATTCGGGGTAGTCCATAAAGAACTTGGTTGATATGGTGGCGGTCTCCTATTTAATATTTATTCTAATACAGCATCCTCTGATTCACTTTCACCATAGCTTTAATTCCCTGATTCAATATTATTTTTCTTTTCTGTGCATTTCCGTCCCTCATATTCTTCTACCAATCTGACTGGATACATGCCATCACACATGCTTCCATTCCTCCATCTCCGCATTCTAGTCTCATGTGTTTCTCCCCATAAATTTCGACCTTTACCTCTTGGTCTGATATGCCTGCTCAACCTCTCACTTTCCATTTCATGCATCTCATCTTCCCACTCAACCAATGCTTCAAATTGTGTTGGTCTAGGTCTCGCTTCAAGTTTCATCATTTTGTCTCTCAAATTTTGCAAGATTGCCAAATCAAAAGATCCTCCTTCTGGAAAGGCTAACACACCATCATCCTTGGTATACCGTACCCAATTCTCCAACCAAACACACGTATGGTAACCATATTTCGTTATCATATAAGAAGCAGGTTTCTTCGGCGAAGGGAGTATTTTTCCCTCTCTCGTAACTACCTCTTTGTCCTTTACAAACATGTTCATCAGTTTTTTAAACCACGAATGTTTCTTCTTGTCATCATCATAATAGTAGTATGACATTTTCAGTAAATTTCCCTGTTTTCAAAAGATCGCGTACTATTCTATTGCTGTTTCCGTAACACCAACCTATCACAGAGCGGTTTGCACTAATGTACCAATTAGAACACGATACGTCACTATAGTGCTTAACCAATATCTTTTGCTGCTTTTTGTGATGAACCGATCAGCTCCTACTCTGTCTCGGTCATGAGGACCAATCCCAGCGCGACACATTTGACGTCCCCAGCGCTCCGGCTTCTGCAGCGCCGACTGACCCCTTCTTTACAAGGTTTTTTTAAGAAGCCGTATTTACAAGGTATTTTACAAAATCGGTTAGTAACTTACACAAAACAATACCATTTACCTGTTTCGCTAATAAAGTGATAGATTTCTCAATCACACAAGTATTCTCTAACCGGAGTAGACAACGCTTATCTCCTCAGAATTTTTTGACTCGTTGATAAAATAACACTACCCTATTTTACCCTTCTATCAGGCTATAACAAACTCGTTTCTCCAGGAAAGCACATACAGAGATCTTTTTCACCTCCTTAGAGACAATCCCAGAGTTTCACCAGAACGCGTATTGCAATTATATTTACACACGTTCATACGGAAAACCCTATTCATATATACATGAACTCTGTTTAACCAGTAGGCAGCGCTTCCATCTAACCTACCACAGAATTCCTCTATCGTTAGTAAAGTAGACGCCGCTCCTTTACCCTTCTTTCAAGCTTGGGTTAAGTCCTATTACTCTCCCAGCAGTAAGTTTTAATCAGGATACGCAATGATCCCTGTGCTTGAAGGCTAAGATTTCATAGACTGTCCTCACTATACATTTATCCTTTCACACCTAATGTCCCTAAACAGTGATATGCGACAATACCACCGCAGTATTCGACGATACTCCTTTTTTTAAACAGACCAATGCACTGTGCGAATTTACTTGCCACACTTCCTCTGCCTGCAGACAGAGGCACTAGCTTCACTCAACACTTGGAAGCCTTTTCAAAACTACATATAACGTAATACGAACTCAACAGATGTTAGTCATAATTCTATACATCAATTTGTTTATTGCACTTTATACATAACCCTAGCTAATTTCCTTAGCAACCACTACTCTGCTACCAAGATGTAACTGCTACAGCGGGACTCCAAAAATCATTTCTAATCAGTAATTACCATTTCCCTGAAACCTTTGAACACATAACCATTCATCAGTCGGGCCCATAACACTGCACGTATACTCTGTTCACTTACACTTGGCATCAGGGCTTTTGGTGAATCGCAATGGAGAAATGCTGTAACATTTGGTGGAGTGTCTAAAACCTATCTAATCAGTTAATATTTACACCTACAGTTTATTACACTTTACCATGGTTTTATTCAAACATTTATTTATTCAGACGCACCATCATAGTGGCAATGGATCTGCTAGAAATAAAATTAGGCGTAGGAAAATCACAAGACCAGCTTTAAAATTCCATTTTCCTAATTTTATTAAAAGCAAAACTTTAATATGTCTGACATTTAGGCATTGACTAATTCTTTATTCAATAAAATCTTAACCTTTATTTCAAAATGATCATTTTATTTAGAGCTCAGGAAAAATCATTTATTTAGAAATCAGTTAAAAGTTTAGCAAAGAACAGATAGTTCCAAATGCATTCTCTCCTAACATCCCTAACTAACACCCTCATCTTATCCTAATATCCTGAAAAACAAACAAAGAGTAAATTAGAATTCCCTTACATCCAGGACTCGATCTTCAGTCGGGCAGCATTTCGAGTGGAAATCGGAAAAGCGACGACTCTTAGACAAAAACTGGGGTTTTTATACACTAATTTCCTAACTTAATCTATCTAAAAAGTTTCTAACATTACCAATTCGGGTTCTGATTGGATAATTTGGGGTGGGTAAGCATCTTCTCACCATTACAACATCATCTTCACAATGATTCAGCAGAAAAATAAAGGGGCTTTGTTTAGGACAATCCATGGCCTAATTACTTCCTTCACTTGCAACTTCAGGACTTTTTCCCAGGACCAGAACATTCATTCGTCCATGTTTGGCACCCATCCTAAGTTCCGGGGCATGGTAGCCTTGAACCTCCCCGAGCACAGGCAGTTCACTCTGACTTGCAGGCTTTAGGCGCGCCTGCGCTGTCCAGCTTTCGCTCACAGTTTACCCGAGCAGCCATTTTCTTACAGGCCTCAGAGGCCACTTTTGGAACTATCATAGAAACAAACACAAATTCATGTTAAATATGGAATTGAAACCCTTCTGTTTACCTCCCACGATACTAATGTTTCCCCATTAGTTGTTACCTAGCAAATAAGCTACATAAATGCGCTTTATACTTACATATCCGACCACTTTCTAGCACAAAACGTGTACAATAAGCACATTTAAGCTGCGTTTGATTATATCTATGCTGTGCATTAATTCACAACACGATAACAACACATATTACTTAATTTTATAGCATCATGCAGGCAAAATTAGTATTCCCGTGTGTAAAAATGTATGCAACTTACTCTATGGTTGATTAACTTAACACAACATACCATTAGTAAATATTAACGTTATGTAACATTGACTTTACAAGGGGTACACAAAATTTTGTCTTGCCACCTTGCTCCATCACTATTACGTCAGGTATGTAACCAGGTGCTCCCATGTGCACCTCACTGACCAACAGGTACAAGAGGCACCTAAAGAACAGGTTGGGGTGCTACCCCAAGCTATTGCCAGTGGTCAGACTTATTGCAAGCAGCTCCCATCACCCTTTGCGTGTTTCTTTTACTGCCTTAAGTGGCATGGGCACGCCCAGACGTGGGCCCCATGCTCACTGTTTCCCTGGAACCAAGCTGTACCTGACTGATAAGCCCATAACTAGGACAAAAGTGGTCCTGGCCTGTTTATGTTCCTGATCGGGGAGGACCTGGCTTGGCAGTTCGGGCTGGACTTTTCCCACTGAAGCAGGTTCAAGACCGATTTGCATATGGCAGGGTTAAAACTGAGGTACCATGGTGAGCAAAAGAACAGTGGGTTGGAGTGCTACTCTGACATTTTACCAGTGGTTAGACTTATTGCAAGAAACCCCGCCATCCAACTGTGTGTCTTTCATAGGGGACACCTACTTGTTGAAGTAAGAATCAGGAAGCAGCTGGCACTCTAAAATCAGTTTATTCAAGAAAGATGTGTGGGAGAAGATGCAAGCCACAACCGCTCATTCTGGTGCTCTCGTCGTAACTGCCGAAGTAAACAGTTTCAACAGAGCAGACGAGAACGCCAGAATGTGGAGTGGACATTAAATACAAACAGCGCCAGAGGACAGGCGCATGGGGAAGACAAGTTGTCCTTAAAGGAACAAGGACAACTTGTCACTACAACATTACTCCATAAAGCAATGTTGTGTGTGAAACAAGCAGAGAGCGCTCACTGCAGGCTTGAAGTACCTCACCTGAATACAAGCTGCCACAGGTGCATTGATGCAGCCTGCATTTGTTCTCTAAGGTGACTAAATTCACAAGACCATTGGCTCACTGGCAGCCAGGATCTTTAAGATGACAACACAATGGATAACATTCAATGATGTTTCCTGAATTTGAGTGGATTAGAAAAAAACTGCATCAACTGGAGGAATAAAGGTGTAAGCTTTTTATTCGATGTTCATAAATCTGCGGACACCAGTCTGTGGTACCCATGGATGTATTTTAGTTTTTTTGCTCTATAGAAACCTATGACCTTTAGAGATTGGCAGACTGGGTACTCTATCACAGGCTGGTAAGCCTGGCCAACTGTTGGCTGCTTACTCTATCATGAGTCTGCCAAACTGCTATGTTTCTGCCAATCAGTAGCGTCTCCTGGTGGGAGTGCTGCCAGGCGGTGACGTAGGGTGGGGGAGGGGCAGGGTGGGGGGTAGTAAACACCATAATATGGATGAATGCAGGTAGACAATGAAATCAATAAAACTAATTTTGATGCGCCCGCTGCATCGCCTTTGGCACTTGAAACTGTAAATTCTATACATACTTAGGGTTTTTTTTCCCGGCATCTTGATAATGATCGACAATTATTACAATAGGAGAACAAGGCCTTGGGCTATGTAAATTCGTTAAACAATTTATATATATCTCCCAGGTGGAGATTCTTTAAACATCCTAGAAATATACAGAGTAAAGATCCCTTAAACTCTAGAATGTACACCTGTTAACAAAATGGGTTTCCTTGACCTATGCGAAGGGAAGATTGAGGGCTCTTCGGCTAGAATCTGCACTCTCTCATTTCCATGAAATTGCAACAGCAAATGTAGTTCATTGGGCCCACACAACAGCAAAAGACACTCAGGGATTTACTGAAAAAGAAAGTGCTAGAGATTCCGGTCAAAGACTATAGTCATGGTGAACTTAAAAATGGCCATAGAAGTATTTGAATGCAAGACATGACATCTGTTATCATGGACCCTTGCACAACTTGGACTATTTTTAAAAAATGCAGTTCCAAGTGACCCCTGCCACTGTAAGACCTTAAAATTGTATAAATCTGTCCCTGATATTATATATTATAGATTATAATCAACCCCAAAAGTATTTATCTTTAACTCTAGAACATGGTTTTAAAAAAGTGATTGTTTTATTAGACTGGGTGCTCTTCCTCTGAATACATACACAAATGATTGGTTTAATTCTACCAATGATGATAGAAATTGTAATTTCAGTCACAGTGAAACTCAAGATCTAAGACAAACGCTTCACCAATGCCCATTTGTTGCACCAGCACATAACAGTTTTACTTCAATGTTATATCCTAAATTCACCATATGACGAGTAGATGAACTGATAAATGTATCAATGTTTTCAGAGAATGAATGTGTGTTGTAAAGCTTTTAAATGTTTCAAATCTTTCTTCAAACTTGTAGTGTCCTCCCCAGCCTGGTCACCTGCCAAATAATACGCCACACACGGAGCTTGATATTACATGTCTTTATTCATCTGCATGTAACTGTAAATCCAACATTCTAAAACAAGCTTTAACCCTTTAGCCGCGGGGGTAATTCCCCCACTGTGCCTGGGCAGGGGGGCGCACAGCGCCCCGGTGCTCATGACAAGCTCAGCTCGTCATGCCGCACGGTGGCGCTGTGCTCATGACGAGCTGAGCTCGTCATGACCACACCCGTTTTCGTGGAACGTTCAGCACAGCAGGGGAATTATCCCCGCATGTGAGTGCCACGGTGGTTATGAGTCTGACGAGCTCAGCTTGTCATGAGCACAGCGCAACCGTGAGGGAGGCGAGGGGTTAATTTCACTCCACTCTGATACCTACATCACAGCTCTACGGCGTACATTAAGAGCCAAGAGGGGTCACTGATATAACTTGCAATGCATTACATCTCCTCCCTGGTTAAATAAGTACGATTGTTTTCATAAATAAAAAAAGTTGTGTGAGAAGCTGTAAATTGGATACTTGGTAATCCACCTCCAAGGGATTTTTTTAATGCAATCATTGCAAAGCCTGTAGGATGGTTAAGAATGTCTCAGTCTTCCAGACCTCAAGTGGACAAAAAAGAAGGGTCAATGGGTTTTATAACTGTAACACAGACCATTGTGTATTTGTGTTATCCTGCCCCTGTCCCTTAATGTATGTGGGGAGTACAATGTTTCCACTAAAGAAGCATATTCTGGACCACGAATGAGTGATTAGAAATCATGACTTCACCTTTTAGGTGGCTAGACATTTTTATGACCATCCTGAGAGTGATCCAGGATTACTGAAATACTTTGCCATAGACGGGGTTGCCCAGAATGCAAGAGGAGAGTATAGGGTGATCTTATCTTATCTTATCTTAAGCTAAATTTATATAGCGCACTGACACCATAAGTTTCCTGGTGCTGGCAAAGTACAGAGATTGCAGCGAGGTAGGCTAACCAGAGGTGGAAAAGAACCAGGTTTTTAACATTTTTCTAAAGTTGAGTAAGGAACCGCAAGTCTTAATGGACAGAGGCAGGGGGTTCCAAAGCATAGGTGCCAGATGGGCAAATCTGAGTCCCCCACATTTTTTTAGTTTAAAGGTGGGGGCGGCCAGCAGGTGGAGATGGGCCGACCGAAGATTGCGAGCCGGAAGATGTTTCATAATAAGGACTTTCAAGAAGTCTGCGCAATTGCCATGCAGGGCTTTATAGATCAAGCAACCAGTCTTAAAGGCTGCCCTCTGTGCGATGGGTAGCCAGTGCAATTTATGCAACAAGGGTCTTGCGGATTGCCACTTCGGGGTTTCATGGATGAGTCACGCTGCTTCGTTTTGCACAATTTGGAGGCGGCGAAGCAGCGCTACTGGTAGGCCTAGATAGAGGGAATTGGAGAAGTCGAGGCGGGATAATACCAGCGAGATCACGACTTGTACCAGCACCGCATGTGACAGCAGGTGGGAAATCTTACGGATTTTACGTAGCTGGAACATGCTGGATGAGACCACCGCCCCCACCTGCGTTTTAAGGGAAAGGTCAGCGTCAATAAATACTCCGAGACTCTTTACCGAGCTAACAGGTATAGGGGGAGAACCCAGCTCACTTGGCCAGAACTGAGGGCCCCAGTGTGCCGCAGCTATTTCCTGGCAGGATAAGCTCAGTTTTCCCTGGGTTCAACTTTAGTTGGTTCTGGTTCATCCACTGCTGTATATTGAGCATTGTTGCTTGAAATACAGATACGGCGTCGAGGGAGTCCAGGGGGAAGATGATCTGCAAATCATCGGCGTAATTGAAGATAGTAATCTTCCACCTCTTTAGCGAGTGGATTAAAGGGTGGAGATACAAGTTAAATAGTAAAGGCGAGAGGGAGGAACCCTGGTGGACCCCGCATGCGGTCACTGCCCTGGTCGCAGTGAAGGGGCCTAGGCGAACCGCCTGTGTTCTGCCCATGAGGAAGGACTTGATCCACTCGAGGGCGGGGCCCTGGACGCCGGCCTGCTTGACACGGTGGAGAAGAATGTTATGGTCCACCGTGTCAAACGCTGCCCACAAGTCCAGGAGCACGAGTGCCTGTGGGGCTCCTCTGTCTGCGTTCCCTCTCAGAGCGTCCAACACAGCCAGGATGACGGACTCAGTGGAGTGAGCCGGCCTAAAGCCAGCTTGATTGGGTTCCAGGTAGCTAGAGTTCTCAATAAATTTTGAGAGGCAGGTGGTTACATGGGCCTCAAGAATTTTAGACAGGTAGGGCAGGAGGGAGATAGGGCGATAATTAGAGGACATGGCCGGGTCTGCTCCTGGCTTTTTTAGAAGGGGGACTAATATAGCCTCCTTGAAGACACTGGGGACCGTGCCGGTGCTGAGGGAGGCGTTCAAGAGGGGGAGGATGCTATCTGGTAGGGAAGGACAAATTTCCCTAAGAACAGAGGGAGGGCAACAGTCGTTGGGGGACCCCGACTTGATGCGGGTTGAAAGCTCAGAGAGAATACTAGGATTAAGAGCCGGGAAATGGGTCAGGAACAGAGGGTTAAGGGTGGAGGCATCCAGTGACCCGCTGGGCGTGGGGGAGGGAATAGTATTCTTAATGTTTGCGATTTTCTCGATGAAGAAGGTATTTAGTGCATTGCAGGTCTCTTGTGTAAGAATCTGAGTGGGGAGAATTCTGTCATCAGTGGTGAAGTCGTTCATTATTTTAAAGATTTCTTTTGGCTTATTGTGGGCTGAGAGGATCCTGTCAGAGACATGTGCAGCTTTGGCCCTGGAGATTGCGCCTTTGTAATCTTTGCGGGCCGCTATATAAAGCAGTCTGTCGCATAATCACGTCTCCAATTTCGCTCTGACTGGGGATCAACCTGAAATGCCTTGAGTCTAGATACATCTTACTGGGTTAAATAAAGATGAGGAGTTGGAAGTACATTTGGGTTGATTCCTGATGATAGAGTGCTTTTCTCTTTAAGTGCCACAAAAGTAGAAGCTTGCCCTTATACCAGAAACAGATGGACCAGGACTTGTAATCTGGTATTATTACCAAATAATTCCCTGTTAGCACTTTCCCTCTAAATGATGTAGATTTATTTATTGATGAAATTGATGGATTTGTATGAGGAATGGATGTAGATATTATCAAAATATACTATCAGTATTTATGTTTCCGAACGAAACCCTTTTCTACAGAGTATAATGTATTGATGATATATATATATATATATATATTCACTGAAAAAACCATAGGCTTCAGACATGTTACAGTTAGGAATTAGCATTTAAAAAACCTTTGAGATTCACTGAAAGGAAAACATAGGTTTTAGAGGTGTTATAGTTAGCTGGACATTTCACTCGTACAAAACCATTGAAATTCCACCGTTATAGTTAGTTGTACTAACTATAACTCGCACGCTCGCAATCCACTGCTGATGATGTCACATATTACATCATTCATGACATGGTCAGTGACATCACTGATGACATCATTGATGACATCTCAAATAACATCACTGATGACATTGAGGTACTGGGTTTTTAGGAACCGGTACCGAACCGGTAACCCAGCGGTGCCAGGGGATCAACACACCAAAGACCTCGGGTTCTCCTGAGTCAGACCCACAGAAACTTCAGAGTCTTCCAGGTGAAGTCAAAGATTAGTTTATTGGCTGCAACCAAGGTGACAGGGTCCTAGAAGTACGATACAAGTATATTCAGGAGACTGCACACTTTCATGAAGTCAGGCTTCTCTTCTTATACCTAATATTCACCCTTTGGCGAAACATTCCTTGGGTGCGCGGTATTTCATTTATGGTTACTGATTACAAAAAGAAAAGCAGAGTCATGATGACATGTACATATTTCACGTCGTGCTGCTCATAACAAATCATCCGGCAAGGCCCAACATTTCATCAGATATCGCTGTACCCCTAATAAAAATGGTCACCTCCCCACCATAAAACAAGTGAGGAAAAGGAGTGGAGAAAGATGTGAGCGAGATATGGCAGGTGTGCGTGCTGAAATGGCTTTATGGCCGGTTGGGCCTAGATACTATCTTGCTCGGCCACTGGGAGGGAACTGACCTAACGAGCTCGGCCTGGGGCAATGGTTCTAACTTGTACTGGGGTGAGGAAGAAGTCGATTAAGGAGTATGTGTCCTTGTGGAATCAAATTCGACTGGATTAAGGCCTATGTAGAGGGCAACATGCAGCTAAGGGTTAGAAGGTAAATGACGATTTCGAGGTGAAATCGTCACCCGAATATGCCGAAAATACATGTACTTGATGTACTCGTCATTCTCGGTCTTTTGATACCAAATTCGTCCTATTTCGACGAAGTTTTTATTCTCGAGTCCGGTACTATTACGGATCCATATTTTTCAGAACCACAGACCCTCCTTTTGCCCTTACATAGGCAATTAATCTATCCTCATGTTAATCTGAGTCCAGATCTATATTCCTAAAGTCATTGAGATGTTGCTGCAACATCATTCTAGTGCTGAGTTCATGTCTTGACACAGGCTTCCTTACACATGATGTAGCACAGAGGCCACATATTGCAGGAGCACACTGTATGCATAGACAGAACAGGAAGAGAATGGCTAAGACCATCCCAATGACCATCAGAATTTTCCATCCCCAGGCAGATATCAGCCCCCAGAACCATCCCATTAATGACCAATCTCCTTTATCCACATGAATAGATTCGGAAATCTTATGTAGTTTGGAGATGGCCCTGTATACTGTTGGAGCATTATCTGGAATGAAAATGCAACAACTGGACTGGATCAATTTGCATACCCCACCCCGGTCCGCAAGTATTACATCCAAAGCGACCCGGTTCTGAAGGGTCATCAGTCGATCCGACTGGAGCTCAGCAGTCAGGTTACTAAGGGCACCGGCAGTCTCAATCACGGTGGATTCAACTACCCTCGTCAATTGCCTTATGTTTCTGCTGTTAACCATGGCTCCCCAGAACGGCAGAATACCCATTGCGAAGTCACCAAATTCTTGACCCGCAGTGTCTTCTTTACTCAGAACACCTCTAACTACCCTTGTCCGATGGTAGTCCGCCGCTGCTGTGTAGGTGGGGGGTAACAGGAATGAAACAAAACATGAGCCCGAGAAGTCAGGGGTCAACCACGTATAGGCTCTATCGTGGCAGATGAAATAAGTACCCTTTGCGGCTAAAAAGGCAGGGGAAGTCTGAGATCCAAAAACGTACGTTTCTGTGCAGACACTCTTCCCTAGCTGAGCTCTGGGATTCCTACCAATACCTTGCAGACACAGGTGACCTTGATGGGGTACGATCCAGATAGGGGACGATCTCTTGGCTTGCTGTTTCTCACTCAATGTAGCGCCATATCCGGTCACATTCCAACCTACATATGCAAGTATCTCATCGTCCGGGGTATCTTCGTAAGAAGTCACTTCCTTGATCATGTCAACTATACCCTTCACTAGGGCGCTAGTCTTGAGGTTGTCTTTTACAGAACGTAGGGGTTGGATTTCTCGTGCATATATGAACATTGTCCTATATGCCCATACTGACCCATTGTGACTAAATGGCAGGACCAAATAGGGGATACCTCTATCCGTGGTGTGGGGCATGAGACCACACACCCAACAGTTGGTTGTGTTCATTACAAGTTGGTGTTGGTGTAATAGCTGAACGAAGGAGTTATTAATGAACTCTAATCTCCTATTTGATTCGTGGTCAGGCAAAGAGTGGAAAGAATGAGAGGAAACAGTAGGGGGAGGTATGGGCGATGTAGTAGGCGTGAATGTCATATGAAAAGAGAATAAAACATAGCTTATCAAAAACACCATTACGCTAAATATCATAAAAATACACATCATTATAAAAATTTTCTTTCTCATTGTTTTCAAAAGCCTCTGCTTAAAGTTCATTTGTCTGGCAGTTCTCTCCACATCAGGAAACTCCATCCTCTCTAAGGTGCTGCCCGCGGCGGTAGGTTGTTTCTGCTAAAGGATGCTTCCGTCAGTCTAGGGTGGCTCCCTTCGACCAACTGGAACCAGCAACCTATTGTTGTCAGCTGCACCCAAAAGTCTTTAATCAACCGCGACCCTAGCAGCGGAACCCGGATGGCGGTTCGAAAAAACAAAAATAAGCAAGTTACCTAGATGGGAGAATCTGCATTTTAAAAATAGCATTTTGGAAGGAAAAACTTATTATTTTATTAGTCCACAGGTTTTTCTCTCGGATCAAAAAAATAAATCACTTTTACTTTAGTCTGTTTTTCTCGGTCGGAAATTATAGCGTCTTTTCCCGGGTGCTGTCTGGTCCGGAAATAGTAGCTCAGGTTCCACAGAGTTCAATTGTTCTGATGGCGGCGTAGTTTCTTGAAAAATGTCCTTACTGTCACAATCGCGTTTAGCTTCTTTTACGCGTTCACCAGTTGTGCGCTTTGAGTCAGTGCCTCCTGTTCGGACCCATTGGTCATGTGGCAGAGGGAAAGGTATTCTCTTACAGTGGATCCTGTGGACCCAATTGGCCTTCCCCTCCACTTTAACAGTCGACCTTGTAGACAGGAGGACGAGGTGCGGTCCGGTCCATCTGGGCTGGTCGTTTCTTGTCCTCTGGAAATTCTTGACCAGAACCCAGGAGCCAGGGTCAATGGAGTGACCCGGTGTCTCGGAAACCGGAGGCAAGGTGTTGTGGACCTGTTGATATAAAACACGCAATTTAGCCGTCAATTCATACAGATAGTCGAGCAAAATGGGGTGTTGCAGCTCGCTAAACTTCGTGGGCCTAGGCACTCCCCATATGTTGGCTGGCCGACCAAAGACTATTTCATAGGGGCTGAGTTTCATTCGCGAATGCACAGTCATTCTGGTGGATAGGAGTGCCAAGGGTAGAGCGTCGGGCCATTTAAGACCCGTGCTCGCTTGGATTTTGGCCAATTTAAGTTTAAGCGTGCCATTGTAACATTCCACTAATCCAGCTGATTGGGGGTGATTTGCAGCGTGGAACTTCTGACTAATGCCTAGCCCTTCACACACTCGTTTCATCACACAACCCACAAATTCACTTCCGTTGTCCGACCAGACCATTCTAGGCATTCCGAACCTGGGGAAGAACTCTTTCACAAGGGCTTTCGCTGTGGACAAGGCAGTATTGTCCCTTAGGGGATAGGCTTCTACCCACCTTGAGAAGGCGCAAACAACCACGAGCACATATTTTAAGTTGTTGCACCTCTCCATGTGTATGAAATCTAGCTGCAAAACCTCGAACGGATACGTAGGAGGTGCAAAATGACCAGCTGGAGTTGGGGTTCCCCTACCAGGATTGTGTTTCAGACATACCATGCAATTCTTGACAACATTCTCTGCACACTTGGGAATCCCTGAATTCTTCCACACTGGGGCCAACGACTCGCAAATCCCTTTCGCGCTGATATGGGCCATCCCATGAGCCATTGTAACCACTGCAGGCACGTATGCATCGGGTAACATCCATCTTTGTTGCTCTGTCGATTCAATCCAACAACCATTTACATCCATTCTCCCTGTACTTTCTTTCCACATGCTTAACTCTTTCTCCGTGGCCTCAGCTTGGATGGACTTCACACTTTCTATCGTGTCTTCACATATTCCAACATCACCAGTCCATCTTTCTGGGCTCGCAACATACATTCGGCTCATCACATTCTTTGCCGTTTCTTTAGCAGTTTCATCAGCAAATGCATTTCCACGACCAACATCATCGATCACTTTCTTGTGTGCACTACATTTTACAACTGCTACTTTCAGGGGCAACGTCAGTGATTCAAGAAGCTCATTCACCAACTGACCATGCTGAATCTTAGCTCCATGCGAAGTCAGGAACCCACGTTCTCTCCACAGTCGTCCAAAACTGTGAGCCACTCCAAAAGCATACTGACTGT
This sequence comes from Lissotriton helveticus, assembly GCF_964261635.1. Lineage (NCBI taxonomy): Eukaryota > Metazoa > Chordata > Amphibia > Caudata > Salamandridae > Lissotriton > Lissotriton helveticus. Next base: position 510,861,897 of record NC_136070.1, on the reverse strand, counting down.
CGGTATAGACAGTCACTTTCATTCCTTTTGATAACACACATGCTCTCGTCAACGCCACGAGTTCGGCGACTTGAGCCGAACCATGTGGTATTCGCGCAGTTTCAACGATTGTGTGCAGAGTTGTGACAGCATATGCTGTAGTCACATTACCATTTGGGAGTTTAAAGCATGACCCATCCACCCATAATGTACCATCACATTCGGCGAGAGGAGTATCGAATAGATCAACTCTCCCTTTGGTCTCCTCCTCCGTTCTGAGGAAACAATCGTGCTGTTCTGAAGCATCCGATTCCTCAGCAATTGGTAACAATGTGGCTATGTTCAGGGTACTGCATCTTTTGATGTGCACATGGCTTGCTAGTAGCGTCAATTCATAACTGGACAGTCGAGCACTAGTTAAGTGCTGTGTCTTGGTCCTATTTAACAATGTATCTACTGCATGCGGGACCATCACGATTAGTGTATTATTCATTACTAGACCTGCAGACTGTCGAATAGAAACAGCTGCTGCTGCTGTGGCCCTTAGACAACTTGGCAATGCTCGTGCTACCGGATCCAAAGTTGACGAAAAATAGGCGCATGGCCGTTGTCTATCTCCGTATAACTGAGTCAGCACAGACAATGCACAGCCCTCCTTCTCGTGGACATATAATGTGAAAGGCTTACTGTAGTTGGGGTTACCTAACACAGGGGCCGAACATAATGCTGTGCGTAATTCGAGAAAACTTTTCTGACACTCATTAGACCAAGGAATGGGATTGGGTGTATTTGTACACGTTAGTGCCAATAAGGGTTTGGCTAATAACGAAAAAATTTGGAATCCACTGTCTACAGTACGATGTAATGCCCAAGAAAGCGCGTACTTCTCTCTGCGTTCTTGGCACATTTAATTTAGCTATTGCCTGAATTCTTTCTGGGGTCAGTTTCCTTCCCTCCTTCGATAAGAGATGACCTAAGTAGGTCACTTCTTGTCGGCAATATTGGAGCTTGGAAAGTGACACCTTGTGATGTAGATCACATAGATGACGCAGTAATTCCAACGTGGCCATTTTACATATTTTCTCAGTGTCCGCAGCTATGAGCAAATCGTCCACGTACTGTACGAGAGTGGAACCTTTGGGCAAAATCATTGTGTCAAGCTGACTTTTCAGAGCTTGACTGTATATTGAGGGGCTTTCACAGTAGCCTTGAGGAGCGCGTTTGAAGCGGAAACTGCGACCACCTAAGCTAAAGGAAAAAATATCCCTGCTTTCCTCAGCAATCGGGATACTGAAGAAAGCATTCTTCAGGTCAATCACCGAAAACCAGGATGCAGATGCTGGAATCATAGTCAATAATGTTGTAATGTCGGGGACAACTGGGAATTGTGGCACCACTATCTTATGTACTTCCCTAAGATCAATCACAAATCTATACACAGGTGGCTGAGAAGGGTCAGTTCGTTTTAAAACAGGCAGAACAGGACTATTGCAAACATTGCCTCGTGTTTCCTCAATTACGTCTTTCTCAATTAACTCGTAAAAAATCGCTAGCAAAGCTTTTTCACCCTCATTGGATATTCTGTATTGGGGAATTCGTGGCATTTTGACATTCGACTTCAATGTTACAACATACGGTGGAATTTCTAAAAGACCTACATCATTCGGACCAGTAGCCCAAAGAATATCCGGAAGAAGTGTCAATTCTGTTGGAAGCGTATTCCTCGACAAATACATGGGAGAAACCACTTTCTTACCTAAAGTCAGTTGTACTCCTGAGGGAGAACAGTACAAAGTCGCATACAATCTTTTTAGCAAATGAATCCTAGCAAATTTTCACCACAACCTGTTGTCAAAATAAGGGGTGCTTCGAATTCACAAGGACCAACAGAAAGAGATAAAGGGTCAGAAATCGGATTTCTAACCGGGGCGCCAGAAAAACCTACGGAAACGTTCATTTCGCCAGACAAAGGTGCGCCAGGGAGTTTGGAGTGCATAATAGAACTCTTTGTAGCACCAGTATCCAACAGAAAAGGTTCTGACACACCCGATGTAATCACCTCAACGTAAGGTCCACTCTGATCTACTGGAACTGAAACAACTCCCTCTCTTCGTCTAAGGCTGTCCTAGCAATCGTTATTCTCCCACTGCTCATTTTCTGGGTAATACTCATCGACGTAGTATTGAGCTGTCCTGTCAGATACGTTATTTTGCTGGTCAAACCTGTTCATAGAGTTTTGTGGTGGAAGGGGACGTGTGTCCTGAGGGGTGTTTCCACGCCCTCTACCTCTGGGCGCTTGCTGACTACCACGATCTCGTACACCAGAAAACTCATTTGTACGTTGCGGCAGGGCAGGACAGTCATATTTGTAATGACCTTCTTGTTTGCAGTATAAACACTGGTTGGGACCTACGCGGTTTTGATGGTAATCGAATCTCTGCAAGTTTCTCTGCGGCTGCTGAAAAGTGTTCCGGTAGTGATTCGGACCATTATTATTTTTATTACCACCACCACGTGGAGGATAAGCTTGCTGTAGCAAAACCTTCGTTTTGAGTTCTCTAGTTTTCTTCTCTACTTTATCTTTCTCATCCTTGTCTCTATTCTCGTAGTACTGTGCAGTAGCTAATATCTGGGCTGAAGATGAGACTGCCCAAGAACTTTCTGAATCTTTCAATTTTCTACACAAGTCTGGAAGCAGATTGTGCACAAATTTATCGACGAACAATCTCTGACCACCTTCTGTGGTCATATCTTGACCGCTGTGGTCAATGAATGTTTCTTCAAATCTGGTGAAGAAATCTGACACAGTTTCTTCTTTCTTTTGCTTGCATGCAGATAACTTATCCCAATTTACACGTGTCGCAGGCATTATTGTCTTCATGTAATCTACTATCCTACCAGGTAGTTCCGCTATCAGGGGTTCAGGCTTCGCACCACCAACTTGTCGTGCATCTGCAACAGTAATATTAGCCCACGTGTCACCTAATTCCTGGTCATGATCTTCATGACGAATTTTTCCCCATAAAGGCTGTGGAACGACGTTCCCGAATAACATATCGATATCGGCTAAATTCATAATACATGACCCAGCAGTTTGTGATAATTCTTTATAGTACCCTGCAGGATTTTTACGCGGATCTGGTAGTGTTTGTTTGAGTGCTAAAACTTCAGCTCGTTTCCATGGAACATGTACCCATACTCGGTGAAAGTGGGGCAGGACAGGTGGGACAGCTGTCGCGTCACCCTCTCTCCATTGTGGGGGAACTTCTCTCATAGGGTATTGTCGTGCCTTTTTCCTACTAGATGCACTAGATTCCGATGGTGAGCCAGAAGTACTTCCCTTACTTCGATATGATAATAGCATTTCAACTGCTCCTTCTACATCGGGACCTATAATCATACCCAGAGTAAACTTAAACCTTATACGACACATCTCTTGTGGGAGGCAATCCTGATCATTGTCTTCTAAATCTTCGCACAGAAAAACACACATCTGTTCGAACACATATCTCTGTGTCGCTGTTTCCCATTGATGGAAAACTTCCATGACAGACTGTAAATCATATTTTGCAGTGTCCATGACCCATTTCCGAGCTAAATTATTCAGGGAATCTCTCTCTTGATAATCGGGCAGTTGACTTCGCAACTGTCTTCTTCCTATGTTAGGGGTCGTAGCAGGCGACCCGAAAAGTGGTAAAAGAAGATTAGTAACAGTACTGGCCATTTTCTGCCGAAGGGAAGGTGAAACGGAAGAACAAACAGATGAAAGAACGGGGTGAGGTAAAGCGGATGCAGAGATGGCAGAAGAGGTATGAGGAATAATAGATGTGGTGCTAGGCAAAATCATAGAAGGGGCATTTGTAGAAAGTACAGTAGGCAAGATCGTAGAAAACACAGGAGAAACAGAAGTGGTCGGTGGGCCTGGAGGAGGCTGCACCGAAGAAGTAGGAGCCAGCTGAAGAACAGCTGGTGGGTGCTGTGGAAAAGCCAGAGGCACAGCTTGTGCAACAAGAGGTTGCGGGGGTGCTGTAGCATTCTGCGCATAGGGCGGTGGCGAAGTTAACAATTGCGACATTAATTGGTCTTTTTCACGCTCTTTTGCTTTCCCTTGCTGAAGAGACGGCAAAACTGGATAGCACTTATCTATTGCCATTTTACGTTGCCTGTGCAATTGTTCATTTATCTGCTCTTCCTCATTATCTTTAAACTGCACGGCAGCTTGCATTACTGAAAGTCCTTCTTCTCTCATTTTTCTTAGCTAATTTAATTTCTTTTTGTTTGGCTTCTTTGCGCCATATGCGGAAAGAGTCAAACATCGCCGGCCGGGCTTTCTTTTTGAAGAGTTTAACTTCAAGGTTGTCTAAAATTTCAGAATCAAAGCTACCATATTGGGGCCATTTTAAAACACCGTCTTTCCTAGTGTATTTAATCCATACCTCGTTGTAAACGATGGGGCCTACCCCATGTTTAACGTACAGCTCGTAAGTCGGAGTTCCAACTGGAGGAACCGGACATGAGTCCTCCAATCGGGAGTCCCTATTATTATTACCAAGACAAAACAAATTTCCGAGTCTAAGACTAGGCATCCTTTCTCTCTAGTCTAGTTCCAAAACTTCAAAGGAGTTATCGATTACGATATTGCTTGTGAAAACACGAGTCCTTCGGTTATGGTACTTGCAAGAACCAATAAAAAACCTTTATGTATCTCTAAGATATCACAAAGTAAGTCCAACTAAGGACTAGGAGACGCTCCACTTATACTTTACTGAAAATTATCGATGGCTTCACCAGAAGACTCGTCTCAGCGTTTCGCTCTACCGAAAATTTCAAGGGTCCAACATCAGGGCGATAGCCAGGGCAGCAGTCCTTGTAGCCGTCGGGAAGCGGGGAACCTCGTAGTAAAGACCTTCGGACCACGTCGACATGCAGGGGTCGATGAGGTGGTGGGCCCTACTCCGGAATTTTCACACGAAGCTCCTCACGATCTTCAGGCTGATTGGTACCACTGGAATCGCCCCTCGTTGGGCGCCAAATGAGGTACTGGGTTTTTAGGAACCGGTACCGAACCGGTAACCCAGCGGTGCCAGGGGATCAACACACCAAAGACCTCGGGTTCTCCTGAGTCAGACCCACAGAAACTTCAGAGTCTTCCAGGTGAAGTCAAAGATTAGTTTATTGGCTGCAACCAAGGTGACAGGGTCCTAGAAGTACGATACAAGTATATTCAGGAGACTGCACACTTTCATGAAGTCAGGCTTCTCTTCTTATACCTAATATTCACCCTTTGGCGAAACATTCCTTGGGTGCGCGGTATTTCATTTATGGTTACTGATTACAAAAAGAAAAGCAGAGTCATGATGACATGTACATATTTCACGTCGTGCTGCTCATAACAAATCATCCGGCAAGGCCCAACATTTCATCAGATATCGCTGTACCCCTAATAAAAATGGTCACCTCCCCACCATAAAACAAGTGAGGAAAAGGAGTGGAGAAAGATGTGAGCGAGATATGGCAGGTGTGCGTGCTGAAATGGCTTTATGGCCGGTTGGGCCTAGATACTATCTTGCTCGGCCACTGGGAGGGAACTGACCTAACGAGCTCGGCCTGGGGCAATGGTTCTAACTTGTACTGGGGTCAGGAAGAAGTCGATTAAGGAGTATGTGTCCTTGTGGAATCAAATTCGACTGGATTAAGGCCTATGTAGAGGGCAACATGCAGCTAAGGGTTTAGAAGGTAAATGACGATTTCGAGGTGAAATCGTCACCCGAATATGCCGAAAATACATGTACTTGATGTACTCGTCATTCTCGGTCTTTTGATACCAAATTCGTCCTATTTCGACGAAGTTTTTATTCTCGAGTCCGGTACTATTACGGATCCATATTTTTCAGAACCACAACATCACTGATGACATCATCCACGTGATAATCTGATACATCTCATTATACACTAGTATAACCTCTTAACACTCATTATAAAATATGGAGTACCATATTTGAAACCATTGACACATCAATACAAGTTTCTAAAAACCCACTAAGTGATTCCTACATCTACGCACACATCTAAACACTTACCTATAGATTCACTCATACATGCTAACAAAGATCAATAGAACATTATCAAATATACTTATACACGTACATCGACATTACACACCAGCACACATCCTATTTACTTATAGTCATCCTACTCACTTATGCAAACAATTGATCATACTTACATTTACTAAGCTACACACTTACACAAACACCACTTTATGTATTCATATAGATTGTAACTCATACTTAGTGTGCTATAAAATCACTATTACAAGTATACAGTTTTAGATACAGTCACTCATAAAATCAATTAGTCTTATGTATACTTATTTATAAACAACAACTGTCACATACACTGCCTTTTATATTTCTACTTTGTTGGACATGTATCATTGAGAAATATATTTACTCATCACCACACCCATAAAGAGATTCACTCACCCAAACAAGTGTTTCCACGTGCAGTCTTAACCTCATATACCTACTAAATCAACTATTTACAGATCTTTGGACAGTCACACACCTCCCACCCAACCACACACACATCCACTCTCCCATACAAAAAGTCACTTAACTAATTAACCCCTTTAGTGCTGCCATCGGCCAACGGTCGTCGTCGCAAACACTACCTTGTCAGTGCTGCGCACGTCCGTTGACCGACGCGGCCGCACCCGTTTCTTCGAACGTTCAGCACTGGCGCAGAACGTTCGAAGCAACAAACGGGTTAATAACTAATATAGACTTTCACATAGCTAGTAACCAACTTATGTAGTAGTTTACACAACAAGAGATACAATGAAACAGATATTCACACAGTTTAATCACTATCCCATATATTTAGTGAGACACTTTAAATTAGTCACATAGAGAGTCAATCACAGTGCTACTAAATCCTCCATCCAGACACATATACATCCACTCAATCTTCAATGCAGATTGCTATATATATAATACTTATTTAAATATTGAACCAAACCGCATTCACTGAATCAGGAGCCAAAATTGGGCCTTATTCAATTTTAAAAAAACGCCCTAGCTATAACAGAAGCGAACTCAATTCCCTTGATTATAAATCCTAATTCGGATAAAACTCAAGATTGGGGGTGGCTTCCGGCAGTCTTATCCCGCAAAAAAATGGCCTGACCACCTGAAGTTCTTCCTCTAAACTCAAACTGTAGGGCCTCGGTCCAACCAGCACCTCAAGCATTTTCATCCGTAAAGTCTTCAATCCCTGAGCGAGATTCTTCATTTACTCTGTGCTCATGGAACATTAGTGGTCTCCAAAACAAAAGCACTAACTTGGAGACACACTCCTTCATATTTGGGCACACTGTAATAGCACTCCAAGAGACATGGGCTATTCAAAACAGCCCTGTGACCGGCTTCATTGAATTTTGGAAACCAGCAATTAGAGACTGTCACTACGGCCACCCTAAAGGGGGCCTGTCGATCTATGTTTCCAACAATCTAAAAGGTCCGATTGTGCCTCTAAACTTCGATGAAGACTGGTTACTGGGTGTCAAAATCAACTCTTGGAGCAAACAACACCCACTCCTACTGCTCAATATCTACATCAACCCCAGCACCCGCATAAAAAGAATCCATCTAACCCGCCTAATGAACATTGTGCGTGACCTGGCTGTGGAGCAATCTCACGCTGACTGTATAGTCACAGGGGACTTTAATACCAACCTCTTTCAGGGCAACACTGAAGATTACGAAGGGCTAATTCCATTTGCACTCGCAGATGTAGAGGCGCAGTCCAAACCACAAACCAAGCCTACTGTGTTCTGGGAGAATTTTGTGTGTTGCAACTTCACAGTGCAGTATTTCTGGTAATGAACGGAAGAGCGACGAATGACACTCCACCAAATTGGTCCTGGACGAACGGGCGCAAGGAATCCTATTTAGACTATACCATCTGCAACTCGGCCCTGCTGAAACACCTGGGCAATTTTAGTATTCACCCGCAAACCGAAAGTGACCACCGTCCTCAGTCTATAATTCTCAAAGTAAAGCCAGAGTTCCATAAATCTGCCCCAACTACATGCATAGGAACGCACTGTGACAACTTGAAACGCCTAAGATGGAGTGAAGACATAAGATCCTCTGTTACGGAGGCAACCCTGGCTCTCATTACAGACTGCTCCGACTCGGCGTTCTCTCCAGCTGCTGCATGGTCGACGCTCTGCGTTCAACTGTTAACTCTTTTCCCAACTAAACAGTATTCACAGATGGACTTTGCCATTCACCAGTGCACAATCTCAAGAGAGACGAGGGCACTGAAGAAATCCAGAAACAGCGCCCTGCGGTCTCTAATGAAATTTTCAGGAAACAACGAGCTCCTTAAGGCGTATAAATCCGCTCAAAACTCTTTTAATCAGGCAATACATAAAGAAAAGCAACTCCAACAAAACGAATTCTGGTGCAAATTAATATGGGAGAGTAAAAATCGCAACGCAAGAACATTTTGGGCCTTAATTAACCGGCAAAATTCCAGCCAGTCCAGCTCTGGGTCAGCCAACATTCAAGAAGGCAGTTGGTTCGCTTTTCTGTCAGATCATTTTAGGTCCCCAGAAGGAATATTGCCTACAGACGCATGTGCTTCCAGGCTGACGCAAACAAGCCTGAGCGAGAGCCGGAGTAGGTCGACTGGTTGCTTGGACCCCTGTACTGACGATCTGCTGACCACTCAAGAAATGGTTACTAAAGCATTGTTAAAAGCAAGATCGGATGGAGCCCCTGGTCCAAATGGCCTACCACAGAATTTATTTAAATCAAATATAGTACTTTGGTCGGGTCATTTAACCAACCTTTTTCTCCCTCAGAACCTCTACCATACCGGACTCTTGGCGTGGAGCAATAATCCATCCAATTTACAAATCAGCGGCCACATGCATCATTGTTGCCGTTTGCGATTTCTTAATTGGGAAAATGAAGGAATCGCAAGTAAGAAATCGCAAACGGCTATGCATCAAGAAATCGCTATTTTTTTTGCGATTTCTTAAATTTCCTTAATTGCGATTCACAATTTGCGAATAGCAATGATAGAATCCCTTCCCATTGATTCCTATGGGCCTAGAGGCCCATAGGAATGAATGGGAAGCTATTCTCATTTTGCGATTCGCAATTAAGGAATCGCAAAATGAGAATGCTATTTCAAGGGTGCAGGGGGGGGTCCAAAGGACCCCCCCTGCACCCCTGAAATGTAACTTTAAGGAAATTTTTCACACACACATGCCCCAAGGGCATGTGTGTGTGTAAAATGAAACTTTGAAAAATGCACTTTTGTGCATTTTTCAAAGTTTTCGCAAATTACCATGAAGGTGAACTTCATGGTAATTTACCTCTCCCTATTTGCAAATTCGCAATTTCTAAAGTGTGATGCATTGCATTTAAGAAATCTCAAATTGCGATTTCTTAAATGCAATTGCAATTTAAGAAATCGCAACATAATTGCGATTCCTTAAATTGCGAAAAAATAAAAAAACATGATGCATCCCAAAAAAGGAAATTGCATTCGGAAACGGCCGAATTTTGCGATTCGCACCGTTTGCGAATGCAATTTACCTTGATGCATGTGCCTGCAGGTTCCCACTCATCATCAAACAATTACAGATTAATTGCCCTCTTGGATATTGAGGCTAGACATTATGCAGTCATTCTCCTGGGGGAGCTGAGAGCATGGGCGGACGAGAACAACCTGATTCCAATGAACCAAACAGGCTTCACCGCCAAATCCGGGACAATTACCAATTTATTGACACTGTCTATAATTGTCGACAAAGTTTGTCTTACATCTAGGTCTGTTTTTTGTTGCTTTGTTGACTTCAAAGCCGCCTTCGACCGGGTCCCCAGGGCTGCCTTATGGGAAAAGTTAAAGAAATGGGGGATCCCACGTAAACTTTTGGAGGCAATTATTCAGTTACATTTAGGCACATGGGTCCAGGTGAAGTTGGGGTCCGGCACACATCTCTCTCGGAAAATCATGACAACCAGGGGTGTTAAACGGGGATGTGTGCTGGCCCCACTTCTCTTTAATCTGTTTATAGCAGACTTGCCGACAGTCCTAGAAGAAATTAATAGTCACCCACCAAAGATGGGAGGCGTTCCCGTAAGCAACTTGCTCTACGCCGACGATTTAGTGCTTTTTAGTCTTACACGAGTAGGTTTGCAAAGGCTTCTGGCTAAACTATACAATTATACCACTGTGAATCAATTAGAGGTTAACCTAAAGAAAACCCAAGTGGTTACCTTTGGAAGAAAAAGTAAAGTCGGGGGAGGATGGTCGTACAACAACATGAGTATTGCAATAGGAAGTACATATAAATACTTAGGGGTCAACCTTGACTCAGGGGGTAATTTCGTTAAACAGCGCAAGGAGATATCAGCCAAAGCTGTGACCCTACAGGTGACCCTCTCCAAACTCTCAAAAAAACTGTCTGGCCCAAGCTTATCACCTTTATTAGAGGTCATGAGAGCAAAAATCGGTCCGACACTGTCATACGGTATAGAGATCTTTAGGGGTAAATTAAACATGAATCTAAACCAACATGTGACTAAAATCTATAAAAAAGTTCTCCACCTGCCCAAAAACGCCTATACTGCCCAGATCAGGCTAGAACTGGGCCTATTAAACTATGAAGTCTCAAGCATCGGCACGTATTTAATTCTTTGCCATAAGCTTAGACAAGCAGACACAGGCTCATTAGAGTCACTAGTTTGGTTAGATATCACTGAGAAAAATCCAGGGGGCTCGTATGGTCACCTTTTTAAGGATTCTATTCAAGAATTGTCCGCGGGTGACCTATGGGCCCTCAACCCCAGCACGACAGCATTTAAAACTACCATTAAGAAATGTGTTAGAATGAGTTCCCTCATCATTGATAAAAACCATTTTGCCAAACGCAGACACGCATGGGCAATCATGAATTCGTACGGGCGGTTAGCTCCCGCAATCTATCCATCCTGCACCTACTCCCTGCATCTAAAACTTAGCTTTATGGCCATTAGACTTGGTGACTGGCAATTTTTAAAAGATCTGCCAGGCTGGCGTCGTACATCAGATGTTCTTCGGTGCAGAGGGTGCGGCAGGACGGTTGAAACTATGGAGCACGTGGTCTGTCTTTGCCCAGCACTCATGTCACAGCGTAGATGCAAATTGAAAGCGGAGTGGAACAGGCTGGGCATCCGGTCCTGTAGACAGGCAATCATCGCGGCCTTAAGCCCTGAAAACACAGCTTTAAACATAGGCCTCACAACCTATATACGCCTTGCATATCGCAACTTTACACATGCACCCCTGTTGTTGGCAACAGCCTAAATCAAACCGCACCACTTTTAAGCTGCTAAAAAAGTTTCCTTTTACTTTTCTGTACTTTTTCACAATTTGCTGCTATTGAACTGTTCTGCTATTTTTAACTGACTCACTTTTTAATATCTGTAATTATTTGTCGATCATCAAATCGTTTTATAAGTCCAACATGGCTAATCAACGGTACCGCAACCTCCTTACTTTTTAAACCTCTGTTTAATGCTATGTGGATTGTTCACAATAGGATGTTGCACAACACAATGTGGAAAACCTGTATTTATCCATTGCAATTTATTTGATGTTTGTTTTTAGCTTTTATAATGTGTATTGCTGTTGGTGCTCCTTTTAAGGATGTTATTTTATATCCAAATAAAGATTATTATATATAAAACACTCAATCTTCAATGCTGATTGCTATATATATAATACTTATTTAAATATTGAACCAAACCACATTCACTGGATGATGTCATCAGTGATGTCATTTGAGATGTCATCAGTGATGTCATCAGTGATGTCACTGACCATGTCATGAATGATTTAATATGTGACATCATCAGCAGAGGATTGCGGGTGCACAAGTTATAGTTACTACAACTAACTATAACGGAGGAATTTCAGTGGTTTTGTACAAGTGAAATATCCAGGTAACTATAACACCCCTAAAACCTATGTTTTTTCAGTGAATATATATATATATATATATATATATATATATATATATATCAGCTCCCAACTTGTATCCCAAAGGAAACAAGACACCCGCACACAATTCCAGGGGTAAGCTCGGTTCTTTTACCGAATCAGTAAATACAGATTCGGTAATTCCTATTCATTCCTATGGGCCTGGATGCCTATAGGAATGAATGGGAATTACCGAATCGGTATTTACCAATTCGGTAAATACCGATTCGGTAAATACCGAATCAGAGATACAAAAAACAAGCAATTGAGCTAACAACCAATCATGTGCCTCCACCCCACCCCTCAACCAAGCAACAGAGGAACCAACCAATCCTGTGCATCCACCCACCCCACAACCAGGAAGTGGCCACACCCATGCAAGTGCAGACTAACTGAACATCCAGGAGACCTGTGAGACACTGACTGGCTGTTCTGAGCTGAGCTGAGCAGAAGTGCAGGATGGATTCACAAGACTCCCAGAGGGAAGGTGCTGACCGGAAAAGAAAAATAAAGTTCAGCACAGGTGAACTGCAGGTGCTGGTGGAGGAGGTGGTAAAACACCACACCCAGCTTTTTGGAAAACAGTCTCTGCAGGTAGCAGAGCTGTGAAGAGGAACACCTGGCTGGGTATCCAGGCTAAGGTGAACGCCATAGGGGTGACTACAAGAGAAGTGGATGACCTCAAGAAAAGATGGAATGATCTGAGGATCATCACTAAGAAGAAGTTGGCATCACAGAGAAAAGAGGCCAATGTCACAGGTGGAGGAAGGAACAGGGCACCTGCCCTTACGTATCTGGAACAGCTAGTGGAGTCCACCCTGGAGCCAGAGAGCATATTTGGGATTGGTGATGCTGACAGCTCAGCCCGAGCTGCAACAAAACAAGGTAAGGGACAAATCCATAATTCCTCCCCCCCTTGCCTGTCTCCCTTCCCCAATGTGGCTGTGTGTTACACACCCCAGTACAGGCTTTTGTATCCACCAGCAATGCATCATAGGAGTGGTAGTAATTTCAACATACATCAGTGCAGTCATCATGAAAGAAGACACTGTGTGTGTGTGCTGCATAAATACTCCTGCCTCAAAGAGGCATGCAATATTGGCAGAAATCTGTCTATGAAATTTAGTAGATAGGGATTTTCATCAAAACCCATGGGTGGTTGCGTGAGGATGCACTTGCACTACCCACTTTAATGCAAAGTAGCACAATGTAGCACATAGTGCAAGTTTGTGCTACTTTTGGGGGCTTTCCAATGCAAATTGATATTATTAAAGACAAAGGAGGCAAATGTTATACACTTTCTCTTCTTGCTTTATTTTCTACAGCACTCAATAAGAAGACTACAGCTCTCATACATCTGCTGCTCTAGGCAGGAAGTTATTCACACAAACAATGACCATCTCCACCTATAAATAGCATTAGTCCAGACATAATTTCCTCTTTTCTTGGTGCTATAGATAATTGCCTTACAGGACGCTGTTTGATACCATAGGGGTGGGATTAACTGTAGATGTCATTATTGTTTGTTTGGTGTTTAAACTGAAGTCTTGACTTCTTTAGGTCAATTTCACACAGGTACCTGCTTTCAAGGCTCTGTGTTAAATTGTTACTTGTGGGTCCTGCTTTTGAGCCTTGCCTGTGAATTGCTACTTTGTTGAACCAAGTTGTTGCTGGTTTGTTTATTTAGGTTAAATGTCAGCTGCTTATAGGATTCACTTGTGAAGAATTACAATGAATTGCAAGGCTACTGGGAAGTTGTACCTATGTTAATTTCATGATCAGATGCATTGTATTATTTGTTGCAAACCAGATGTTTGCCTGGAGAAGTGTTTATGCCAATAGCTGGCTGGAGTTATGCAAATTGCATTTAAAGGTACATATTTTTTCTATGTACTTGTTAAAATATATTTGCTATAACGTGTTTAAAGAAAAAATTATGGGGGTTCAATACCTTGTTGTTTGCTGATTAAAAGGGGTGACTGCAGTGTTGATAAGATCTTTTTGGAAAAACGTTTATGAATGTTTGGACAATTCCATTTCTAATTCTATTCTATTCTATTCATAATCATTTAGAAGTTAACTCCAAATCTCTCGCATGCCAAAAAGGTGTATAAGCAGTATGTTGACCAAAAACATAGAAATCCTAGGTATCAAGAAGGATAATACAGATGGATAGCTACAAAAAATCTACAAATGTCAGTGGAAAGGAAATACCAATCTTGCTTCGTTGGTCCTCTTCGTATTAAACAGATACTAGGGAAAAATACAGTACAATGAGAATTACCTCAGACTAACCATGACAGTCCATCCAACTTTTCATGTCTCATTGCTGAAATCAGTGGCATGACCCACATGACTGCAGACTTCATCTCCAGCAGCAGTAATCATTGGTGAATTAAAATACAAAGTTTGAGGCAATCCTAGATTCAAGCAGAACATATGAGCTGCTCCAATATGTTGTCGATTGGAAGGAGTATGAGCCACAGGAAAGATTTTGGGAACATGCGTATCAAGTCCATACTTCATGCCTAAGACGTGAATTTTACTTACAGCACCCACGCAAGCCAGGTCCTGGCCCTGGGTCATGACATAAACAAGGGGGCACTATAAGGAATCAGCAGATAAGGTGAACTTCCAGACGAGGACCATCTAAGATGCTGAACCTTGTTATCCTTTTAGGAAATACAATATTAGCAATATCCTCAGGAGCACAACTCTCTTGATCTAATTTATGGCAACATTAGCAAAATAATAATGAACATGATTGTTAGACTTGGCATCTTCTGGCATGTTTGCTCTGAGTTTTTGCTTTCTGACCTCCCGGTTTTTACCTGTTTTTGCTGGCGTAACGTTTCTGCGCACTTTTCACACTGCCGATCAGTGGTAAAGTGCAGGCCCTCTCTGTGTCAATTGTGTTATGCATTGGTGTTTCCATTATTGGATATTTGATTTACCTGTTAGCCCCATGTAAAGTGCATTGCGTGTGCCAGGGTCGGTGAATGAATTGCTGCCCGGTGGCCTGCAGCACTGGTTGTGCCACCCCCGTGAGTAGCCCTGAAAACGGTAACTCAGATCTGCCATTGCAGAGTCTGCACACAGTTTGCAACTGCCATGTCCACTAGGCTATTGCACACACTGGCCGGTCCCTAACCTTCCCTTTTTTTACATGTCAGACATCCCTCAGGGAGGCCCAAGGTACCCCTGTGGGCAGAGTGCAATGTCTGTGAAAGGTAGGACATGCCCTGGTGTGTGTGGCATGTCCTAATAGTGAATTGCAGCCAATTTCATTTTTCACTATTGCAAGGGTTCCAGTTCCCCATAGGATAGAATGGGAGGGTTGTTTATAACATCTTATAAACATAACTGGCCCAGGGAATTCGGTAAGAAAAGAACATTTAGTATGCCTGAACTCAGAACCTAAAGATGCATCTTTTAGTGAAGGTGATTTTTACATTCTGCGTTTGGAAATACCACTTTTAGAAAGTGGGTATTTTCTTGCTCAGTCATCGTGTGCCTCTGCTGGAATGTGGATTGCCTGTCTGGGTTTTGATTGACAGAAGGCTGGGGGGCCGGAGGGGCTTCAGATAGACTAGATAGGTTAGGAAAGGGTTTAAGAGACCTGGGCTACGATGGGATAAGGGGGAGGAGATTTCCTTGCACCTCAAAGGGCCTGGTCTGCCTCTGACAAATGCCGTCTCCACCTCCTGCCAGGAATTCACACCACAGAGGCCCAACTGGTTCTGGCCGGGCAGAAACACCCTCTGCCTGAAAGATCAAAAGACATAAATACTGGGTCCCAGACACCTGAACTTTAGAACTCATCTGGATCAAGAAGACTGCCAAGAAGAAGAGCTGGAGAAGCTGTGAGTAGGAACTACCACTTTGCTGTGTGCTTTGCTGGGCTGACCTGCAGTGGCAGCTTCTGTCTTGGGCAGTGAAAGGCCTGGACTGGACTTTCTGCAACCTAATTTGTGAGTCTCTCCAAGGGCTTGAGGTAGAGCTTGCCCCCTGTTCTCTAAGTCTCAGGAACAGCAAAGACTTCAAGCTCTTCTTCCCGCAGCACTGGGGACTGTGTGTTTTGTGCTGCATGAGAGGAACAGCAACTCGACGACGTCTACGGCACCGCTGTTGACTCTGTGTCCTTAAGGCACCACAGAGGGAACTGCCGCAATGCCGCACCACAACCTTGGTCTCACCGACGATGCCTCCTGACGCCGCCACCGAGCCGTTGCTTGCACTGCGACCTGTGGGCACTGCACTCCGCACCACCTTTGTTCACGAGAACACCTTGGCCTACCTGATGCCGCCGCTGCATGCTGAAATCGATGCTGCTGCTTCGAAGGCACCACTTGTAAGTCACACGAAGCACCGCCCTCATCCCGTACCGCAGCCTTGGCCTACCGACGCAGGCACCATTGACTCCCGCTCGTCAGCCGACGACAGAGCTTCAGCAACGATGCCGCTGCTGCTTGCACCATGACCTGCCAGCACTGTGACGAGCACCGTCTTCATCTCGCACCACGACCCAGGTCTCACCGACGACGCCATCTGATGCTGCCACCGAGCCGCTGCTCGCACCGTGACCTGGGGTCACCACATGCCGCACCGCTGCACTTCGCACCGCAGCACCCGATGCCTGCTGACGCAGGCCCTTTAAGTCACTCATGTTGCAGGTCGAGCTCCTCTCAGATGTTATCAGAAGCGCTGGCGTCGGCAGGCGTTGGGTGCTGCGGTGCAAAGTGCAGCTGTGCGGCGTGCGGTGCCCCCATCTCGCACCGCAACCCTGGTCTCACCGGTGACACCATCTGACACCGCCACCGAGTCGCTGCTCGTACAGCAACCTGGGGGCACTGCACGCCGCACCGCTGCACTTCGCACCGCAGCACCCGATGCCTGCCCACGCCAGCGCTCCTGATTTCATCAGAGAGGAGCTCGACCTGCAACACGAGTGACTTCAAGGGCCTCATCAACCTGCATTTCTCAGAGATACTGTTTGTGGGTCTTCGCAACACCGTAGTTGGCCCGGGACCAGCCAGAACTGTTGGATTTGTTGTTCACGACGCCGTGGTAGCCCCGGACGGAGCTACAGACATCAAGGAACTTTGTTTTAAACTTATTTTGTTAACTACCAACTTTTTTCATATATTACTGTGGATTTCTGTTGTTTTTGGTCTTGTTTTAATTATATAAAAATATTGGATATTTTTTCTAAACTGGTGTAGTGTCTGTTTGTAGTGCGTACACTTTATTACTGTGGGTTCTGTGCACATGCTTTACACACTGCCTCTAAGATAAGCCTGACTGCTGGTGCCAAGCTACCAAGGGGTGAGCAGGGCTTATTTTAGCAGTGTAACTCCCTTATCCTGATTAGAGTGGTGATTTTTGCCTGGCTTCGGCCCGTGCCCTAGCCTACAGAAATTCCATTCTAACATTGGTTGTCAGCGGTGAGGATAGGACTTGCATTTGCACTCGACTTACAGTGATTGGTGTGCACTACTAACATATCGCAGACCATTATGTGCCACAAACTAGTCCTTTTTATTTTTTGACCTATTTTTTGATCTTGCCAGTTTGAACTTGCTACTTCGTCATGCCGGAATCAAGAGCATCATCCGTTGCATCCCTGGATTTTGCCTTTGAGGAGGATAGGTTGGAACTCTACAATGTTAGGGAATTGAAATCCATTTGCAAGAGCCTAAAAGTCCACGTCAGAGGCCTCACTAGGAAGGAGGAGCTACAAAAGGCGCTGAGGGCCTGGGTAGCAGCCAGAGATGCAAGTGGGCAATCTGGTGATCTTAGTGGAGAGGCGGAGGGAACTATTCCTAGGGTGGATGTGCTTTTGGGAGGGGGGGAACCCTTCCAGCCAGTCAGCAGTAGCCTGTCCCCAGAGGAGCTGGAGGACAGGCGGGAAGCAAGGAAGTTCGAGTTGTAAAAACTCAGGCTAGAAATGGAGGAGAGGAGGATGATATTAGACCATGAACGAGGTCTTAAGGAGCTGGAGCTAAGAAGTAAGCCCTGCTCAGATGGTGTCAGCAACTCGTCAAGACAGGCAGACAGAATCGTGCACATCCCTAAGAATGTGGGCAAGGAATTCAAGAAGGGGATTGACATACAAAGGTGGTTTTAGGGGAATGAGGCAGAAATCCACTTGAATGGGGTCCCTGAGGAGTATTGGGGAGCAGGATTGTGGCCTCTCTTCCCTGAAGAAGCGGGAGACACTTTAATAGCTTTGGGTAAGGGGTATCACCTCACCTATCCAGACATGAAGGACACCCTCCCCACTAAGTATGGTCTTACTCCTGAAAAGTACAGGGATCAGTTCAGGTCCAGTAAGAAGTATGATGCCAACACTTGGTTCGAATGTGTGGATGTGTTTTGCCGGTCACTGGATGGCTGGATGAAGGGCAGTAATATGACAGATTATCAGGGGCTCTACAATTTGATTGCATGGGAGCACTTGTCCAGTCTATGTTTTGCAGATCTGCGCCAGCACCTCATTGATAGCAAGTTTTTTATTTATTTTATTTTTAAATCTGTTTATTGGCATTTGAGTTAAAAGACATGTCAAACAAATAAACACATACTATCCAATGCAGCAAACAATAGAACAGATTCAGTTTACAAACAACCATTGCAAAACAGCACAAGGCTGTGGGTCTGTCAGGGCAACACATCACAATAGTATTGAGTGATCTGATCTCAAGTTGTTGGAATGTGGTTTCACATTTACAGGTGTAGTGCACATATAACATTAGGTAGGGCGCTAACACATAACGGATACATACTGGGTTCAGGGATCATGTACATATCTCAACAAATTAGGAGCCGGGGACATCATATAGGAACGTTATTACCATACCAGACATCATGTGGACGCGATCACCCTGTATAGCATCGAGACATGCAACCTATATCCACCCATCCTCTCACAAACGGGTCAGGGAGTCTCTGGAACACACAACTCAGGAGTCGGGTTGGGGAGATTGCGCCCTCGACCCGGACCACTGCAGAAAGGGCTCCTAAATATCTCTAGGCCTGGAGGGCACTGGCATCAACTCCCAGAAGGTCTCCAACTGTGTGTGCCATAACTCACATCCGCAAGCCACGCTTTAAAGGTAGGTAGACTGCGTCTGCCCCATTTAACAGCAACCTGTCTACGAGCATATAGAAGCAAAAGGGCATGTAGTTTTCTTCTCTGCGGCACCGTGTCCTTGACCAACCCCAATAATCCCAGATGCGGCACTATGTCGTCACGGTGTCCAATAATTTGATTAATGGCAGCAAAGACCTTAGACCAGAACTCGGCGAGCTCCGGACAGTCCCAAGCCATATGAAGGAATGTAGCCGGTTCAAACCCACATCTCCAGCATCCAGCATTTTCCCTCAATCCCATTCGATGCAGGCTAACAGGCGTTCTGTAATATCTGTGTAGAAATTTAAAAAGAATGAGGCAAAGTTTATAATTGGGGGAGAGGTCTAGGAGCTGTCTACAGCAAAAAGACCACTGTTGCTCATCTAGTGGGGGATCTAAGTCAGCATTCCAGAGTGCCAGAGATTTTGGTGTGACAACTGGGGCTTGGTCTTGCATGGTCGTGTATAGTCGAGTCACCAACTTTTTCGGCGTCACCCGCGCAAGTAAAGTTTGTAAGGCTTGGAGCGTGGGGGGGGGGGGCCTCAGGGAAATCATTTCCAAACGATTGACATGCCGAGCGGAGTCTGTGGTAGGTAAATTTCTCCATAAAGGGAACCTCCTTCCCATCTACAGAAGTGGGGGGGTCAGGGGGGGCGAAAGGTACCATCTGGGTACAGATCTGCAAATGTCAGTAATTGGGTACCATCAAGTTCAGGAATTCCACCTCCCAGCTCCAGGCAAGCTAACATTGGGTTTTGCCGAAGCTGGATTGCAGGGGCGTACATGAGCGGTAGATGTGCTTGTCGCTGTAAGGCTCTCCAGGCCCATCTCAGCGTGTCCGCAGTATCCACATCTGTCCCGGGGCGCGTCGCTTTTTTGAACAGTGCCACTGACAATGGCAGTGGAGCCACTGCGTCCATTTCCACTGCGACATGTGGTTGGTATGGGTTTTGGTATATCCTGAAATGCAGGAACTGGGCTTGCGTGCATAGCGCATATAATTGCATATCAGGGGCCACCAGCCCTCCCTGGCCCAGCGGCAAAGTCAAGAGATCGTACGAGACACATGCTTGACTATTTGCCCAAATGAGAGAGAGCAAGTTGGATCTGAGACATTTAAAAAATTGTTGTGTCAGCGGGATCGGTATGTTCGCAAAAAGATATAAAAATTTCGGTAGTATAACCATTTTTGACAGCGCTACCCGACCGGCAACAGACAGGGGAAGCCTGGACCATATCGCTACCTTTCCCTCAAGCAACGCAATGGCCCTTCCAAAGTTCATAGACCAGATGTCTTGCATATTGCGACACGCCCATACGCCTAAGTATTTGACTTAGTCTGCTTCCCAACGCAGTGGGTATTCCGAGTGAACCTCGGGTGTGCAATCCGTGAGCGGGAAAATCACTGATTTCCTCCAGTTTACGGAGATCCCCGAGAGGCCTCCGAATTTGATAAATTCCCGCAACACTGGATCTAGGTTTTATTTATTTATTTATTTCCGGTATTTGTAAAGCGCAACACTCATCCCAAGGGATATCACGGCGCTATGAAAACGAGGAAGACTGCTGATGGCTATGCAGGGGGATTAATTTTTTGGGAAAAGGTGAGTTTTTAATTTTTGGCGGAACTGAAGGTAGTTTATGGTGTGTCTGAGATCTACAGGTAGCTCATTCCACCTTTTAGCTGCCAGATATGAAAAGGCGCGTCCGCCCGTTCTTGTTTTATAAATACGTTTGGGTTTGGCTAGAGCTGAGTGATTCGATCTTAGGTTCCTGTTGGGGACATAGAAGTCCATTTTTCCTTGAAGGATTGTGGGGCCAGTCTTATGGAGAGCTCTGTGCGCATGACAGAGTATTTTAAAAGTGGCCCTCTGGCGCATCGGTAGCCAGTGGAGTTTCCTAAGGCAGGCGGATGCTGAGTCTCGCTTGCCTTTATTACAGACCAGTTTGGCCGCCTGATTTTGTAGGACCTGTAGGCGGGAGAAGAGTTGATCATTCATCCCTTCGAAAAGTGCGTTACCATAATCGAGGCGGCTGACCAAAAGGGCTTGAGTGACTGTGCGTCGGCAGTCCAATGGTATCCAGGGAAAGATTTTTGCCAGGAGTTTAAGTATTGCAAAGCCCTTGCCCCAGAGTAGTCGTATGTGGTCCTTCATGGACAGTGCGTCGTCCATGATGATGCCCAGATTTCTGGTATGCTGTTTTGTGGTAGGGGCTGATCCCAATGAGGGTGGCCACCATGTGGCATTCCATGTAAGTTTAGCTCCTCCAAACAGTAGTATTTCCGATTTGCCGGCATTAAGTTTTAAGCAGTGATTGTGCATCCATAGGGCCATTTCGGTGAGACAACTATGTAGCTTTTTCTTCGTTATCTCCGACCCTTCCTCCATTGTCACCATCAGCTGCGTGTCGTCGGCATAGGAACATATGCCGATGCCCCACCTTCTTCCAATGTTAGCCAGTGATGAAACAAACATTGAAGAGAGTGGGGCTCAACGAGGCACCTTGTGGGACCCCACAGCCGATGGGACAGGGTTTAGAGTGAAACGGGCCCATGTGCACTGCCTGGGTACGATTGCTAAGAAAAGATCTGATCCAGTTTAGTGCTGTGGATTGCACTCCTTTACTTAGAAGAGTGTTTAGTAGGCAATCGTGTGAAACGGTGTCAAACGCTGCTGACAGGTCAAGCAGTATCAGTGCCACCGATCCACCTTGGTCTGTGGTGCATCTGATACTGTCCGACACTGCCAGCAACGTTGCTTCAGTGCTATTATTGGCTCTGAAGCCGGTCTGGGAGGGGTCCAGAAGTGAGTTGCTCTCCAGATATCGGGATAGTTGTGTGTTGACCAATTTTTCCAAGGCTTTAGAGAGGTACGGGAGCTGGGAAATTGGTCTATAGTTCTCCGGGTTGGAGACGTCAGATCCAGCCTTCTTCAGGAGGGGGGTTACGGATGCGTGTTTCCAGGATTCCGGAAAAGACGCGGTAGTGAGTGATTTATTGAAAAGTTTAGTGATGAGAGGACAGAGTGTTGATGAAATTTTGGAGAACACGAAGTGAGGGCAGGGGTCCGCGGGAGAGCCGGATTTAACTGTTTTTAGTACCGCTGATACCTCCTCTTCAGAAAATGGTTGGAAGCTAGTTAGGCGCGGTGTATTGCCTGAGTCTGATTGGTCGTTGCATTTGTCTGTTGTGGGAGTATGCTTGTCAGTATTCTCAGGCAAGATAGGAGTATTTTGAGGGATAAAGGTAGAGTAAATTTTATTGATTTTATCCACAAAGTAGGTGCTGATACGTTCACAAGCCTCAGTTGAGGGGGTGAGGGATTGTGATGTGCTGGATGGGTCGCTGAACTCTTTCACTATTTTAAACAATTCTTTAACGGAATTGTGGTTCTCGTGGATTCGTTGAGTGAAGTACGCTTTTTTAACGTCTCTAATGGCTAGGATATATTGTTTCCGTTTGGTGACATAGCTTGCTCTGGTTTCCAAGTTTTTTGTTTGTCTCCACCGATGTTCGTCTTTTTGACATTCCTTTTTAAGACTTTTAAGGAGGGGGGTATACCATTTCTCCGTGGTGGCAGTTTTTTTCCTTAATTCCCGCATAGGGGCTATTTTGTCTAGCGCTTGGCGAATTCCGGTATCTAGAAGAGTAACATTGTTACAGATAGATAAGTCTTCCATTAGTGTGACCTCTGTCTCAAGAAAGTGATTTTGAAAATTAGAGTCGTTGATTAGCCTCCAAGCTCTATTGGTGGTAAAAGGGGTAGATCTGGACTTTAAGGGTTTACCAGGAAGTTTGAATGAAAAAGATAACAAGGAATGGTCGGACCAAGACAAGGGAAGGATTTCTTTTATGGTTGTTGATTCTATATTGGTGAAGAGAAGATTCAGGGTGTGTCCAGCTAAGTGCGTGGGGCCCTCGATCCACTGTTTGAATTGTAGGATTTCCATGTCATATTTTAACTGGGAGGATCCGGGGGCGTCTGTTTTTTTGTAGTGGACATTGAAGTCTCCGACGACCATATAGTTTTTATATTTTAAGCAAAATGGTAGCAGTTGATTCAGTAGTTTAGCACCTACATTGGCGTGTTGCCCTGGAGGGTTATAAACAACTGCACCAGCTAAGATGGTGAGGCCCTCGAGGAGAATTTTAAATGGTAGTATCTCATGTTCGGGATACATAGTTGTGGTTTCCGCGAGGCATGTCAGGTGATTCCTGAAGATCACGGCGACTCCGCCTCCTTTTTTCTTGCCTTGTCTGTTCTGAGTAATTATTTTATATTCTGGGGGAAGGGCATTAGCGAGATCTGGAGTACTAGTGTCCGATAGCCATGTCTCGGTGATAAAAGCCAGGTCCGGGGTCCTGTAAGTCAGCATGTCCCATACATCCAGGGCATGTTTAGGTAGGGATCTAGCATTCAGGTATAGGCATTTCAGTGCCAGCTGATTTTTGATAGAGTTTGTATGGTGGTCGGTTGGGGATTGGGCCATACTCGACCAGCGGCAAGTGAGACAGGAGATAGGTCCATAAGATAGGCCGGGGCCGGTTTGAATACATAGGTGAGATCCAACATCCGTAGTAGCTTTGTTAAGGGCAAGTAGGTCGCTACGTGCATAACAGATAGGTGTAGGCATGGATGGTTTGGAGCCTATAGGGGGTATAGCCCCTAGTCCCGGTCGGTCGCGGACGGGCGCAGACGGGCTTGCCTTAGGCGCGCCTTCGGCACGCAAACGTCGCGCCCGCTGCGCTCGCCCGCTGCGCGACCGGGAATTGCACATACTTTATGTTGCTCTAGGGTTGTAGGATGAGGTTCTCGGAGGGATTGACGATATACAGCGTAACATCGTCTGCGTACATTGAAATCAGTAAGCTACGTGAACTAAATCCTATCCCCCTGGCGGTGTGGTACTGACAAATGCAGGCAGTGAGGGGCTCCATGGCAATGGCAAACAGGAAAGGTGACAGAGGACATCCCTGTCTAGTGCCACGTGTGATCGGAAATGTTTCGGAAATCAAGCCATTGATTCCCACTCTGGCCAGTGGGGCGGTGTAAAGTAATTTTATGCGCTTTATGAACAAAGTACTAAAACCCATTTGAGTTAAAATGCGAAACAAATAAGGCCACTCAAGGGAATCGAATGCCTTTGTGGCATCCAGAAAGATAGCAGCAGCTTTAACCGAGGGGGGCAAATAGTGTAAAATTGAAAATAGTGTCCTGAGATTATGGGATGACGAGTGACCAGGTATGAACCCAGATTGGTCAGGCAATGCCACCATTGGCAAGAGGGGCTGGAGGTGGTTGGCAAGTAGTTTTGCATATATTTTAACGTCCACGTTTATGAGTGACAGAGGACGGTACGAGTCCAGTTCAGCTTCGTCTTTATCTGGTTTGAGCAGCGCCATGATCAGCGCCTCACGCATAGAAGCTGGAAGGATCTCTGCTTTGAGTGCCTCCTCATACACTGCATGAAGATGTGGAGCCAGTTCGTCTGTGTATGTCTTATAAAAAGCTGTTGTAAGACCATCAGGTCCTGGAGTTTTATTGATGGGAAGACTTTTTATGACTAACTTTATATCCTCAACTGAAAAAGGGAGGTCCATGTATTTACGGTGTGAGTCGTTGAACCAGACTAGTGCAACGGAGTCTAGGAATGTTTGCATTCCCTCCGCGCATTCTGTCTGTGTGGCAGTGTACAAGTTAGAATAAAAGGTGCGGAATGCACTGAGGACCTTTTCCTGACCCACCACTGCGGCTCCCTCCGGGGTGTGAATTGTATGTATGTATGGGGAGGAATTTGGTTTTCTGATCATATTGGCTAGTGTGCGCCCTGGTCTATCTCCCTCGCCGTAACTTCTAGCTTCAGCGTATTTGCCTAGGAACTTTAGTTCGCGTTGTGCTTCCTTTGCAAAATCCAAGAGTTTAGTCTTCAACTCTGCTGCCACATGTGGGCTGCTATCAGTGCAGAATTGTTGCTCAAGCTCTCAAATTTGCATTTCAATGTTCGTCAGTGTGCCCCTGATCGCCTTCAACACTCCAGCATGTCTTGATATACATTTGCCCCTGATCACCACCTTGAAGGCTTCCCACAAAGATGCGATCGTGGACACCGACCCAGTGTTTAATTCAAAATAGGCAGTGATATCAGATCGAATGCCCTCCTTAAATGCCTCGTCCAACAACGCATGCTGCGGGAGCCTCCAGCTGAAAGCCTTAGGTGGTATATCTGGGAGGGCAAGGGTCAGTAAACACGGGGCATGGTCCGAGAGAGAGCGAGCAAGGTGTTTGACCTCAACGGTCCAACTAGCTACATCATGGGAAACGAGACAAAAGTAAAGCCTGGACCAAGCAGCATGATGACTGGAAATACATGTCCCCTCCCGCAGATCCGGGTGTCGGAGCCTCCAAATGTCAAGCAATTGCCCCTCGTCCATTAAGTCGTGAAGGGCTTGGGTCGCAGCGGGATGCAGAGATCTAAGCGCCCCTTTTCTGTCTAGCGCATCCTGCAGCACCACATTGAAGTCTCCACCCCAAATAAATGTAGAGTAGTTAGTAGAAGCTAGCTTTGCCCAAAACTTACGGGAAAATTCTAGGGAGTCTACATTTGGTCCGTAGAGTGCTACCATAGTAACAGGTTTCCCACCCAGCAACCCCTGAAGTATAACATATCGACCTACGGGATCCAATTCAGCCCCGCATTCCTTCCAGTCAAGGCCTCTGCGCAGAAGTATGGCTACCCCCCGTGCATAATTAGAGTAGATTGCTGAATGGATCCCTGACCATCTAGTATGTTTCAAGCGTGATGATGGCGTGGCATTGAGGTGGGTTTCTTGTAAGAAACATATGTCTATACGATGCCTCGCCAAGTACGTGTGAATCAGGCGCGCTTTACGACAATCATTCATACCTCGTACGTTCCACGTAAGGATCCTACACAAATTAGAGTCAGTCCCTATCGGCTCACCAAGGCCATATCGAGGTAGCGCACCACTTTTATACAGAAACCACTTCCATACACCTGTGTAGTAATAGAAAGCCCTGACATAGAAAAGGAACCCCAACAACCCGGACCGCCCCCCACCCGCCTCAACCCCCCAATTAGGTTGCGACAAATGCCCCCCATACCACTTAAACAGTGGGAACAACTGAACAGTGGGGACAATCCCTCGGAGGCATGGGAGCACACGCAAACACCCCCGTTCGCACGGGGTGGCTGAGCCTGTGTCAAACCTCGACATCAGGGTCACAACTTGTCTAGCGTAAACCAAAGGATACAATGTGAAGCAGTAATATCCGAACTTATGTGATAGGTCAAGGTTCAGAGCATTTCGGCTACCAGAAACATTGGGACATATATTACATATGCGCAAGTAGCCAGCGGGATACCCTGGAATTACATTCAAAGGAAAAAATAGGTATCAGAGCATGTGGATGAGACAGTAGGGTCACTCATTGTCACTCAGGTGGCCTTGAGTGTCACTCACTTTTGCCCCCGATTTCTTACCCTTGGGGCCACAAATATGTTTAGCAAACTTAAGTGCCGATTTGGCGTCTGTGAAAAAATGGCATACCTTCAGTTTGGCAGGGTACAGCAACGCATAGGGAACCTCGGCCTTGGCAGGCAGAAACTCTCGGCGTGCCGCCTGCACTGTTGGTGTAAATTCTGGGTAGAAGGAGATGGTATTACCTTTATGTGTGATACGACCCTTTTCTCTTGCCAGTTTTAAGACCGTGTCCCTGTCCTGGTAATTCAGGAGTTTAGCCAGTATAGGTCGAGGTGTGCCACCCACCGGCGGCTTTTGACCCAGGGCTCGGTGAGCTCGCTCTACTACAAAGACTGAGGACAGGTGAGGGTCAAAAAGGTCATGCAGGAGTTCTGTCACAAACACCTCCATCTTCGTGATGGCTGTCGTCTCTGGAATGCCCGTGATTCGGACGTTGCTGCGCCAGGACCGCGCCTCCAAATCGTCAGATTTCGCGCGAAAGGCATCAACTACTTTCTCCATTCCAAGGAGCTGTTCTCTGGCTTCTTGTTGGAATTCATGCTGTTCGGTGAGACGATTCTCCAGGCTGTCGAGGCGCGTTTTATGAGTGGCCACTTGGTTCTTCAAAGAGTCAAGTTGGGTCGTCAGGGTGTCTAGCTTTGCATCGATATTGCGTAGACTGTTTCGCATTTCCAACATCAACGACCTATGGTCTCCTCCCTGGTCGTCTCCATCTCCTTCACCCCCCGCGGCACCCTGATTTTCTTGATCGGGATCCAACTGCTCGGCCGGGCGTTTATTCTCGAACGAGAGCTTGGATTGACGGGTGTCAGGCTTACCCATGATGTCCACTTGGGTCAAAGCAGCCGTCCCGCCTGTTTGTATGGCGACACGGGGCGCAGGAAGGGCTATCCAGACCACGCTCTCTCAACCACCTGGGGCCCAGTTCCGTCCTCGTGTAGCAGGATTTATTCAGGCTTAGGTTCCTTCCACGGGAAGTGGCGGTAGGATATGGACTGTATGTACCTCCTTATATTGTCCAAATTACACAACCCTGAACACTCACTGCAGAGAAGGGGAAATGACGTCAGACCTTCAGGATCTTCCAGCATCCGCTCGCCGGGCCCGCCGCAGGTACACAGTATGGACCCCTCAACGCAGACCAGGCATGAATCCCACCTGCAACAGGACCGGGCAGGGCAAACAGCTCGGGCCAGGCCACACAGCGGGAGGAGGCACAGCACCCCACAGGGTGGTCTTCAACTTGGTCTTCAGGGCTCCCAACCGGGCCGCGGTCCTAGGCCTCTCCCACCTCCTTTCAACTGCCGCGTGGCGTCCGGCGCCGGGGCCACCACCCTTCGCGCCTCGATCTGCAGCTCCACGCGGGGGGCCTCAACTCATCACCACCGCCCTGGGTGTATGTGGCAGCAAGCGGCAGACGATCCAATAAATTCCTGGCAGCAGCGACAGGGGCAGCCAAGGCAGGGCAGTAGGCGGGTATGTTTTATGAGGTACGTTCGCCCCGCGATTACAGTCCGCTCCGCACAGCAGGGTCGCGCCCGGACCCGACGCCGGCGGTCAGCCCTTCCCCCATCCACAAAATGGTGCCGCGAACGGCCAGCGGCCCTCCACTCACCGCAGCTCCGGGCCGGTACCACCAGGGCAGTACAGGCGGTCTCCGCGTCGGAAGGGCCGCCTCACCCCTGCCGAGGCCCCGCAGATTCACGGATGGCTCCTACCTCGCCTGCATCGAGGTCGCACCACAAGCGCAGCAGGGACTCGCGACCTCGGACTCAAGTTTAGGAGGCGTCCAGGGAGGGCCCCTCCATTCCCGGCCACAGCTATGCGTTGCTTACGGAGTGTGCTGTGGATCACGCCAGGGTATCGTAGGGAGCACCGTGACCCACCAAATTCAGACCGCAGGTGCCGCTCGGGGTCCGGTGCTCAGCGCTTGAAAGTTGCAACTCCTAGGTCTCGGTTGTATCAGGATAATTTTAGGATTTATGACTCAGCCGGCGGAGCCCGCTTAGTTAGCGGCCATTTCGCTGCCTGGCTAGCCACGACCCCCTCATTGATAGTAAGTTGACTGACTCTAGGAAGCTTGCTATGGAGGCGGACTGCTGGGTGAGTACCCAGGACTATAAGAAAGCGTTTGTGGAGACTCAGCCAAAGGTGGGCAGGCTCCCCAGCAGAAAAGTGGGGGGGGACAAAGGTAAAGCACAGTAGTTTTCTAAAGGGCCCCAAACTAACACCCAGGGTAAAGGTTATCATCCCCCGGAGATAAGAAACAGGGGGTCTCATCAGGAAAGCCTGCTGAGACCGCCCCGCGAATATTTTGCCTGTGACCAGGTGGGGCACATGAAGGGGAACCCCAGGTGCTCCAAGGGGACACAGCTGCCCACTGGTGGGTAGTTCAAGGTGCTGGACTAGTATAGCGCTTGGGGAGGCGGAAGAGTACTCACAGGAGGGTGGGGACCCTGCAGAAATGACCCTCGTCTCACTAGGGGACAGTGAGATGGTCCCAGGTGCCCAGGTGTTCCCTAACACAAAGAAATACAGCACCTGGGTGACCATCAATGGGAAAAAGTTAGAGGCTCTCTGGGATACTGGAGCTAGTGTGACCAGTGGTGGGTGTCACCTGGTCTCTGCGAGGTAGGTAGTCACCGGGGCAAGTAATTGCAGTCGACAATTCAGAGCGCCGGTGTCTGGTGGCGCAGGTTCCCTTCGAGTGGGGGGGTCTCAGGTCCTCTGAGGGTAGTTGTGAGCCCTTACATGCCTGTCTATTGTCTGCTCGGTAACGGCCTGGAGCAGTCCTTGTGGAAGGATGTTGAGCTCAGGTCTCACTTGGAGATGCTTGGGTTGCCAGAGTGGGCATGTGTGTCCAATCGGTCCATGGCGGCCAGAGAGGGTGATCAAAGGGACCCGGAGTCTGAAACAGTGGCCTAGGTCCCTGCCAAGAGAAACGGCCGGAGGAGCGGGAAACCGTCCCGAAGTACCCACGGCCGGGGAGGAGGCGGACCTTGAGGGGGACGCCCCGGTGCCTACAGGGAAACAGGTAGTCGAACTGGGGGACATCTCTTAGCTGACCCATTGGCAGCAAAAAGGGGGTCCCACCAGGGAGGAATTCTGCTAGGAGCAGAAAGAGTACCCTTCTCTGGAGGGTCTGAGGCAGCAGACTGCAGCCCAGGTGACTGATGATCAGTCCGGGTCACATTCAATCTACTGGGAGAATGATCTACTGTACAGCGGACCTAAGGTCGCGGAACCTGGGTCAGCCTGTGTGCTGGTGGTACCCCAGCACTTCTGGACCTTCCTACTGGGTCTGGCTCATGACATGCCTTTGGCAGGACATTTGGGGCAGGACAAGACCTTTTACAGACTTGTCACCCACTTCTTCTGGCCTCAAATGCGAAGGCAGTCGGATGTGCATTGTCGGACATGCCAGGCAAGTGGCAAGAGTGGGAGGAAGGTCAAAGCTCCTCTCCAACTGGTCCCCGTTGTTGGGACACCCTTTGAAAGGGTAGGGATGGACATTGTGGGGCCACTGGATCCCAAGACAGCCAAGTACATCCTGGACTTGGTGCACCATGCCACCCAGTACCCGGGGGCAATCCCCCTCAGGACAACGGCGGCACAAGTGGTGGGCCGGGCGTTAATGGGGACCTTTTCCTGCATGTGGTTCCCCAGAGAGTTGGTTTCGGACGGGGACAAACTTCATCTCGAAGTATATGACATCTCTCTGGAAGGAGTGTGGTATTACTTACAAGTACACCACTTCTTACCACCCCCAAGCAAATGGTCTGGTAGAAAGGTTCAACCAGATCTTGAAGGGCATGATCAAGGGTCTCACTGAACCCATGAGGCATAAGTGGGACGTCCTCTTACCGTGCCTTCTCTTCGCTCACCGGAGGTTTCCCAGAAGTCTCTCGGGTTTACATCCTTTAAGCTTCTGTACGGGCACCTCGGGCGAGGACCTCTAAGCTTGGTGAAGGAAGACTAGGGACCCGCTCCCAGGAAAACCCCCCAAGATGTCTTTAGCTACATGCTTGCCTTCCGAAACCAAACTGCCCACTTCAGGAAACTCGCTCAGGTGAACCTCGAGGCCAACCAGAAAGAAATGAAGAAGTGGCATGACCAGAATGCCACTCTGGTCGAGTTTCAACCTTGACAAAAAAGTGTGGGTTATGGCTCCAGTGGAACCTTGTGCCTTGCAGGACAAGTGGACTGGGCCCTTTGAGGTGGTGGAGCGCAAAAGTGAAGTCACCTACCTTGTGGATTTGCAGGCTCCCCGGAACCCTTTACGGGTCCTCCACGTGAACCGCCTCAAGCCCCACTTCGAGAGGTCCAAAGTGAGCATGCTCTTGGCGACAGACTATGGGGAGGAAGCGGAGAGTGAGCCTCTCCCATACGTCCTGTCTGCCCAAGAGGGTCAGTGGATGGTGTGAACCTCTCCCCGACCCTGACAGCTGAGCAACAAAGCGAGTGTCGCCAGTTGCTGGGGCAGCTTGCCCCGCTGTTCTCCTTGACCCCAGGTGTTTCTCACTGGTGTACCCACGATGTGAACACCGGTGACAGCCCCCCTGTGAAACATAAGATTTACAGGTTGGCTGACCGGGTCAAAGACAGCATCAAAGAGGAGGTCTCGAAGATGTTGGCGGTAGGGTGGTTGAGCCGTCCAGCAGTTCATGGGCCAGCCCTGTGGTCTTGGTCCCGAAGGCTACAGCGCCCGGTACCACACCAGAACTGCGGTTCTGTGTGGACTACCAGGGGCTCAATGCGTCACTCGGACGGACGCACACCCCATCCCCCGAACTGAGGAGCTCATTGATCGGTTGGGAGCTGCCAAATTCCTTAGTATGTTTGATTTAATGTCGGGGTACTGGCAGATTGCTCTAACGAAGGGGGCCAATGAAAGATTCACATTCTCAACCCCGGTTCGGACATTGCTAGTTCCGTGTGATGCCCTTCGGGTTGAAGAATGCCCCTGTCACCTTTCAGAGGTTGGTCAACCAGGTGTTGGCCGGGCTGGAGGAATTAAGCGCCACATACCTGGATGACGTGGCGGTCTCAGTTCCAATTGGGACAAAACACCTGCAGCACCTCGGGGAAGTGTTGAAGGCGCTGCAGAAAGCAGGCCTCACGATTAAGGCCAGTAAGTGCCAGATCTGGCAGGGTTCGGTGGCGTACTTGGGACATCAGGTAGGGAGCAGCCAGGTGGTACCCCTGCAGCCCAAGATTGACACCATCCTGGTTTGGGAGCCCCCAAGACCCAGACAGAGGTGAGGGCCTTCTTAGGACTCACCGGGTACTACAGGAGATTTGTTAAGGGATATGGGACCACTGTTGCCCCCTTAACAGAGCTGACTTCCAAGAAGTAGCCAAAAAAGGTGATCTGGACTTTGATGCCCTGAAGACCGCCATGTGCAGAGCCCCTGTGCTCAAGGTACCCGAACTTCTCAAAGAAATTAGTCATGCAGACCGAAGCGTCAGAGCATGGAGTGGGAGCAGTGCTCTCACAGCTGAGCGAAGAGGGCCCAGACAAGCCTGTAGTCTTCCTTAGCTGGAGACTACTCTCCAGGGAACAGAGGTGGAGTGCCATAGAAAGGGAAGCTTTCGCTGTGGTCTGGGCACTGAAGAAGCTGAGGCCCTACCTGTTTGGGACTCACTTCTGGATCCAGACCAACCACAGGCTTGTCAGATGGTTAATGCAGATGAGGGAGGAGAATCAAAACTGTTGAGGTGGTCCATCTCCATACAGGGAATGGACTTTACGGTGGAACACGGCCCTGGCACAGAGCACGCCAATGCAGATGGCCTGTCCAGGTTCTTCCCCCTTAGTGAAGAGAACTCCCAGGCGAGTGGGTAATTCTCCCTACTTTCAGCTGGAGGGGACATGTGTTAGACTTGGCATCTTTTGGCGTGTTTCCCTTTTTGCTTTCTGACCTCCCGGTTTTGATCTGTTTTTGCTCTCGTAACGTTTCTGCGCACTTTTTGCACTGCCGATTAGTGGTAAAGTGCAGGCCCTCTCTGTGTCAATTGTGTTATGCATTGCTGTTTCCATTATTGGATATTGGATCTACCTGTTAACCCCTAGTGAAATGCACTGCGTGTGCCAGGGCCGGTGAATCAAATGCTGCCCGGGGGCCTGCAGCACTGGTTGTGCCACCCCCGTGAGTAGCCCTGAAAATGGTAACTCAGACATGCCATTTCAGAGTCTGCATGCAGTTTGTAACTGCCATGTCGACTTGGCCAGTGCACACACTGGCCGGTCCCTAACCTTCCCTTTTTTTACATGTCAGACATCCCTCAGGGAGACCCAAGGTACCGCTGTGGGCAGGGTGCAATGTATGTGAAAGGTAGAACATGCCCTGGTGTGTGTAGCATGTCCTAATAGTGAATTACAGCCAATTTCAGTTTTCACTATTGCAAGGCTACCAGTTCCCTATAGGATAGAATGGGAAGGTTGTTTATAGCATCTTAAAAACATAACTGGCCCAGGGAATTCGGGAAGAAAAGAAAATTTAGTATGCCTGAACTCAGAATCTAAAGATGCATCTTTTAGTGAAAGTGATTTTTACATTCTGCGTTTGAAAATACCACTTTTAGAAAGTGGGTATTTTCTTGCTCAGTCATCCCGTGTGCCTCTGCTGGAATGTGGATTGCCTGTCTGGGTTTTTGATGACAGAAGGCTGGGGGGGTCTAAGTGGCTCCAGATAGTCTAGGTACGTCAGGAAAAGGCTGAATAGACCTGGGCTACGATGGGGGAAAGGGGAGGAGATTTTCTAGCACCTCAAAGGTCCTGGTCTGCCTCTGACAAATGCTGTCTCCTCCTCCGATTAGGAATTCACAAAACTATAGGCCCAACTGGTTCTGGCCGGGCACAGGCACCCTCTGCCTGAAAGATCAAAGGATTTTTAGACATAAGTACTGGGTCCCAGACCCCTGAACTGTAGAACTCATCTGGATCAAGAAGACTGCCAAGAAGAAGAAGAGCTGGAGAAGCAGTGAGGAGGAACTACCACTTTGCTGTGTGCTTTGCTGGGCTGACCTGCAGTGGCAGCTTCTGTCTTGGGCAGTGAAAGGCCTGGACTGGACTTTCTGCAACCCAATTTGTGAGTGTCTCCAAGGGCTTGAGGTAGAGCTTACCCCCTGTTCACGAAGTCTCAGGAACACGAAGACTTCAAGCTTTTCTGCCCGCAGCACTTGGGACTGTGTGTTTTGTGCTGCATCAGAGGAACAGCAACTCAACGATATCTACGACGCCGCTGCCGACTCCGTGTCCTGAATGCACCGCAGAGGGCACTGCCGCAACACCGCACCGCAACCTTGGTCTCACTGACGACGCCTGTTGACGCTGCCACCGAGCCACTGCTTGTACCGCGCCCTGTGGGCACTGACTCCGCACCGCCTCGC
Organism: Lissotriton helveticus; assembly: GCF_964261635.1. Classification (NCBI taxonomy): domain Eukaryota; kingdom Metazoa; phylum Chordata; class Amphibia; order Caudata; family Salamandridae; genus Lissotriton; species Lissotriton helveticus. Next base: position 510,827,848 of record NC_136070.1, on the reverse strand, counting down.
TTCATGCCAAAACCTTGGCACCGCAGAGTGCATCGCCGCAACGCCGCACCGTGACCTTGGTCTCACCGACGACGCCTGCTGACGCCGACACCAAGCCGCTGCTCGCACTGCAACCTGTGGGCACCGCACTCTGCACCGCCTTTCTTCACGAAGATGGCTTGCCCTCCCGCCGCCGTCGCTCCAAACAGGAATCAGCGCAGCTGCTTGGACCGTGGTTCGAGGGCACCGCTCGTAAGTCACACAAAGCACCGCCCTTATCCAGCACCGTAGCCTTGGCCCACCAGCGCCAGCACCATCGACTCCTGCTCGTCAGCCAATGACAGCGCTTCAGCAACAACGCAGCAGCTGCTTGCACCGCGACCTGCCAGCACCGTGACGAGCACAATTTTCATCTCGCACCGCGACCCTGGTCTCACCGTCGATGCCGCAACCGAGCCGCTGCTCTCACCGCGACCTGGGGGTGCCGCACCGCTGCACTCCGCACAGCATCACCCGAAGGCTGCCGACGCCAGCACTCCTGATTCCATCAGAGAGGAGCTCGACCTGCAATGCGAGTGACTTTAAGGGCCTCATCACCCTGCATTTCTCACAGGTACTGTTTGCAGGTCTTCCCGTCAATGTAGTTGGCTGGCGACCCTGCGACCAGCTAGAACTGTTGGATTTGTTGTTCATGACGTTGTGGTAGCCCCGGACGGAGCTACCAACATCGAGGAACTTCGTTATAAACTTATTTTGGAAACTACAGACTTTTTTCATATAGTACTGCAAATTTTTGTCGTTTTTGGTCTTGTTTTAATTATATAAAAATATTGGATATTTTTCTAAACTGGTGTGGTATCCGTTTGTAGTGCATACACTGTATTATTGTGGGTTCTGTGCACATGCTTTACACACTGCCTCTAAGATAAGCCTGACTGTTCATGCCAAGCTACCAAGGGGGTGAGTAAGTGTTATTTTAGGAGTTGTAACTCCCTTATCCTGACTAGAGTGGAGATTTTTGCCTGGCTTCGGCCCGTGCTCTAGCCTACCAGAAATCCCTTTTCTAACAATAATGCACAAAAATATTTTTATGTGCTAAAGCTCATTATCAATGTCTTTGCTGCGCTGCGTTTATTTCAATGCATGGTAAGTTGTTTTGCCTAAAGGTTAATTTCTCTAAAGAATCTTTAGATCATAAAATACAAGATGCTTTCTGGTCAAAAAGCCTTAATTGCATGTATGAGAACAATTCTTAAAAGATCTTGCAAGATTTTAAATCTCAGCTGCCATTTTGTTTTTGTGTTTCCTATAAATACTGCACCCTTCAGATTCTCAAAACTTCACACTGTGGATCTGAAGGAGAGTGGGAGATGGCCAGCTCCCCAGAATGCATGGGAATTTCTGAAGAATTCACCATTCGTCCTCCAGTACCAGAGCAAATTCGTCCTCCAGTACCAGAGCAAAATGATTTCCACTATAACGCATAGTGACTGAAAAAATAATCCAGACCGTAGAGATATTTTAAAAGCAATAATAATTTGGCAATATGTGATGATTGTTTGTTATCAACGTTAATACTTGTTCAAGTGTGATAAAGTACAGTGTGCACACTTGGATAACAAGTATTTGTGGGTATTACAGTATACTAGAAAATGCTCCAAAATTGATTAGAGATTGAATTACAAAGTTATCATGTTATTTACAGTGAAGCGAAGGCCAATTGTAAAGACTCATTATTATAATAGCTAGAACAGTAAATAACTGATTATATTTTGAAGAAATAGATAGAGAGAGAGAATATTAAAATATCAACCAGGTGTGACATTTAACATCAAAGGAACTAGACTTGTATATGCCGCTAAGAGAAGAGACTTTGATATAAATCCAATGGTGGCTGGTAGAAAAGCAACTGGCAAAAGTGAGTATTGAATGCTCCCTGAAATCTCTTAGGGCACGTAAAGATTATGAGACCAAAAAGGATTTCTTTCACCCTTGACCAAAATTGAGTAAAGGTTTGACAGTGTCTTGTTTCCTAACAGGTGTTCCATATGTTATACCCAAATTGATGAGAAGGCTATTCATAGCTGTGAAAACCCAAGATACCTGAAAGTGGGATAACATTTTCTCCCATAAGATAAAAGAGGGTTCAATGAAGGAAAGGCAAGGTGGAAGAGGCTACGTCTTGGAGGGTAGTTGACTATCTCTTTTTAACAAATTGTGCAACCTGTTTCTGTTCCTTACTTTTTTCCTATTATTTTAGTTTATTGTTTGGTCCTGATCCACTTTCTCTTGGGTTCATCCAGTCGCTACTGAGTGTATAAGATTCTGGTGATGGTTGTATAGGCATGAGGTATGGAAAGGTCCATGCTGCCTCTACAATCACCACAGAGAGAAGAACTCATCTCTTAACGCTCTGACAGAATGCAAAGACAATACAATATGATTGCACAGGTTTCTGGTTCAAACTCGTAAAATATTTTTCAGGAAATGCATAGGCAACATGAGTTGTCCTGCATAAACAACCTTACAAGACCATCATTTTGGGTTAGCTCATTAGGTTGATCTGCTAAGACTTAAAGCCAGAACTGATTAGGCCCCAGTAAAGGGTAGCAAGGAGTTTTCACTGCAGCTCCGCTCCTCATAGTGATCTTTTAAGTTTGTTGGTAGTGCATTCCTGGGCTACTTCTACAATATTATGTAACCAGTTAGCTATTCCTTTTGCAGGCTCTGAGAGATTCTTGGAAGATCCAGAAAAGGTGAACATATTTTTGACTCAATGTCACTTTTGTGCCAACTTGTGTGCTTCTCGATGTTTTAGAGGGAATTGGCTATCTCTTTTTGCCCCACAGGGATACGTACAACATGTATCTGTTTCTTATCTTGCCTTTCTTATATTAGCTTATTTTTGGGTCCTCATCCCCTTTCTCCAGTCAGTATTGACCGTGTAGAGTTATGGTGATAGTTGTATGAGTACTCAGGGCTGAAGGGTTAATTTTTTCCCACTGCAGAAAGAAGAATGTTTCTCTAAAGGGTTTGACAGACATAGTGTGTCACAATGATGCCAGATCACCAGAGAGATAGTGTGTGGTTATATGTATGTTCCACTCCCCACAGAGCTAGTATGAAATGATGGCGGTGTTCAAGTTTTGCAATGATAGTATGTGATGACAAGGTCTCTTTGAATAATTTTTTTTAAGTCTATTGAATAAATCCCAAGAAATAAAAGTATATGCAGTCAAGGAGGAACACAACCTTACATGTCATGGATTGCCCCTTGGGCCATCGCCATGAAAACACTCATTAATAATTTTCAATTTCCAACCAGTTCTCGTGGAACTTACTTACATCACACCATCACCACTCTTCCCAGGCAGAACCTCCATCACTATCTATAACAACGGGATTGTCCTAATCCAATCCACAGACAGGAACCTGGAACTACTAGAAAACCTGTTCCCCACCTTCGTACAGCACCTCTCTAATCTGCGGACCCCACTAAGTCCGATCACCCTTGACCTCACAGCCCCCAACCATAACGATGCTAACCCAACTCAGTCCCTAAACGACACGCACCTCTCCTCCACCACCAGCACCGTCGTCATCCACCCACCTACTGCAACCACTTCACACTCCTCAATCACAGACTTAGATCTCTCCCCGACATACAGCAGCCGCACCCCCTCCCGTCCCACCAACACCCTGACCTCCATTCATACCACTCCCATTCCTCTCTCCCCTGACAACACAGCCCCCAACCACAACTCCTCTAACCTACCTCAGCCCCAAAAGAACACGCACCTCTCCTCTACCACCGGCACCGTAGTCATACACCCACCTACGGTTGATACCTCACACCCCTCAATCACAGACGCATTTATGTCACCCACATACACCAACCGTACCCCCTCCCCCTTTTCACCCATGACACCACAGCTCCCACCCACAATCCGCCCAACCGAGTTCAGCACCAGACCGACACGCACACAGACAAACCCCACCCCTTATCCCCCTC